>NC_069787.1:30593768-31218768 GCF_027406575.1 Nycticebus coucang
TGGTTAGCCACATGTAAAAGGCTGAAACTGGACATGTACCTCTCACCACTTACAAAAATTAACTTATGCTGGATAAAAGATTTAAATCTAAGACACTAAACAATAAGCCCTAGAAGAAAGTATGATAAAAATTTTTACCAATATCAGCCTAGAGAAAGATTTTATGATGCATTATTGGTAATTCAGCAACAACAAGTAAACAAATGGGCTAGGGTTAGGGTTAAAACTTCTGTATATGGGGCACAATCAACAATGCAAATAGACAACTTCCAAAATGAAAGAAGATATTTGCATGTTACAAATCCAACAAAGAGCTAATCACCCAACTCTACCAGGAATTCAAGCAAATCAACAAAAAAAGAGCAAACAAACCCCATTTATCATTATGTAAAAGACATGAACAGAACCTTCTTCCAAGAATACAGATGGATAGAAAACAAACACGTGAAAAAATGCTCATCATCCCTAATCATCAGAGAAATGCAAATCAAAACTACCTACCCAACCCCAGTGAGAATAGCCCACATTAAAAAGTCCCAAAGCTGCAGGTGCTAGAGAAGGTGTGGAGAAAAAGGAACACTGATACACTGTTGGTGGGACTGCAAACTAATATAGTCTTTTTTTTTTTTTTTTCTGGCCAGGGCTGGGTTTCAATCTGCCACCTCCGGCATATGGGGCCAGCACCCTACTCCTTTGAGCCACAGGCACCGCCCCTAATATAGTCTTCTTGGAAAGAAGTATGGAGGATCCTCAAAGAGCTAAAAGTAGACCTCCCATTTGATGTTACAATCTCATTACTAGGTATCTACCCAGAAGAGAAAAAAAAAATCATTTCATCATAAGGGCATTTGCACTCTAATGAATATAGCAACTTAATTCACAATCACAAAAATGTGGAAACAATCCAAGTGCTAATTAACCTATGAATGTATTAATAAACTGTGGTATATGTATGTGACTCTCTCTTGGAACAGTTACTCTAGAGGAAGTCATAATAAGAGGACACTTAAGTAGTCCTATGAAGAAGGCCAAGCGGAGAGGAACTGAGGTTTCCCTCCTATACCTGACACCGACTTGCTAGTCACATGAGTCAGCCACATTGGACACAGAACCTCCAGACTCAGTCATGCCTACCGATGGCTGCAGCCCTGTTGACATCTTGATTATGACCTCTTGAGACACTCTGAGCCACAACTGCTTAGCCAAGCCACTCCAGGATTCCAGATCCACGGAAGCCATGGGATAATAAATGATTATTATTGTTTTAAGGCCCTATGTTTTCAGGCAATTTATTATGCAATGATAATTAATTCACTAGACAGACAACTGATTCTCTATTCTCTAGACTGTAAAATGCTTATTTATTTAAGACTAGAAGGAATATTTATTGTTCTAAATATCCATCAATGCTGATTCCTGTTAGAGAAGAAACCTACAATATTATTTCAATGCCCTGGTGTTTCAAGTGTGGGATGTGACAGATTCCTAAGAATGAAGACATCTGTACCTCCCTTTAGTGCAGTGGTTCTCACCTTCCTAATGCTGTGACCCTTTAATATAGTTCCCATGTTGTGGTGACCCCCAACCATAAAATTATTTTCATTGCTGCTTCATAACTGTAATTTTGCTACTGTTAAGAATTGTAATATAAATATATGATATGCAGGATGTATTTTCATTGTTACAAAGGGATCACAACCCACAGGTTGAAAACCACTGCTTTAGTGCATGTCCAGTTGCAGGGCACACTGGCATAGTGGACAAACAGCCTGTCTATTCCATCTACAAGGAACTGTTTGGGAAAAGATGTCCTTACATCCACGTACCCAGAATGTCTCTCTGCACATTGGTCTTCAAGAAATCATGAAATAACAAACCTCATAAAAGATCATCAACATCCTTAAATCCAATCCTTCCCAATACGCAGTTGTAAGCTCCTCAAACTAACACCATACACCTTCAATGACAGGAAATCATTATTCATCAGAACTCACTTGAAAACTCTCAAGCAAATGTATTCAAACACAATATCTCTGTCTCTGCCAAACACTGGCCTCAGACACCAAGTAAGTCTCATTCCCTTCTAGTCAGTGCTTCAAATATCTGAATATTGTATCCCATTTGAGTTCTCTCTTACACAAGATAAAGTATCTAGCACCAACTGTTGTTTATAAGATATGATTGAATGCCTGGCATCCTTGATGTTCTGAATTGCCTCAGTTTATAATCACAACTATCAGCCTACAAGTCTGTGAACCCTATTGTGTGTGTCTATTATTTCCAGCTATTTGAATTTGGATACTTCTTGATGCACTGTTCTGTTTCTTGTACTCATAAACACCAGGACTTCTTCCTTTTTTATAAGTCAGTTCATTTCAACTATTTCTTACCTGTCTCATGGCTCTTAAAACACAGCAAAGGTCCTGGCCTATGATAACTTACAAAAGCTGCTGCTCCTACACCATATGTCACAGTTATAACCCATTCTGAATGCTTCCTATAGTTATTACAGGGTCAAAATCTGGATTTCATTACCTTCTTGGTTCATTTTTAGGCATATAAAGTTTATAAATATCTATGGAGCATGTCCTGGGTACCTCAAACCAGGAGAATCATACAGAAGATAGAAAACTTGCCAGTCTGCATCTCACAGTCAGAAACAATATCTGCCTCATTCATCCCATTGCCCTGCATGGGATCTAGCACATGACTTACCAACACATGTGGAAAAAGGGAAGAAAGCAAGTGGACTTGCTGCCTTGACAGCAAGATAAAGCCAACAACCAGCAAACCTTGCTTGGTAAAATACAAGCAATAAATGCTGTGACATTTAAGCAGAGGGGAAGATGTATAAAGGTTGGTATGGTCAAAGGAGGTAACATGGAACGAAATGAATTTCTCTCCAGAAAACTCTCTGCAGAGTCTGCTCAGCCCATACCTGAGTCTCCCCGAAGAACAACCACTTTGAGTGTATTTAATCAGTACCTGGCAATACCCACGTCTGTTTTCACTTCCCTGTGTTAGCAACTGTAAGAAATAGGAGACTTTTTATTATCATTATTCACTGTGTGATTTAGTGATGATATAAATTTGGAAGAGGTAGATTGAATACCTTTACCTTAATAGAAAGATAAAGATTCCTTGGTATATGGGGCCGGTACCCTACTCACTGAGCCACAGGTGGGTTCAAACCCAGCCCCGGCCAAACTGCAACAACAAAAAAAATAGCCGGGCATTGTGGTGGGTACCTGTAGTCCCAGCTGCTTGGGAGGCTGAGGCAGGAGAATCGCGAAAGCCCAAGAGCTGGAGGTTGCTGTGAGTCCTTTGACGTCATGGCACTCTACCGAGGGCAATCAAGTGAAACTCTGTCTCTACAAAAAAATTAAAAAAAAATAAAAGAAAGATAAAGATTCCTTTGCCTTTCTATTTACCTTAATATTTAACTTAATATTTACCTTTCTATTAAGGACAAAGTTACAGTGGATCAAAAATGTAGGCAGTGAGTTGTTCTCAGTGAGAAATGTTAGGTGGAAATAAATAATCCATGGCACACCTCAAGAGGTCTATCTTTATTACTTGTTTCATGGTACACACATCCTGCAAGACTCAAGTAGAATAATTACTTCTCTAAATATAAACTGAAAGGGAGACAAAATCCAACACACAATGGCTCTCAACTTTTAATTCCAGTGACAGCTAAAACACCATTAAATTGTACTTCAAGTATTAAAAGCACTAAAAAGTTCAGTTAGGAATTAGGACATGGCCATGTATCCAATTTAATAGCTAACGTAGTTCTCCCTCTTTGCAGTTGAGAAGACATTCAAAGTACAAAGAATGGAGCTGGAAGCTTTAAAGGCCCAAAGTAAAATAGCAAGCCTTTCAGAACAAGTTAAAAAAGTTGAGGAAATCATAACCTCCTCTTCCCACTTCACTGTCATTATCCAATCACATCTGACATCCTTGAGAGGCAACAGAGATTATTGGTTAACAGTCTGAGCTTTCTCTGAGGTCAGTCAGACCTCAGTTTGCCTCCTACTCTGTAGCCCACAAAGTGTCATCCTGATTCAACAACCTGACTTCTGTTACCCTCAGTTCTGTCATTTAAAAATTAAAGTAACAGGAGTACTTACCTCATAAAAGTCTCAGGATGATTAAATAAATAGTAATCATAGCTCTAAGCCACCATTTATTGGGAGCTCACTATGGGCCATGCTCACAGCTAAGTGGTGCATTATCTTTTTGATTCTTAAGAGTGGTGCTTCCTTGTGTTAAGAAAGAGAACACTAAAGGAGTAGGAAGTAGAGAGAATGATGTTTGATTCCATTTCTGACATATTGAGTTTGAAGTATCAAGAGGCCATATGAGGAAACAACCTGGTGTCTACATCTCTGAACAACATCTTTAGGTTCTCCTTAGAAAACGCCATCCCAGAATTTCATACTTCTCTCGCCTGTCATTAAAGAGGTCCATATTCTAGACATAACCTTATAATATTATATGTAGAGGCTTAAGGCCTGTACCCAAGGTCATATCATCTATGTAAACATCTACATTGTAAAAACAGTGCTTGTTGCATCTAAGACCTCTATGTTTCCCCCTCACAGGTATTTTTTTAATTTCAAAAATTAAGGGAGTACAAATGTTTTTGTTTCATGGATACATTACATAATGCTGAAGTCACTGCTTTTAGTGAGCCTGTCATCAGAGTAATGTTCATTGTACCTGGTAGGGAAGTTCTTATCACTCCCCTTCTTTCTCCTCCCCCATTCTTGATGTCCAATGTTCTTGACATCTCTTTGTGCCCATTGTTTAGCTCCCACTTCCTAGTAAATCTGTTTTCCTACTTCTGAGATACTTCATTTGGGATAATGATCTCCAATTCCATCCAAGTTGTTGCAAATGGCATTTCATTCCTTTTTATGGCTGAGTATTACTCCCTGGTATAAGGGTGTTTGTGTGTGTGTGTGTGTGTACACATCACATTTTCTTTACCTGTTCTTAAATTAATGGGCACTTAGGTTGATTCCATATATTTGCAATAGTGCTGTGATAAACATTTGAGTGCACATGTCTTTTTTATAAATTGTCTTATTTTCCTTTGGGTAGATACCCAGAAGTAGGATTGTTAAATTGAATGGTAAGTTTACTTTTATTTCTTTGCAGAATGGAGGCTGGACTAACTTGTATTCCCACCAACAGTGTGTAAAAGTGTTCCTTTTTCTTTGCATCTATATCAGCATCTATTTTTTGTTACTTTTTAGGAATTGCCATTCTAACAAAAGCTGGGTGATATTTTGAGATACATAAAAATTAAGAAATGTAAAATCTGCATGGATGGAAACAAATTAAGTCTTCCCAGCAACAGGAATAAGCCAAGCAAGTTGAAACCTGCACAGGTAAATCAGAAAAGATGCTGTCAACTGTGTTTCTTGGAAGTAAAATAATGGACCATAATACACTGTCTCAAAACTTTCATTGTGATTTTAATTTGTATTTATCCAATAATAAGCAATGTTGAGCATTTTTTCTATGTTTCTTGACCATTTGTCTGTCTTCTTTTGAAAAACTTCCGTCTGTATCTTTGCCCACTTTATGATGAGGTTGTTTTTGTCTTGCTAAATTGTTTTAGTTCTTTGTAGATTATGGATAGTAGCCCTTTGTTAGATGAATAGTTTGTGAATATATTCTCCTATCCTCTAGGTTGTCTATTTACTCTATTGATTATTTTGTCTGCTGTATAGAAGCTTTTTAATCTAATCAAGTCCCATTTATTTATGTTTTTGCTGCTGAATTTGTTTTGGGGGTCTTAGACTTCTTTGCCTAGAAGAATTTGTTGTCTGCTTTGTTGAATACTAGTTGGTTGTAGCTATGTGGTTTTATTTCTTGGAGCTCTATTCTGTTCCACTGATGTTGTATTTTTATACCAGTAACCACATAACCTTGTAGTATAATTTGAAGTCAGGTAATTGATGCCCAAGATTTGTCCGTTTTTGCTTCAGATTGCTTTGGCTATTCAGTCTCCTTTTTGGTTCCAAATGAAGCTTAGAATTATTTTTCCTAGATTTGTGAAATATGATGTTAGTATTTTGATGAGGATGGGGATGACTTTGTAAGCCACTTTGGACAATATGGACACTTTAACAATGTTGATTCTACCAATCCATGAGCATGAGATATTTTTCCATTTGTATGTGTCAACAGTTTCTTTCATTGGTGTTTTGTATTTCACCTTGTAGAAATCTTTTACCTCATTGGTGACACATATTACTAGGTATTTTATTTTCTTTGTGGCTATTATAAATGATATTGCCCTTAATTTGACCCTCAGCTTGATTGTTATCAGTATATAGAAATGCTACTGATTTGTGTACATTAATTTTGTAACCTGAAAACTTGCTGAACTTACTTATCACTTCTAGGAGTCCCTGTTTGCGGACAATAAGATCTTGTATTTAGAAAACTCCAAAGAGGCCAGGTGCAGTGTCTCACTCTTGTACATCTGTTTCACCATAGCACATGTGAGGCAGTCTGGAACAGCTAGGAGCCACCGACATACATATGCCAGAGGCTGGCAAACTTTTTCTGTTAAGAGGTAGTTAGTGTACTGTGGTTCATACCTGTAATGCTAGCACTCTGGGAGACTGAGGCAGGAGGATTGCTTGAATTCAGGAGTTCAAGATCAGCCTGAGAAGAGCAAGTCTTCACCTCTAAAAATAGAAAAATTAGCTTGTCATTGTGGCTTGCCCCTGTATTCCCAGCTACAGAAGTCTGAGGTAGGAGGATTGCTTAAGCCCTGGAGTTTGAGGTGTGAGCTACATTGAAGCCATGATACTCAAAAAACAAACGAACAAAAAACCACTACAGACTCCCCGTGAGTCTTGGTGATGCCAGACTATGTCATGATGATACCAGTCTTGGATTTGTGATGCCTCTGAACTTTTATTGTTTTAGAACTAATATTAAGGGAATTCTCCATTATTCTAACTTACCCTATTGGATTTTCATTTTGGTTTTGGAATTTTTAATTTATCATCTCCTCCTTTCCAACAGTGATATCACTACAATAGAGTCTTTCTGATGGGCCAAAAATAAAAAAACAAAAGAAACCCAAACAAACAGTCTTTACTGTCTATGTAAAGAACATGGTGAAGCATTTTTGTCATTAACCGGAGTCCAGCAACTGACGTACCATGTCCAACATTATCCAATGCAGAGCAATTAACATACCACATATTGTCTATATCCTGTAGTATGAAATATTTGTACCTCTGTATATCCAGTAGTTTAATCCTCAAGCCATGAATGGAAATGTAACAGCAGAAGAAATACTAGAAACTTACAAGTAAAATTTACTACAGTTAGCAAAGACATGTTAGTTATATGGCAACAAGTTGACTTTAGACATTCCTTTATTTGAAAGTCTAACTTTTTGTGCAAAGTGATACACAGATTCTGGAGCTGGAAATTGCTCTTCAAAAACTCATTTTACAATCAGGTTCAGAAGTCATTCCTTTGTGAATTCACTTGCAGAATTACCTCTTCTATATTGGATGTGTCCAGATTATCTTATGACAAAAACTGCTTACTTTTCATTTCTTTTTTTTTTTTTTTTTTATTGTTGGGGATTCATTGAGGGTACAATAAGCCAGGTTACACTTACTGTGATTGTTAGGTAAAGTCCCTCTTTCAATCATGTCTTGCCCCCATAAAGTGTGGCAAACACCAAGGCCCCACCCCCATCCCTCCATCCCTCTTTCTGCTTTTCCTCCCCCCCGCCATAACCTTAATTGTCATTAATTGTCCTCATATCAAAATTGAGTACATGGGATTCATGCTTCTCCATTCTTGTGATGCTTTACTAAGAATAATGTCTTCCACTTCCATCCAGGTTAATACGAAGGATGTAGGGTCTCTATTTTTTTTTAATAGCTGAATAGTATTCCATGGCATACATATACCACAGCTTGTTAATCCATTCCTGGGTTGGTGGGCATTTAGGCTGCTTCCACATTTTGAAGATTGTAAATTGAGCTGCAATAAACAGTCTAGTACAAGTGTCCTTATGATAAAAGGATTTTTTTCCTTCTGGGTAGATGCCCAGTAATGGGATTGCAGGATCAAATGGGAGGTCTAGCTTGAGTGCTTTGAGGTTTCTCCAAACCTCCTTCCAGAAAGGTTGCAGTGTAGTTTGCAGTCCCACCAGCAGTGTAAAAGTGTTCCCTTCTCTCCACATCCACACCAGCATCTGCAGTTTTGAGATTTTGTGATGTGGGCCATTCTCACTGGGGTTAGATGATGTCTCAGGGTTGTTTTGATTTACATTTCTCTAAAATATAGAGATGATGAACATTTTTTCATGTGTTTGTTAGCCATTCGTTTGTCATCTTTAGAGAAGGTTCTATTCATGTCTCTTGCCCATTGATATATGGGATTATTGGCTTTTTTCATGTGGATTAATTTGAGTTCTCTATAGATCCTAGTTATCAAGCTTTTGTCTGATTGAAAATATGAAAATATCCTTTCTCATTGTGTAGGTTGTCTCTTTGCTTTGGTTATTGTCTTTTTAGCTGTACAGAAGCTTTTCAGTTTAATGAAGTCCTATTCGTTTATTTTTGTTGTTGTTGCAATTGCCATTGCAGTCTTCTTCATGAAGTCTTTCCCCAGGCCAATATCTTCCAGTGTATGTCCTATGCTTTCTTTGAGGATTTTTATTGTTTCATGCCTTAAATTTAAGTCCTTTATCCATTTTGAATCAATTTTTGTGAGTGGGGAAAGGTATGGGTCCAGTTTCAGTCTTTTACATGTAGACATCCAGTTCTCCCAACACCATTTATTGAATAGGGAGTCTTTCCCCCAAGGTATGTTCTTGTTTGGTTTATCGAAGATTGGGTGCTTGTAAGATGTTAGTTTCATTTCTTGGTTTCAATTCGATTCCAAGTGTCTATGTCTCTGTTTTTGTGCCAGTACCATGCTATCTTGACCACTATAGCTTTGTAGTACAGACTAAAATCAGGTATGCTGATGCCCCCAGCTTTATTTTTATTACTAAGAACTGCCTTAGCTATACGGGGTTTTTTTCCGGTTCCATACAAAATGCAGCATCATTTTCTCCAAATATTCAAAGTATGATGTTGGTATTTTGATAGAATGGCATTGAATAGGTAGATTGCTTTGGGAAGTATAGACATTTTAACAATGTTGATTCTTCCCATCCATGAGCATGGTATGTTTTTCCATTTGTTAATATCCTCTGCTATTTCCTTTCTGAGGATTTCATAATTTTCTTTATAGAGTTCCTTCACCTCCTTCATTAGGTATATTCCTAGGTTTTTCATTTTCTTTGAAACTATAATGAAGGGCTTTGTGTCCTTAATTAGCTTCTCATCTTGACTGTTATTGGCATGTACAAAGGCTACTGACTTGTGGGCATTGATTTTATATCTTGAAACATTACTGCATTTTTTGATGATTTCTAGGAGTCTTGTGGTTGAGTGTTTGGGGTTCTCTAAGTATAAGATCATGTCATCAGCAAAGAGGGAGAGTTTGACCTCCTCTGCCCCCATTTGGATTCCCTTTATTTCCTTGTCTTGACTAACTGTATTGGCTAGAACTTCCAGCACTATGTTGAATAGTAAAGGTGACAGAGGACAACCTTGTCTGGTTCCAGTTCTAAGAGGAAAAGCTTTCAGTTTTACTCCATTCAGTAAAATATTGGCTGTGGGTTTGTCATAGATAGCTTCAATCAGTTTTAAAAATGTGCCACCTATGCCTATACTCCTCAGTGTTCTAATTAGAAAAGGATACTGGATTTTATCAAGTGCTTTTTCTGCATCTATTGAGAGGATCATGTGATCTTTATTTTTGCCCCTGTTAATGTGATGGATAACATTTATGGACTTGCGTATGTTAAACCAGACTTGCATCCCTGGGATGAAGCCTACTTGATCATGATGAATGACTTTTTTGATGATAAGCTGTAATCTATTGGCTAGGATTTTGTTGAGAATTTTTGCACCTATATTCATGAGTGAGATTGGTCTAAAATTCTCCTTTTTGTTTGGGTCTTTTCCTGGTTTTTGTATCAGGGTGATGTTTGCTTCATAGAATGTGTTGGGGAGTATTCCTTCTTTCTCAATTTTTTGGAATAATTTCTGCAGTACTGGAATAAGCTCTTCCTTGAAGGTTTGATAGAATTCTGGTGTGAAGCCATCTGGACCAGGGCATTTTTTGGTTGGAAGATTTTTTATTGTTTCTTAGATCTCAGTGCTTGAAATTGGTCTGTTTAGTAGGTCTATTTCTTCCTGGCTAAGAATAGGGAGAGGGTGTGATTCCAAATATTGATCCATTTCCTTCCCATTGTCAAATTTCTCGGAATAGAGTTTCTGGTAGTATTCAGAGATGATCTCTTGTATCTCTGTGGGATCAGTTGTTATTTCCCCTTTATCATATCTGATTGACGTTACTAGAGATTTTACTTTTCTATTTCTCATTAGTCTGGCCAATGGTTTATCTATTTTGTTTATTTTTTTTAAAAAACCAACTCTTTGTTTCATTGATTTTCTGAATGATTCCTTTGTTTTCAATTTCATTGATCTCTCATTTGATTTTGGATATTTCTTTTCTTCCACTGAGTTTAGGCTTAGATTGTTCTTCTTTTTCCAATTTCATAAGATGGCTTGTGAGATTGTCGATGCACTCTCTTTCTGTTTTTTGAATGTAGGCAACTAAAGTTATGAATTTTCCTCTCAAAACTGCTTTTGCAGTATCCCACAGGTTTTGGTAGCTTGTGTCTTCATTGTTGTTATGCTCAAGGAAGTTAATGATTTCCTGTTTTATTTCTTCCTGCACCCATCTGTTATTCAACAGAAGGTTGTTTAGTTTCCATGCCTTTGTGTGGGGTTGACCATTTTTGTTAGAGTTGCGTTCCACCTTTAGTGCCTTAAGGTCTAAGAAGATACAAGGTAAAATTTCAATTCTTTTGATTCTGTTGATATTTGTTTTGTGTCCCAGGATATGATCAATTTTGGAGAATGTTCCATGGGGTGATGAGAAGTATGTATATTCTTTATCTTTGGGATGGAGTGTTCTATATGTATCTATCAAGCACAGTTGTTCTATAAATCTCTTATATCTTTGTTCAATTTCTGTTTAGAGGATCTGTCCAGCTCTGTAAGAGGAGTGTTAAAGTCCCCTGTTATTATAATACTATCAGATATTATATTGCTGAGACTGCGTAAGGTCTGTTTCAAGAATCTGGGAGCATTTAAATTGGGTGCATAAATATTTAGAATTGAAACGTCCTCTTGTTAGATTTTTCCCTTGACCAATATGAAGTGACCATCTTTGTCTTTTTTGACTCTAGTTACTTTAAATCTACATGAATCTGAAAATAAGATTGCAACTCCTCTTTTCTTCTGAATTCCATTTGCCTGAAAAATTGTCTTCCAACCCTTGACTCGGAGCTTTAATTTGTCTTTTGAAGCCAGGTGTGTTTCTTGCAGACAGCAAATGGATGGCTTGTGTTTTTCAATCCAGTCAGCCAATCTATGTCTCTTCAATGGGGAATTCAAGCCATTAACATTTATTGAGATAATTGATAAGTGTGGTAGTATTCTATTCATCTTATTTTGTGAGAGTCCATTGCTTAGTCTTATCTTTTGCATCAGTGTGGAGGTTAGGTTCTGTCCTTCAATTTCTGAGTTCTTACTTTGCTGCTGATCCATTGTGGTGGTCAGTGTGTAGAACAGGTTGAAGTATTTCCTGTAGAGCTGGTCTTGTTGTGGCGAATTTCCTCAATGTTTGTATATCCGTAAATGATTTGATTTCTCCATCAATTTTTAAGCTTAGCTTAGCTGGGTACAGAATTCTGGGCTGGAAATTGTTCTGTTTAAGTAGATTAAAGGTAGATGACCATTGTCTTCTTGCTTGGAAAGTTTCATTAGAGAAGTCTGCTTTCACTCTGATGGATTTGCCCCTGTAGGTCAACTGGCACTTACTCCTGGCAGCTTGCAGAATCTTTTCTATTGTCCTGACTTTGGACAGGTTCATCACAATGTGTCTTGGAGAAGCTCAGTTTGAGTTGAGGCAACCTGGGGTTCGATATCCCTCTGAAAGCAGTGTTTCAGAATCTTTGGTGGTATTTGGGAAATTTTCTTTTATAATATTCTCTAGTATGGCTTCCATTCCTCTGGGGCATTCTTCTTCCCCTTCTGGGATTCCTATAACTCGTATGTTGGAATGCTTCATAAAGTCCCATAATTCTGACAGTGAACGTTCTGCTTTCTCTCTCTTCTTTTCTGCCTCTTTTACTATCTGAGTTATCTCAAGAACTTTGTCTTCTACCTATGAAGTTCTTTCTTCTGCATGGTCTAACCTATTCTGATACTTTCCATTGCATCTTTAAGTTCCCTAATTGACTGTTTCAGTTCCTTCAGCTCTGCTATATCCTTTCTATATTCTTCATATCATTCATCTCTTATTTGATTCTGGTTTTGGATTTCCTTTTGGTTATTTTCCACTTTATTAGCAGTTTCCTTCATTGTTTCCATCATTTCTTTCATTGTTTTCATCATTTGTATTCTAAATTCCCTTTCTGTCATTCCTAACATTTCTTTTTAGGTGGTATCCTCTACAGTAGCTACCTATGGTCCCTTGGTGGGGTTGTTCTGGACTGGTTCTTCATGTTGCCTGGAGTTTTCTGCTGATTCTTCCTCATGAGTGATTTCTTTTATCTGTTTCCTTGCCCTAATTTTCCTTTCACTTCCTCTTGCTCTTTAAGTTCTCGTGCCTGTGGACTAAGGATTCAATGAGTCCTTTTGGTACAGGACTAGAAGGGTGAGAAGGTTGAAGAGCAAGAAAGAGATGAAAGAAAGGAGGACCAAGTGAAAAGGAAAAAAAAAAAGAGAAAGGAGAGGGGTGGGTAAAAGGAATATTGACAAAAAGAAGAGAAGCACAAAAAGAGGGGGACAGAGCAATATAGGTGTAAAGTAGGGTACTTTGACACAACCTTAAAAAAAAAACCCACCTTCTGGGGGTGCCCAGTTGGTTGGTTCCCTTGAGGTCAGTAGCTCTTTGCTAACCTGATCAGACACAGTACCCCACCTCCACCAAGTAGAGAGGAAAGACAAAAATGCTATAAATCAAACCAAAACAAGCAAACAGAAAACTTTACGGGATAAAATTGGGTGAAAAACCAAATAATAGCAGTGGAAACACTAGCAAAAATGAAGTTCTAGTTATTGAAAAAGGCAGCAATGGGAAATTATAATTAAACTAGAAATATTGAGAAAGAAAAAAGATCTATATGGAAAATGTTGAAATTAAAATACAAAACAACATCAACAGCATCAAAATAGACAAAGAAAAAAAACAACCAAACACCCCCCCCCAAAAAAAAAAAAAACACAACCAAAAACAAAGAAGTATGTATATGTTGTTGAATATTGTCTGGGCAACACGTGGTCTTCTGGGGTATGAGATGTTAATCACAGTTCTGATATGACTGGAGGCTGCTGATTTCTCAAACCCTAGCAGGTAGACACCCTAAATCTTTCTTCAGCCCACTTAATAGGCACTTTGAACTTGTAAACTTGCTGAGCAGAAGCTTTCCCAGGAAAGTGGTTGTCACTGGAATCACTGCTAAAGTGGCTATCCACTTACCCAGTGTGCCAAAACCGGGTTGACACTCTGCCCCTGAGGGTTAGGGCTGCAAGGCGGCTCAGACCCCACCCTTAGGCTACTTGTTTGCTGGGTTACCAGCTCCCACCCGATTCTAGCTCTGCGACCCTGAGGGCAGAGCTTGCTGGGGCAGATTGCTCACAATGGCTCCCTGTGGCCCACAGCCAAACACTATTATTTCCGTCTGGCTCAGCGGCTCAGACTGGGTCCCCAGACAATGGCCAAAGTTTTCCGCATTCCCGCTCAGGCTCTCCCCAAGGCAGTTCAACTGAGTGCCAAGTCCAAAGACCAAAACAGTTCACAGGTAAGGCCTTTCTGGTTTGCAGTCTCGCTGCTACTGAACTTACAGTTGTGGGTGGGTTTAGACCGATTGAACACACGTGACCTCTTGCCGGTTTTCCACTGTTTTAGTCCTCCTCTTGGGGTCCAGAAGTCTCTTGCTGACTCCCTGTATCCTCACAGGGGTGATGATAGGCAGATCCCACCAGCCAGAGATGCCTGGAGTCCTATCTCCCCAGACTCACGGTGCCCAAATGCAAGGAAGCTGTTCTACTTTTCATTTCTTATACACACGAAACAAAGAAAGATTTATCAAAATTGGTGAAAAGAAACTTTTATACATCAAAAATTTTCATGTGAACTGTAAAAAATAATGAATCAATTACATATTGTATGTAACTGTTTATATGGAAAGAAGAGCTTCCATTTTCTGTAGACAACAAATATTGAGTTCATAGCTATTATATAAGGACCAAAATTATTTAAAATATTTGTTAATAACTCTCTAGATACTAAGAAAGAAAGTTGTGAATGGCTGATAAATAAATACGGTTGTGAAAATTCAATCAGTAAAGTTACACATAGAATATATCAAAGTTGTTCTTATACTTAAACCAAAACAAATGTCTAGAATTTTGTCTATAAACTATGAATTCCAGAGAAGAATCTCCATTGTCCAAGACTATTATAGGTTATATATTTAGAAATCCATGTGGGCATTTAAATGTTTTGTTGGTTTATTCTCATAAGAACCTTTAGAAAAGGGAAAATGGAACATCTTATGGCATAGGCTTTTTCTCCCCCTAAGAGCAACCATCTACAACATTTTTCTGGGATCATTTTCCTAAGAATGTATCACGGTTCATGTCCTGCCCCCATCCTTCAGGCTTAATGGATAATAATAAGGTTTTCTATTCTGTTCCATCTGGATTTGACTCAAAGCTCTACAGCTTCAAAACTCTGTGATATTTGACTCATTACTTAAATTCTCTGAGCCTCAGTTCCCTAACCTGTACAATGAGGATTATAGTGGTTTTAAAATATTAACATGTAGGCAGGACACAGTAGCTCACGCCTGTAATGCTAGCAATCTGGGAGGCCAAGGTGGGTGGATTGCTTAAACTCATGCATTGGAGACCACCCTGAGCCAGAGCAAGACCTTGTCTCTGAAAATAGCTGGGTGAATAAAAAAAAATAAAAAAATAAAAAATAAAAAAAAATAAAAAAATAAAATAAAATTAGGCACGTAAAAAAAAAAAAAGAAAATAGCTGGGTGTTGTGGGAGACACCTGTAGTCCTAGCTACTTGGGAGGCTGAGACAAGAGTATGGCTTGAGCCCAAAAGTTTGAGGTTGCTGTGAGCTATGATGCCATGGTACTCTTCTGTGGGTGAAAAAGTAAGACTAAGTATCACAAAAAACAAGAAGAAAAGAAAGAAAGAATATTAACATTTAAAATGTTTTAATGAAGAGATTTCTTTTTTGTTGTTGTTGTTGTTGTTTGTTTTTATGAATTCCTAAAGTTATTCTCAGAATTTCTCTTTATTTCCTAGCATGGTCTCAAGTTTAGCTTTTTGATTCCAAACAAAGGGTAACTTTTGGGCTGCTAATCATTTGAGCTATGGGCTTAATGAACCCTTCCTATCAACTATGAATAAACAAGAAGAAAAGAACTTGCAAAAGGGGGGAGGAGGAGAACTTGCAAAAGGGGGTTGGAGGAGAAGCAGGGAGATCATAGAAAAGCAGAAGCATAACTTTTTTTATGGGATGTTAGAATCTGATCCTAGAGACACCTGTCTTAAAAAAAGGAAAGCCCAACCCACCCAAGAAAAGCCAGGTAGTAAACTCATGGAAAGATCACTTGTGGTGGCACTGTTCACATACAGCAGACGGTCACACAGGAGATGAGAGATTTCACCCTTATCACTAACTGCCTAACCATGATTACAGGAAGAACCTTGAGCTGATCTTCACTGGAGAGCCAAAAGAACAGTATATCAGCTATAAGGACTCCACAGGAGTAGTGCCTATTTATGGAAAAACACTTGGTAGATTGCATTTCACTGGCCCAAGTGACAGCCCATGAATACACAACTTCTCTGGGGACCTGTAAGCCCCTCAAATAATAATGAAACTCTATACCCTAATTAGGGTGATGATGGAGAACATTCCCTTTCTGTGCTAGGAGGTAAGAGAGACGAGGTTAAACTAAATAAAACTAAGACTGTCACATTAAATCAGTGATTACATATTGCATATTAATTCCTTGTAATTAATTGAGTTCTTAGGAAGACTAAGTAAAATGGCTTATAGGAAGTATTTAGTGTTGTGAAAATTTTAAATAGTTGTTATTTTCCTAACTCTTATCACAGCTAGCTGCAGTACCTTCTTGTGGTACTGGGGCATGAGGAAACATAAACAGAAGTAAGAAAGTGAGATGAATGGCAGGATATACCCTAAAACTTCACAAGAGTTAGTCACCCCACTAAGAACTGGTAGGAAGTACAAGAGAGATCATGAGGTCATTGACAAATAAGCTGTCTCAAAATTTTACACATTTGACCTGGAAGTAAACTTGAGATCATCTAATTCAACCACTTCTAGCTACAGATGTGCAAACACTGGTGAGAGTTTAAGTTTCCAAACATGTGTATTCAAGAACTGATTACATAGAAGGTGTATGATATATACTCCTGACTTTCATTAGCCAAGGTCTAAAGGCTTTGCTTTCAGTCAATTCCATCAAAAAGTAAAAAAATATAAAAGTGTATTAAACAGGACCCTTTTGGATTGCAAGTGAACTTCCATTCAAATTCAATGAATTTACTAGCTGACCCAGTTGTAACGGATAGGATAGAAGAACTTCCGTCAAGAAAGGATTTAGATACTGAGATGTCCTCAAGACTCATTTTTTCCCCATTAGTTTCATTTCCTTTGGATTGGCTTCACTTAGGCTGGTTCTCTTCTTTGGTAATAATCAACACAGCAACTCTAGTTAAAGGATGACTTCTCTTTCACAACAGTTAAACCAAAGTCTAAAGATTCAATGTCTTTTGGACCACCTGCCCATTCTTGAGCCAGTGCTGTGACCAAGGAGATAGCCTGTGTTGATTGCCCTTGTTTGGGGGGGGGGGTGTCCCAGGTCCCTAATAAGAATTGACCTGGTTGGACCACTCAGCTGAGCTAGAAAGTTCAACAAAGGCACCATGGTAATTGAAAGTAAAAATGAACAGAAAGGGAAATAAAACTGAATTGGCACAGGCAGTGTGGATAGAAAGCAAAAATCATCTGCATCAGTTTCAGGGTAACAAAGAGAGATTTTATTTAGGAAGAACAAAGAGAAAGTTTAGAGCACTTACAAAGAGAGTTGGAAGTGGGTCCCTCTCATGAAGAAGAAAAGGTGAGGAGATGGAGACACAAAGGCCTGCAGGGGTATAAATACTCTCTTCATTTGAAATTGGCAACAAGTCTTTCATTGCCTTCTATGTGGCTCCAAGCAGTACTCTACTGGTCATTGATCGTCTCATTCTATTGGTCACTGGTTACCTAGGTTATCTCATACCCACAAGCTTACGGGCCCTCCAGACTTCCTGGTTCAGCAGACCAGGTTTTCCTCACCCCACCCCCAATATCCCTTTCTTACTGTCCCTTCTCAGCCCTGGCCTGGGTGACATGGCTACTCCTAGATGCAGAAGAGTAGTACATCCTTACACAAATCAAATGGATGAGACTAGGAAGCCATTCCTCAAAACAAAATGGGAAGCTGTTAGCACAAAAAAAAAAAAAAAAAAGCAGGAGAAAGAGGGGAATAAATGCAGGACAGCAAAAACAACAGGTGCCTACTAAAACTACTTTTCTGAGAATACAGAGACTATTAGGATGGACAAAACCCAAGTGTAAATTCAAAGTTCTTCAGGATACGTTATTATTGTTTTCAGACCACAGGCACCTGTCCAACTCTTAAAGCATTTCCACAAAATGCAGAAGATCAGAGGTCTGCAGACTCTTGTCTCTCATCTCCATAGACTTACAAATACTAAATTGAGCATTTACAGTTAAATTATGGTTCCCTTACCATCTTAATGACCAGGTATATGCATTCAGATTGGCCATTGAATCGATCCTATTCAATTATAAAGACAACCCTAAACCTCAAATTGACCTTCTCTGTCTAGGACTTTTTTTTTAATCCTAGACAATGTCTACTTCATTTTCACTTACAGTTTTCCATCCATTTTTTTCTTCTGCTTTCTTCTCATATACATGCTCACTCATATGTATGTTTTCACATTAGATCCTTGAATTAAACTTCAATTTGTCATTTATTTTTCTCTGAGTCAAAGATATTGGCTAAGATTTATCTAACAAATATCTCTATTCTGGCCACTATTTCAGGCACTTGGGTCACAGCCACAAACAAGTTAGAGAAAAATCCATATTCTCATGGAATTTATATTCTGTTGTGGCAAACAGACAAATGCACCACCTACATATGCTCCCTTGCCTACTGCTGTCCTCAGTGACCTGTGATCATTATAAACTGTGGGTGGCTTTTCAAAACACGTCATCTGATTTAATCTTCCCAACTCACTGAGAGGGATGGAGCAAGTTACCCTGATCCCATTTTTCAGATACCATTGAACAAAGCAGTAAAGTGAGATCATTAATTCCATCATTCAATAAATATCTACCTATAATATGCAGATACCATTTTAAAATTTTAGAAGTACATTAGTCAATTACATTGACAGTCTAGTGAAGGACATCAACAAATAAAATAGCAGGTAAAATACATATGAAATCACACAGCAAATGAAGGGTGAACCTAAAATAGTATTTCTGACTAAAAGTCTGCTACTCATACATATAATATGACTACTCCCTCAAAATGACTCTACTGCTCAACATTTTACTGAAGGTCTTCTTCAATGCAATGCAATAAGACAAGACAGTTAGGATAGGGTGTGGTAGGAGGCAGCTCATCTCCTATCCAGGCAGCCTAGCTGTAGAGACAAGGTTCCTGAGTATTCTGCTATGCTGCCTCTTCCCAAAGAAGCCCCTCATCAATGAAAAGTATAACTCAGAAAAGAAAAAAACATAATTTTCCCAAGTTTAGTATCAACTTACAAATAATGTAAGCTAATGTAAACAGCCAACAGAATACAAATAGCTATTTGTAATCCACCACAAATAAGATTAAATATTAAGTACAGCATTCAGAAAAGATAATAGTCTGAGGTCTGGTAGCGTAATTCCTCCAGCTTTGTTTTTATTTCTGAGCAATGTCTTGGCTATTTGAGGTTTTTTCTGAGTCCATATAAAACGAAGTATTGTTTTTTCAAGATCTTTAAAGTATGACAGTGGAGCTTTAATAGGGATTGCATTGAAATTATATATTGCTTTGGGTAGTATGGACATTTTAACAATGTTGATTCTTCCCAGCCATGAGCGTGGTATGTTTTTCCATTTGTTAATATTTTCAGCTATTTCTTTTCTTAGAGTTTCATAGTTCTCTTTATAGAGATCTTTCACGTCCTTTGTTAGATAAATTCCCAAATGTTTCATCTTCTTTGGCACTACTGTGAATGGGATAGAGTCCTGTTTTTTCAACTTGACTATTGTTGGTATATATAAAGGCTACAATTTATGAATGTTGATTTTGTAACCTGAGATGCTGCTGTATTCCTTCATCACTTCTAAGAGTTTTGTAGTAGACTCTAACTGGATCAAAGATTTAAACTTAAGACATGAAACTATAAAAATACTAGAAGAGAGTGCAGGGAAAACCCTTGAAGAAATCAGTCTGGGCAAGTATTTTATGAGGAGGACCCCCCGGGCAATTGAAGCAGCTTCAAAAATACACTACTGGGACTTGATCAAACTAAAAAGCTTCTGCACAGCCAAGAACACAGTAAGTAAAGCAAGCAAACAGCCCTCAGAATGGGAGAAGATATTTGCAGGTTATGTCTCCGATAAAGGTTTAATAACCAGAATCCACAGAGAGCTCAAACACATTAGCAAGAATAGAACAAGGGATCCCATCGCAGGCTGGGCAAGGGATTTGAAGAGAAATTTCTCTGAAGAAGACAGGCACATAGCCTTCAGACATATGAAAAAATGCTCATCATCTTTAATCATCAGAGAAATGCAAATCAAAACTACTTTGTGATACCATCTAACTCCAGTGAGACTAGCCTATATCACAAAATCCCAAGACCAGAGATTTTGGCATGGATGTGGAGAAAAGGTAACACTTTTGCACTGCTGGTGGGAATGAAAATTAATACATTCCTTTTGGAAAGAGATATGGAGAACACTTAGAGATCTAAAAATAGATCTGCCATTCAATCCTGTAATCCCTCTACTGGGCATCTACCCAGAAGACCAAAAAGCACATCATAACAAAGATATTTGTACCAGAATGTTTATCGCAGCCCTATTCATAATTGCTAAGTCATGGAAGAAGCCCAAGTGCCCATCGATCCACAAATGGATTAATAAATTGTGGTATATGTACACCATGGAATATTATGCAGCCTTAAAGAAAGATGGAGACTTTACCTCTTTCATGTTTAAATGGATGGAGCTGGAACATATTCTTCTTAGTAAAGTATCTCAAGAATGGAAGAAAAAGTACCCAATGTACTCAGCCCTACTATGAAACTAATTTAGGGTTTTCACATGAAAGCTATAACCCAGTTACAACCTAATAATAGGGGGAAGGGGGAAAGGAAGGGAAGGGAGAGGGGAGGTGGGTAGAGGGAAAGGTATTGGTGGGATTACACCAGCGGTGCATCTTACAAGAATATATGTGAAACTTGGTAAACGGTCTGTGAAGCTAGTGAATGATGCCCCACAATTATATCAATGTACACAGCTATGATTTAATAAAAAAAAAAGATAAGATAAGAAGCTCTACACATAAGTTAAGAGAAAAATGAGCCAAAGATATAAAATACAAAGTAGAAACCCAATAGCAAAAAAGAGCAACAGCAACAACAACAAACTCAACTTCAGCTAGCAACCAAAGTACTGCAAATTACATGAACAAAGGGATACCATTGTAAGCTCTTTGATTGGACGAAAAATGTCTGACTTCACAAAGTGTTGATAACAGTACACTACATGCTTCTGGAAGAAAGTGTGCAACCCTTTTGAAAACAGTTTGGTGACGTATCACTAATCTTTAAAACAACATAATCTATAATTTAACAGTTCCATTTCTACATATGTACCAGTATTATATAGAAGTTCTTGCACTGGCATCCCAAGGTTTTTGTAAAAAAAACTAAAAATTGTCTAGCTGGATTGCTTGGCACACCCATGAGATGTAATTTTGTGTTAGTTTTTATTAATAAATGATGTTTAGTGCTTGTTATTTTTGTAAAGACTTGAAAAAAATAAAAACAGCCAAATGAAGACATGAAAGGAAGAGGTGGTGGGGGGCAGGAGCTTTCTTAGGAGAAGAAACAAAGCCAGGAAAAAAATGGTACATGAAGGCTCAATGGTGAGAGAACAGGGCAGATTGAAGGAAGTTTAAAAAAGTTCACTATGCATTAACCCTGAAATGGATTCACAGCTATGTTCTATACCACTCTCTACAATCTAATGCAACTGGCTTTTTCTTCTTACCTCCTTAAAAACAAACTTTTGGCAATGGTAGTATTGGTGTTCTGGTTTTCTTAACTTATTTTTAGGCATTTCATCTAGAAAATCAAATCTCATGTACAGTTCAGGCTTTTCCTCATGTTGGAGTATTTTATTCACTCCCTTTCAATGCCAGATATATAACTGGGACACCAAACAAAGTCCTGCATCCTTCTCTGGGAGCTTCCCCCTCCTTGCTTTCCGTGATGTTCTGTTCACAGAATTCTCTCAACTAGACTGTCTTCTACTCCTAGCCTGCTGTGGTCTCTACCACAAAAACTAGCAAGAAGGACATATTAAAATAGCAATTCTGATGTTGCCATACTGCTTCAAACCCTTAATATTAATAATAGTTACTCACTGCTTTTCAATATAGGTGAAATTCCTACCCCCATTAAAATGGGGCCTTTATTAGCCCAGCTTTCAATTTTCATATTGCACAGTATCCCCTCTCCCTTCTCTGTCTCTCTCCATATTCAGTTCTTCCAAAATCCCCTGGTCCCTCCAGCTCAACCCCAGCCCCACTACACCAGCCCAACACATCTGCAGAGTCCACACCAAGCCATGAATCTTCTGCAGCAAAGGCCTAACTCAGATCGTTTGGCCTGATGCCCTCACAGCACAATCGTGCTTTTCTTTGAAACATTTCCTTAGTTTGAGGACTAAAATTCAACTGTCCACCCTGTCTGCTGACTCTCACATACAGCAAATGGTTCTCTTTTTTGTATTATCTGTGAGAATTTCTCCCTCATGCTCCATAGACAAGGCAGCCTGAACTTTAGCCTGCACTCTCCTCTTTGGTTTTTAGCTTCTTCTTTTTCTCTTTTTCTGACCTCTGAAGACTTTCTGAATTTTTGAGGGGCTCAGCTCTGCTTTTGAAATGTTCCTTATTATATTTCATCCAGTTTGGGTATTTTGAGACTGGAGGATTTCTTGTTATCCTAGTACAAAATATTAACCCCCCCCCAAAAAGTGTAATAACCTAAGGATGTAAATGTATTCTTATTCTATTATTTAAGAAAACATGTCCATTTCACTACATTGTCATCTCTATAAGACAAAGGGATGTTTTGGTGCATCACTGCCCTGAGTTGTTTTTTTTTTTTTTTTCTTTTTCCATCAATCCCTGGCACAGGTAGGAACTCAAAAAATATTTATGAATGAATGAACAGATCAGAGCCAGAGGGTGGGGTTTTTTCCTTCAAGAACCTTGCTGAATAGCAGGCTGAGTTTAACCAAAGGCAATATGACAAATTACAAGATGTTCAACATTCTCCCAGGCATTTGCAGATGAAAGCCTCAGAGTCTTTGATCACCAGAAAATGTGGCTTTCCCACTAGTCTAATGTCATTAATCTTTAATGCATTTGCCCCATCCATCCATCCCACACTTAAGTTTTCATATTCTTCATTAATCTGACATCAGATTAATGCTGAATTCCTCTGAGGCTCAAGGTACTAGAGCTCTGCCTTCAAATCCCAACAGCACATTTTTTAAAAGGAAGGCATAATTTTCGCCCACATTTTGTATAACAATATTACCAATTAGCCCTTTGTACCATCCAAATAAATTGCCTACTAGTCATCACTTTAAGGGATTAATTGACCATGCAAATATTGAGAGGGATAAAATTCTGCTGCCAAAGAGAGACCCAGTTAAGGCCTCTTTAAGTGTTTGTCCTTGGGAGCAAACTCCATTACATTTTAATCATATTGTGTCATTTGGATAAAATTCAGAAAATCCACCTAAGTTTTGCATTTGTAGGTTCATCCTCAATTTACCTATTCTTTTACATCTGGGATTGATTGGCCATATTTCCTTCAAATATTTCACATGAAGGAGGCAGATGTGAAAAGGTAAATGTTGGGACTCTAGCTGGTTTTCCTTATCTCTCCTTGTTCCTTAGAGAGATTAACCATAGAAGAATTTTCCTTGAGGTACAAGGGAAGTGTAAGCTTATCTGAGCTATGGATAGAGGCAGGATGTTGGAAATAGGAGGTCCCATAAAGATGTTCTAAGTCCAGTAAAAGAATAGGGAAGTGGATAAGGCAGAGTCTATGAGGCAGGGTCTTAGCAGGAAATAAATGGCACCATCAAATAGAATGATGAGGAGTTTTAATAAAGCGACTGTTTACAAGGGGTGCAAGAAAACCATAAAAGCTGTAACAGTGTCCTGATGTTAGTGCCAGCAGAGCTGATACCCCTCCTTAACCAGAAGAGGGCAAGGAGAGGGAACAGTTATCAGAACTTGGAATGAAAGGGACCTACAAAGAGCAGCATCTTCCAAGGAGCTGTGATTTTTGTTTAAGGCAACAGCCAGTCCAAAGTGATCCTTTTAAAATACCCCATTCCCCTTTCCTTCTTCTTACTACTCCCCATTGGCTAATCCCAACAGGAGGCCAAGAAGCCAAGGACTTCTCCAAGGTATTCCTGGGGCTATCTTCTGAGACTATTGAATGGTACAGGTGTGTGTGTGGGGTGGGGGGGTGGCGGGGTGAATGTGCATTCAAGGAGGACACTTACTATAGCTGGACCCAGAATATGCTGAAAACGATTTTTTTTTAAGTAAAAGAATCCTGTGTGCTAATGGGGCTGTCTTAAGAAGATGACTGACCTTCATCAAGCTATTTAAACTCTGTGCCTCAGTTTCTTTTTCTTTATCACTTAAAGACTGAAAAAGAAATCAAGAAAAAGCCCACCTCACAATGTTCCTGGTCACAGCACCATATTTTTCAAAATTGACCTCATATTGGTCAGAAGAACAAAGAAAAGAAGAAAAAGAAAATGATAAAGTCAAAATAAGCAGAAAAACAACAACAAAAAGAAACATATTCAGATATGTAGCCCCACATAAATACAACACCTGTCATTTAGGAAGCTATTATACTTTTCCAAGTGTCCACAGCAGCTTTGCACACATTTTGTCTTCATTAAATCCTAATAGGTAAGATTTTTGTACTAAAAATCTTGTACTAAACAGAAGACTTAGCTCAATTTACAATCTCGTTATTATAAAACTGCTTACAAGCCAACCACTCACATTTCATTTCAGAAAAAAGAGAAAATGACATAGTATCAGTTTTGAGTTGGGGACTCACAAAATTACTTTATAGAGAAAGGCACATTTTCTTAAGACTTCAGTATTTACCTAGATTGGGCAAATTCTAGAATGCTAATACACGATAAAGGGTCAGTCTTCTGAGTGCTTTAGAGATCCGTAAGCAAAGTTATTGATTTCTCCCTTTGCAAGACCTTATTTACGTGTTTATTAACATGATTGATGTGAAGTAACTTGCGTCTCAGGAATCCTAGTTGTAACAAAAAAGTAGTTTCGCAGGAAATTGCACGTTTTGGGTTCTTCCAACTCTTTTCCATCCCCATAACTAGGTAGATTTTATCTTCAATCCCATTATCCCTGGGAAACTGGCCTTACAGGATCTACCACAATGTTCTTCAGTAAAGACCACTGTGGTGGCAGGAAGAAAGTACAGTTACAGTTAGGTGACTCTTTCAGAATAGAATAAGAGGAAAGTTTAAAAAACAAAATAATGTGTTTTTCTGTTCATAAAAAAACACTGACTTTGGTTCTTAGGTTCTAGAACTTATGGAAAATTTATTACCATCACCATAACTTTCACTTAAAATATATAGAGTGGGACTGGGCATGGTCGCTCACGCATGTAATTCTAGACTTTGGGAGGCTGAGATAGGAAGAATGAGCTCAGGAGTTCGAGACCAGCCTGAGCAAAAGCAAAACCCTGTCTCTAAAAATAGCCGGGTGTTGTGGGAGGCACCTATAGTCCCCGGTACTTTGCTTGAGCCCAGGATTTGAAGCTGCCATAAGCTATGATGCCATAGCACTCTACTGAGGGTGAAAAAGTGAGACATTGTCTCAAAAATAATAATAAATAAAAATAAAATACATACAGGGCTGAGCTTTACCTGCTAATCTCAGGAAATCCGTACTACGGCCACACGACGGTCATGATTCTACTGTCCCAGCTTTTCAGAGTGAATTGGGGATTCATCTAAGGTAGTAGTTCTTAAGAGTGTCTGTTTGTCAGGAAAGCAGAATCTGGAGCTCTACCCTAGAGCTCTTTAGTAAGAAACTTAGAGCATTTAACAAGTTCTTCAGGTGATTCCCATTCATGGCCAAGTTTTAGAGCCACTTCTGTACACCAGAGTTCTTAAATTTGCCTGATAAAGCTCATCTGGGATATTTTTCTTCAACTAGGGCTTCTAGCTGGTCAAAGTGATAAGCCTCTGTAAGTTCCTCCCTCCACAATTCTATCTCAGCAGGTCCCAGCTGGTGTTATAGCCTGAATTATGTCTCTGTAAAATTCAAATGTTGAAGTCTTAACCCCCAGAACCTTGAGATGTGACCTTATTTGGAGATAAGAACTTCAAGACGTAATTAAGTATTAAAATGAGGCTATTAGTATGTGCCCTAATTCAATCTGACGGACCAGTGTCCTCACTGGGAGAGGGGATTAGGACACACAGACTCACCAGTGGTGCACCGGCACAGGGGCACCACCCTGGAAGAATGCAAGTCAAGAAGAGAGGCTGTGGAAGAAAAAAACCCTAATGTACCTTGCTCTTGGACTTCCAGCCTCCAGAACTATTGAAAAAAAAAATACATTTCTGTTGTGTAAGCTACCCAATCTGTAGTCCTTTTTTATGATAAAATATCTGTATTTTCAGTAGACACCACAGGTGATTCTTCTACTCCTGCAAGTTCAAGAAACTCTCCCCTCACCCTTTCCATTCATACGTGACCTTTAGAACAGCAGCCCCAACTTCACAACTGCTCAATCAGTTTGCATTTTAACAAAATTCCCAGGTGAACAATATACACGGGAAAGTGTGAGAAGCATTGCCCTGCACCACAGTCTAGTGTAGTCCTATATAGCAAAGAAATATTGACACTATTTGGGACATACTTGTCAACACATACATACATACATAAGTAGACCTATTTGTACTAAAAATATTCCTTGTTTATCTGAAATTCAAATTTACCTGGGCGTCCTGTATGCTATCAGGCCACCCTACACAATAGCCCCTCCCAGCTTGGGAGGAAACTGTCATGGTTTCCGGAATGATATCAGAACACAAAAACTCAACTTTAGTTTCTAAAAGCATCCTTTAGAATTGTATGCTTCTTATTCCCAAATTGAATCATGTAACACTCGAAAGGACTGACATTTCCATTAATTGAAAGAATAGCAAATCTGTATGATCTTGTCTCATCTTCAGGTACTGAAATTTCTCACTGGAAATATCTACATCAATCTTCACCCTTACGGCCAACAGCTTGTTCTCTGGAAGGCAGCCCTGAATTCAGAGTCCCCTCATCACCCAAAAAGTTTGGAAACATCGCATAGTTATTTCCTCAGATGGTGCCATATCTCTCAACATTAAAATGGTAGGTCATTTTTTTTTAATTTTTTAAAAAGAAAATCTTAGAATGTTAGACCATAAATATTATTGTAAATATCTGCATGTCACCTGATCTCCTAATAATAGATTCATAACACTATTTATAGAACAGTTTATAAAGATCCAGAACAATTTACAAACTTTTGTTTTTTTAAAAAATCTTTCTTCCCCCGGTAGGTATTGTGATCTAGTTTTCTTTCTTTTTTTTTAATTTTTATTTTTTTATTTTTTTATTATTAAATTATAGCTGTGTACATTAATGCAATCATGGGGCACCATACAATGATCTTATAGACCATTTGACATATTTTCATCACACTGGTTAACATAGCATTCCTGGCATTTTCTTATTGTGTTAAGACATTTATATTCTACATTTAGTAAGTTTCACATGTACCCTCTTAAGACGCACCATAGGTGTGATCCCACCAATCACCCTCCCTCTTCCCATTCTCCCCCTTACCCTAAACTCCCTCTCCCCCTTCCCCATATTCATAGGTTATAGCTTTCATATGAAAGCCATAAATTAGTTTCATAGTAGGTCTGAGTACATTGAATACTTTTTCTTCCATTGTTGAGATACTTTACTAAGAAGAATATGTTCCAGCTCCATCCATGTAAACATGAAAGAGGTAAAGTCTCCATCTTTCTTTAAGGCTGCATAATATTCCATGGTGTACATATACCACAATTTATTAATCCATTCGTGGATCGATGGGCACTTGGGCTTTTTCCATGACTTAACAATTATGAATTGGGCTGCAATAAACATTCCGGTACAAATAACTTTGTTATGATGTGATTTTTGGTCTTCTGGGTATATACCTAGTAGGGAAATTATAGGATTGTATGGCAGATCTATTTTTAGATCTGTAAGTGTTCTCCAAACATCTTTCCAAAAGAAATGTGTTAATTTGCATTCACACCAGCAATGTACAAGTGTTCCTTTTTCTCCACATCCACGCCAACATCTCTGGTCTTGGGATTTTGTGATATAGGCTAATCTTACTGAAGTTAGATGATATCTCAAAGTAGTTTTGATTAGTATTTCTCTGATGATTAAGGATGATGAGCATTTTTTCATATGTCTGTAGGCCGTGCACCTGTCTTCTTTGGAGAAGTTTCTCATCAAGTCCCTTGCCCAACCTGAGATGGGATCACTTGTTCTTTTCTTGCTAATACGTTTGAGTTCTCTGTGGATTCCAGTTATTAAACCTTTGTCGGAGACATAACCTGCAAATATCTTCTCCCATTTTGAGAGATGTCTGCTTGCTTTAATTACTGTGTTCCTGGCTGTACAGAAGCTTTTTACCTTGATCAGGTCCCAGTACTGTATTTTTGATGCTGCTTCAATTGCCCAGGGGATCCTCCTCATAAAATATTTGCCCAGACCACTTTCTTCAAGAATTTCCCCTGCACTTTCTTCTAGTATTTTAATAGTTTCATGTTTTAAGTTTAAATCTTTAATCCAGTAAGAGTCTGTCTTAGTTAATGGTGAAAGGTGTGATTCGAGTTTCAGTCTTCTACAGGTCACCAGCCAGTTCTTCCAGCACCATCTGTTAAATAGGGAATCTTTTCCCCACTGAATGTTTTTAATTGGCTTGTCAAAGATCAAATAACGATAAGTAGCTGGGTTCATTTCTTGGTTCTCTATTCTGTTCCATACATCTACCTCTCTGTTTTTGTGCCAGAACCATGTGGTTTTGATCACTATCGATTTATACTATAGTTTGAGGTCTGATATAGTGATTCCTCCTGCTTTGTTTTTATTTCTGAGTAATGTCTTGGCTATTTCAGGCTTTTTCTGATTCCACATAAAACTAAGTATTATTTTTTCAAAATCTTTAAAGTATGACAGTGGAACTTTAATAGGGATTGCATTAAAATTGTATATTGCTTTGGGTAGTATGGACATTTGAACAATGTTGATTCTTCTCAGCCACGAGCATGGTATGTTTTTTCATTTGTTAACATTTTCAGCTATTTCTTTTCTTAGAGTTTCATAGTTCTCTTTATAGAGATCTTTCATGTCCTTTGTTAGATAAACTCCCAAACGTTTCATCTTCTTTGGCACTACTGTGAATGGAATAGAATCCTTGACTGTTTTTTCAGCTTGACTATTGTTGGTATATATAAAGCCTACTGATTTATGGATGTTTATTTTGTAACCTGAGACACTGCTATATTCCTTGATCACTTCTAAGAGTTTTGTAGTAGAATCCCTGGTGTTTTCCAGATCCACAATTATATAATCTGTGAAGAGTGAAAGTTTGATCTCTTCTGTCCCTATATGGATACCCTTGCTCACCTTTTGTTCCCTAATTGTGATGGCTAAAACTTCCATTACAATGTTAAAAAGCAGTGGAGACAATGGGCAACCTTGCCTGGTTCCTGATCTGAGTGGAAATGATTTCAATTTAACTCCATTCAATAGGATATTGGCTGTGGGTTTGCTGTAGATGGCCTCTATCAGTTTAAGAAATGTCCCTTCTATACCAATTTTCTTAAGTGTTCTGATTATGAAGGAATGCTGTATATTATCGAAAGCTTTTTCTGCATCAATTGAGATAATCATATGGTCTTTGTTTTTTACTTTGTTTATGTGCTGAATTATATTTATAATTTACATATACTGAACCAGCCTTGACACCCTGGGATAAAAACAACTTGGTCATGATGTATAATTTGTTTGATGTGTTGCTGGATTCTGTTTGTTAGGATCCTGTTGAATATTTTTGCATCTATATTCATTAGTGATATTGGTCTATAATTTTCTTTTCTTGTTGGGTCTTTTCTTGGTTGGGGGATCAGGGTGATGTTTGCTTCGTACAACGTGTTGGATAGTATTCCTTCTTTTTCTATATTTTGGAGCAGGTTGAGTAATATAGGTACTATTTCCTCTTTAAAGGTTTGGTAGAATTCTGACATGAAGGCATCTGGTCCCAGGCTTTTCCTTTTAGGGAGATTTTGTATGGTTGATGCTATTTCAGAACTTGATATAGGCCTGTACAACATTTCCACTTGATTCTAGCTAAGTCTTGGAAGGTGACGTGCTTCCAATTATTGGTCAATTTCCTTCAGATTTTCATATTTCTGAGAATAAATTTTCTTATATATTCATTAAGGATTTTTTTAATTTCTCAGGAGTCTGTTGTTATTTCTTCTTTGTCATTTCTGATTGATGAAATTAGAGATTTTCCTCTTTTTTTCCTGGTTATGTTAGCCCAAGGTTTATCTATTTTATTGACCTTTTCAAAAAACCAACTTTTCGATTTATTAATCTGTTGTATAATTCTTTTGTTTTCAATTTCATTTAATTCTGTTTTAATTTTGGTTATTTCTCTTCTTCTACTGGGTTTGGGGATGAAATATTCTTCCCTTTCCAGTTACTTGAGATGTTCCATTAAGTTGTTAACTTCCTCTCTTTCCATTCTCTTGAGGAAGGCTTGCAGTGCTATAAATTTCCCTCATAGGTCTGCCTTTGCGGTATCCCAGAGGTTCAGATAATTCATGTCTTCATTGTCATTTTGTTCCAAAAATTTGGTACTTTCCTTTTTAATCTCATCTATGACCCAGCTATCATTCAGCATAAGGCTATAATACTTCCATGTTTTTGTATGAGTATGCAGATTCCTGTTGTTACTGAGTTCAACTTTTATTCTATGGTGGTCCAAGAAGATGCAAGGAATAATTTCTATTCCTTTAAGTTTACTGAGGTTAGACTTGTGACCTAAGATGTGATCAATTTTGGAGTATGTTTTGTGGGCTGATGAGAAGCATGTGTATTCAGTTTTGTTGGGATGAAATGTTCTGTAGATGTCTGTTAAATCCAAATGCTGGATGGTCAGGTTTAAATCTACAATTTCTTTGCTCAGCTTCTTATTGGAGGATCTATCCAACAGTCCCAAAGGAGTGTTAAAATCTCCAACTATTATGGAGCAGGAGGAAATCAAATTGCTCATGTCTGTTAGAGTTTCTCTTACAAATTTAGGCACATTTTGGTTGGGTGCATAAATATCAATAATTGAAATCTCATCATATTGACTATTACCCTTAACATATATGAAGTGACCATTCTTATCCTTCCTTACTTTTGTTGGTTTAAAGCCTATTATATCTGCAATAGAATTGCAACACCTTCTTTTCTTCGGATTTCCATTTGCCTGAAATATGGACGACCATCCTTTCAACCTGAGTCTATATTTATCTTTTAAGGTAAGATGAGATTATGTATATAGCAGACATCTGGCTTGAGTTTTTGTATCCAGTCAGCTAACCTATGCCTCTTTAGAGGACAGTTTAAGCCATTCACATTAATGGAGAATATTGATAAAATTTTGGGTATCAAGTTTTAAAAAGTCCAGTGGACATTTTTAATCCTTTCCCCGCTGTGGAAGTTGAAGTTTGATCAAAAGTTTCTGAGTGAGTTTACTTTTGTGGTAGAGGATTGTGCTGGTCATTATGGAGGATAGGTCTGAGAATATCCTGAAGAGCTGTTTTAGTTATGGTAAATTTCTTCAACATGTGAATGTCATTAAAGTATTTAATTGCTCCATCATAAATGAAACTCAGTTTAGCTGGATACAGGATCCTGAGAGGAAAGTTATTTTGTTTTAGGAGATTAAAAATTGATGACCACCCTCTTCTGGCTTGTAAGGTTTCAGCAGAGAGATCTGCAGTCTTTCTAATATTCTTCACCTTGTAGGTTATGGTTTTCTCACGTCTGGCTGCTTTCAGAAGTTTCTCCTTCATATTAACTTTAGTGAAGTTAATTATAATGTGCCTGGGGGATGTCTTGTTCAGTTTGAGTCATGCTGGGATTCTGAAACTGTATGCTATCTGAATTTCAGAATCTCTTGGCATGTCTGGACAATTCTCTTTCATAATTTCATGGAGAAGAGCCTCTGTGCCTTGCGAAGCCACTTCATCACTTTCAGGAATTCCAATGAGGTAGATATTCACCTTCTTCGAATAATCCCCGAGCTCTCTGAGAGAATGATCCATTTTTGTTCTCCATTTCTCTTCCTCTTTGAAAGTTTGGGGGTGTTCAAAACTTTGTCTTCAATGTCAGAAATCCTTTGTTCTGCTAGCTCCACTCTGTTAGAGGGGTTCTACTGTATTTTTTAGATCTTTGAGGACTGCAAATTCTTGCTTCAATGTGTCAAAATCTTTGGTGATCTTGTCTTTAAATACATTGAATTCTTGAGACAACTTTTAAATTTCTCCTCAAATTTCTAATTCCCACTTTTCCTCCATTCTATTAATCTTCTTTGCAATCCAAACTCTGAACTCGATTTCTGACATCTCGGCCATCTGTTTATGAATGGGATCTTCAGTTACGTCTGCTGTATCTTTTTTTGGGGGGGGGGGTTGATCTGCTCTGGTTATTCATGTTACCAGAGTTTTTCTGCTGATTTTGCCCCATGATTAATTTACACTGTTTGACTAGATGAGTGGATAAAGAAAAGTTGATTTCGGGACTGCAGTAGTGATTAACCAGCCCTTTGCCCAAAAGCCGGACTGGTGTTTGTACCTTTTCCCCTGGACCTTTGCGAAAGGATCTGACAGTGCTCTGGCCTGAGAAACTGGGGACTTGCTTGGTGTGATGGGGCTAAGTGGCTCTGTCTTGTTTTTAGCTAGTCTCTGTCTGACCCTAGTGAATCAGTTACTCTGGGTTGAAGTCTCAGTTGTGGAGAAATACTAGCAATTAAATCACCCCACCTCCCACAAGCAACAATTGGAAAAGGAAAATCAAACCTTCCTACAACCACACACCCAGGGTACCACTTGGATAGTCCTCAGGTGATTGGCCCAGTTCAAGATGTCCAAATCAATTATCTCAGTCAGCACCTGTCTCAGGTGGGAGAGTTCAAAAGGTCTCTGGCAACTAGATTACAGGGGTCTGCTGACAACTCAGCTCAAATATGACTTGCTCTGGTGCTCCGTGATGTCAGGAGGATGCACCCAGCAAATAGATTCATCTGGGAAGGTTGATGCCTCCTTCCCCATCTTGCACCTCTATCACACCCAGTCACTGATAACCCTACAGGCCTGAGACCGTGTTGCCTCCAATAAGCAGATATTCCAGGGTTTTGCACCTGCCTGAATCACAGAGACATCTATGTCTCCTCAGCCGGGCCCCTGCTCTCTTCCACTATCCGGCAGGGGGATGTGAGGCCTGACAACCTTGGGTGCTTGTTGGAGGTTGGGGCTGTTCACTCAGTTCCAGCCCCACCCTTGATTGATGTTACTGACAGAACAGAACAACTTTGTGGAATTTGTTTCTGTCCCAGCTAAATTCCCCTGCAGAAGAGAAGCTGTTTTGAGTTCACATAATTTGCGCCTCAGGTTCTGTCTGTGCTGCTGCCTTGTTGTCAGTTCTCACCTCCTGCCCTCCTTTGTCTGGGCTAATGATCCCTGGGGGCCAGGTGCAACTTAGGCTCAGTAAAGTGGTCCTCTGGGTCAGCCCCACCCTGGGAATCTGCTGCCTCTGATCGTACGTTTTCTAGTCCCCATACTCCACCCAGGCCTGTCCCACCTCAGGCAAACCCTTTACTCACGGGGCCTGCATTTCCATCCCAGATCTTTTCTGCCAGTGGCTGTCACCAGAGAAGATGCCTGGCTTCCTCTGGTTTCCCAGAGAGACAGGGGGTTTGACTCCAGAATATCCAGGTGTGAGCTTTATTGTTGCTAAAAAATGGCTGCTGCTCTGTGCCTCAGGGCATTGCTGCTCTGCTGTAGTTCCCTCTCAGCCAACCATCCTCTCCTCATTCCCATGCCACAGAATCAGCACTGGCCAGCAGCAGTCCTTGCCCTGTCCACACCTCTAGAGATAATACCCAAGAATCTGGACTCCTGGGGGACAGGCTTGCAGACCTCAGAGTGAGAGTGAAGGGGAGTGCTTAGAGCTCAGAATTGCAGGTAGAGAATATATACAGTTTTATACAGTTTTATGCCTGGCAGGAGAGCGCTATGGCACCTTAGTAGGGGAAGCAGGTCCAGTTTTTAGAGGGTCTCTCCTGTCGGATATAATGGGAGGACATTTGAACTCTGCTCGTCTGTTTATGGGGTACTCCGAGCCATTCTTATGGGGGGATGGATTTTGTACCTTTTGTTTGTATTCTTGGGGTCGCAGCTCACCTCAGCAGGGTTGATGTGCGTTCTTCAAACTTCTCTCTTGATGCAGCTCTAATCTGCCAGGTTACTTGCTAAATTTCTGTCCTTCAACTCTCCTTCTGGATGGGAGCCTCTGTGGAAAGCTGGCTTCAGTCAGCCGTCTTGTCACTGCCCCTCCTGTGATCTAATTTTCATAGCAGTAGTTTGGCTAATGTTAGGCATTACTCACTGTATGCTGGGCACCACACTGTGTTACTGTACCTGTATTTATTCCATTTCTATAGGAATCCTCCAAGGTAGATTTGTGCCATTATACAGATAAAGTAAGTTATTGTCTCCAGGTTTTCACAGCTGATATATGATTGAGTCAATATCAAAACCCAGACAAAACATCTCCAAAGCCTTTGCTACTCATCACTGACTCACTTGAGAGAGGAGAAAATTCACAAAGAATTTAAACCATTTCTCAGATATCAGAGCTGATGTTGGAACCCAAGTCTGTGCTTTTTATATGCCATACCTTATGTGAGAAAAATAGAAGTGTTAAGTGGCTAAGGAACCAGGCTTTGGTCTCACAGAGACTAATAACTCAGTCATTATTAGGGCTCTATACTGAAGAGCTCCAGTTTAAAGATTTTCCAACCATATCAGTGTGGCAGATAGACAGGAGACAAGAAAGGCAGGAAGGCCACTTGGCAATCCACATTCGCCATAACTGATCCACTGGACCTCTGCTTGGCAAGATGTGTGAACCTAACAGAAACACACCAGGAAGAAAAACCTAGGAGTGAACACTTGGAAGCGTGTCAGCCATGTGAGGTTTCAAGGATTAATGTTTGAAAAATATTGAAAAAATATTAAAACATGTTTATTCATGCAACAAGCATGCACTGAGTGCTCTGTATTTGCCACACTTTCATCTACCCTCCAGAGAGCTGACCTCAGTTCCAATAGAAGAGCAAAGAATACTTCATATACGCCACTTTGACCATTATGGCAAATATTCCTTGCCCATCACCAAATAGCAGTAACCACCTCTCACTTTAAGAATTTTTAAATTTAAAATCAATTAGGGGTACTTTTTCTTGTAAGTTTTACAGAACCACATTGTAGCTACCTACTAACAGTGTCAACTGTGGGCAGGTTACTTAGCTTCTCTTAGCCTCAATACCTCATGTTTAATATATGAGTACAAAGATAGTCTGGCACATAGAGTAGTAGTGAAGACTGAGTTAACAGATGCAGCTGGAAAGGTGCCTGGTACATAGTAATTGCCAAGAAGTGTTGCTTCATACTGTCAAGTAAACTGAGGTTCTCAGATAAGAATTTTTCAAGTATGCCCACTGGCATACCATTTCATAGTATGCCCATCTATGGCAGAATCCCTTAGGGTGCCTGTTAAGTAAGGTAAATTCCTGGGTCTCATCCATGAAATCAGAATCTCAGGGATCTCTTGTTACTATAAGCTCTTTTCACAGTCCCACCCAAGTGATTCTTGTGTATGTGAATGTTTGAGAAACCCTGTCAGGGGGGTTCTCAGAGGCAGTATCTTTGCTACTTCATAATGTATATGACACACAGGTACATCAGAAAGAACTCGGGCTCTCCTACTGCCAGAGTGCCGAATTGAAGGGAAATTCAAGTAAGGTAGCAAACAAGTTACTCTAGTAACAGCTAGAACCAGGACTTCAATGCACATCTCTGACTATGAAGATCTGTTCTCACCCACCCTGCTAGCAGGACACAAATCTACCCAGGAGAAGCTCACCTGTGTCTGAAAATGGAGTAGAAGGAAGTCTTCCAAAACATCCTGTTTTTCCCCTAGTACTGGACTTTAAGCTGTCTTTTTCATTAAACCAGAATGTCAGTTCTGGAATTAATTTATAGCCATCACCCTTTCTCTGAGAAAACTTTGTTCTGAACTATGGATCCTCCTCCAGAATCCTTGATGCAAAGACATGGCCTCCTGAGCAACCTGTCAAAGCTGATCCTGACAATCAAGGGCATCTGTGTGCTGGGGATATCCTGGCTTTGCAGCAGCCCACACCTGCAGGCCCAGGGCTCATATTAAGAGACCCAATGGTATGTCTGAGAATTTTCTTTAAAACTTGACTTTTTAGTGCTCAGAAGGGGAGAAGGTCAATATTTGGGTGTCTTCAACAAGTCGATGTTAAAAGGGAAAACGAAAGTGGTAGGATCTGTATTTGAAAGACACGTTAGAGACACAACAATCAAGTGTATGATAATAACTGGTCCTTGATTGGGTCCTAATCTGAAAACATACTATAAACACTTTAAAAGACATTTTGGATAATTGTGGAAAAACTTTTAAGTGGACTTTGTGTTATTGATAGATATTAGGGAAATATATTTAATGTTGTTATGTATGATAACTGTATGCTGGTTATGTAGGGAAATGTTCTCTTTTTTGTGAGATATACTATAAGGATGAGATGTCATAATGGATATGTTTTATTTTTAAATACTCAAGAATAACCTAGACAAAACAAAAATAGCAAAATGTTAACAGGATAAATATATGTGCTAGCAATATACTAATTTTATTATATTATCTTTCTAATTTTCTGTTTTAAAATATTTTCATAATAAAAACTAAATTTTAAAAATTGAATGTGAGAGTTTGGGCCCAGCAAATAACATAACTTTGTCAATATTCACTGGTTTATTTAAAAAAAATAAAAGTGGTTCAGCACCAGTAGCTCAGTGGTTAGAGTGCCACATACACCAAGGCAAGTGAGTTTGAAGCTGGCCGGGGCCTGCTAAACAACAATGACAACTGCAACAAAAAAAAATAGTCAGGCATTGTGTCCCAGCTACCTGGGAGGCTGACGCAAGAGAATCACTTAAGCCCAAGAGGTTGAGGTTGCTATTAGCTGTGACACCACGGCACTCTACTAAGGGCAAGATAGTGAGACTCGGTCTCAAAAAAAAAAAAAGTGCCAAACAATTAGAAAATATTTAGGCAGTATGTAAGTCAATTATTGCAGTGTTATATTAATATACAAAAGGTAAATATCTGGGCATTGTGGCGGGTGCCTGTAGTCCCAGCTACTTGGGAGGCTAAGGCAAGATAATTGCGTAAGCCCAAGAGTTGGAGGTTGCTGTGACAACATGGCACCCTAAAAAGGGTAAATATCCAACAATCAGAAACAAATTGTGGTTCACATACACAATGAAGAAGTATGCATGTCATAAACGTGATAAGGCAGATGTATCCAGAGTCATATAGAAAAATATTCAAGACAAATTTACTACATGAGAAAAGCAGATACATAACAACATTCATGCTAAGTTTTTTAAATGGTACCATTTCTGTAAAAAGAAATATTTGTTGAATAGTGATCTTACAAACTAATGATCTTTGAGAACTTACTCTTTTCCAAACCTTGGACCATCTTATAGGATTATTTTATTGCTACATGTTTTAGACTAGGAAGCTGAGGCACAGAAAAATTAAAGTAACTTGACCAAGATCATACAACTAAATGAGAGAGAGCTGGGATTCAACCCCCGGTCTGTGGGATTTTCTATCCCAAGGCTCTTGTTCACTGCCCTGGCCTTCATGCAGAAAGACGACATGGCCAAACCCCAGCACATGCACTTGGATTCTGATTGTGTGGTGGGATGATTAAGAATTATTTTTATGTTATGTTCTCCTATAGCTTTTCTTTTTGTTTTTTTTCCTATAACATGTATTACCTAGAGCTCTTTTTATAAGTTTAAGAACAAATCATAAAAAATCATGGGAAAAAAATGCAACAATAGGCAGAATTTTCCTGACTTGGGCTCAGACATCCATTATCATCTGGCTGTGTAATGCTATCTGCTCACTCTGCTATGACCCCGGGAGACTGCTTCTAGTTATCTGCTCTAAATTTCTCTCTCTGTTTACTTGTGCCTGGCTTAAACCAAGAGCCCAATGTATCTAATTTTGTCAAAGCTTCTTGCCTTAATGAATTTCACTGGTAAAAATATCTTCTACTTTGTTGAAGATTGCATTTTCCAAAGATGGCCATAACAATGTCCTATCCCAAGTTCTCTTAACTTGTGACTTTGCCACTCCCCCACAAAGAGGTAGTGTCTATATCCCTTACCCTTGAACCTGGTGGAACTTTGTACCTCCTGCTATGCATAAAGTATGGTGATTCTCTGTGATTTTCCAGGGCAGATCACAAAGAACGACATAGCTTCCACCTAATTCTTTCCCTTTAGGAATGCTTATTCTTGGAACTCATCCACCATTCTGTAAAGAAGCCCAGAGCACAGGGAGAAGTTCTAGCCAACAATCCAAGCTGAGGTCCTAATAAGTTCTCAGCCCCGCCAGTCCTCCACGAGCAAGGAGGACTTTGAGATAACCGCACTATCTGACCGCAGCTACGTGGCAGAGCCAATCAAAAACTACCAAGTTGCATCCAGAACCACGAGAGATGAGAATAAATTTTTGTTCTTTTACATAACTAAGTTTGGGGTATCTTATTACATAGCAATCAATAGCAAATGCAGACTTAGACAGTACATTGTAGTTTATAAAGGGCTATTTTCATATAACCCTGACAGTTTTATAAGTGTAGATAAGATAGAAAGATTATTTTTACAAAGGAAAACTGGAGTTTATGAGTCCAGGAGTATAAATATCAGAGGCCCAGGCCTAAATTTCAGGCACTTACTAGTTCCATAAACCTAGGCAGCTTACTTAAATTTTGAAGGCTCAATTTCTTCTTCTGTAAAGTGGGTATAATAATATTAACAACCTTACAGGACTGAGCAGTGGGTTGTCTAATGTATGTGAAGTTGTTAGCACTATCTAATCTCAGCAAATGTTTCTGGTTTAGGGACCCAAAACCTTGTAGGCATCTTTGACTCCTTCCCTTCATTCCTTGCATGCAAACATCAGCATATTCTAGAAGCTCCAGCTTCATAATGCATGAAGAATGCCAAGACATATCCCAGTCTTCCCCTGGTCCAAGCCCCTGTCATCCTTTCCCTTCATTAGAGCAGTTGTCCTAATGGTGTCCTTGCTCTGCCCTTGCAGGGTCTGCCCTCAAGATGAGTCTATTTTCTTTTCTTTTTTTTTTTATTATATCACAACTGTGTACATTGATATGATCATGGGGCATCATACACTAGCTTCATATACTGTTTGACACATTTTCATCATACTGGTCAACACAGCCTTCCCGGCATTCTCCCAGTTATTGTGCTAAGACATCAACATTCCACATCTACCAAGTTTCACATGTACGCCTGTAAGAGCACCGCAGGTGTAATCCCACCAATCCCCCTTCCTCCACCCACCTTCCACCTCCCTCCTCTCCCTTTCTCCCTTCCCCTTATTCTTAGGTTGTAACTGGGTCATAGCTTTCATGTGAAAGCCCTAAATTAGTTTCATAGTAGGGATGAGTACATTGGGTACTTTTTCTTCCATTCTTGAGATACTTACTAAGAAGAATATGTTCCAGCTCCATCCATGTAAACATGAAAGAGGTAAAGTCTCCATCTTTCTTTAAGGCTGCATAATATTCCATGGTGTACATATACCACAATTTATTAATCCATTCGTGGATCCATGGGCACTTGGGCTTTTTCCATGACTTAGCAATTGTGAATAGGGCTGCAATGAACATTCTGGTACAAATATCTTTGTTATGATATGATTTTTGGTCTTCTGGGTAGATGCCCAGAAGAGGAATTACAGGATTGAATGGCAGATCTATTTTTAGATCTCTAAGTGTTCTCCATATATTTCTCCAAAAGGAATGTATTAATTTGCATTCCCACCAGCAGTGCAAAAGTGTTCCCTTTTCTCCACATCCTCGCCAACATCTCTGGTCTTGGGATTTTGTGATATAGGCCAGTCTCACTGGAGTTAGATGATATCTCAAAGTAGTTTTGATTTGCATTTCTCTGATGATTAAAGATGATGAGCATTTCTTCATATGTCTGAAGGCCGCGCGCCTGTCTTCTTCAGAGAAATTTCTCTACAAATCCCTTGCCCAGCCTGCGATGGGATCCCTTGTTCTTTTCTTGCTAATGTGTTTGAGCTCTCTGTGAATTCTGGTTATTAAACCATTGTCGGAGACATAAGCTGCAAATATCTTCTCCCATTCTGAGGGCTGTTTGCTTGCTTCACTTACTGTGTTCTTGGCTGTGCAGAAGCTTTTTAGTTTGATCAAGTCCCAGTAGTGTATTTTTGAAGCTGCTTCAATTGCCTGGGGTTCCTCCTCATAAAATGCTCGCCCAGACCGATTTTTCAAGGGCTTTCCCTGCACTCTCTTCTAGTATTTTTATAGTTTCATGTCTTAAGTTTAAATCTTTAATCCAGTGAGAGTCTATCTTAGTTAATGCTGAAAGGTGTGGGTCCAGTTTCAGTCTTCTACAGGTTGCCAGCCAGTTCACCTAGCACCATTTGGTAAATAGGGAATCTTTTCCCCACTGAATGTTTTTAATTGGCTTGTCAAAGATCAAATAACGGTAAGTAGCTGGATTCATCTCTTGGTTCTCTATTCTGTTCCAGACATCTACTTCTCTGTTTTTGTGCCAGTACCATACTGTTTTGGTCACTATCGATTTGTTGTATAGTCTGAGTTCTGTTAGCATGATTCCTCCTGCTTCGTTTTTATTTCTGAGTAATATCTTGGCTATTCGAGGTTTTTTCTGATTCCATATAAAATGAAGTATTGTTTTTTCCAGATCTTTAAAGTATGACAGTGGAGCTTTAATAGGGATTGCATTAAAATTATATAATGCTTTGGGCAGTATGGACATTTTAACAATGTTGATCCTTCCCAGCCATGAGCATGGTATGTTTTTCCATGTTAACATTTTCAGCTATTTCTTTTCTTAGAGTTTCATAGTTCTCTTTATAGATATCTTTCATGTCCTTTGTTTGATAAATTCCCAAATATTTCATCTTCTTTGGCACTACTATAAATGGGATAGAGTCCTAACTGTTTTTTCAACTTGACTATTGTTGGTGTATATAAAGGCTACCAATTTATGAATGTTGATTTTGTAACCTGAGATGCTGCTGTATTCCTTGATCACTTCTAAGAGTTTTGTAGTAGAGTCCCTAGTGTTTTCCAGATATACAATCATATCATCTGCAAAGAGTGAAAGTTTGATCTCTTCTGACCCTATATGGATACCCTTGATCGCCTTTTCTTCCCTAATTGCAGTCGCTAAAACTTCCATTACAACATTAAAGAGCAGTGGAGACAATGGGTAGCCTTGTCTGGTTCCTGATCTGAGTGGAAATGATTCCAATTTAACTCCATTCAATATGATGAGTCTATTTTCAATACAGCTACAGAAGTGATGCTGCAATCATGGGATTGGGCTGTTTCATGCCTCTTCTCAAAATCCCCCATGGCTCCCCATTCTACTCAGAGCAAACGCCAAAGAACTAACCGGGACAGCCAGGCCTATCACTGTTCTCCCATACCTGTGAGAAGATGGAAGATCAGAGAAGGTGAATACCCAAGGTCACACAGCTAGTGAAGGGCCAGTATTCACACTCAAGTCTTTGTGGCTAGGACCTAGACTCCTTAACACTGTGCTATACTGCCACCTGTTACAGTTCAGTGAGCCAAGACCGAGAAAGGTGAAAAGGTCCCCCAAACTTGTGCAGCTAGAAAGTAACATGGAGTACTTCAACTTGCCATTAAAGGATCCCTCACCCAGCATTCCGGCTGCAACAACACCCTGCCTCATATCACTCGGAAAACCAGGAATGTTTAAACTTCAGCTCTTGTCATAAAAGCGCCTTCTCATCTTGTGGCTCTTCCCCCTTTAGTACTGAAGAAGAAGTCTGGCTGGTGTCTTTAAAAAAGAAACTTTTTAAAATAAAAAAAATTCTTTTGGAAAAGGCAACATCTTTGATCACCAAAAGAAAAAAAAGACTTGTATTCACACAGAAAAAGTTAACCTGTTTAAAATATTAATATAGTGTTTATATACTGCCTTTCTTCCAGGAACTGAGAGTTTAACACACCTCATTAATTCTTAGACTATTTCTGAGAGAGAAGAGAATAAGCATCATTATCTGTATTTTAATATGAGGAAACTGAAGCATAGAACTAACTGCAGAGTTGTGAAATAGAGTAAATTTGCATTCCAATCCTATTGAGAAAGACGTGCTTATTTTTTTTTTTTTTTTTTTTTTTTTTTATTTTTTTTTTTTTATTAACTCAAGTTGTAGCTGGTGCGTTCGTTGAATGTGAATCACTTCTGGGCAGGACGTTGTCCTTTGTTTGAGATGCCTTGAGAGGCTCAGGGTGTGATAGATTTAATCAGGGAAGACTGCAATTTATAGCATTTTTCTTGAAGTGAAAATTTGTAAAAAAGTGATTTTCAAATCTGAGAATGTATCAGAATCATCAGGATTTACCTCCAAAACTTTCTGATTCAGCAGATCTAGACTGTGGCTGAGATTCTGTATTTCTCCTAACTCTCCAGGTGATGGTGGTGCTGTGGATTCATGAACACACTTCCAGAATTATCCATCTAGAGCAGCCTGCCCTCCTGCCATCACACATGGCCCACAGGAGATAAGCACTCAGACCCTGCCATTAAAGCCGCTCAGGTTTGAATCTGGCCCTGCTACCTACTAGCTATATGACCAGTGATAAATATAGGTGGTTCTCCTGTATTTAATTTTTTTCTTTTGAAAAGATGAAACTTATGATAATAATTTTACTCAGTGAGTGGCAGATAGAAAGTGCTCAATAATTGTTAGCTACCCTCGTATTTTGTCATGACTCAAGCTCCATGCTCAGCAACCTTCCTAGATGCTACAGAAGCTCTCACTAACAAGGTATCATAAATTAGGAAATATGTATCTCTTCTAAGAAGTTGGGCAGTCCCTAGGGAAATTAGCATCAGGCAGAAAACTTAATTATGGGAATGATCATGAAACTTGTAGGGCCTGAGACTTTGATCAACAAGAAATATTGCTTTAGGATATGAACTCACAAGACTTCCTTTAAAAGTTCTATTAGCAAGGGTATGGCCCCTGACTTTGATATATTTCCAGAAAGTTAAGTACTGTAACAAATTATCCCATTTTAATGATGCTGGTGAAGATAACTATGTTTGATGGAGGTATATTCAGTGATACTTAGTCTGAATTTTAATGAAAGACAATTTTCCTCAATTCCTAGGTTGCATTTGTTCCCACCCAGAAGGAGGCTGTCTATGTGCTGAATGATAACGATATTAGGAAATTTCTACCTGCATTTTCACAATTCTCCTGGAGAAATGGAGGATTTGTTCCCTGTGTTTAAATTAAATCACTTAAAATCTTCATTGCTTGCCCTCTTCAAAGGAATATGGAGGGGATGGGGGGTATTATTTAAATAATTTATGCTAAACATTCATTTCAAGCAGTTAATAGACCTCATGTTTTCTCCAGCACTTCATGAATGTGAACAGGTAATACCGTGGATTTAAAAAAAGAAAATAGTTGGTCAGACAGTGCCAGCTCAACATCTCACAAATGCCCAATCCCGCATCCCTTCCCACCTCCCGTCCTCCCCAGCCTACAGGGATGAGTGTACATTCCTTCCCAGATCACCTCCACAGGGCAGCAATTTTGGGTTTTAGTAACCTGCACACAACTCAAATTCCCAAAGGAAATTGATCAGTGTTTTTCAACCTTTTTTAATCTCATAGCACACTTGAACCTATAGTTAAATTTCTACACCATGCTTGAATTATGTTGATCAAAAAAAAGGGGGGGTGATAAAAAAGAATATACTTACTACGCTTTGATCTTCTTTCAAAAATAATTTAATTAATGATCTTTAAATTTTTTTCATGGCACACCAGTGGGCTGCAGCACAACGGTTGAAAATCACTAGAAGTTGGTCGGTCCTAAATTATAATACATAGAGCTAGTACAGTGGCCCTAACAAACAACACGTCCATGCATTCATCTCATTGGTGGTCCTCCCCAGTTGAATCCAGGCCAGCCTTAAAATCCACAGAATTCAGCAGAAGTGATACTGTGCCCATTTTGTGCCTATCTTCAAGAAGTGTAGTACCAGTTCAACATCTCACAAATGTCCTCTGCATTTACACTCTGGGGAAAGCCAACCACCATGTAAAATCTGACCATTCTAAAAGCCAGGCTGTGTCAGGTCCAACCTAGTCATGCAGACAGGCATATGTAGAAGAAAACTGAACCCCAAGCAGGGGCCCAGTCACACTCCCAGCCCACAGCTGGTTCCAACTTTTCTGCCATGTGGCTGAGGCTGTTTTAGAAATGGATCCTCCAGGCTCTGGTACACCAGCTCTACACCAGCTGATGTGATTTGGGAGCAAATATATAAAATAGCATTGTTTTAATCTACTGAGTTTGGTTGTGGCTTAATTTCCTGAAGTAGCAACAGATAACTGGAAGAGCTAACTTGGACAATAGCCCACTACCGTTCAGCTTACGTGTAAAAGTTCATCTTGTACAACCCTAACCAGCCCCTGGTGCCTTCCTGGTGCTTGGTAGAACATATCAATTCCAAATAAGCAATTACATGTATGTTATTTGATACTAGTTGCTACTCATTTTATTTTACTGTTTTGTTTGTACTTTTTTTGGTTTGATTTTTATGTCAAGGAAGAAGAGGAAATTTTCTTTTTTGATTCTTATTCTGACAGTCTGATAATCTAGACCTGACATTTAATTACTTTTATTGTAAAAGCATCAGAAAAAAAATAAAACAATGGAGATGATGTAACTGATCAGATTGTTTCAAGTGTATTTAAATCTGTGTGTACCTCAATGCAATTGGTTGCTTGGTGGCTAACGATAAAAGATAGACTGCAAAGTGCCACCATCCATTCCTAGCCTTACATTACCTTGGCAGCAGTACACATTTCTGTGGGGGTGTAACTTATATGGCCTATGTAGTCATCCCTTTGTGACTTTTGCTCCAAATGACTGACATAAATTGTTTCTCTTTCCTTACATCTTTGCATTAAACTTTCTTTGCATTCTGGAATCCACTCCTCTTTGGCCCATATGACCATATGAGTGATGCTTAACTTCTCTTTACCTCTATTTTATTAACTAAAATTGAGGGAAATGATAAAAGCAACCTTATAGATCTGTGGATTAAATGAGCTAATCATTCGAAAGGTTATGAATAGTATCTAACACAGTACTTCTGAACCCTGGCTGTCCATTCAAATCTCCTGGGAACTGTTTAAAAGTTCCATTGCCTGGGCCCCACTCATGACCAAATGAATCAAAGAATTTAGGGGTGAGGTCATCACACTAATAATTTTTTTTAAAGCTCCCTAGGAGATTCAAATGAGCAGGAGGGATGGGGACCACTAGTCTTATGCTCAATACATATTGGCTAGTTATCACACAGTTTAGATAAACAAAGAAGTAAAATGTTCTACATTTCAGTTCTTCTGGATTTGGCTTCTTTCTCCCACTTCTATCTGCTTTGATCCAGCATGTATTTGAAACCAATAAAAATCAAAATCAAAGATGTCTTAAGGTGTTCCCACTGAGACAAAGGTGCCTTTGAATACAGGTCTTCCCATGAACCTAGACATGAGAGGGGAAATGTCAACTTCTCCAATGGGGGTCCTTCCTTTGATATCAAGATGAGGTGTGTTCCAAAAAGCTCAGCACCCTGGGGGTCTTTGGGAGCAGAGAGGACTTCAGTCAGGTCACCAAAGATCCCTAAATAATGCAAAGCAGAGAGGCAAGGCATTGAAGGGAATGTTAAGTTCTTAAGCTTATGTTTCTCTGTCAGAGTAGATAATCATCTTTCTGAAAATGTCCTTTAGTCACATTTATGATGGTGACACATTTATTATGAATACAGTAGGTCATTGGCAATATGACCTGACAAATATTGAATGTACTAGGCTACATTTAATTTCAAGGTAACTAAAATCATGTCTGTTTCTTAGCAATCAGAAAGGATTTGGATCACACAAAGCTGAAAATAGTGGGACTGACTTGTCCTGCACAATCAATCCACCAACCAGGGCCAGAATGGGGTTGAGATAGAAGCTGGAGGAGTGGAGAATCAAGCCAATTTGGCCTCAAGATGAAGAGGACCTCAATTTCAGGATGAGATTCAGGGACAAGTTTTGTGAAGGAAGCTGGGAACAACAAACAGGTTCCTAACTACTTTCACTAACGACTTCCTCGAGCTAAGTCAGGAACAAGGGTTACAGACCCAAAGCAATAAGGAATCAATACAAAATACAACTTAGGGAGACTCTCAGAGGCCCATGTCCCCACGTCCAATTGTTTCATGCCTGCTACATCTGCTGAGATGTGGGTCTAAGAGAAAGAAGGAGATCTTGCCCAGAAGCTATTTCTTTTCTATTTGGCTCCCCAATTCCTGAACATCCAAGAAGGAAATGCCAAGAGATATTACCAGATAACATAGGTTTTGATGGCAAAAGAAGCATGATAGTCAGGGCAGTGTTTTTAATGACTTTTGTAGCCATTGTGGGTCCTGAAGTTAACTGAGTAGCTTAAGAGAAAAAAAAAATTTTTTATTAAATCATAACTGTGTACATTAATGCAATCAGGGGGTACAATGCACTGGTTTTGTATACAATTTGAAATATTTTCATCACATTGGTTGACATAGCCTTCCTGGCATTTTCTTAGTTATTGTAATAAGACATTTATATTCTACATTTACTAAGTTTCACATGTACCCTTGTAAAATGCACCGTAGGTGTGGTCCCACCAGTTACCTCCCTCCAACCATCCTTCCTCCTCCCTTCCACTCCCTTTCCCCTTTCCCCATATTCTTAGGCTATATTTGGGTTATAGATTTCATATGAATGCTATAAATTAGTTTCATAATAGGGCTGAGTATATTGGATACTTTTTATTCCATTCTTGAGATACTCTGCTAAGAAGAATATGTTCCATCTCCATCCATGTAAACATGAAAGAGGTAAAATCTCCATCTTTCTTTAAGGCTGCATAATATTCCATGGTGCACATATACCACAATATATTAATCCATTCATGGGTCGATGGGCACTTGGGCTTCTTCCATGACTTAGCAATTATGAATTGGGCTGCAATAAACATTCTGGTACAAATAACTTTGTTATGATGTGATTTTTGGTCTTCAGGGTATATACCTAGTAGAGGAATTGTAGGTTCGAGTGGCAGGTCTATTGTAGGATCTCTAAGTGTTCTCGAAACATCTTTCCAAAAGGAACTTATTAGTTTGCATTGCCACCAGCAGTGTAGAAGTGTTCCCTTTTCTCCACATCCACACCAACATGTCTGGTTTGGGGATTTTGTGACATGGGCTAATCTTATTGGAGTTAAATGATATCTCAAAGTAGTTTTGATTTGCATTTCTCTGATGATTAAGGATGATGAGCATTATTTCATATGTCTGTAGGCCATGCACCTGTCTTCTTCAGAGAAGTTTCTCTTCAAATCCCTTGCCCAGCCTGAGATGGGATCACTTGTTCTTTTCTTGCTAATAAGTTTGAGTTTTCTGTGGATTCTTGTTATTAAACGTTTGTCAGAGACATAACCTGCAAATATCTTCTCCTATTCTGAGGGCTGTTTGCTTGCTTTACTTAGTGTGTTCTTGGCTGTGCAGAAGATTTTTAGTTTGAACAGGTCCTAGTAGTGTATTTTTGATGCTGCTTCAATCACCCAGGGGGTGGTCCTCCTTATAAAATATTCACCCAGGCCGATTTCTTCAAGAGATTTCCCTGCACTTTCTTCTAGTATTTTTATAGTTTCATGTCTTAAGTTTAAATCTTTAATCCAGTGAGAGTATATCTTAGTTAATGGTGAAAGGTGTGAGTCCAGTTTCAGTCTTCTACAGGTCGCCAGAGAGTTCACCCAGCACCATTTGTTAAATAGGGAATCTTTTCCCCACTGAATGTTTTTAATTGGCTTGTCAAAGATCAAATAACAGTAAGTAGCTGAGATCACCTCTTGGTTCTCTATTCTGTTCCATACATCTACCTCTCTGTTTTTGTGCCAATACCATGCTGTTTTGATCACTATCGATTTATAGTACAGTCTGAGGTCTGGTAGTGTGATTCTTCCTGCTTTATTTTTATTTCTGAGTAATATCTTGGCTATTCGAGGTTTTTTCTGATTCCATATAAAGCAAAGTATTACTTTTTCAAGATCTTTAAACTATGACAGTGGAGCTTTAATAGGGATTGCATTAAAATTGTATATTGCTTTGGACAGTATGGACATTTTACCAATGTTGATTCTTCCCAGCCATGAGCATGGTATGTTTTTCCATTTGTTAACATCTTCAGCTATTTCTTTTCATAGAGTTTCATAGTTCTCTTTATAGAGATCTTTCATGTCCTTTGTTAGGTAAATTCCCAGATATTTCATCTTCTTTGGCACTACTGTGAACAGAATAGAGTCCTTGACTGTTTTCTAAGCTTGACTATTGTTGGTATGTATAAAGGCTACAGATTTATGAGTGTTGATTTTGTAACCTGAGATGCTGCTGTATTCCTCAATTACTTCTAAGAGTTTTGTAGTAGAATCCCTGGTGTTTTCCAGATATACAATCATACCATCTGCAAAGAGTGAATGTTTGATCTCTTCTGACCCTATATGGATATCCTTAATTGCCTTTTCTTCCTTAATTGTGGTGGCTAAAACTTCCATTACAATGTTAAAGAGCAGTGGAGACAATAGGCAACCTTGCCTGGTTCCTGATCTGCTTGGAAATGATTTCAATTTAACTCCATTCAATACGATATTGGCTGTGGGTTAGCTGTAGATGGCCTCTATCAGTTTAAGAAATGTCCCTTCTAAATCAATTTTCTTAAGTGTTCTGATCATGCTGGATATTATCAAAAGCTTTTTCTGCATCAACTGAGAGAATCACATTGTCCTTGTATTTTAATTTGTTTATGTGCTGAAATTAGTGATTTTATTCTTTTTTTGCTGGTTAGGTTAGCCAAAGGTTTATCTATTTTATTGACCTTTTCAAAAAACCAACTTTTTGTTTATTGATCTGTTGTGTAATCCTTTTGTTTTCAATTTCATTTAATTCTGCTGCTCTAATTCTGGTTATTTCTTTTCTTCTGCTGGGTTTGGGATTGGAATATTCTTCCTTTTCTAGTTGCTTGAGGTGTCCCATTAAGTTCTTAACTTCTTCTCTTTCCGTTCTCTTGAGGAAGGCTTGCAGTGCTATAAATTTCCCTCTTAGGACTGTCGTTGTGGTATCTCAGAAGTTCTGATACTTCATGTCTTTATTGTCATTTTGTTCCAAAAATTTGGTACTTTCCTTTTTTTTTTTGTTTTTTTTATTGTTGGGGATTCATGGTACTTTCCTTCTTAATCTCATCTATGACCCAGCTATTATTCAGCATAAGATTATTTAGTTTCCATGTTTTTGTATGAGCATACGGATTTCTGTTGTTATTGAGTTCAACTTTTATTCCTTGATGGACTGAGAAGATGAAAGGAATAATTTCTATTCTTTTAAATTTGCTGAGTTTAGACTTGTGACAAAAGATGTGATCAATTTTGGAGTATGTTCCATGGGCTGAGGAGAAGAATGCATGTTCAGTTCTGTCATGATTAAATGTTCTATGGAAGTCTGTTAAATCCAAATGTTGAATGGCTACGTTTAAATCTAACATTTCTTTGCTCAGCTTCTTATTGGAGTTTCTATCCAATACTGCCTAAAGAGTGTTAAAATCTCTGACTATTATGGAGCTGAAGGAAATCAAGTTACTCATGTCTGTTAGAGTATCTCTTATAAATTGATGTGCATTCTGGTTGGGTGCATAAAAATTAATAATTGAAATCTCATCATATTGAGTATTACCCTTAACAAATAAGAAATGACCATTCTATCCTTCCTTATTTTTGTTGGTTTAAAGCATATTATATCTGCAAATAAAATTGCAACTCCTGCTTTTTAATGATTTCCATTTGCCTAGAATATAGATGACCGTCCCTTTACCCTGAGTCTATATTTATCTTTTAAGGTAAGATGAGATTCTTGTATGCAGCATATATCTGGCCTGAGTTTTTGTATCCAGTCATCCAACCTGTGCCTCTTTAGAGGACAATTTAAGCCATTCACATTAATGGAGAATATTGATAAGCCTGGTAGAATATGGGGTATCAAGTTTTTCAAAGGACCAGTGGATATATTTAATCCTTACACCGCTGTGGAAGTTGGAGTTTGATCAAAAGTTTCTGATTGAGTTTACTTTTGTGGTGGAGGATTGTGCTGGTCATTATGGAGGATAGGACCTGAGAATATCCAGGAGAGCTCGTTTAGTTACGGCAAATTTCTTCAACATGTGAATGTCATTAAATTATTTAATTTCTCCATCATAAATGAAACTCAGTTTAGCTGGATACAGGATCCTGGGTTGAAAGTTATTTTGTTTTAGGAGATTAAAACTCTATGACCACCCTCTTCTAGCTTGGAATGTTTCAGCAGAGAGATCTACAGTCATTCTAATATTCTTCCCATTGTAGGTTATGGTTTTCTTACATTTGGCTGCTTTCAGAATTTTCTCCTTCATATTAACTTTAATGAAGTTAATTATGATGTGCCTGGGGGATGCCTTATTCAGGTTGAGTGGTGCTGGGGTTCTGAAACTGTCTTCTATCTGAATTTCAGAATCTCTTGGCATGTCTGGAAAGTTCTCTTTCATAATCTCATGAAAAAGAGCCTCTGTGCCTTGCAAAGATACTTTGTTGCCTTCAGAGATTTCTATGAGGTGAAAATTACTTTTCTTTAAATTACCCCAGAGCTCTCTGAGAGATGATACATTTTTGCTCTCCATTTCTCTTCTTTGAGAGTTTGGGAGAATTCAAAAGCTTTGTCTTCAATGTGAGAAATCATTTCTTCTGCTAGCTCCACTCTGTTACTGAGGGATTCTACTCTATTTTTCAGATCTTTGAGGGCTGCAAATTCTTGCCTCAATGTGTCAAAATCTTTGGTGATACTGTCTTTGAATTCGTTGAATTCTTAAGACAACTTTGAAATGCTCCTGGAATTTCTAATTCCACCTTTTCCTCTATTCTATTAATCTTGTTTGCAATCCAAATTCTGAAATCGATTTCTGACATTTCGGCCATCTGTTTATTAATGGGATCTTCTGTTCTTTCCGCCATATCTTTCCTTGGGGGGGTTGATCTAATCTTATTATTCATGTTACTGGAGTTTTTCCACTGATTCTGCCCCATGATTATTTTACACCATTTGACTAGATGAGCAGATAAAGAGAAGTTGGGTTGGGGGCTCCAGGAATAGTGATTAACCAGCCTTTTGCCCAAAAGCCGGGACTGGTATCTGTACCTTTTCCCCTGGAGCTTTGCCAAGGGCCCATAAAGTGCTACAGCCTGAGAAACTGGAGACCTGGTTGGTGTGATGGGGCTAAGTGGCTCTGTCTTGTTTTCAGCTGGTCTCTGTCTGACCCTAGTGTATCAATTACTCTGGGTTGAAGTCTCAGCTGTGGAGAAATAACAGCAATTAAGTCACCCTGCCCCCCACAGGCAACAATTGGAAAAGGAAAATCAAACCTACTCATAATCACACACCCAGGGTACCACTTAGATAGTCCTTGGGTGATTGGCCCAGTTCAAGAGATCCAAATCAATTGTCTCAGTCAGCACTGGTCACAGGTGGGAGAGTTCAAAAGGTCTCCAGCAACTAGATAGCAGGGGTCTGCTAGCAGCTCAAGTATAACTTGCTTGGGTGCTCTGTGACATCAGAAGGACCCACCCAGCAAATAAATTAGTCTGGGAAGGTTGATGCCTCCTTCCACACCTTGCACCTCTGTCTTACCCAGTCCCTGGTAACCCCGCAGTGCTGTGACCCAGTTCCCTCCAATGAGCAGATGTTCTAGGGGGTGAGCCTGCCTGAGTCACAGGGAGATCTATGTCTCCACAGCCAGGGTTCTGCTCTCTGCCACTATATGGCAGTGGGAGGTGAGGCCTGACAACCTCGGGTGCTTAATGTAGGCTGGGGCATTTCAGTCAGTTCCAGCCCCACCCCTGATTGATGTTGCTGACAGAACAGAACAACTTCACAGAATTTGTTTCTGTCACAGCTAAATTCCCCTACAGATCAGATGTTGTTTGAGTTCACAGAAACTGCTATCAGCCCCGTTCTGTGCCGCTGCCCAGTCTTGGCTTCTGTTTGTGTTGGGATAGGGCTGGATAGGGCTCACACTCAGCTGTCAGTTTCACCCTCTGCCTGCCTGCCTTTGTCTTAGCTATTATCCCTGAGGGCTGGATGCATCTTAGGCTCAGTAAAGCAATCCTCCATGTCAGCTCCACGCTGGGAGTCTGCTGTCTCTAGTCTCCCTGCTCCACCCAGGCCAGTACAATTTCAGACATACACTTTACCCACAGGGCCTGTGTTTCCAGCCCAGATCTGTTCTTCCAGTGGATGCCACTAGAGAAGATGCCTGGTTTCCTCTGGTTGCCCAGAAGACAGGGGGTGTGACTCCGGAATATCTCCAGGGGTGTGAGCCCTATTGTTCCCATGGCTGTGGCTGCTGCTCTGTGCCCCGAGGGACCACCTCTCCTGTATGGTTCCCTCTCAGTTAACCATCCTCTCCTTACTCCCGTGCCACAGAATCAGCACTGACCAGCAGCAGTCCATGCCCTGTCTACACCCCTCAAGAAAATACCCAAGAATCTGGACTCCATGGGGACAGGCTTCCAGACCTCAGGGTGAAAATGGAGGGGAGTGCTGGTAGTTCAGAATTGCAGGTAGAGAATATATACAGTTTTATACCTGGCAGGAGAGCACCATGGCACCCTAGAGGGGAAGGAGGTCCAGTTTTTAGAGGGTCTCTCCTGTGGGATACAATGGGAGGATATTTGAACTCTGCTTGCTTGTTTGTAGAAAGTATGCTATGAGCCATTCTCATGGGGGAGGAGACTCCTGTCCACTTGGCAATGGATTTTGTACATTTTGTTTGTATCCTTGGGGTCGCAGCTTGCCTCAGCAGGGTTGATGTGCGTTATTCAACATTCTCTCTTGGCTCAGCTCCAATCGACCAGCTTACTTGCTTAACTTCTGTCCTTTAACTCTCCTTCTGGATGGAAGCCTCTGTGGAAAGCTGGCTCCAGTCAGCCATCTTGCCTCCACCCAAAAAATTATTTTTATAATAGAGGAAAGGAGAGCAGTTCAGTTTCCTATGCTAAATAGATTGTTAGGATTAAGAACTTTTTTCCAAAGTTTTGGTTCATTCATGTATGTTTACATCTGTGCATATTAGACTATGATATGAAATGGAATATTTTTACTGTGGTTCAAGTTCTAAAAAGAATTAAAATTTGGAGCAGCCCGGAGACAAGATGGCTGACTAAAACCAGCTTTCCACAGAGGCTGCTGTCCAGAAGGAGAGTTAAAGGACAGAAATTTAGCAAGTAACCTGGTGGATTTGAGCTGCACCAAGAGAGAAGGTTGAAGAATGCACATCAACCCTGCTGAGGCAAGATGCAACCACAAGGATACAAACAAAAGGTACAAAATTCATCACCAAGCGGACGGGAGTCCCCTCCCCTATGACAGTGGCTCAGAGTGACCCACAAACAAATGAGCAGCGTTCAAAAGTCCTCCCACTACACTCCATGGGAGAGACGCTCTAAAAACTGGACCTACCTCACATACTAGGGTGCCATGGTGTTCTCCCGCCAGGCGTAAAACTGTATAAAACTGTATATATTCTCTACCCGCAACTCTGAGCTCCCAGCACTCCCCTCAACTCTCACTCTAAGGTCTGGAGGCCTGTCCCCCATGAGTCCAGATTCTTGAGTGATTTCTCGAGGGTTGTGGACAGTGCCTAAACTGCAGCTATTCAGTGCTGCCTCTGGGGCACAGGAGCAAGGAGAGGACGGTCAGCTGAGAGGGAAACACACTGGAGCAGCAGTGCCCTGAGGCACAGAACAGCAGCCATCTTTTAACAATAATAGGGCTCACTCCTGGATATTCTGAAGCCATATCCCCTATCTCCCTGGGCAATCGGAGGAGGCTGGGCATCTACTCAGGTGGCAACCACCACAGAACAGATCTGGGATGGAAATGCAGGCCCTGTGAGTAAAGGGTTTGCCTGAGGCAATACTGACTTGGGTGGAGCACAGAGACTAGAAATGCACTGCCAGACCCGGGAAGTTCCCAGGGTGGGGCTGACCCACAGGACCACTTTACTGAGCCTAAGATGCACCAGGCCCTCAGGGGATTGTCAGCCTATAGACAAAGGAAGGCAACAGGCTAGAACTGACAGGTAACTGAATACAAACCTGCAGGAGCGAAGACAGGGCCAGAGGCGCAAGCTCTGGGAACTCAAAACAGCTTCTCTTCTGCAGGGGAATTTATCAGGGACACAAACAAATTCCCACCAAGTTGTTCTGTTCTGTCAGTAACATCAATCAGGGGCAGGGCTGGAACTGAGGGAATACCCCACAGCCTCCATCAAGCACCCGAGGTTGTCAGTTCTCACCTCCTCCTGCTAGATGGAGACAGAGCACAGTGGCCTGGCTGAGCAGAAATAGATTTCCTTGAGATTCAGGCAGGTGTAAATCCCTGGAGTATATGTTCACTACAGGCAACTGGTTCAAAGCCCTGAGGAGCTATCAGTGACTGGGTGTGACAGATGTGCAAGGTGGGGAAGGCATCAACCTTCCCAGACTGATCTATTTCCTGGGTGGGTCCTCCTGACTCCACACAGCACTGGAGCAAGCCATATCAGAGTAATCACTGACCCCTCTGATCCAGTTGCCAGAGACCTTTTAAACTTTCCCACCTGAGACAGGTGCTGACTGAGACAATTGATTTGGACCTTTTGAACTGAGCCAATAACCCGAGGACTATTCAGGTGGTGCCCTGGGTGTGTGGTTGTAGGAAGGTTTTATTTTCCTTTTCCAATTGTTGCCTGTGTGGTCGGGGTGACTTAATTGCTGGTGTTTCTCCACAGCTGAGACTTCAACCCAGAGTAACTGTTTCACTAGGGTCGAACAGAAACCAGCTGCAAACAAGACAGAACCACTTATCCCCACCACACCAAACAGGTCCCCAGTTTCACAGGCCATAGCACTGTACAGTTCCTCAACAAAGCTCCAGGGGAAAAATCAAACAGTGTAAAACAATCATGGGGTGAAATCAGGGGAAAACTCCGGTAACATGAATAACCAGGACAGACCAAAGCCCCCCCCCCAAGGAAAGATACGGCAGAGGTAACTGAAGATTCCGTTCAAAAACTGCAGGCCGAGATGCCAGAAATCGAATTCAGTATTTGGATTGCAAACAAGATTAATAAAATGGAGGAAAATTTGGAATTAGAAATTCGAGCGGCAATTCAAACGTCAGAATTAGAAATTTGAGGAGAAATTCAAAAGTTGTCTCAAGAATTTAATGAATTTAAAGACAAAACCACCAAAGATTTTGACACACTGAAGCAAGAATTTACAGCCCTCAAAGATCTGAAAAATACATTAGAATCCCTCAGTAACAGAGTGGAGCAAGCAGAAGAAAAGATTTCTGACATTGAAGACAAAGCCTTTGAACACTCCCAAACTCACAAAGAGGAAGAGAAATGGAGAGTAAAAACGGATCATTCTCTCAGAGAACTCTGGGATATTTCGAACAAGGCTAATATCTGCCTCATCAGAATCCCTGAAACTGATGAAGTGGCCACGCTAGGCACAGAGGCCCTTCTCCCTGAAATTATGAAAGAGAATTTTCCAGACATGCCAAGAGATTCTGAAATTCAGACAGCAGACAGTTTCAGAACCCCAGCATGACTCAATCCCAATAAGACATCCCCCAGGCATATCATAATTAACTTCACTAAAGTCAATCTGAAGGAGAAAATTCTCAAAGCAACCAGATGTAAGAAATCCATTAACTACAAAGGGTAGAATATTAAATTGACTGCAGATCTCTCTGCTGAAACTTTTGAAGCCAAGAGACGGTGGTCATCGAATTTTAACCTCCTAAAGCAAAATAACTTTCAACCCCAGATCCTGAATCCAACTAAACAGCGTTTCATTTATGATGGAGAAATTAAATACTTTAATGACATACATATGTTGAAGAAATTTGCCATAACCAAACCAGCTCTTCAGGATATTCTCAGACCTATCTTTCTTAATGAGCAGCCCAATCCTCTACCACAAAAACAAACTCACTCAGAAACTTTTAATCAAACTCTAACTTCCACAGTGGTGAAAGGATTAAACATGTCCACTGGACTTTTGAAAAACTCGATACCAAAAATTTCACCAGACTTATCAATATTCTACATTAATGTGAATGGCTTAAACTGTCCTCTAAAGAGGCACAGCCGACTGGATACAAAAACTCAGGCCACATATTTCCTGCATACAAGACTCACATCTTTACTTAAAAGACAAATATACACTCAGGATGAAAGGATGGTCATTCATATTTCAGGCAAATAGTAATCAGAAAAAACCAGGTGTTGGAATTTTATTTGCAGACACAATAGGCTTTAAACCAACAAAAGTAAGGAAGCATAAGAATGGTCACTTCATATTTGTTAAGGGTAATACTAATATGATGAGATTTCAATTATTAATATTTATGCACCCAACCAGAATGCACCTCAATTTATAAGAGAAACTCTAACAGACATGAGCAACTTGATTTCCTCTAGTTCCATAATAGTTGGAGATTTCAACATTCCTTTGGCAGTGTTGGATCAATCCTCCAATAAGAAGCCGAGCAAAGAAATTTTAGATTCAAACCTAACCATCCAACATTTGGATTTAGCAGACATCTACAGAACATTTCATCCCAACAAAACTGAATACACATACTTCTCATCAGCCCACGGAACATACTCCAAAATCAATCACATCTTAGGTCACAAGTCTAACCTCAGTAAATTTAAAGGAATAGAAATTATTCCTTGCATCTTCTTGGACCACCATGGAATAAAAGTTGAACTCAATAACAACAGGAATCTGCATACTCATACAAAAACATGGAAGTTAAATAACCTTATGCTGAATGATAGCTGGGTCACAGATGAGATTAAGAAGGAAATTGCCAATTTTTGGAACAAAACTACAATGAAGACACGAATTATCAGAACCTCTGGGATACTGCAAAGGCAGTTCTAAGAGAAAAATTTATAGCACTGCAAGCTTTCCTCAAGAGAACAGAAAGAGAAGAATTTAACAACTTAATGGGACATCTCAAGCAACTGGAAAAGGAAGAACATTCCAACCCCAAACCCAGTAGAAGAAAAGACATAACCAAAATTAAAGCAGACTTAAATGAAATTGAAAACAAAAGAATTATACAACAGATTAGTAAATCAAAAAGTTGGTTTTTTTAAAGAGGTCAATAAAATAGACAAAACTTTGGCTAACCTAACCAGAAAAAAAAAGAGTAAAATCTCAAATCTCAAAAACAACAAAGATGAAATAACAACAGACTCCTCAGAAATTCATAAAAACCTTAATGAATATTACAAGAAACTTTATTCTCAGAAATATGAAAATCTGAAGGAAATAAAGCAATACTTGGAAGCACGTCACCTTCCAAGACTTAGCCAGAAACAAGTGGAAATGTTGAACAGGCCAATATCAAGTTCTGCAATAGCATCAACCATACAAAACCTCCCTAAAAAGAAAAGCCCGGGACCAGATGGCTTCACATCAGAATTCTACCAAAACATTAAAGAGGAATTAGTACCTATATTACTCAACCTGTTCCAAAAGGTAGAAAAAGAAAGAAGACTACCCAACACGTTCTATGAAGCAAACATCACCCTGATCCCCAAACCAGGAAAAGACCCAACAAGAAAAGAAAATTATAGACCAATATCACTAATGAATATAGATGCAAAAAATATTCAACAAGATCCTAACAAACAGAATCCAGCAACACATCAAACAAATTATACATCATGACCAAGTCGGTTTTATCCCAGGGTGTCAAGGCTGGTTCAGTATACATAAATCTATAAATGTAATTCAGCACATAAACAAATTAAAAAACAAAGACCATATGATTCTCTCAATTGATGCAGAAAAAGCTTTTGATAATATCCAGCATTCCTTCATGATCAGAACACTTAACAAAATAGGTATAGAAGGGACATTTCTTAAACTGATAGAGGCCATCTACAGCAATCTCACAGCCAATATCATATTGAACGGAGTTAAGTTGAAATCATTTCCACTTAGATCAGGAACCAGACAGGGCTGCCCATTGTCTCCAGTGGTCTTTAAAATTATAATGGAAGTTTTAGCCACAATATTAGGGAAGAAAAGGCGATCAAGAGTATCCATATAGGGTCAGAAGAGCTCAAACTTTCGCTCTTCGCAGATGATATGATTGCATATCTGGAAAACAGTAGGGATTCTACTACAAAACTCTTAGAAGTGATCAAGGAATACAGCAGTGTCTCAGGTTACAAAATCAACATTCATAAATCAGTAGCCTTTATATATACCAACAATAGTCAAGCTGAAAAAACAGTTAAAAATTCTATTCCATTCACAGTAGTGCCAAAGAAGAAGAAATATTTGGGAGTTTATCTGACAAAGGATGTGAAAGATCTCTATAAAGAGAACTATGAAACTCTAAGACAAGAAATAGCTGAAAATGTTACCAAATGGAAAAACATACCATGCTCATGGCTGGGAATAATCAACATTGTTAAAATGTCCATACTACCCAAAGCAATATACAATTTAAATGCAATCCCTATTAAAGCTCCACTGTCATACTTTAAATATCTTGAAAAAACAATACTTGGTTTTACATGGAATCAGAAAAAACCCCGAATAGCCAAGACATTACTCAGAAATAAAAACAAAGCTGGAAGAATCACGCTACTAGACCTCAGACTATACTACAAATCGATAATGATCAAAACAGCATGGTACTGGCACAAAAACAGAGAAGTAGATTTCTGGTACAGAATAGAGAACCAAGAGATGAATCCAGCTACTTACCGTTATTTGATCTTTGACAAGCCAATTAAAAACATTCAGTGGAGAAAAGATTCCCTATTTAACAAATGGTGCTGGGTGAACTGGCTGGCAACCTGTAGAAGACTGAAACTGGACCCACACCTTTCACCATTAACTAAGATAGACTCCCGCTAGATTAAAGATTTAAACTTAAGACATGAAACTATAAAAAATACTAGAAGAGAGTGCAGGGAAAATCCTTGAAGAAATCGGTCTGGGCGAGTATTTTATGAGGAGGACCGCTGGGCAATTGAAGCAGCCTCAAAACTACACTATTGGGACTTGATCAAACTAAAAAGCTTCTGCACAGCCAGAACACAGTAAGTAAAGCAAGCAAACAGCCCTCAGAATGGGAGAAGATATCTGCAGGTTATGTCTCTGACAAAGGTTTAATAACTAGAATCCACAGAGAACTCAAATGTATAAGCAAGAAAAGAACAAGTGATCCCATCGCAAGTTGGGGAAGGGACTTGAAGAGAAACTTCTCTGAAGAAGACAGGAGCGTGGCCTACAGACATATGAAAAAATGCTCATCATCTTTAATCATCAGAGAAATGCAAATCAAAACTACTTTGAGATATCATCTAACTCCAGTTAGATTAGCCTATATCACAAAATCCCAAGACCAGAGATGTTGGCGTGGATGTGGAGAAAAGGGAACAGTTTTGCACTGCTGGTGGGAATGCAAATTAATACATTCCTTTTGGAAAGATGTTTGGAGAACACTTAGAGATCTAAAAATAAACCTGCCATTCAATCCTATAATTCCTCTAGAGGCATATACCCAGAAGACCAAAAATCTCATCATAACAAAGATATTTGTACCAGAATGTTTATTGCAGCTCAATTCGTAATTGCTAAGTCCTGGAAAAAGCCCAAGTACCCATCGATCCATGAATGGATTAATAAATTGTGGTGTATTTACACCATGGAATATTATGCAGCCTTAAAGAAAGATGGAGACTTTACCTCTTTCATGTTTATATGGATAGAGCTGAAACATATTCTTCTTAGTAAAGTATCTCAAGAATGGAAGAAAAAGTATCCAATGTACTCAGCCCTACTATGAAACTAATTTATGGCTTTCATATGAAAGCTATTACCCAGTTATAACCCAAGAATAGAGGGAAGGTGGAAAGTGAGGGGAGGGAGGGAGGAGGTGGGCGGAGGGAGGGTGATTGGTGGGATTACACCTGCAGTGCATCTTACAAGGGTATATGTGAAACTTCATAAATGTAGAATGTAAATGTCTTAACACAATAACTAAGAAAATGCCAGGAAGGCTATGTTAACCAGTGTGATGAAAATGTGTCAAATGGTCTATAAAACCAGTGTATGGTGCCCCATGATTGCATTAATGTACACAGCTATGATTTAATAATAAAAAAAGAATTAAAATTTGCTGTATTACGGGATGGAATCTCTTAAAGGCAGAAATTTACAAACTGGTGCTCACAGGATTCATATAGCCCTTAGGAATATATAGATTGAGGATTTCGTGGTTGGTGCTGTTTTATGGTTCATAAAATGATGTTTGGGAAAAAATATGAGTCAAGGCCAACAGCTAAAAGTCAGAAGCTTTCATGTTTTAAAAATACAAATATTCAGTTTCTCCTCAAATATCAGAATATTTGGAAATAATAAGCTTGCCTTTCCACACAGGCCAGGATAGCCCAGACAAACTTTCTTCTGAAAAAGAGGTTAGACCGATGTGTAAATCAAGAGTGTCTATTCCAGCATTATTCTCTGTTACGGGATCCTCTGGTTTGACCGTGATTTGGACCTGCCAGATGCTCTTACCCAAGCACATTTCTGGCCATATCACTCACCCACCTTCTACTTTATTCAAACTAGAAAACTAACTTATCCAGGAATGGTTCCTACTCCTCTAAATATGCAGCACTCTTTGTCCACTCCAGGCCCTCTGCTGGTTGAGACCATTACCAAAGCTCAGTTCTTTTGTTTTCTGGCAATGCCCATCCCCAAATCCTCCCACTATATCCTGCCTCTCTACTGTGCTTGCAGTACTCATAATTCTTTAAAATATATCATCCTTATTTATCATTATCTGTCTCCTGGAGTATATCATGAGTTTCTTGAATGCAGAAACATTGTCATCTACAACTTTGCTGTGCCATCCCCTGTCCAGACCAATGAATTGCAGAGAGCAGATACTCAATAATTGCTTGGAAAATTAAATTACCAAAGACTTTAATATAATGTTATCCATTACAGCATTGTTTAAAATAGCAACAAAATTGAAAACAATCCAACTGTCTATCAGTTGAGTTTGAATAAATCAATTATAGCACCTTCACACAATGGAATACTCTGAGACTATTAAAAATGATTTAGATCTATATTTGGTAATGTAGAAAGATGTTCAGGGTATATTACTAAGTAAGAAAGCAATTGCCAGAACCACAAAAACAGCATTATCTGAAAATTTTTTTGAATAGACATTTTTATGCATAGAAAAGATAGGAAAAGATATGAATTAATTCACCTCACAAATATTTACTGAGTGCCAACCATAAGTCAGAAACAATTGTAAGAGCTGCATCTATAGGATTAAACTAAGCCAAGTCTTTATGAACGTGGAGCTCACATGCTAGGGCAGAGTGTAGGAAAATGCTATACATAAAATGATAATAATACAACAAAGGGAAATGAAGCAGGAAAATTTAACAAACGTGATAGGACTAATGTAATAAACAGTCCTAAGTTAAATAAGTAGTAAGAAAACACCTCTCCAATAAAGGATTATTTTTCCCAGAAACCTGACTCAAGTGAGAAAATAAGCCTAGGGGAAGAGATTCATTCCAGGCAGAGGGACCAACCAGCAAGGGCAAAGGTCTAGAGGCACAGGTGTCCTGGGTGTGTTGAATTAGGAGGTAAAAGGAGATGTAGTAGAAGATAGGATTGAAAAATGAGTGTGAAAGCACATTATGTGATACCCTATAGGAGACTTTAATTTTTATTCTGAGTAAAGAGAGGGCAGAAGGGTACATGTGAAACTTAGTAAATGTAAAATGTAAATGTCTTAACACAATAACTAAGAAAATGCCAGGAAGGCTATGTTAACCAGTGTGATGAATATGTGTCTAAACGGTCTGTAAAACCAGTGTATGGTGCCCCATGATCGCATTAATGTACACAGCTATGATTTAATAATAAAAAAAAGAAAATTTCTCCGCAAAATATGATTCATTGGTACAAAAATTATTTTGAATTAAAAGCTATTCATAATCAGAAAAAAAAAGAAAAATAATAAAGAGTTTGGAAATTAAATGGTAATTTTGAGAGACCTATTAGACCTCCAAATGGGACACAGACAATTTAATACATGATCTAGAGTTTGGGAGTAAAATGTAAGCAGTATTATAGATTTGGAATGACATAGAAAGTAGTATTTGAATACATTTTCTAGACTGGTGAGGCTACTTCGAAAATAAATGCAAGAAGCAAAGGGATCTGAGGCTGAGCCTGGTGGCATTCCATCATTCAGGAGTCTGGAAGATTCAGAAAGTTGAGCAAAGGTGGTGCATCTTACAAGGGTATATGCAAAACTTAGTAAATGTGGAATGTAAATGTCTTAGCACAATAATTAAGAAAATACCAGGAAGGCTATGTTAACCCTTGTGATAAAAATGTGTCAAACAGTCTATGAAACTAGTGTATGATGCCCCATGATCATATCAATGTACACAGCTATGATTTAATAAAAAAAGAAAGAAAGAAAGAGGTATCACTGAGGAAGGAAGATAAATGAGAGAGCCATGGAAAGGAAACCCGCTGAAGAAAGTCCAGTGGGAATGAATGCATGCTGATCAGCTCAGCTATGGTAGCAGGAGCTTTTAACGTTTTTTGAGCATCTCTACTGACAAACCCCACAGAGCCCAGATGAGGATGTCAATAGTGCTTTTAGGTTAGCTGGTTGATGGAATGAATAGCAGGTATTTTCTTTCTTGGCTAATTTTTCTGTCCTTTGGGTATCCCCAAGTCCAAAAGTTAATTGCAAAAATGCCTTTTGTCAGGTAACTGAAGAAACTATATGAGACCAGTGTGTTATGTAACAGAATTCAGTAGAAGAGAGTATACTAGTAGACAGACAGATTATGAAACAAATTATTTTCACTCAGCATTTGCAGGCTCCAATGCTACCATGCATAGTGCTATTCTACATTTTAATCTTAGTGAATTTTCATATGAGCCTAGTGTGTTAGGTCTTCCAGGTAGTGTTACAATTATCAGTACAGCATCTTACTTGGCAATTGGGTTCTAAAGTACATAAGGAGAGAAATGATTTACAGTCAGAATGACCCCTGAGAATTTTCTTTCCCAAAAGTCCAACACCAACTGGGCACAGTGGCTCATGCCTGTAATCCCAGCCCTCTGGGAGGCTGAAGTGGGTGGATCACCTGAGCTCAGGAGTTCAAGACCAGGTTGAACAAAAATAGAAAAGCTAGCTAGGTATTGTGATGCATGCCTATAGTCCCAGCTACTTGGGAGCCTGAGGCAAGAGGATCTCTTGCACCCAAGAGTTTGAGGTTGCTGTGAGCCATGGTAGTACCATAGCACTCTACCTAGGCAACAGAGACTCTGTCTCAAAAAAAAAAAAAAAAAAAAATCCAACACCATTAATTTTCTAGTAAGTATTAGAATTCGTTGCTGCTTCCCCCACTCATTCTTGGTAAAGTGGATGAGTTCTCTTCAGGTTCATGCTGTTGGAGAAAATAGATATATGCTCAGTATACTAAGATGCTATCTCACTATTTCACCATTCCTTTTTTTTTCCCTTCTCGCTCTTCTTCCCCAACTTTCCCTCCACAAATAGTTTTGGCCTCATGTATGTCAAGCATTATGATAAACACTGGATATACAATGATGAACCACAGAGACCAAATTCTTGACCTCACAGGTACATTGTGAGAGGCACATAGGATCCAGGAACAACATAATGGTCCAGCTCTCTGAAGCACACAGCTATTGCCGTTAATGGTTAGCAGAACTCTTGCCCTGATTAAATTGTTTCTTTCTCTTTTTGCTGAGCACTTTTATTTGAATCTGAGTAAGATAAATTCTCACCAGATGCAATTCTGTGTTCCCATAACACAAATGAAGAAACAAGCTTAGAGCAATAAGGTAACTTGCCAGGAGTCATCTGATCATAGCAGAATTAGTTTTTTGAATCCAGGTTTTAAAAACTCCCACATCCTCCCTCCTCTACTTTCCTTGGCGTTTTCTCTCTCCTCTGTCTTGGTCAGTCTTTGGGACCTAAACCGGCACTTTTCCTTGCCCCTTTTCAGTCTCACCCTCTGTCTCCACTCTTGCTCATTGTTTACTGACTTTTCCTTCCCCAGATACAAATTTATGTTTCTATCCTGATCTTAGCCTCACCTAAAAAAATTAAAAATCTGCCTCTGAATGTCTTCATTACTTAGACTTTTGCTTCTGATATGCTTGACTGGTACTCAGGATTAGTCCAGGCACAGCTATCGGGTAGGAAGGACCTAATTTCACTTCACTGACATCTTGACTTTCCAACTTCCCTGGAGTTTCCATTATATTCCTACAGCCCAGGTAAGGGATTGTCATTTTTACTGAGGATAAACCTATTTATGTGAAGGGTCCTCTGCAGAATCATTTATCTTCCATTCCAATTTATACTGCAGACATGGCTCTTGTCCAAAACACAATGATTTATTAGGGTTTCTATTTAAGACATGGTTTAAAGACACTACGCCCTACATTGTGAGATTGTTAAAGTAAGAAATCCCCATATAATTAAATATAGAGCAGAACAATTGGTATAGGGGAGTAGAGAGAGTTGTCTGAAGTACATCTCATTCATACCGGTGAGGTTGTGAAGCCCTCCGACTGTCATGTCAGGCTGTCCTCACTTATTACTGGATAGAAGTAGAAAGTTGAAGCAATGCAACTTCATTTATCTGGATGTGCTACGTTATAAAGTTGCTTTAAAGGTTTTTGAATAGTTTCCACTGTAATTTTATGACATAATAACTTGTTTTGTCATGGTCATTTAGTGAATTTTTTATACTCATCCGAGACAAGCTGTGAGAAGAAACACATGACTACTTGCCAACAGAGATGTTTTACAAATTCATTTTTAAAAATAAGAGAAAGAAAAGGGTGAACTCTTCACATGCTTTTCTTCACTAAAGAGCAGCGGGCATGCAGTCACATTTCTGGACCTCAGTTTCTGTCAGGGTAAATAACACTAGCTGCTGTTAACAACCTCCAAATCTCAGCAGAATTTTTGTTTGCTTGTTTTTAGATTTTTTTTTGTTTTTTCTTTCTCTTTCTTTTTTTCTTTTTCTTACCATAAGTTTCTTTCTTGCTCACCTCCTGTAGAGGAAACTGAGCCCTGATCTTTAACATAAGACTTGCTTCCTGCTTGAGAGACCTGGAGAATCATGAGAATGGCATGTGAGTTGTGTGCTTGCAGGAGATGAGAAAACTGGCCTCCAAGGGAAAATGTGCATGTGAAGTGGGCAACCCCAGGCCCAAGGGTTATGGTAAAGATTCTCTAATTCCAAAGGTGTCCTGATGCTAGAGGCAGAGGTTCTGCTTAAGAGCTCAGATTTTGCAAAACAAATTGGAGATTGTCTGACACTTTCCATATTCCCCCTTTTTTAATGCTGATGTCTGATGTGTAGCTTTTAACTACCTTTTCCTGCCTGGTTATAATAAATATGGATGTGGGATGTGGGGTTAACCAGGAGGGCTCCTCCTAGAGTTCCTCAGTTCCCCTTGCACAAACTCTGTGTCAAGCCTCTCCATTCCTGGCGCCAAGCCCATTTTGGTGACCCCCAACCCCTTCAACCTCCATTTAAAGAATGTGTATTGGAAGGTAAATTCTGGCCCATCCACACTGTGGCTCCATCTCCATCTCAAATTAATGCCATGTGAAATTTTTTTAGTGATTAAACAGCATTTATGATGACAATGAGCTTGTTCTTTGCATGATTTTCCCTCCTTATTTCTACCCCAGTTACTAACTACAACTTTCATTCAGATAATAATTTGGTACCAAATTATTATTACATCGTTCCCTATCTCTAATTATGTAACATCTTAGACTTCTTAATTACTTAAGTATTTAAAATAACAAATGTAATAACCTTTTAGTTCATTGAAGTGTTCCTCACAAAATTTCAGCCATAAAAGCAAGGATGTGTGCTTGTTTCAGAAGTTATTTTTTCCAAACACTGTTTTCTTTAAAAATCACTTAATGGAATTTTAATGGTTTTTAATATCCAAGTTCTTCTCTAATTTCTTTCTCATCTAAGAAAAAAGAAACTAAAATACAAAGTAGATTTTGGGTCATCAGAAAAGAAGAACTTGGACACAAGTCTTAGCATTTCAGTATTTTTTTCCTACTTTTTTTTATTGTGTATATTCAAGTTTTACAACATGTTTTGATATGCATATTGAAATAGTTATACAGACAAGTCAATTTACATAGCCATGATGATGGCTCAAATAATGACCTTTTTGTGGCCATAAGAGCCCCCAAAATAAACTTAGTAAATTTCCAGCATATTATATTCATATAATACTAATAACTCCAGTGATCACACTATATATTTGATCTCTAGGTTTATCCATCCTACATAAGTATAAGTTTGTACCTTTTGACCTACAACTTCCTATTTCACTCCCTATCCCCTCTCTGGTAACTATTTTCTCTTTTTTTAATGTATTCAAAATTTAGTTATTTTATTTCCCATATAATCTGGAATTATATGTGCAATCTAAGAAAAATACTACATAATCTTTTAGAGAGATCATGTAGTATTTTTCTTTCTGTGTGTGGCTTATTTTACTTAACATCCTCCAGGTTCATCCTTGTCATCTTAGATGGCAGGATCCTCTTTTATAAGGCTGAATAATATTCCATTGTGTGCATGCACGTGTGTGTGTGTGTGTGCATGCATGTGTAAGCCACGATTTCTCTATCCAGTTAGTCACTGACAGACACTTAGATTTTTTTTCTTTATCTTGGCTATTATGAATAATGCTACAGTGACTATGGGAATACAGAGATATCCTTGAAGTCTTGATTTTATTTCCTTTGGGTAAGAGAGATTGCTGGGTCAAATGGTAGTTCTATTTACTGAGGCATTTTCTGAGGAAACTCTGTACTGTTTTCCGTAACAGCTCTACCATTCAAACTCACACTAACAGCATACAAGGGTTCCCTTTTCTCTATATCCCTCACCATCATTTACCTTCTTTCTTTTAGATAATGGCCATAATAGTGAGAGATGATATTTCATTGGGGATTTGATTTGCATGTCTATGATAATTAAATGACAATGATGATTTCTTCACCATATCTATTGGCCATTTGTATGTCTTCTTCAGAGGCAGGTCAATTCAGATCCTTCAGATAGTTTTCCCATTTCTTAATGTCTTTTTCTGCTTGTTTGGTTGGGTTTTGTTTTTCATTTTTGTTTTGTTTTGTTTTGCTATTGAGTTTGGAAGTTACTTATATATTTTGAATAGTAATTTCTTAGTAAGTATATGGTTTGCAAATATTTTTTCCTAACATGTGGGCTGAGTTTCATTCTGTTGATTTTTCCTTGGCTGTTCAGAAGCTTTTTGGTTTGATGTAGCCCCATTTGTTTACTTTTGCTTCTGTTAACTGTACTTTCGGTATAATATCAAAAAAAAAAATTATTGCCACAATCAATACCATGCAGCTTTTCCCATGTTTTCTTTTAAAAGCCTTACTGTTTCTGTCTCACAGTTAAGTCTTTCATCCATTTTCAGTTGATTTTTGTATATGGTGTAAGACAAGGGTCCAATTTTATTCTTTCACCTTGGATATTCAGTTTTCCCAGCACCATTTATTGAAAAGATTATCCTTTTCTCAAGGTGTCTTCTTGGTGCCCTTGTTGAAAATCAGTTGCCCACATATACATGGGTTTATTTCTAGGCTGTCTGTTTTATTTCATAGGTCTCTGTGTTTAATTTGCTTTTATACAGCACTGTATTGTTTTATGTTGAAATAAGTTCATTCGATGCCTCCAACTTGGTTTGTCTGCCTCAGGATTGCTTTGGCTATTCATGATCTTTCAAGGTTCCATATGAAGTTAGGAATTTTTCTTTCTATTCTATGAAAAATGTCATGGAATTTTGGTAGAGATTGCACTGAATCTTCATATCCCTCTGGGGAGTATTGAAATTCTAATAATAATCGTTCACCCAGTCCATGAACACAGGATATCTTTCCATCTATTCATGTCTTCTTCAATTCTTTTCATCAATGCAATATTGCTCATATTTCTTTCTGTCCTTCTAATCTACGAAAACGTTGTATAGTAAATTACATAAAACTAAGTTAATACTTCAGTGGGAAAATTTATATTGTTTTTAACTTTTTCATACCTTTTATCTCTTTCATCCTATTTTCCTAAATGACATTAAGGTAGTTTGTATTAAATTGGGACAATGCATGTATGTTAATAACATCAAAAAGTCATTTTTAAAGACTGTTTTTGAAAATTGGATGATCATTGTATTACAACTGAACTAGAAATTTGGCATCTTCATCAACAGAAGCTATTTAATTTTCATGATGCTGCTGAGGAATTTTGTGTGTGTGTGTGTGTGTGTGTATGTGTGTGTCTTTAGATATTTAAAGGAAATGCCGTTTGGATAAACTTTTAACTCCTTTTTCATACTACACATGAATTATTTACACTATTAGTTTTTTTATTACTCACAGTATTTATTAAGATTTGTGAGGGATGGTTGCTTTGTTTTGTTTTTAATTAAGAGTTGTTGGGGTTAGGGGGCTGGGTGTATGAATTTATTAACTATATGCTGAACTTCCTCACTTTTAGGCTATTCCTGACCACTGTGTAACATCCTCTAATTATTCAAACCAAGATGATTTGAAAAGTAAAAAACTTTCACTTTTTTTCTACCATTGATAACCTCACACATAGCTTTAGGCTCTAGGGAAATCATCTTTATGTGGAATTTCACCAGAGTGGAATTTTAAATGTGTCTTATAGGAAGAAAGGGAGCATGACAATCAAGGTTTATGATGCTAAAGGGGAGTTACTAGTTAGGGGTGTTATATGCAAAATACATCTTCTATTTTGGCTGAGTTAGAGAGAGTAATGTGGGGAGAGGCATTAAGGGTAGCCTCATATAAATACATAGAATATTTGAACTCTAGAGAAAGCTTCCCCAAAGTATATTTCAGAGAACACAATCTCCTTACTCTGATCCATAAAAAAGGGAAATCACATATTTAAGATACATTGCCCACAACTATTTCCTCTATTATTAATATCTAACTTTTAGTTAATGCTTACTCATGTTCCAGGGCCAGGAGTGTCCAACCATTTTCCTTTTCTGCCAAACATTAGAAGAATAAGAGTTGTCTTGGGCTACACATTAAATAGACAAACACTAATAAAAACTGATTAGCATATTACAGGGGTATTTGCAAAACTTGGTAAATGTAGAATGTAAATGTTTTGGCACAGTAACTGAGATAACGCCGGAAAGGCTATGTTAACCACTGTGATAAAAATGTGTCAAATGGTTTATGAAGCGAGTGTATGATACCCCATGATCATATCAATGTATACAGTTATGATTTAATAAAAAAATAATAAAATAAAATAAAAACTGATTAGCAAAAAAAGAGTTTTGTGCATAATTTTCATGATATCCAACATCACAGATATGCAAAAAAGTCCTCATAAAAGCAGCAGGTGACCTTGGACCTCAGGTTGAACATCCCTGCATCTAAGCAATGGCTAAGTATATTGCCGGCATTATCATTTGTTTATGGTAGGTAGATACTATATTACTATCATCACCATCATATTACTATCATCACCATCATATTAGTTATTGCTATATAACAAATTATCCTAAAATTGGCTTAAAACAACAATGAATATTTATTCTTTTTTCTTTTCTATGGGTCACATATTTGGCAACATTTAACTTGGTGGGTCAGACTCAACATCCCTCATTAAGCTACAGTTGACAGGTCAGCCTCAGTTGATGTTCTCTGCAAGTTTTGACTAAGTCTTGATTAAGGAGAGTCACCGACATGGCTGGCAGGTTGGTGCTGGTTGGCTCAAGACCTTAGTTCCTCTCTACATGGGGTTTTTAAAGGGATCTGAGTATTCTCAGCACAAGGCAATAGACTTCCTTTAGAGCAAATAATTCAAGAGCGTGAGGGGGAGACACAATGTCTTTCCTGACCCAGCCTTACAAAACAATTCTACAGTATGCTATTTATTACGCAAGTCAATCCTTTCCTGTGGAGGAAGAGACTACATAGAATGTGAATACCAGTAGGGGAGAAAAGGTTGGGGCCATTTCAGAGACCACAATCATTACCTTGTTTTATAGACAAGGTAAATGAAGTCAGAAAAGTAAAGCTACTTGACAAAGAACATAGAACATTGGGGAAAGTGAGACTTGAAAGCAGAGGCTGTAGTTTAGAGAAAGCAAGGTTTTAACCATTCTATATTTGTCTCCAACAGATGATTTCTTTCTCAGTGTCACATGGATATTCACATAATAAATCTATCTCTAATGAATTCTAAACTTATTTGAGCATAGGTCAAGTTTGCTTTGTTTTTTTCTTTCCCTTTTTCCTCTTCTTTCCCTCCTTCTCTCCCTTCCCTTTTTTCTTTTCTTGTCCTTTCTTTCTTTCTTTGATATAAATAGAATATCTACTAAAATCTCAAGGAAAATGGTTTTGGAAATGATACTGTAGGAAATAGGCAGAATTAGAAGATTTTAAAATATGGCCAACAAGTAAAGAAAATGATATTGAAGTGGATTGATTTGACAAGTGTTTGGAACAGGTTGGTGGGAGCAGGGACCAGAGAAGCATGCAAATGTACTTTGTTGAGAAAACAAATGATAGAAAGAAAAATGAAAAGTGAGGGACTGTTGCATATGTTAATTCAAAAGAAAAATAAAATCAAAGGAAAGAGGGAGAGCTAATACAGAGTGGTGAAAGGGGGGAAAGTTTCTACAAAACACAGAAGGCAGGAAAGTAGAATGGTCAAGGGCAATGATGTTGAGTCAACATCAATGATGTTGATGAGAATTTGTTTATTGGAATGCATCCCTGTCATTGAGTGATACATGATTGTGCTTAATTCTGCACTTGTAGGCAGGAAACAGTCATAGACAATATGTAAATGAATGGGTGTGATTGTATTCCAATAAAACTTTATTACACAAACAGGTTCTAAGCCAGATTTGGCAATCCTGAATGTAGATCATCACTCCTATTCAGGATCTTCTAGTCTACAAAACCAAGACTCCAACTCAAGCCTATCTCATGTATGTCAGAACCTACTCTCTAAATCATTGCATTATACTGATTGAAATCAGGCTTTAGAAAGATAACTTCAGCAGAATGGGGGCAGAATTGCAAAAGAAAAACTGGTGGCTGGAGACAGGGAGACCAGATGGTAAAAATCCTAACAGGATTCACTGACAACTAAGCTGGGAGAGGAGTAGTAAAAACAGATAGAAGAGAACAGATGGGGATCCACAGTAGAGACAGAATCTCCATGGTTTTGCAAATAATTGGCTACCTGATCACTGGCTAGAACTGGAAATGCATATACATTTCTCAAGGAGGCAGAAGAAACTCCATCAAATTCTGCTGAAAGTTTGAGTAAGAGAAGGACTGATAATTGACCATTGCATTTTGTGACGTGAAGGTCACTATTGACCTGAATAAATGCAATCTTGGAAGAATGATAGGGACAAAAGTCAGAGTGAATGAAGATCTCAAGAAAATAGAAAAAAAGGGCTGACAGTAATTTTATACCTTTCAAAGCCTCTTCAAAATTAAGAGATATTAAACAAATTGGGAGGCTTCTAGAGATCAACTGGCCTGTTCTCCACAAAATTGTCCAGTGTCATGAAAGACACAGGAAAGCTGAAATGTTCCAGATTTAAAAGACCAAAGAGACCTGACCTCTTTATATACGAATGGTGGCTGAACCTAGGATTAGTGGGAAATTATTATAAAGAACATTATTAAAACAATTGATAAAATTTGAATATAGACTGTATTTTAAACAATAGTGTTGTATCAATGCTTAATTTCCCAGACTTGATCACTAAATACTGGTTATGTAATGGAATCTTCTTGCTCTTAAGAAATGTACCTGGGGGCGGTGCCTGTGGCTCATTGAGCAGGGCGGGCACCAGCCCCATATACCAAGGGTGGCAGGTTCAAACCCAGCCAACCCAAACTGCAACAACAACAACAACAAAATAGCCTGGTGTTGTAGGAGGCGCCTGTAGTCTCAGCTACTCGAGAGGCTGAGGCAAGAGAATTGCCTAAGCCCAAGAGATGGAGGTTGCTGTGAGCTGTGATGCCACAGTACTCTACCCAGAGCAATAAAGTGAGATTCTGTCTAGAAAGAAAGAAAGAAAAAAAGAAAGAAGGAAGGAAGGAAGGAAAGAAGGAAGGAAGGAAAGAAGGAAGGAAGGAAGGAAGGAAGGAAGGAAGGAAGGAAGGAAGGAAGGAAGGAAACCCTGAAGCACTTCAATATAAAGGGTTATGATAGATGCAACTTACACTCAAATGATAAAAATAACAAATATATATGTGTATATCTGTAAATATAAAACTAATAGATATATATGTAGATATAGAATCTGAGTGAAGGGCATATGGAAGTTCTCTGTATTATTCTTACAGTCGTTCTGTAAATTTGAAATTATTTTATAATAAAACATTTTGAAAATATTATTAATGATTAGTTCTTAGTAATAAAATATTTCTCTATCTCCTTATCTCTATTTGCTGCTTTTTCAACAGCAAACAAGGATTAATTGTGTAAAAACATACTTTTTTGTTGTTGTTGTTGTTTTTCTTTTTTTTGTAGAGACAGAGTCTCATCCCATGGCCCTCGGTAGAGTGCCATGGCCTCACACAGCTCACAGCAACCTCCAACTTCTGGGCTTAAGCGATTCTCCTGCCTCAGCCTCCCGAGTAGCCGGGACTACAGGCACCTGCCACAACGCCCAGCCATCTTTTTGGTTGCAGTTTGGCCGGGGCCAGGCCTGAACCCTCCACCCTCAGCACATGGGGCCAGCGCCCCACTGACTGAGCCACAGGCGCCACCCCGAAACATACTTTTTTTTAATAACAGAAAATATATCAAAAAAAAATTTTTGAGACAAAGTCTCCCTATGTCACTATGTCAACTGCAGTAGTGTGGCATCACAGCTCACAGCAAGCTCAAACTCTTGGGCTTAAACAATTCTCTTGCCTGAGCCTCCCAAGTAACTGGAACCATAGGTGCCCACCACAACACCCAGCTAATTTTTTTTTCAGGTTTCTTTTTTTTTTTTTATTAAATCATAGCTGTGTACATCAATATGATCATGGGGCACCATACACTTGGTTCATAGAATATTTGACACATTTTCATCTCATTAGTTGACATAGCCCTCCTGGCATTTTCTTAGTTACTTTGCCAAGACATTTACATTCCACATTTGCCAAGCCTCACATGTACCCTTGTAAGATGCACCACAGGTGTAATCCTTTCAATTCCCCTCCCTCTACCCACCTCCCCCCTCCCTCCCCACGCTTTCCCCCTTCCCCCTATTCTTAAGTTGTAGCTTTCATGTGAAGGTCCTAAGTTAGTTTCATAGTAGGGGTGAATACATTGGATATTTTTTCTTCCATTCTTGAGACACTTTACTGAGAAGAATATGTTCCAGCTCCATCCATGTAAACATGAAAGAGGTAAAGTCTCCATCTTTCTTCAAGGCTGCATAGTATTCTATGGTGTACATATACCAATATTTGTTACTCCATTCGTGGATCGATGGGCACTTGGGTTTTTTCCATGACTTAGCAATTATGAATAGGGCTGCAATAAAGATTCTGGTACAAATATCTTTGTTATGATGTGATTTTTGGTCTTCTGGGTATATGCCCAGCAGAGGAATTACAGGATTGAATGGCAGATCTATTTTTAGCTCTCTAAGTGTTCTCCATATATCTTTCCAAAAGGTATGTATTAGTTTGCATTCCCACCAGCAGTCCAAAAGTGTTCCCTTTTCTCCACATCCATGCCAACATCTCTGGTCTTGGGATTTTGTGATATAGGCTAGTCTCACTGGAGTTAGATGATATCTCAAAGTAGTTTTGATTTGCATTTCTCTGATGATTAAGGATGATGAGCATTTTTTCATATGTCTGAAGGCCGCACACCTGTCTTCTTCAGAGAAGTTTCTCTTCAAATCCCTTGCCCAGCCTGTGATGGGATCACTTGTTCTTTTCTTGCTTATATGTTTGAGTTCTCTGTGGATTCTAGTTATTAAACCCTTGTCAAAGACATAACCAGCAAATATCTTCTCCCATTCTGTGGGCTGTTTGCTTGCTTTACTTACTGTGTTCTTGGCTGTGCAGAAGCTTTTTAGTTTGATCAAGTCTCAGTAGTGTATTTTTGAAGCTGCTTCAATCGCCTGGGGGGTCCTTCTCATAAAACTCTAATTTCTTCAAGGGTTTTCCCTGCACTGTCTTCTAGTATTTTTATAGTTTCATGTCTTAAGTTTAGGTCTTTAATCCAGTAAGAGTCTATCTTGGTTAGTGGTGAAAGGTGTGGATCTAGTTTCAGTCTTCTACAGGTTGCCAGCCAGTTCACCCAGAACCATTTGTTAAATAGGGAATCTTTTCCCCACTGAATGTTTTTAATTGGCTTGTCAAAGATTAAATAATGGTAAGTAGCTGGATTCATCTCTTGGTTCTCTATTCTGTTCCAGACATCTACTTCTTTGTTTTTGTGCCAATACCATGCTGTTTTGATCACTATCGATTTGTAGTATAGTCTGAGGTCTGGCAGCATAATTCCTCCTGCTTTGTTTTTATTTTTGAGTAATGTCTTGGCTATTCGAGGTTTTTTCTGATTCCATATAAAACGAAGTATTCTTTTTTCAAGATCTTTAAAGTATGACAGTGGAACTTTAATAGAGATTGCGTTGAAGTTATATATTGCTATGGGTAGTTCACAATGTTGATTCTTCCCAGCCATGAGCATGGTGTGTTTTTCCATTTATTAACATTCTCGGCTATCTCTTTTCTTAGAGTTTCATAGTTCTCTTTATATAGATCTTTCACATCCTTTGTTAGATAAACTCCCAAATATTTCATCTTCTTTGGCATTACTGTGAATGGGATAGAGTCCTTAATTGTTTTTTCAGCTTGACTATTGTTGGTATATATAAAGGCTACCAATTTATGAATGTTGATTTTGTAATCTGAGACAGTGCTGTATTCCTTGATCACTTCTAGGAGTTTGGTAGTAGAGTCCCTAGTGTTTTCCAGATATACAATCATATCATCTGCGAAGAGCAAAAGTTTGATCTCTTCTGACCCTATGTGGATGCCCTTGATTGCCTTTTCTTCCCTAATTGCGGTGGCTAAAACTCTATTACAATGTTAAAAAGCAATGGAGACAATGGGCAGCCTTGTCTGGTTCCTGATCGGAGTGGAAACGATTCCAATTTAACTCCGTTCAATATGATATTGGCTGTAGATGGCCTCTATCAGTTTAAGAAATGTCCCTTCTATACCGATTTTCTTCACTATTCTGATCATGAAGTGATGTTGGATGTTATCAAAAGCATTTTCTGCATCGATTGAGAGAATCATATGATCTTTGTTTTTTAATTTGTTTATGTGCTGAATTACATTTATAGATTTACGTATATTGAACCAGCCTTGAGACCCTGGGATAAAGCCATCTTGATCATGACGTGTGATTTGTTTGATATGTTGCTGTATTCTGTTTGTTAGGATCTTCTTGAATATTTTTGCGTCTATATTCGTTAGTGATATTGGTCTATAATTTTCTTTTCTTGCTGGGTCTTTTCCTGGTCTGGGGATCAGGGTAATGTTTGCTTCATAGAACGTGTTGGGGAGTCTTCCTTCTTTTTCTACATTTTGGAACTGTTTGAGTAATATAGGTACTAATTCCTCTTTAAAAGTTTGGTAGAATTCTGATGTGAAACCATCTGGTCCCGGACTTTTCTTTTGGGGGAGGTTTTGTATGGTTGATGTTATTTCCAAACTTGAAATGGGCCTGTTCAACATTTCCACTTGATTCTGGTTAAGTCTTGGAAGGTGACAAGCTTCCAAGTATCGGTCCATTTCCTTCAGATTTTCATATTTCTGAAAGTAAAGTTTCTTGCAATATTCATTAAGGATTTTTTGGATTTCTGAGGAGTCTGTTGTTATTTCGTCTTTGTCATTTCTGATTGATGAGATTAGAGATTTTACTCTTTTTTTTCCTGATTAGGTTGGCCAACGGTTTATCTATTTTTTTGACCTTTTCAAAAAACCAGCTTTTTGATTTATTGATCTGTTGTATTGTTCTTTTGTTTTCAGTTTCATTTAGTTCTGCTCTGATTTTGGTGATTTCTTTTCTTCTACTGGGTTTGGGGTTGGAGTGTTCTTCATTTTCCTGTTGCTTGAGATGTCCCATTAAGTTGCTAACTTCCTCTCTTTCCATTCTCCTGAGGAAGGCTTGCAGCGCTATAAATTTCCCTCTTAGACCTGCCTTTGCGGTGTCCCAGAGGTTCTGATAGTTCGTGTCTTCATTGTCATTTTGTTCCAAAAATTTGGCAATTTCCTTCTTGATCTCATCTCTGATCCAGCTATCATTCAGCATGAGGTTATTTAACTTCCATGTTTTTGTATGAGTATGTAGATTCCTGTTGCTACTCAGCTCAAGTTTTATTCCATGATGGTCTGAGAAGATGCATGGAATAACTTCTATTCCTTTAAATTTACTGAGGTTAGATTTGTGACCTAAGATGGAGTCACAAATTTTGGAGTACCTTAGAGGTTAGATTTGTGACCTAAGATGGAGTCACGATTTTGGAGTACGTTCCATGGCCTGATGAGAAGTATGTGTATTCAGTTTTGTTAGGATGAAATGTTCTGTAGATGTCTGCTAGATCTAAATGCTGGATGGTTAGATTTAAATCTAAAATTTCTTTACTCAGCTTTTTGTTGGAGGATCGATCCCTCACTGCCAAAGGAGTGTTAAAATCTCCAACTATTATGGAGCTGGAGGAAATCAAGTTGCTCATGTCTGTTAGAGTTTCTCTTATGAATTGAGGTGCATTCTGATTGGGTGCATAGATATTAATAATTGAAATCTCATCATATTGAGTATTACCCTTAACAAATATGAAGTGACCATTCTTGTCTTTCCTTACTTTTGTTGGTGTAAAGCCTATTGTGTCTGCAAATAAAATTGCAACACCTGCTTTTTTCTGGTTACCATTTGCCTGAAATATGGATGACCATCTTTTCACCCTGAGTCTGTATTTGTCTTTTAAGTTGTGACTCTTGTAAGCAACAGATATCTGGTCTGAGTTTTTGTATCCAGTCAGCTAACCTATGTCTCTTTAGAGGACAGTTTAAGCCATTCACATTAATGGAGATTATTGATAAGTTTGGTGAAATTTTGGGTATCGAGTTTTTCAAAAGTCCAGTGGACAATTTTAATCGTTTCGCCATTGTAGAAGTTGGAGTTTGATCAGAAGTTTCTGAGTGAATTTACGTTTGTAGTAGAGGATTGGGTTGATCATTATGGAGAATAGGTCTGAGAATACCCTGAAGAGCTGGTTTGGTTGTGGCAAATTTCTTCAACATATGAATGTTGTTAAAGTATTTAATTTCTCCATCATAGATGAAACTCAGTTTAGCTGGGTACAAGATCTGGGGTTGAAAGTTATTTTGCTTCAGGAGATTAAAAGTCGATGACCACCCTCTTCTGGCTTGAAAAGTTTCAGCAGAGAGATATGCAGTCATTCTAATGTTCTTACCTTTGTAGGTAATGGCTTTCTTTCGCCTGATAACCATGAGAATTTTCTCCTTCATGTTGACTTTAGTGAAGCTAATTATGATATGTCTGGGGGATGACTTATTGGGGTTGAATCGTGCTGGAGTTCTGAAACTGTCTGCTATGTGAATTTCAGAATCTCTAGGCATGTCTGGAAAATTCTCTTTCATAATTTCATGCAGAAGGGCCTCTGTGCCCATCTATGCCACTTCATCGTTTTCTGGAACTCCTATTATTCGTATATTTCCCTTCTTCGAATTATCCCAGAGCTCTTTAAGAGAATGATCCATTTTTGCTCTCCATTTCTCTTCCTCTTTGAGAGTTTGGGAGCATTCAAAGGCTTTATGTTCAATGTCAGAAATCCTTTCTTCTGCTTGGTCCATTCTGTTGCTGAGGGATTCTACTGTATTTTTCATATCTTTAAGGGCTGCAAATTCTTGCTTCAGTGTGTCTAAGTCTTTGGTGGTTTTGTCTTTAAATTTTTTAAATTCTTGAGACAACTTTTGAATTTCTCCTCGGATTCCTAGTTCCATTTTATCAATCTTGTATGCAATCCAAATTCTGAATTTGATTTCTGACATGTCTGCTAGTTGTTTATGAATAGGATCTTCAATTACATCCACCATTTCTTTCCTGGGGGGGGGTTTGATCTATTCTGGTTATTCACGTTACCGGAGATTTTCCACTGATTCCGCCCCATGGTTGTTTTACTCCCTTTGATTTTTCCCCTAGGGTTTTGTTGAGGGCCCGTTCAGTGTTGTAGCCTGAGAGACTGGGGCCCTGTCTGGTGTGGTGGGGCTGAGTGGTTCTGACTTATTGTCAGCTGGCTTCTGTTTGACCCCAGTGAAGCACTTACTCTGGGTTGAAGTCTCAGTTCTCTGAGTCGGCCCTACCCTGGATGTTTTCAGGGTCTGTGAGTCACCTCAGGCAAATCCTATACTCAGGGGTGGCCTCCTCTGGTTGCCCAGGGAGGCAGGGGGTATGGCTTCAGTTGCCTCAGGGAACTGCCGCTCTGATGTGGGTCTCCCCCAGCCTCAATCCTGTGTCCCAGAGTCAGGACCGACCAGCCGCAGTTCAGGCACTGTCCACGCCCCGACAAATCCCTCAAGAATCTGGACTCCCAGGGGACAGGCCTCCAGATCCCAGAGTGAGGGTGAGGTGGGGTGCTTGGAGCTCAGAGCCACCAGCAGCAAGCTCACTCAATTCCTCCCAAAATTTGGCTCCACCGCACTGCCGCAGCCCAAGTCTCCAGGCTTCAGAGTGAGGGCGGTGTGGGGGGAGCAGCTGGAGCCCAGAACCGCCAGGCAGCGAACAGACTCGGCTCCACCCAGTTCCCTGCCTGGCCACATGGCAGGCACTCAGGTCTCCGGACCACAGAGCGAGGGTGGGGGGGAGCGCCGGGAGCCCAGAGCCAGCAAGGGCTCAGAGCGACAGGGAGGCCAGTCGGCAGCAAGCAAATTCAGTTTCTCCCAGTCTCTCGCCCAGTTGTACCGCTGCAGCTCAAGCCTTCAGGCTTCAGAGTGGGGGTGGGGTGGGGAGAGCGGCTGGAGCCCAGAACCACCGGGCAGCGAACAAACTCAGCTCCCCCCAGTTCCCTGCCTGGCCACACGACAGGCGCTCAGGTCTCCAGAGCACAGAGTGAGGCGCAGGGAGCACCTGGAGCCCAGAGCCAGCAGGGGCTCCGAGCCGTAGGGAGCCCAGCCGACAGCGAGCAAATTCAGTTCCTCCCAGTCTCTCGCCTGGTTGTACTGTCACAGCACAAACCTTCAGGCTTCAGAGTGGGGGGGCGTTGGGCGAGCGGCTGGAGCCCAGAACTGCCGGGCAGAGAAAAACATACTCAGCTCCACCCTGCTCCCTGCCCTGTCACACGGCAGGCGCTCAGGTCTCTGGACCACAGAGTGAGGGCGGGGGGAGCACCAGGAGCTCGGAGCAGCAGGGAGCTCAAAGCAGCTGGTAGCGAGGTCCACACAGTTTGACTCAGTTATATGCCTGGTTGTATTGTTGCCCAAGGAGGGCTGCTGCACCTCGCCTCGGGGAAGCGCCGCCCTGGTGAGGGTCTCCCTCCGCTGACTCTCCTCACCTCTCTCCCATGCCCCAGAATCAGCGCTGGTCAGTCACAGCTTGGGGACTGTCCTCTCCCCTTTAGGAGTCACCCAAGAATCCAAACTCCTGGGGAACAGGCTTTCAGACCTCAGAGAGAGTGGAGGGAAGTTCTGGGAGGTCAGGGTTGCCAGATTTATACAGTTTTATGCCTGGCAGGAGAACGCCTAGGCATCCTAGTAAGGGAGGTAGGTCCAGTTTGTAGTAGGTCTCTCCCGTGAAGTGTAGTGGGAGGGCCTTTGATTTATGCCCTTTTGTTTGTGGGGCACTTAAGCCAATCAGGTGGGGGAGGGGGGACTCCTGTCCGCTTGGTGATGGGTTTTGTACCTTTTGTTTGCTTCCTTGTGGTCGCAGCTCTCCTCAGCGGAGTTGATGTGTGTTCTTCAACTTTCTCACTTGGTGTTGCTCGAATCCATCAGGTTACTTGCTAGATTTTCATCCCCTATCTCTCCTTCAGGACAGGAGCCTCTGTGGAAAGCTGGCTTCAGTCCGCCATCTTCCCATCATCCCCCCCAGCTATTTTTTTGTTGTAGTTGTCATTGTTATTTAGCAGACCTGGGCCTGGTTCAAACTGCCAGCCCCGGTGTATGTGGCCAGTGCCCTAGCCACTGAGGTACCGGTGCTGAGCCAGAAAAATATATCAATTAACTTCATAAACCACTCCAAAGAGAAGTGCTTCAGTGATTTGGGAAAATACTAAATTTATGAGAAATATTTATCAGATTTTTTTTTTAACTATAAAACAAGTTTTAGGACAGCTCTTTAATGGTGAGATTATATAACCACATACTCTGTGTGATATTTTATGGGACAATGTTCCATGTATCAAGAAAGAAATTAATAAATTAGGATATGACTTTAATGATTTTTATATCAGTTGTAACAGTAAAGTACCAAATAAACTGTTAATTTTGACTTTCTATAACTCAATTGGCTCAGCTTCCTTCAGAACTTAAATTATTATCTCTATTTTTTATGTGTTGGCTTGACCACTTACAGAGAAAAAAATCTCAAAAAGCAATTAACTATATCCTTGAGTCACCCTGAGAAATTCCTATGGGAAATCTGTGAAAGAAGGGGCAGGATTAGGGTAATCACAGAAAATCAGTCATATTTTCACCCTAGGGAAAATCTGGCCTAATACTCTTCGGCAAACAGAGCAAGTTTGCCATTATCACAGTAAAAGAGTTCTGGTAAAAACTCTATTTTTTACCAAATGGTCAAAAAAAAAAACAAAACTCAATGGTCACTTGTTGATTAAATGGCAAGCAGGAAAAGAGTCTACAATTTGACTTTGCAAGATGTACTAGGGTTAGCATTAACTCTCACTATCTCAGAATCACAATAGAAAAGCTATAATGTTAGGAGACAGGGCGAATTTTTTTTTTTTTTAGTTATGCAATATTTAATTTAATTATAAAATTATAGTAGCAAGTACAACTTGTATAAATAGGACTGTGACCCAACACCATTGTTAAGTGTGCCCTTGAACTGGCAAGATCCAAGTATACCAATTTATTATTTTTTTTTATTAAATCATAGCTATGTACATTAATGTGATCATGGGGCACCATACACTGGTTAAATATACCATTTGACATATTTTCATCACACTGGCTAACATAGCCTTCTTGGCATTTTCATAGCTATTGTGTTAAGACATTTATATTCTACATTTACTAAGTTTCACAGGTACCCTTGTAAGACGCATCAAAGGTGATCCCACCAATCACCCTCCCTCTACCTATCCTCCCTCCTCCCTCCCCTCCCTCTTCCCCTTCCCCATATTTTTAGGTTATAACTGGGTTATAGCTTTCATATCAAAGCCATAAATTAGTTTAATAGTAGGGCTGAGTACATTGTATACATTTTTTCCATTCCTGAGATACTTTACTAAGAAGAATATGTTTCAGCTCCATCGATGTAAACATGAAAGAGGTAAAGACTCCATCTTTCTTTAAGGCTGCATAATATGCCTTGGTATACATGTGCCACAATTTGCTAGTCCATTCGTGGGTCGATGGACACTTGGGCTTCTTCCATGACTTAGCAATTATGAATTGGGTTGCAATAAACATTCTGGTAAAGATGTCTTTGTTATATTGTGACTTTTGGTCTTCTGGGTATAAACCTAGTAAAGGAATTATAGGATCGAATGACAGGTCTATTTTTAGGTCTCTAAGTATTCTCCAAACATCCTTCCAGAAGGAACGTATTAGTGTGCATTCCCACCAGCAGTGTAGAAGTGTTCCCTTTTCTCCACATCCACACCAACATCTCTGGTTTGGGGATTTTGGTATGTGAGCTACTCTTACTGGAGTTAGGTGATATCTCAGAGTAGTTTTGATTTGCATTTCCCTGATCATAAAGGATGATGAGCTTTTTTTCATGTGTTTGTAAATTGTGCGTCTGTCTTCTTTAGAGAAGTTTCTCTTCAAGTCACTTGCCCACCCTGAGATGGGGTCATGTGTTCTTTTCTTGCTAATACATATGTGTTCTCTGTGGATTCTGGTTATTAGACCTTTATCGGAGGTATAACCTGCAAATATTTTCTCCCATTCTGAGGGCTGTCTGCTTGCTTTACTTACTATGTTCTTAGCTGTGTAGAAGCTTTTTAGTTTGATCAGGTCCCAGTAGTGTATTTTTGATACTGCTTCAATGGCCTGAGGAGTCCTCCTCACAAAATATTCACCCAGGCTGATTCCTTCAAGAGGTTTCCCTGCACTTTCTTCAAGTATTTTTATAGTTTCATGTCTTAAGTTTAAATCATTTATCCAGTGAGAGTCTATCTTAGTTAATGGTGAAAGGTGTGGGTCCAGTTTCAATCTTCTACAGGTCGCCAGCCAGTATACACAGCACCATTTGTTAAATAGGGAATCTTTTCCCCACTGAATGTTTTTAATTGGCTTGTGAAAGATCAAATAATGGTAAGTAGCTGGGTTCAGTTTTGGTTCTCTATGCTGTTCCAGACATCTACTTCTCTGCTTTTGTGCCAGTACCATGCTGTATTGCTCACTATCGATTTACAGTACAGTCTCAGTTATGGTAGCGTGATTCCTTCTGCTTTGTTTTTATTGCTGAGTAACGTTTTGGCACTTCGAGGTTTTTTCTGATTCCATATAAAACGAAGTATTATTTTTTCAAGATCTTTAAAATATGACAATGGAGCTTTAATAGGAATTACATTAAAATTATATTGCTTTGGGTAGTATGGACAGTTTAACAATGTTGAATCTTCCCAGCCATGAGCATGGTATGTTTTTCCATCTGTTAACATCTTCAGCTATTTCTTTTCTTAAAGTTTCATAGTTCTCTTTGTAGAGATCTTTCACATCCTTTGTTAGGTATACTCCCAAATATCTCATCTTCTTTGGCACTACTGTTAAAGGAATAGAGTCCTTGACTGTTTTTTCAGCTTGGTTATCGTTGGCATATATAAAGGCTACAGATTTATGAGTGTTGATTTTGTAGCCTGAGATGTTGCTGTATTCCTTGATCACTTCTAAAAGTTTTGTAGTAGAATCTCTAGTGTTTTCCAGATATACAATCATATCTTCTGCAAAGAGTGAAAGTTTGATCTCTTCTGACCCTATGTGGATACCCTTGATTGCCTTTTCTTCCCTAATTGCAATGGCTAAAACTTCCATGACAATGTAAAAGAGCAATGGAGACAATGGGCAACCTTGCCTGGTTCCTGATCTGAGTGGAAATATTTTAATTTAACTCTATTCCATACAATATTGGCTGTGGGTTTGCTATAGATGGCCTCTATTAATTTAAGAAATGTCCCTTCTAAACCAACTTTCTTAAGTGTTCTGATCATAAAGAGATGCTGATATTATCAAAAGCTTTTTCTGCATCAATTGAAAGAATCATATGGTCCTTATTTTTTAGTTTTTTTTATGTGCTGAATTACATTTATAGATTTATGGATATTGAGCCAGCCTTGAGACACTGGGATAAATCTCACTTGGTCATGGTGTATAATTTTTTTGATGTATTGTTGGATTCTGTTTGTTAGGACCATATTGAGTATTTTAGAATCAATATTCATTAGTGATATTGGTCTATAATTTTCTTTTCTTGTTGGGTCTTTCCCTGGTTTGGGATCAAGGTGATGTTTGGTTCGTTGAATATTTTGGGTAATATTCCTTCTTTTTCTATATTTTGGAAGAAGTTTAGTAGTATAGATACTAGTTCTTCTTTAAATGTTTGGTAGAATTCTGACATAAAGCCATCTGGTCCTGGGCTTTTCCTTTTAGGGAGATTTTGTATAGTTGATGCTATTTCAGAACTTGATATAGGCCTGTTCAACATTTCCACTTCATTCTGGCTAAGTCTTGGTAGGTGGCGTATTGGTCGATTTCTTTCAGATTTTCATATTTCTGAGAGTAGAGTTTCTTGTAGTATTTGTTAACGATTTTTTGAATTTCTGAGGGGTTTGTTGTTATTTCATCTTTACCATTTCTGATTGATGAAATTAGAGATTTTACTCTTTTTTTCCTGGTTAGGTCAACCAAAGGTTTATCTCTTTTATTGATCTTTTCAAAAAACCAACTTTTGGATTTATTGATCTGTTGTATAATTCTTTTGTTATCAATTTCATTTAGTTCTGTTCTGACTTTGGTTATTTCTTTTCTTCTGCTGGGTTTGGGGTTGGAGTGTTCATCCTTCTCCAGTTGCTTGAGATGTCCCATTAGTTATTAACTTCCTTTCTTTCCGTTTTCTTGAGGAAGGCTTGCAGTGCTATTAATTTCCGTCTTAGGACTGCCTTTGCAGTATCACAGAAGTTCTGATAATTCGTGTCTTGATTGTTGTTTTGTTCCAAAAATTTGGTGATTTCCTTCTTAATCTCATCTATAACCCATCAATCCTTCAGCATAAGGTTGTTTAGCTTCCATGATTTTGTATGGGTGTAGGTTGCTGTTGTTATTGAGTTAAACTTTTACTCCATGATGGACTGAGAAGATGCAAGGAATAATTTCTATTTTTTTTAATTTGCTGAGGTTAGATTTGTGGCCTAGTATGTGGTCGATTTTTGAGTATGTTCTGTGGGCTGACGAGAAGAATGTGTATTCAGTTTTGTTGGGATGAAATGTACTGTAGATGTCTGTTAAGTCCAGATGTTGAATGGTTGAGTTTAAATCTAAGATTTCTTTGCTTAGTTTCTTTTTGGAGGATCTATCCAGCACTGCTAAAGGGGTGTTAAAATCTCCAACTACTATGGAAGTGGAGGAAATCAATTTGTTCATGTCTGTTAGAGTTTCTCTTATAAATTGAGGTGCATTGTGGTTGGGTGCATAAATATTAATAATAGAGATCTCATTGTATTGAGTATTACCTTTAACAATTATGAAGTGTCCATCCCTATCCTTAGTTATTTAGGCTGGTTTAAAGCTTATTTCATCTGCGAACGGGATTGCAATGCCTGGTTTTTTCTGCTTTCCATTTGCCTGGAATATAGATGACCATCTCTTCACCTTGAGTCTATATTTGTCTTTTAGTGTAAGATGCGATTCTTGTATGCACCAGATATCTGGCTTGAGTTTTTGTATCCAGTCAGCCAACTTATGCCTCTTTAGAGGACAGTTTATTTTTTTTGTTGTTTATTTTTATTTTTTTTTTGGCCGGGGCTGGGTTTGAACCCACCACCTCCAGCATATGGGACCGGCTCCCTACTCCTTGAGCCACAGGCGCCACCCGTTTAGAGGACAGTTTAAACCTTTCACATTGAGAATATTGATAAGCCTTTTGAGAGTCCAGTGGACATTTTTAATCCTTTTGCGACTATGGAAGTTGTAATTTGATCAAAATTTTCTGGGTGGGTTTACTTATGTGGTGAAGGATTACGCTGGTCTTTACGGAGGATTGGTCTGTGAATATCCTGGAGAGCTGGTTTAATTATAGCAAATTTCTTCAACATGTGAATTTCATTGAAGTATTTAATTGCTCCATCATAAATGAAACTCAGTTTAGCTGGGTTTAGAATCCTGGGTTGAAAGTTATTTTGTTTTAGGAGATTAAAAGTCGATGACCATCCTCTTCTAGCTTGAAAGGTTTCAGCAGAGAGATCTGCAGTTATTCTAATATTCTTCCCCTTGTAGGTAATGGTTTTCTTACGTTTGCAGCTTTCAGAATTTTCTCCTTCATATTAACTTTAGTGAAATTGATTATGATGTGTCTGGGGGATATCTTATTTGGGTTGAGTCGTGCTGGAGTTCTGAAACTGTCTGCTATCTGAATTTCAGAATCTCTTGGCATATCTGGAAAGTTCTCCTTCATAATCTCACGGAGAAGAGACTCTGTGCCTTGTGAAGCCACTTCGTTGCTTTCGGGGATCCCTATAAGATGAATATTGGTTTTCTTCGAATTATCCCAGAGCTCTCTGAGAGACTGATCTGTTTTTGCCCTCCATTTCTCATCCTCTTTGTGAGTTTGAGAGCGGTCGAAAACTTTGTCTTCAATGTCAGAAATCCTTTTTTCTGCTTGCTCCATGTTGTTACTGAGGGATTCTACTGTGTTTCTCGGATCTTTGAGGGATAGAACTTCTTGTCTCAACGTGTCAAAATCTTTGGTCATTTGGTCTTTGAATTCGTTGAATTCTTGAGATATCTTTTGGGTTACGGCTTGGAGTTCTAATTCAATCTTATTTGCTATCCAGATTCTGAATTCGATTTCTGACATCTCAGCTATTCCTTTGTGCATGGGATCTTGTGCAGTGTCTGCCCCATTGATCCTTGGGGGAATTGATCTACTCTGATTATTTATGTTCCCAGAGTTTTTCTGCTCATTTTGCCTCATGATTGTTTTTTTTTTTTATTGTTGGGGATTAATTGAGGGTACAATAAGTGAGGTTACACTGATTGCAATTGTTATGTAAAGTCCCTCTTGCAATCATGTCTTGCCCCCAGAAAGTGTGACACACAGCAAGGCCCCACACCCCTCCCTCCATCCCTCTTTCTGCTTTTCCTACCCCCCAATAACCTTAAATGTCATTAATTGTCCTCATATCGAAATTGAGTACATAGGATTCATGCTTCTCCATTCTTGTGATGCTTTACAAAGAACAATGTCTTCCACTTCCATCCAGGTTAATACGAAGGATGTGAAGTCTCCATTTTTTTTAATAGCTGAATAGTATTCCATGCTGACCATATACCACAACTTGTTAATCCATTCCTTTGTTGGTGGGCATTTAGGCTGTTTCCACATTTTGGCGATTGTAAATTGAGCTGCAATAAACAGTCTAGTACAAGTGTCCTTATGATAAAAGGAATTTTTTCCTTCTGGGTAGATGCCCAGTAATGGGATTGCAGGATCAAAAGAGAGGTCTAGCTTGAGTGCTTTGAATTTTCTCCATACTTCCTTCCAGAAAGGTTGTACTAGTTTGCAGTCCCACCAGCAGTGTAAAAGTGTTCCCTTCTTTCCACATCCATGCCAACATCTGTAGTTTTGAGATTTTGTGATGTGGGCCATTCTCACTGGGGTTAGATGGTATCTCAGCATTGTTTTGATTTGCATTTCTCTAATATAAAGAGATGATGAACATTTTTTCATGTGTTTGTTAGCCATTCATCTGTCATCTTTAGACAAGGTTCTATTCATGTCTCTTGCCCATTGATATATGGGATTGTTGGCGTTTTTCATGTGGATTAATTTGAGTTCTCTATAGATCCCAGTTGTCAAGCTATTCTCTGATTCAAAATTTGCAAATATCCTTTCCCAATATGTAGGTTGTCTCTTTGCTTTGGTTATTGTCTCTTTAGCTGTACAGAACTTTTCACTTTAATGAAATCCCATTTGTTTATTTTTGTTGTTGTTGCAATTGCCATGGCAGTCTTCTTCATGAAGTCTTTCCCCAGGCCAATATCTTCCAGTGTATTTCCTATGCTTTCTTTGAGGACTTTTATTGTTTCATGTCTTAAATTTAAGTCCTTTTTTCATCTTGAATCAATTTTTGTGAGTGGGGAAAGGTGTGAGTCCAGTTTCTGTCTTTTACATGTAGACATCCAGTTCTCCTAACACCATTTATTGAATTTGGAGTCTTTCCCCCAAGGTATGTTCTTGTTTCATTTATCGAATTTTAGGTGGTTGTAAGATGTTAGTTTCATTTCTTGGTTTTCAATTCTATTCCAAGTGTCTACGTCTCTGTTTTTATGCCAGTATCACGCTGTCTTGACCATTATGGCTTTGTAGTACAGACTAAATCTGGTATACTGATGCCCCCCGGCTTTAATTTTATTACCAAGAATTGCCTTAGTAATTTGGGGTTTTTTTCCAGTTCCATACAAAACGCAGAATCATTTTCTCCAAATCTTGAAAGTACAATGTTGGTATTTTGATAGGAATGGCATTGAATAGGTAGATTGCTTTGGGAAGTATAGACATTTTAACAATGTTGATTCTTCCCATCCATGAGCATGGTATGTTCTTCCATTTGTTAATATCCTCTGCTATTTCCTTTCTGAGGATTTCATAATTTTCTTTATACAGGTCCTACACCTCCTTCGTTAGGTATATTCCTAGGTATTTCATTTTCTTTGGAACTATGGGGAAGGGAGTTGTGTCCTTCTTTAGCTTCTCATCTTGACTGTTATTGGTGTATACAAAGGCTACTGACTTGTGGACATTGATTTCATATCGTAAAACATTACTGCATTTTTTGATGACTTCTAGGAGTCTTGTGGTTGAGTCTTTGAGGTTCTCTCAGTATAAGAACATGTCGTCAGCAAAGAGGGAGAGTTTGACCTCCTCTGCTCCCATTTGGATTCCCTTTATTTCCTTGTCTTGCCTAATTGTATTGGCTAGAACTTCCAGCACTATGTTGAATAGTAAAGGTGACAGAGGACAACCTTGTCTGGTTCCAGTTCTAAGAGGAAAAGCTTTCAGTTTTACTCCATTCAGTAAAATATTAGATGTGTGTTTCTCATAGATAGCTTCAATCAGTTTTAGAAATGTGCCACCTATGCCTATACTCTTCAGTGTTTTAATTAGAAAAGGATGCTGGATTTTATCAAATGCTTTTCTACATCTACTGAGAGGATCATGTTATCTTTATTTTTGCCTCTGTTAATATGGTGGATAACGTCTATGGACTTGCATATGTTAAACCAGCCTTCCATCCCTGGGATGAAGCCTACTTGATCATGATGAATGACTTTTTTGATGACAAGCTGCAATCTATTGGCTAGGATTTTGTTGAGAATTTTTGCATCTATATTCATGAGTGAGATTGGTCTGAAATTCTCCTTTTTCTTTGGTTCTTTTCCTGGTTTTGGTATCAGGTTGATGTTTGCTTCACAGAACGTGTTGGGGAGTATTCCTTCTTCCTCAATTTTTTGGAATAATTTCTGCAGTATAGGTATAAGCTCTTCCTGGGGGCATTCTTCTTCCCTTTCTTGGATACCTATAACTCGTATGTTGGAATGCTTCATAAAGTCCCATAATTCTGACAGTGAACATTTTGCTTTCTCTCTCTTCTTTTCTACCTCTTTTACTATCTGAGTTATCTCAAGAACTTTCTCTTCTACCTCTGAAATTCTTTCTTCTTCATGGTCTAACCTGTTGCTGATACTTTCCATTGCATCTTTAAGTTCCCTAATTGACTGTTTCAGTTCCTTTAGCTCTGCTATATCCTTTTTATATTCTTCATAGCTTTCATCTCTTACTTGATTCTGTTTTTGGATTTCCTTCTGGTTATTTTCCATTTTATTAGTAGTTTCCTTCATTTTTTCCATCATTTCTTTCATTGTTTTCATCATGTATATTCTAAATTCCCTTTCTGTCATTCCTAACATTTCTTAATAGGTGGAATCCTCTGCAGTAGCTACCTCATGGTCCCTTGGCGGGGCTGTTCTGGACTGGTTCTTCATGTTGCCTGGAGTTTTCTGCTGATTCTTCCTCATGAGTGATTTCTTTTATCTGTTTCCTTGCTCTAATTTTCCTTTCACTTCCTCTTGCTCTTTAAGTTCTTGTGCCTGTGGACTAAGGGTTAGATGAGTGCTTTTTGTACAGGACCAGAAGTGTGAGAAGGTTGAAGAGCAAGAAAGGGATGAAATAAAGGAGGACCGAGTGAAAAGAATAAAAATATAGAGAAAGGAGAGGGTTTGGGTAAAAGGAATATTAACAAGAAGAAGAGAGGCACAGAAAGAGAGAGACAGAGCAATATAGGTGTACAGTAGGGTACTTTGACACGACCTTTAAAAAAACCACCTGCTGGGGTTGCCCAGTTGGCGTGGTTCCCTTGGGGTCAGCAGCTCCTTGCTAACCTGATCTGACACAGTACTCCACCTCCACCAGGTAGAGAGGAAAGACAAAAATGCTATATCAAACCAAAACAAGCAAAAAGAAAACTTTACGGGATAAAATTGGGTGAAAAACCAAATAATAGCGGTAGAAACACTAGCAAAAATGAGTGTTAGTTATTTAAAAAGGCAGCAATGGGAAATTATAATTGAATTAGAAAAATTGAGAAAGAAAAAAGATCTATACGGAAAAGGTTGAAATTAAAAAACAAAACAACATCAAAATAAACAAAAAAAAAAGAAAACAGAAAAAGCAAAACACAACCAAAAACAAAGCAGTATGTATATGTTGTTGAATATTGTCTGGGCAACACGTGGTCTTCTGGGGTATGAGATGTTAATCACAGTTCTGATACGACTGGAGGCTGCTGATTTCTCAAACCCCAGCAGGTAGACACCCTAAATCTCTCTTCAGCCACTTAAAAGGCACTTGGAACTTGTAAACTTGCTGAGCAGAAGCTTTCCCAGGAAAGTGCTTGTTGCTGGAATCACTGCTAAAGTGGCTATCCACTTACCCAGTGTGCCAAAACCGGTCTCACTCTGCCCCTGAGGGTTAGGGCTGTAAGGAGGCTCAGACCCCACCCTTAGTCTATTTGGTCACTGACTTAACAGCTCCCACCCAATTCTAGCTCTGCGACACTGAGGGCGGAGCTTGCCAGGGCAGATCGCTCACAATGTCTCCCTGTGGCCCACAGCCAAACACTATTAGCTCCGTCTGGCTCAGCGGCTCAGACTGGGGCCCTAGACGATGGCCAAAATTCTCCACATTCCCGCTCAGGCTCTCCCCAAGGCAGTTCAACTGAGTGCCAAGTCCAAAGACACCAAAACAGTTCACAGGTAAAGCCTTTCCGGTTTGCAGTCTCATTGCTACCGTACTTACAGTTGCGGTTGGGTTTAGACCGATTGAACACACGCGACCACTTGCCGGTTTTCCACTGTTTTAGTACTCCTCTTGGGGTCCAGAAGTCTCTCCCTGACTCTCTATATCCTCACAGGGGTGATGATAGGCAGATCCCACCAGCCAGAATTGTCTGGAGTCCTATCTCCCCAGACTCACAGTGCCCAGATGCAAGAAAGCTGTTACTCGGCTGCCATCTTTCTCTCCTACTCTCATGATTGTTTTTCACCATTGCCTCTGGCCATCCTCAGAGTTGGGGAGGTGTCTCTCCAAGATTAGACCCCAGCGGATCACTCTATTGTTGCTTGATCTTTGTAGGGAGTTACCCTGTGTAGTTCTTCTGGGGCTGCTCCAGCTAGGGAGTTCTGGTTGTGGAAGCAGCTCTGGCATGTGACACACCCATATCCAGCAACAGGGCATGACGTGGTGCACACGGTTCTGGGAGTGCCTGGCGCCCAGTGACTTTGGCACAGAGAGCCCCAGGCTCCAGCAGTCTCTGGCCAGGAGAAGGGTTCTGCGCAGAGGCAGGGAGGGCTCCAGAGGGCACGCGGCTACCAGCATCCCTGGCAAGACAAGCGGGCCAGTGTGGAGGCTGGGGGAACACAGGAGGGAAGACACAGGGTTGTACAGCTCCTGCAGTTCCTGGTCAGGGCATGTAGAGGCCTGTTTGGCACGGGGTCGTGGCACAGATCTTATGGAGGTCTGGGCAGTGCCAAGCCCAGGAGTTTGAGTTTGCTATGGGCTGTGACAGCATGGCACTCTACCCAGGGCAACAGCCGGAGCCTCCAGTGTGCCAAAACCGTCTCACTCTGCCCCTGAGGGTTAAGGCTGTGAGGCAACTCTGTCCCCGTCTTTAGGCTGCTGAGTCACTAGGTTACTAGGTCCTGCCCGATCCTTGCTCTGGAACCCTGATGGCGGAGCTTGCTGGGGCAGTTCTCTCACACAATGGCTCCCTGCAGCCCAGCTCAGTGGCTCTGTCTGGTACCCCAGACAATGCCCAAAGTTCTCCGCACTCCTGCTCAAGCTCTCCCCAAAGCAGTTCAACTGAGTGCCAAGTCCAGAAACACTGAAACAGTTCACAGGTAAGGCCTTTCCGGTTTGCATTCTCACTGCTGCTTGTACTTACGGTTGCCAGTGTGATTAGGTCAATCGAACACACGCAACCACTTGCCAGTTTTCCACTGTTTTTTTCCTCCTCTTGGGGTCCAGAAGTCCCTTGCTGACTCCCTCTATCCTCAAAGGGATGATTATAGGCAGATCCCACCAGCCAGAGATGTCTGGAATCTTATCTCCCCGGACTCACCATGCCCAGTTGCAGGGAAGCTGTTACTCAGCCGCCATCTTTAATCTCATCTCAAGTGGTCCTCTTGCCTCAGCCTCTCTGAGTAGCTGAGACTATATACACCCACCACAACACGCAGCTAATTTTGTTTTGTTTTGTTTCTACTTTTTTAGAGACAGGATCTCACTCTTGCTCAGGCTGGTTCCCAACTCCTGAACTCAAGCAATCCACCTGCCTTGGCCTCTCAGAGTACTAGGATTACAGGCATAAGCCCACTATCTCCTCCCCACTATCCCCCACATATCGGGCCGGCACCCTACTCCTTGAACCATAGGCACTGCCCTGCCTATTTTTAAATAATGGAAATTTATCTCTCACAATTCTGGAGGCTGGGAAGTTCAAGATCAGGGCCCTGCAGATTTGATTTCTGGAGAGGGCCTAGTCTCTGCTTCCAAGATGGCAGCTGGAGCACTGTGTCCTCCAGTGGAAGGTAGAAGGGCAAATGGCTATTCTTTTCTTGCTCATACGTTTGAGTTCTCCGTGGATTCTGGTTATTAAATCGGAAGTATGGAACAGAATATAGATCCAAGAGATGAACTCAGCTACTTACCATTATTTGATCTTTGACAAGCCAATTAAAAACATTAAGTGGGGAAAAGATTCCCTATTTAACCAATCATGCTGGGTGAACTGGCTGGCGACTGTAGAGGATTGAAACTGGACCCACACTTTTCACCATTAACTAAGATAGACTCTCACTGGATTAAAGATTTAAACTTAAGACATGAAACTATAAAAATACTAGAAGTATAGGGAAAACTCTTAAAGAAATTGGTCTGGGCGAATATTTTATGAGGAGTACCCCCCGGGCAATTGAAGCAGCTTCAAAGCTACACTACTGGGACCTGATCAAGCTTAAAAGCTTCTGCACAGCCAAGAACGCAGTAAGTAAAGCAAGCAGACAGCCCTCAGAATGGGAGAAGATATTTGCAAGATTTTTTAAAATGCCAATCCTTCTAACGAGAAGGATAAGCTAACTGCTAACTTTGTTGATTACAAGCCTTAGAGTGCTTTATTGACTTAACAGCCAAATAGGAAAAAAAAATGCAGAGAGAAAAAAAAAATCAGGTAAAGAAAGTTGAACGACAATAATATTGCTACTGAGTGTGTAATTCAATTGAACCAAGTCATTTAGATTCACCCTTTAAAAATAATGATAGAGGTATCTTTTTGTGATTATTATAAATATTGGGTTTAGAAGGCATTTATATAAATGTATGTATCTCAATTTCAGTTTCTGACAGCATAGCAGACTAAAGAACATAATTAATCCTCTTGATTGAAACAAATATAAATATCTATTCTAATGAACTGACAAATTGGCAAGAAGATAAAGATTCTCTAGAGACCTAAAGTTAATGGACAAAGAGTCCAATGTGGTAAACAAAGCATCAAAGCTCATTTTCACCCTGAGGGCAACTTATGAGTCCAGATGACTTTGGGCTTCATTTTTCATGGACTCGTGGTAGGTGAAAACAACAGAAAAATCTTTCAAAGTAGTAAATCTAACAGGAGATTCTACACATATACCTGGAGCTAATAAATTTATACTCACAACAGATAAACTAAAACTAAAACTTCACCTCTTAAAGTAAAAATAAAATGAGATATCCTTACCTTGTTCAAAGTCAATGAAAAATATCTAATAATTTAAAAGAAAAATACCCCAATATACTAAAAAAAAAAACCTGAATTCCCATATGAAAAAACAATTGAAAATGCAATTATGTTAAAAATACCATTTGCAATAGCACCAATAAATCAATCTAACTAAAGATATATAGACCTTAATGATAACAAAAAACTTTGAAACATCATTGAAATTTATTAAATACATTGTAAATAAATGTAGAGATGTACTATTGCTCATCAAAGGGAAGATTCAATGATGTAAAGACGTTACTTCTTTCCAAATTGATCTGTATAGTCAATCTCCACTGGGTTTACTTTGAAACATAAAAATATTATACAATTCAAATAGCAGGACAATGACCAAGAATGGCCAAAATAGCACCACAGGAAGTACATGGTAAGATATTTGTCTTACCAAATAGAAAGAGTTATTATAAAACTTTAATACTTAAGGCATGTGGATTGGGCCCAGGAACAGATAAATTGGGTGATAGAACAATATCTAGAACCCAGAAACATATCCACACACATATGGAAATTTGATTGTCAGATTAGTATGGATTTTTCTATCAATGATGCTGAAACAAAACTGAGCCTTTATCTAAAACCAGACAACTTCATATGAATTAAAGACCCAAATGTGAAGAGCAAATGTATAGCAACTTTAGAGGCAACGTAGAAAAATATCTTCACCATTCCATTTAAGGAATCCTCCATTTATTCTTTCTGACGTTGTAGTAGGGAATTATAAATATAATACCTGCATATTTCTACCCACAGTTAACTGAATTGATGTTGTAGTAGGGAATAACTTTCTAAATAAGATAAAAGTAGAAACAATAAAGAAATAGAGTTTGGTTAAATTAGATTAAAATTAGAGCATCTATTCCTGCAATGATACCATGTGGCAGAGACTATTAGTACTCCCAAATATCTATGTACTTGCCTTCTCTTGCACTTCTGCTTCTCTTGCAATAGATTGGAGACTCATGACCAGTTATGTTTTGGATAGTAGTGACACAAGCCACTTTTAGACCTAGCACTTAAAAACAACTTGTGCAGCCCTCTAGCTTTCCTTCCCTCATTGCAGCAACTTAGAAGACCATGTGTTTTACAAGGTATGGCTGCTAACATTAGTATCTGTTATTCCACTCACATTTGAGATTCATTTGTTACTCCCATTTAGCCAATTCTGTTCTCACTAATAAACACCATACATAAATGGCAAGTACAAAGTGAAAAAAACATATGCAGTGCATATAATAAACAAAAGATTAGTATCCAATATACTTTTCAAATTCCTGTGAATGTAAGAAAAGGATAAACATCTCATTAGAAAAATGGGCAAAAAATTTGAACAGCTTCTTTCAATAAACACATAAAATAGATATTAATTCTTTCTAATAAGTGAAAAAATGATACCTCTTTATTTTCATACCCATCAATATGGAAACATTTTTAAGGTCTGATACTACCCAGTATTAACACAAATGTGGAACAAGAATTCTTATCCACTGCTAATGGAAGTATAAATCAATACAACCACTTTGGAAAACACCTTAGCATTGCCTGATAAAGGTAATAAAGCTCATACTCTTCAACCCAGTTAAACTCTTCTCTTAGGTGTATACTCTAGGCCAGTGCTACCCAATGGAATTTTCTTTTTATGCTGATAGAAACATATTTTAACTTGGTTGTTTGTCATGTTAACTATTGTGGCTCAGGAAGGAGCCTTAATATGACAGACTGAGAATTCCCCAAGAGGGGACTTTCCAGACCACCAGCTTCAGTCAGAGGCTGAGGGAGAAACAGCACACAGAGAAATTAATAAGCAGAGTTTCTGTGAAAAAGTCTGCTGAGACCCAGAAAAGTCTGTCTGGAAAAGTCTGTCATATCAGCCTGTATGAAGGCAGATAGGTGCCACCCTGAACCAAATTCTCAAGAGGTTTTATTAAGATTTTAGGGCCTATGTTTCCAGAATGAAGAAGTAAGATCATGTGGGTGGTCTTTGGATTAAGAAAAAAGTCATCAGTATGGGTGGGTTTACACCTACAGCACATCTTACAAGGGTACATATGAAACTTACTAAATGTAGAATATAAATGTCTTAACACAAAAACTAAGAAAATGCCAGAAAGGCTATGTTAAGCAGTGTGATTAAAATATGTCAAATGGTATATAAAACTAGCATATGGTGCCCCATGATCGCATTAATGTACACAGCTATGATTTAATAAAAAATAAAGTCATAGAATAATTCTCAAGGGCACAATTAAGTAGATAACAAATAAAGTTACCTTAGAGATAGGAGAAGAATGCTTATGGTTACAGCCTCAAGCTAGATTGTCTCAGCTCGGGGTAATTTTTAATCCTCTTCTAATTCTGCTGATATCCTATCTCCACTAAGCTGCTGAATTTTACTCAGATGTCCCCAAACTAGTGTTCTATCTATGCAGGTGAACATTCCAATCCCCCAGCCACTGTAGGAGTGCTGAGCGGTGGGGGTTTGGGGGTAAGGCCCAGGGCCATTCCCAGGCCCAAGCAAGTCCTCTGAAATGTCTACCTGCATATTTCACAGTTAACCATCTGCCACATATGCCTATTGAGCACTTGAAATGTGGCTACTATGACAAAGAACATATTTTGTTTTATTTCATTCGAATTTTAACAAAAACATTTACATGTGCTAGTGGCTACTGTATTGGACATAAAATACCTAGAAAAATTCTTACACATGTATATCAAAAGATTCTTTAAAAACTCACCCAGGGACTGCCACTGTCACCAGCAGAGCCCATGAGCAGCATCCAGGGGCTCAAGGTCTGACCCCTTCAGGGAACACCACTGCTACCACTAGTGTCCATCCACACTACTCATGGATGAAAGGACTGAAATTTCTTAGGCATGCTACCAGTACCACCATTGCCTATGTATACCACTCAGGGGCCCAAAGAGCACCCCGCCTAAAACCTACTATTGCTACCATTTAGCAACACAACCGCTTTTAGGGGTGGGGCTGTCACGCATCTTTGTGAGCCCCTCAGGAGCCCAACAACTGGCTCATATAAATTTCATTGTCACCAGCACCAGTGTCTGCACACCTCCTCCCTACAGGGCCCAAGGACTGGATCACTAACATCTCCATTTCCACCACAGCTATGCCACAAACAATTATACCTCAAGCCACTGAGGAAGTATTGGACACCACTGATGATTACAGCTGAAGAAAGTGTACATAGACTACACAACTACTACAAACTACATAGACTACACTACTACTACAAACTCTTGTTCCCAACAAGAGTCAAAGCCAAACCAAACTTACCCAACCAGAGAAGCATTCTATACACAAAAAAGTCTTACCCTATGAAAGCTACTCCATAAAATTGAAAATAACTATTATACCAGATGCACAGATATCAACACAGAGATACAAGAAACACAATAAAGCAAGGAAATACAACACCTCCAAAGGAACACAATAACACCTCAGTAACTGACTTCACAAAAAATCCGTGAGATGCCTGAAAAGAAATCCAAAATAATGACCTTACAGAAATGTACCAAGATACAAAAGAACACAGACAATACAAAGAAATCAGAGAGAAAAAATTCAATTTTTATATCTACTTAAAAATTTGACTTAAGTTGGATAAAAGATTTAAATATAAGGCATAAAACCATAAAAATCCTGGAAGAAAGTATGGGGGAAACCCTTAATTATGTCAGCCTAGGGAAAGATTTTATTAAGAAGACTTCAATAGCAATTGCAATAACAACAAAAATAAACAAATAGGACTTAATGAAGCTGAAAAGCTTCTGCACAGCTAAGGACACAACAACTAAAGCAAATAGATAACCTTCAGAATGGGAAAAGATATTTGCATGGTATGAATCTGGCAAAGAGTCAATAACTAGAATCTACAGAGAACTCAAATTAACCAACAAAAAAATAGCAAACAATTGCATCTATCACTGGGCAAGATACATGAACAGAATCTTCTCTGAAGAAGATGAATGGCTAACAAACATATGAAAAATGCCCCTCATCCCTAATCATCAGAGAAATGCAAATCAAAACCACCCTAAGATATCATCTAACCCCAGAGAGAATAGCCCACATCACAAAGCCCAAAGTTGTAGACGCTAGTACAAATGTAGAGAGAAGGGAACACTTTTACACTGTTTGTGGGATTTCAAACTAATACAGCCTCTTTGGAAAGAGGTGTGGAGAATCCTCAAAGCACTCAAAATAGACCTCCCATCTGATCCCACAATCCCACTAGTAGGCATCTACCCAGAGAGGGAAAAAATATTTTACCATAAGGATATTTACACTAGTTATTGCAGCTCAATTTACAATCACCAAGATGTGGAAACCTAAATGCCCATCAATCCAGGAATGGATTAATAAACTGTGGTCTATTTATACCATGGAACACTATTTAGCCATAAAAAGATGGAGATTTCATATCTTTTGTATTAACCTGGGTGGAGTTGAAACACATTCTTCTTAGTAAAGTATCACAAGAATGGAAAAGCAAGTATCCAATGTACTCAACACTAATATGAAGCCAGTAGATGAACTAACACACATCTACACAAGAGAAAAACTCAATTCAATTCAAAATGGACGGGAGAAGGAAGAAGAGAGGGGAGAGAGGAGGAAGGCCAGGAATTGGTGTACTTCCACCTGATGGGCACAATATAAAGATATCTAGCACACCTCCTGGGTGCAGAACACAACTACAACAGGTTCTTTACCTAACAAATGCAAACATTGTAACCTAATCATTTCCCTCATATTAATCTGAAATTTAAAAAAATAAATATATGAAAATCACTTAAAAGAAATTTGTGACCTTAATGAGAAATTCAACAAGAGATAGTATCATAAAACAATAACTAAACAGAAATCCTGGAACTGACAAATTGAGTAAATGAAATAAAAAACACCATTGAGAGCTTTAACAATACACTATAGCAAGCAGAAGAACTGACTTTGAAAGTTCGTTTTTTGAAATAACCCAGTTAGACAAAAAAAAAAAAAAATGAGCAAAGGCTATGTGATATATGGGACACCATTAAGTGAATAAATATTCACATTTTCAAAAATTTAATTTTTTAATTTGAAAATATTAAAAGTTACAAATGTTTTAGGCTACATGGATCTTTTCTGTAATATTTGAGTCCCAAATAAAGGTCTTCCCATCACCAAAATGGTGTTCATTGTGCCTATTAGGTAACCCCCCCACACCTTCTTGATTTCCAATGAGTTTTACTTCTCTCTCTGCATATATGTGTTCATTGATTAGTTCCAATTTAATAATGAGTATATGTGGTGTTTGTTTTTCCATTCTTAAGATACTTCATTTAGGAGAGTGGTCTCTTCTAGATTCCAATCTAGTTCCATCTAGATTGTTTCAAAAGATTTTAATTCATCTCTTTATGGCTGAGTAGTACTTTATGTACACATATACCACATTTTATTAATCTGCTCCTAAATTGATGGGCTCTTGGACTGTTTTCACATCTTTGTAATCATGAATTATACCACAATAAACATTCAAGTGCAGGTGTCTTTCTGATGAAAATTCTTCTTTTCCTTTGAGTACATACTCAATAATGGATTTGCTGGATTGAATGGAGGATCTACCTTTTAGTTCTCTGAGAAATCTCCATACTGTTTTTCATAAAGTTTTATTAATTTACAGTCCCGTCAAAAATCTATACGTGTTCCTTTCTTTCTGCATCCACATCAGCATTTATTGTTTGGTAATTTTTTAATAAAATCAATTCTAGCTGAGATAAACTGATATCTTATTATAGTTTTAATCTGCATTTCCCTGATGATTAGCGACATTGAGCACTTTTTCATATGTTTATTGGCTATTAGTCTTTTTCTACAGAAAGAGAAGGAAAGGCAAAAGGCACAGAAAATCTATATAGGAAGTCCCCAGGTTATAAATGAAATATATTCTATAGGTTTGTTTACCTTTGTTAAGATGAATTTGAATGTAAGTTCGAACAGGTACATTCATCTATTATCTGTAAAAGCTTTCATTCATAAGTGTGAGTTATGAAACACAGTCAGATGTTTGTGACTCAGGGATTTACTGTAATAGCCTCCATTTGTGTGAGACGCATATAAATCAGATATTTAGCTCCAGGACTGACTGTGTAATAAAATAACAACTAAAAATTTCCAAAGTCTTGAGAAAGAAACAGACATCCACATATAGAAAGCTAAAAAGTCCCTAAACAAGGGCGGCGCCGGTGGCTCAGTCAGTAAGGTGCCGGCCCCATATACCGAGGGTGGAGGGTTCAAACCCGGCCCCGGCTGAACTGCAACCAAAAAATAGCTGGGCGTTGTGGCGGGAGCCTGTAGTCCCAGCTACTTGGGAGGCTGAGGCAAGAGAATCGCTTAAGCCCAGGAGTTGGAGGTTGCTGTGAGCTGTGTGATGCCATGGCACTCTACTGAGGGCCATAAAGTGAGACTCTGTCTCTACAAAAAAAAAAAAAAAAGTCCCTAAACAAATTCAACCCAAAAAGTCCTATTCAATCATATGATAGTCAGACTGTCAAAAGTCAAAGACAAAGAGGAAACTCTAAAATCAGTAAGAGAATAGCATCAAGTCATATACAAGGAAATCCCATCAAACCAACAGCATATTTTTAGCAGAAACATTACAAGCCAAGAAAGAATGAGATAATATATTCAAAATGCTAAAAGAAAAAACTCACAACCAAGAATGCTACCCCCAGCAAAGTTATCCTTCAGAAATTAAAGAGAAAGTCTTTCCCAGACGCGCAGAAGTTAAGAGAATTCATCATCACTAGGCCAGCCCTGCACAAAAAATGCTTAACGTAGTACTACATCTGGAAGGAAAAGAGCGATATATGTCATCATGAAAACATGTAACAGTACAAATCCCACTCATACAGAAGATATACAAATGAGAAAGCAAAAGGATTCAAGCTTTATCACTATAGAAAACCACCAAATCACAAAGATAAATAATAAGAGAGGAAGAGAGAAACAAAGGATTTACAAAATAATCAGAAAACAATTAATGAAATGACAAAAATAAGTCCTCACCCATCAATAAGAAATTGTTTATAGAAATATTATCTGTAAATATTTTGCTAAAATAATTAAGCTACTTCCATTTCTGGGAAGATAAATATAAATACATGCATTCATTCTGAACAGTAGAGAAAAGTAGGCAAACTGACTGGGAAATAGGGACCTGAAAAATGACACAGTGATAAGTTCCCTGGGTGCTCTTTTTGCCTCATATATAACAAAATTAGAGCTGAAGAATCTAACAATCCAAAAATGGAAGCAAGCAAAGAAACCAGCAAAATCTATCCAAAAATGCTCTTTCACCAAAGAGACAATATCCTTAGTACAACAGAAAAATGCCACAGAATGAAACCTGTGGATCCAACCCCACACACACTATAAAAGGTCAAATGGAGAACCTAAACTTTCATCTTTTCAGGACTATAAAAAAAAGATAATAACTAAAAACAAATCCCACCACGGGTGTCAATGGAGGCTAAATGGAGAAACTTGACTTCTAGCTCTACCTGGAAGTAACAAGGCTATGCCTCCTCTATCCCTTGTCAAAGTTGTGTCAAAAAAGCCAAGCTAAAACCAAAAGTTTAAACAACATTCAGAGTCTCATAAAATAAACAAAACTCCACAGACTTAAAGAAAAATGTATTCACTATCCAAAAACCAAGAAGATATGAAATTAAATTAAAATAATAAGCAATAGGTGTTAAAACCAAAGTTATAGAGATAGTAAAATTATCTGGCAGGGCAGCGCCTGTGCTCAAGGAGTAGGGTGCCGGTCCCATATGCCGTAGGTGGTGGGTTCAAACCCAGCCCCAGCCAAAAAAAAAAAAAAGACAAAAAAAAATCTGGCAAAGATTTTAAGGCAGTCATAATGAAAATGCTTCAGCAAACAATTACAAATGTCTTTGAAAAAAATAAAAAAACTGGGACTCGGGACAAATGGAAAAAAGAGCACCAGAAAAGAAATTAAAAGTCAAATCAAAGACATAAGAAAAACCAAAGGGAAATTTTAGAACTCAAAAAATGCAATAAGAAAAAACAGCCGAATGGATACGCTTACCATCAGAATGGATGCGGCAGAGGAAAAACTCACTTTAGAGAAGGGAAAACAATATAAATTACCCACTCTGAACAAAATAGAGAAAATAGACTAAAAACAAAAAGAATAAAGCCTGCTAGGACTCTAACAAAATATCCAGCATTCAGTTTGTTGGAAGGAGAGGTGGAAAAGGGGTAAGAATAAGTAAGCACTCTGAGAAACAAAGACTAAAACTTGCCAAATTTAGCAAGAAACAAAAACTATAGATTCAAGAATCTGAGCAACCCTAAATATGATAAACTATAAATAACCAAAAAAAAAAAAAAAATCATGCCAGACCACATCATAATCAAACATCTTAAAATTTAAAAAAAAGTAAAGAAATACCAAAAGTAACTAGAGAAAATTAAAACATTTTCTATAGGAGATAACTGTTAGACTGACAGTACATTACTCATCAGAAACCATGGAAGTCACACGGCATATTTTCAAGTTTTGAAACAAAAGTATTCTCAACCTGGCATTATACATACAGTAAAATACATTTTAGGAATGAAGGAGAAATCAAGACATTCTCAAATGAAGGGAAACTATCACAATTTTGAAACAGGAGGCCTGCCCTTAATATGGCTTAAAAGAAGTTCTAAACAGAAAGAAAAAAATAGGCCACAGATTGGTACAGCATGTTACCTACTAGTGTAACTAATCGTAACACAATGTTAAGTATTTGTGTGTCTAAACTTATCTAAACCTATAAAAGGCACAGTAAAAATATGGTATAAAGGATAAAAAATACTACATCTAAACTAGTGTATGCTGCCCCATCATTGCATTAATGTACACAGCTATGATTTAATAATAATTTTTTTAAAAAAAGAAAATAATATTCAATGAAAAAATAAATAGCACATCTGTATATGTCCCTTATGTGATGGAACCACAAATGGAACTTACAGGACTGAGGGTTGCTCTGGGTGAATCAAAATGAGTGAGCAGTGAGTGAACATAAAAGCCTAGGACATTACTATACACTGCTGTGGACTTCATAAACACTGTACACTTAGGCTACACTAAATTTATTGAAAATATTTTTCTTTCTTCAATAATAAATTAACCTTAGCTTACTATCACTTTCTTTATAAATTTTTTAATTATTTTAATTTTTTGACTCCTCAGTAACTATACTTAGCTTAAAATGAAAATATATTGTATAGCTGTACAAAAATATTTTCTTTTTTATATTATATCCTTACTCTCTTTTTAATTTTTTTTTTTAACTTTTCAAACTTTTTTGTTAAACACTAAGACTCACATGTTAGCCTAGGCCTACATAGAGGGTCAGGATGATCAATATCACGGCTTTCCATCTCTGCATCTATCTTATCCCACTGGAAGGTCTTTAGGGACAATAAAACACATGGAGCTGTCATCTTCTATGATAACAATGCCTTCTTCTGGAATACTTCCTAAAGGAACTGCCTGAGGCTGTTTTACAGTTAATTTTTTCTAAAATTAAAAGAGCATGTGCTAAATTAATGATGAATAGTAAATACTAAACCAATAACATAGTAGCTTATTATCAAGCGTTACGTACTGTATCAATTGCAACAGTTTTGTTGGTTGCATGACAGAGACCTAACATGACAAGTGAAACGCTAGCTCTGACATGGCTGGGAAAGAAACGGAGTTCTAAAGTCAAGGACTTAAGGGATGCCTCATCTTTTCCAAGTATTTTGAAAGAGGGCAAAACCTCAACTTTTTCTGTATGTTTGAAAAGGGAAAGTAATTTGCCCAAACAACAGCAGCACACTTAAAAAGGAGTTCTCCCTCCCCAAAATGACAACATACTTTCCAAGAGCACAGAACTTGCTGCCTCTTGGGGTAACTCAGCAATGCTTCTACCCATTGGCAGAAATAGCAGACATTTCCTGTAGACCAAATTTGCAATTTCTCTCAGAAAATATCTTGGGTTTTGAATATGCATATTCATAAAATGAAAATAACTTGATTTGCTGGCACACTAGGCCTGGAAGCAGAGGGAATGAAAAGAGAATATTCCTAGGGGTTCACAAAAAAGAGTAGGGCCAGAAAAAGCAAGAAAGTGAAGTGAAAACAAAGGTTAGGTTCTGGGAAGAACAGATGTGTACAGATGTTAAGAGTGCAGATGTACTTGGGAAAGAAGGTGGTTTTTCTCCTCAGGATCCTACAATATGTACTTGAAAACACTGGTTGCCTAACTCTGATGGTGGAGACTCTTATGTCTGCCAGTGCAGAGCTGAAGGTATGTCTGGCTGCAAGCTGACTGGGATTCCAGCCAGGGAGACAGAAGTGAGGCTGTGAATGAGAGCGAGGCATCTGATCTTTCCTAACAGAGGTGCCCTTCAGAACAGGGTTCCTGTCTGCTTAGGTGGCAGCAGCTTATAGAAAACCAGAGGGATAATTGGGATACGCTTTCTGTGCTTTTCCAATTCTATGCTCTACCTTTGTCTTTCTTTTCTTGACAGATTGGGAAGACATCGCAGTTTTATTCCCCAGCCCCTTTCCTGCCAGGCTATATAAGGCAACAGTGGCTGTTTTCTTCTTCCAAGGCCACAGCTGCTATTGGACCGTAGTAACTGCTCCCTGCTCTTGCTAGCCATGGGGGGAGACCATCATTTGCAGGTCTCTCTTATGACTGCCCATACCTATGCAACTTTCCTCTCATAAAACTCAACTCAGTTATCTCATTTGAAAGTGTGATCTCTTTCCTGCCTAGACCCTAATTTAGGGAGTGAATCGGTCCTGGATCATAAATGAGTTCCAGAAAGGCAATTTGAAGTGGAGGAAAGAGCACTGGCAGTGATGGCAGAGAAACCTCCAAGACAACATGCTGCTGTGGTCCTTGGCTATCCTCTAGGAAAGCAGCACTACTCCCTAAGCCATCTGGCTTAGGTTATAGCATTGCAGAAATTAAGAAAATGACATTAGGTCTCATTGGGAGCTGGCGATGGGAAGCAGTATGAAGTTATGGAGTTATGGAAAGAATACAGGAGCGAGGGTTACACAAACTTGAGTCTGTTACTTAACATTTGTGTGGCCCAGTGAAAGTGACTTAAATCTCTGAGCCATGGTTTTTTCATCAGTACAAAAGCTAATAGTGTTCACGTCTTGGCAATTTGGGTGATTGTTAATTTTTAAAGGCAACTAATATAATGCATCTCGGAGAGGGTCCAAGGCTTTGTAGTTTCTAGGTCAATATTAGTTCCCTTCTTCTTTCTCTGCTTCTAAGCAATAGGCCAAGTCATGGGATACAAGGCCTGGGAAAGTATGTACTTCAAGAGCAGGGGGGCATTCAATAGCTTTACTAAGAGACTGGGGCACAGTGGAGGTGACCTACACTGACATCAGACATGGATTCCAGGTTTAGATAATCTACAAAACCAGTCAATTTTATGGAAGACACTTGTCCTCCCTGATCCCCAGTAAAGTAAATCATTTGGGCCATATAAACTCTTCCCAAGGTATTGACCACAATCTAGAAACGAGGGGAAGAGGAGAGCATAAGCAGGGGAGAACATGCCCCCTGAGGTTCCAAAAGGAAAAAACAGAAGGCAATAGAAATGACAGCAATGCATCTAATTACCTGTAGCAGAAATAATGTTGCCAGGCCATATAAGCCGGATACATTTACAGATGTGTTATGATTAACCTGCATGTTTGTGTTTAAAATTTTGCATTATTTGACAACCATTAAAAGTTAGGCAACATCATATGAAAATTCAGCTTATCAGCTTCTCTTGAAAAGATGGCCCTATTCTCAACCCTACCACACAAATTTCTACTGGCTAATGGTGGCCAGAGTGGAGTACCTTTTCCCATTCAGAAAAAGAACCTAAGCCCTACCAGCAGCCAGTCTTCATCTGGCCCACTTTACTCAGGGATGTTTCATGGCAGGTTCTTGAGGCCATCTGAACGTCTGATGCTCCATATATTAAGAATGTATATCACGGGCTGCACCTGTGGCTAAGTGGGTAGGGTGCTGGCCCCACATACCAAGGGTGGTGGTTCGAACCTGGCCTCAGCCAGTTAAATAGTAATCAAAATTACAACAAAAAATAGCCAGGTATTGTGGCGGGTGCCTGTAGTCCCAGTAACTAGGGAGGCTGAGGCAAGAAAATCGCTTAAGCCCAAGAGTTGGAGGTTGCAGTGAACTGTGACGCCACAGCACTCTACCAAGGGAGACAAAGCGAGACTCTGTCTCAAAAAAAAAAAAAAAAAAAGAATGTAGATCACAATATTAATGGTTCTGATAGATCAAAAATTGCCATTTATCGTCATTAAAATAGAAGATAAAAATAAGAACCAAGAGCACATTGGTACAGTATAGCTTATAATTGACACAAGTAACAATTCAATAGTAACACTATTTTTGCCAACAAGAATTTGATGGCAAATTCTCTTACATTGTCACCTTTGCAAGGGAAGCAGTTACCTAATTTGGAAACCTATTAATAGTAAATGAGGAGGAAAAAAATTAAAGTTGTATCCCATTTTTCTTACACGTGTGTATAAACAATATTTTTTGATAATCAATATTTAATGGGGTGAAATCTTCTTTAATCAAGTATCTCAGCCAATAACTGCAAAATAATATAATTAGAATATCATAATTCTGTAACATCTGATGAAATTATGATTTTGATAAGCATTAATAATAGTCATTGACTCCACAAAATAAGGAAAGATCAGGTTATAATGGACTTTTGACAGATATACACAACACCACCTACAAAGTATTCTTACTAAAAAAAAAAAACCTGAAATATACCCAAATCTATAATTCAAATGACCTCACATTTCCTCAAAAATTATGAGGGACAGAGGAACTGCTTGAATGATACTGTCAAGCTAGGAAACCCTACATTAACTCAACAAAGAAATCACAAGGAAAAAGTAAGAGAGGCAGGGGATAATCTTTGGATTAATACTTGACATGAATCAACCAATGAATGAACCTTAACTGGAAATTGATTCAAGCAAACAGTAAAAATCTGTATAAATCAAAAATAAACTCATGAGACTGTCAAGAAAATTTAAATATTGACTAAATATTTTATAACATTTGGGAATCATTCAACAAATATCTGTTATAAGAATCATACTACTAATTTGTTTTAATTATTAATAAATTTTAATTTTTAGAGCAGTTTCAGGTTTACAACAAAAATGAGCAGAAAGTATAGAGAGTTCCAATCTACCCCCAACCCCTATCCCACACACAAAATACCCCAGTGAGACTAGCTATACCACAAAATCCCAAGACCAGAGATGTTGGCATGGATGTGGAGAAAAGGGAACACTTTTGCACTGCTGGTGGAATTGCAAATTAATACATTCCTTTTGGAAAGATATATGGAGAACACTTAGAGATCTAAAAATAGACCTGCCATTCAATCCTGTAATCCCTCTACTGGGCATATACCCAGAAGACCAAAAATCAAATCATAATAAAGATATTTGTACCAGAATGTTTATTGCAGCCCTATTCATAATTGCTAAGTCATGGAATAAGCCCAAATGCCCATCGATCCACGAATGGATTAATAAATTGCGGTATATGTACGCCATGGAATACTATGCAGCCTTAAAGAAAGATGGAGACCTTACCTCTTTCATGTTTACATGGATGGAGCTGGAATATATTCTTCTTAGTAAAGTGTCTCAAGAATGGAAGAAAAAGTACCCAATGTACTCACCCTTATTATGAAACTAATCTAGGACCTTCACATAAAAGCTATAACCCAGTTACAACCTAAGAATAGGGAGAAGGGGGAAAGGGAGGGGAAGGAGGGGGATTAATGGGATTATACCTGCAGTGCATCTTACAAGGGTATATGTGAATCTTAGTAAATTTACTTAGTAAATCTTAGTAAACATTAGTAAATGTGTAAAGGTCTTAGCAAAATAACTAAGAAAATGCCAGGAAGGCTATGTTAACTAGTGTGATGAAAATGTGTCAAATGGTCTATGAACCAAGTGTATGGTGCCCCATGATCATACTAATGTACACAGCTATGATTTAATAAAAAAATAAATAAATAAAAAATAAAAACACAAGCCATGTAAAAAAAAAAATACCCCATTCTCCTATCCCACATTAGAGTGGTACATTTATTACAGCAGATGAACTTAGGTTGACATATCATTTTCAACCAAAGTCATAGTTTACATTAGGAAGTTTACATTTACTCTTGGTGTTGTCCATTCTGTGAATTTGGATAAATGCATAAGGACATGTATCCACCGTTAAAGTATCACACAGAATAGTATCATTGCCCTAAAAATCCTCTGTGCCCTGCCTATTCATTCCTCCCCACTACATAACTTCTGGCAACCACTAAGCTTTTTACTATCTCCATAGCTTTGCTTTTTCAAGAATGTCATGCACAGATATGTGTCACTTAACTATGAGGATACATTCTGAGAAATGAATCTTTACACAATTTTGTCATTGTGTGAACATCATAGAGCATACTTAGACAAACCTACAAAGCATAGTTTACTACATAGGGTACTGCTCCTAGGCTATAAAACTCTATAGCATGTTACAGTACTGAATATTAAAGGCAATTACCACACAATGGTATTCGTGTATTTAATATATCTAAACTAGAAGAAGTGTAGTAAAAACATGGTGTTATAATCTTATGGGACCACTATCATATATGCAGTCATCATTGGCTAAAACATCATTATGCAGCACAAAATTGTAGTAGGAACAATATGGTGTATAGCCTAGTATTGGCTTCTTTTACTTATTAACACGCATCTACGTTTCCTCAATGTCTTTTCATGAATTGATAGCAGATTTCTTTTCAGTACTATAGTTTATACATGCATTCACCTATTAAAGTCCATCTTGGTTGAGTCCAAGTTTGGAACAAATAGGAATAAAATTTCTATAAACATCTGTGTGCAGGTTTTTGTGTGGACATAAGTTTTCAATTCTTTTGGATAAATACCAATGGGGCATAATTGAAGATATAAAGCAAGATCATGTTTAGCTTTCAAAGGAATTACCACACTGTTTTTGAAAGTGGCTGTACCATTTCACCCTTTCATCAACAATGGATGAGAGTTCATCATTAATCTACGTCCTCATCAACATTCAATATTGTCAGTATTTTGAATTTTGTCTGTCCTAATAGGTATGTGGTAATATCCCATTGTTATTTTAATTTGCAATTCCCTACTAGCACATGATGAACATTTCTTTGTATGTTTACTTGCAATGCATACATATTCTTTGGTGTAGTATGCTCATTTTTTAATTATTTGTTTATATATTGTTGAATTTTAAGGGTTTTTTATTTTAGATAACAGTTGATAAATTGTTTATCAATGGTACTTGATAAACTACTCAGTGTTATCTAAAATCAATTGATCAACTTTGTCTATCAATATTGAGTTGGCTGTTCTGAGTCTTTTGCTTCTCCATATATATTCACACTTGGTCATGATACATAATTCTTTTTATAGATTGCTAGATTGGATTTGCTAATAATTTGTCAATATTAGCAAATCTAATTTTGCACCTGTGTTTATGAGAGACATTGTTTTTGTTTTTTTTTTTTTAACTTTCTTTTTTTTTTTTTTTTTTGTGGTTTTTGGCCGGGGCTGGGTTTGAACCCGCCACCTCCGGCATGTAGGACCAGCACCCTACTCCTTGAGCCACAGGCGCCGCCCGAGACATTGTTTTAGAGTATTCTTTTCTTGGAATATCTTTGTCTGGTTTTAATATTAGGTTAATTCTGGCCTCACAGATTGAATTAGAAAATTATTTTCTCTGGTTTAGTCTTCTGAAAAAGATTATAGAGAATTGGTGGGTTTTTTTTAATTATTTGGTAGAATTCACCAGTGAACTCATCTGCTGATGGGCCTGGTGCTTTTTATTTTGAAAGGCTATTAGTTATTGATTCCATTTCTTAAATAAATATTGGCTTATAATTGTCTCTTCCTTCTTATGTAAGTTTTGGCAGATGTGTCTTTCAATTAATTGGTCCATTTACCCCAGTTGTCAAATTCGTGGGCACAGAGTTATTCATAATATTCTTTTATTATCCTTTTAATACCTATAGGTTTTATAGTAATGTCCTGTTTCATTTTTTATATTAGTAATTTACATTATCTCTCCTTCTTAATTAGCCTTACTAGAGTCTTTATTAATCTTTTCTTTCTTTGAGACAGAGTCTCACTCTGTTGCCAACACTAGAGTGCCTTACCATCAGCCTAGCTTACAGTAAAACTAAACTCAGCCGCAGCCTCCCAGGTAGCTGGGACTACAGGTGCCTGCCACAATACTTGGCTAATTTTTCTATTTTAGGTAGAGATGGGGTTTCACTCTCACTCAGGCTGGTCTTAAACTCCTGAGCTCAAGAGCTTCTCCCACCTTGGCTTCCCAGAGTACTAGAATTATAGGCATGAGCCACATGCCTGGCCTTTACTGATTTTTTTAAAGAATCAGCTTTGGGTTTCAACTAATTTCTCTATTGACTTCCTGTTTTTCATTTTTGCTAATTTCTGTTCTTTTATTATTTTTTTTATTTGCTTTCTTTGGATTTAATTTGTACTTCTTTTTAGTTTATTAAGGTAATTATTGATTTGAGATACTGCTTCTTTTCCAAAATGGGCACTCCCTGCTAGAAATTCCCCTCAAAGCACTGTTTTCACTTCATCCTATAAATTTTGATAAGTTGTATTTTTATTTTTATTTAGTTCAAAATATTTTTAATTTTTTGAGATTTTTTTCTTGACCCATATGTTATTTAGAAGTATGTTAATCTTCAAATGAAGAATTTTCCAGCTATTATTCTATTATTGATTTCTAGTTTAACTCCATTCTGGTCTAAGAGCAGACATTTTATGATCTATACTTTCAAATTTGCTAAAATCTGTTTTATAGCAGGGAGGCCTGTCCCCGACCTTCAGCCCGGCTGCTAGCACCATGTTCTCTAGGACTGGCGTCGTGGGGCTCTCGGCCCGCAGCCACAATGGGTCCAAGTTCGAAATATGGCAACTTTGAAAGATATTACCAGGCGACTAACATCCATCAAAAACATCCAGAAAATTACCAAGTCTATGAAAATGGTAGCAGCAGCAAAATATGCCCAAGCTGAGAGGGAGCTAAAACCGGTTCGAGTATACAGAGTGGGATCTTTGGCTCTGTATGAAAAAGCTGATATTAAGGTACCTGAAGACAAGAAGAAGCACCTCCTTATTGGCGTGTCATCAGATCGAGGACTTTGTGGTGCTATCCATTCCTCAGTTGCCAAGCAGATGAAAAATGAGGTGGCTGCACTCACAGCGGCTGGGAAAGAAGTTATGATTGTTGGAATTGGTGATAAAATCAGGGGCATACTTCAAAGGACTCATTCCGACCAGTTTCTGGTGACATTCAAAGAAGTGGGAAGAAAGCCCCCTACTTTTGGGGATGCGTCAGTCATTGCCCTAGAGTTGTTAAATTCTGGATATGAGTTTGATGAAGGCTCTATCGTCTTTAATCGGTTCAGGTCTGTCATCTCCTGTAAGACAGAAGAGAAACCCATTTTTCTCCCTTAATACGATTGCAAGTGCTGAGAGCATGAGTATCTATGATGATATTGATGCTGATGTGCTGCTGAATTACCAGGAGTACAACCTGGCCAACATCATCTACTACTCTCTGAAGGAGTCCTCCACCAGTGAACAGAGTGCAAGGATGACGGCCATGGACTACGCCAGCAAGAACGCTTCTGAGATGATTGACAAATTGACTTTGACGTTCAACCGCACCCGCCAGGCTGTCATCACAAAAGAGTTGATTGAAATTATCTCCGGTGCTGCAGCTCTGGATTAATGAAAATCAACTTGCGTCCTCAGACAAGAGGTAAAGAAGGAAAATTCAGCCAGCTGATTATGTTTTTAGCTTACTGCTGTCTTTGGAAGAAGTTGTTGCTCCTTTGTTTGAATTACTGAAGACAGCAAGATATTTGTAAATTATCTTACAATAAACAACTTACAATAAGAAAAAATAAAAAAATAAAAATAAATAAAATCTGTTTTATAGCCCAGAATGTGGCATACTTTGGTGAATGTTTAAAATGAACTTGAAAAGAAAGTGTAATCTACTATTATTAAATGAAATAGTTGGGTGGTGCCTATGGCTCAAGGAGTAGGGCGCTGGTCCCATATGCCGGAGGTGGCAGGTTCAAACCCAGCCCCGGCCAAAAACCAAAAAAAAAAAAGAAATAGTCTTTAGATGTCAATTGTAACCAGTAGATTGATGGTGATATTGAGTTAAACTATGTCCTTACTGATTTTCTGCCTGTTGGATTTGGCCATTTCCTTTATTTTATTTTTTTTTTTTTATTGTTGGGGATTGAGGGTACAAGAAACCAGGTTACACTGATTGCATTTGTTAGGTAAAGTCCCTCTTACTATTGTGTCTTGCCCACAAAAGATAAGTCACACACCAAGAAGCCCCCTTCCCTCTCTCTGTTCTTCCTTTCCCCCACACCTTCATCTTTCTCTCTCTGTTCTCCCATTCCCCCACCCCTACTGTGTCATTAATTGTCATTAATTGTCCTCATCAAAATTGAGTACATAGGATTCATGTTTCTCCATTCTTGTGATGCTTTGATAAGAATAATATGTTCCACTTCCATCCAGGTTAATACAAAGGCCATAATGTCTCCTTTTTTTTTTTTTTTTTTTTTAGTGGCTATATTCCATTGTGTACATATACCACAGCTTGTTAATCCATTCCTAAGTTGGTGGGCATTTAGGCTATTTCCACATTTTGGCGATTGTAAATTGAGCTACAATAGACAGGTTAGTGCAAGTGCCCTTATGATAAAATGTTTTTTTTCCTTCTGGGTAGATGCCCAGTAATGAGATTGCAGGATCAAATGGGAGGTCTAGCTTGAGTTCTTTGAGGTTTCTCCATACTTCCATCTTAAAAGGTTGTATTAGTTTGCAGTCCCACCAGCAGTGTGAAAGTGTTCCATTCTCTTCACATCCATGCCAGCATCTGCAGTTTTGAGATTTTGTGATGTGGGCCATTCTCACTGGGGTTCTCTCTCAGGGTGGTTTTGATTTGCATTTCTCTAATAATTAGCGATGATGAGTATTTTTTCATAGGTTAGCCATTCATCTGTCTTCTTTAGAGAAGGTTCTATTCATGTCTCTTGCCAATGGATATATGTTAGCTTTTTTCATGTAGATTGAGTTCTCCATAGATCCTAGTTATCAAGCTTTTGTCTGATTCAAAATATGTAAATATACTTTCCCATTGTGTAGGTTATCTATTTGCTTTGGTTGTCATCTCCTTAGCTGTACAGAAGCTTTTCAGTTTAATTAAGTCCCATTTGGTTATTTTTGTTGTTGTTGCGATTACTATGGCAGTCTTCATCATGATGTCTTTCCCTAGGCAAATATCTTCCAGTGTCTTTCCTATGCTTTTTTGAGGATTTTTATCATTTCATGCCTTAAATTTAAGTCCTTTATCCATCCTGAATCAATTTTTGTGAGAGGAGAAAGGTGTGGGTCCAGGTTCGGTCTTTTTACATGTGGGTATCTAGTTCTCCCAGCACCATTCATTGAATAGGGAGTCTTTCCCCCAGTGTATGTTCTTCTTTGGTTTATTGAAGATGAGGTGGTTGTAAGATGTTAGTTTCATTTCTTGGTTTTCCTATTCGATTCCCAATGTCTATGTCTCTATTTCTGTGCCAGTACCATGCTGTCTTGACCACTATGGCTTTGTAGTATAGCCTAAAATCTGGTTTGCTCATGCCCCTGGATTTGTTTTTATTACTGAGAACTGCCTTAGCTATATGGGTCTTTTTCTCATTCCATACAAAATGCAGAATCATTTTTTCCAAGTTTTGAAATTTCAATGTTGATATTTTAACAGGGATGGTGTTGAATCGGTAGATCGCTTTGGGAAGTACAGACATTTTAATGATGTTGATTCTTCCCTGCCATGAACATGGTATGTTCTTCTATTTGTTATAATCCTCTGCTTTTTCCTTTCTTAGGCTTTCATAATTTTATTTATAGAGGTCCTTCACCTCTTTTGTTAGGTTTATTCCTAGGTATTTCATTTTCTTTGAAGCTATGGTAAAGGAAGTTGTGTCCTTAATTAGCCTCTCATCTCAGCTGTTATTGGCATATATTATGGCTGCTGACTTGTGGACATTGATTTTATATCCGGATTTGTCCATTTCTAATAGAAGAGTGTTGAAGTCTCCATCTATAATAGTGGATTCACCTATTTCTCCTTGAAGATTCTATTACTTTTTACTTCATATATTTTGACATTCTGTGGTTAAGGTATGAATTAAGGATTGTTATGTCTTCTTGGAATATTGACCCCTTTATCATTATGTAATGCCCCCTCTATACCTCACAAATTCCCTTGCTCTGAAATCTACTCTATCTAAAATTAATACAGCTACCTCCATTTGCTTTGAATAGTGTGAGCATGGTATATCTTTCTCCATCCCTTTATTTTTAATCTATATTTGTCTTTATATTAAAAATTTGTTTATCACAGACAATATAGAGTTGAGTCTTGTTTTTTGATCCATTCTGACAATATCTGTCTTTTTATTCAATACCTGTCTTTTAATTGGTGTCTTCAAGCTATTAACATTTAAGGTGATAACTGATATGTTATAATGGGTTAATATATACAAAATGTATTACTTTTTTATTCTTTGTAATCATTTTTTATTCCTATTTTTGTCTTCTCTTTTTCTATCATTTCTGTCTAATTGAACATTTTATATGATTCTCTTTTCTATTTTAGCATATCAATTATACTCCTTTTTAACTTTTCTAATAATTGCTCTAAAGTTTTCAAAATACATTAACAACTAATCCAAGTCCACTTTCAAATAACACTATAGGTAGTGAAAATACTTTATATAATTTAAAAAATTTTGAGACAAGTTTTCTCTCTTTTACCTGGGCTACAGTGCAGCTCAATGCAACCTCTAACTTCAGATCTCTTACAGTCCTCTCCCTCAGCTTCCCAAGTAGCTGGGACTACAGTGTGCACTGCCACATTTGGCTAACTTTTCTTATTTTTTTTTTTTAATAGAGAAATGTTCTAGCTATTGCCCAGGCTTGTCTTGAACTCCGAGCTTCAGGTGACCCTCCTGCCTCAGTCTCTCCAAATGCTAGGATTACAGGCATAAGGTACTGCATCTGGCCTTAAAATATTCTTAATTCCTCCCTCCTATTTCTTATATCACTGCTGTCATACATTTCCCTTATACATAAGCATACATAAATGTGTGTATGTATGTATAGTTAAATACATTCTTCTATTATTAATTTGAACAACTGTTGTCTGTTAGATCAATTAAGATTAATAATTTTTTTCTTTTCATTCTACATTCATATGTAGATAGACATGAGATCTCCCAAGTAGATCTTATATGACTCTTTTTTCTATTTTAGCATATCAATTATACTCAATCATATGAGATCTGACCTATATCATTTTCCTTCTCTCTGAAGACTTGCTTTTAATAATTTCTTGCAAAACAGGGCTACTGACAAAAAATTCCCTCAATTTTTGTTTTTCTTGAAAAGCATTTACTTCTCCTTCACTTTTGAAGAATAATTTTTCACAATACAGAATTCTAGATTGAGGATTGTTTTTTCTCTCTCAACATGTTTAATATTTCACTCTACTTTCTTTTTGTTGGCTTCTGAAGAGAACTTGGATACAGTTTATTTCTTTGCTCCTCTTTAGGCAAAGTGCTTTTTCCCTTTTTACATTTATTCTATTTGCTGTTCTCTAAGTTTCTGGATCTGTGATTTGGTGTCTGACATTAATTTAGGAAATTCTTGCTCATTATAGCTTCAATTATGGCTTCTGTTCCTTTCTATTTTCCCTTTCTGGTATTTTCATTATAAATATGTTATGCCTTTTGTAGTTCTCCCACAGCCCTTGGATAATCTGGGGTCTTTGTTCTTTTTGCTCTTCAGTTTGGAAAGTTTCTATTGAGATACCCTCAACCTCAGAGATTTATCCCTCAGTCTTGCACTATCCACTAATGAGCCCATAAAAGGCTATATTTCTGCTTTCTGGTGGTGACGGCCTCCACACACCAATATGCCTCTCGCAAAGGATCTCCTTCATCCCTCTCCAGAAGAGGAAAAGAGGAAACACAAGAAGAAGCACCTGGTGCAGAGCCCTAACTCCTACTTCATGGACGTGAAATGCCCAGGATGCTACAAAATCACCACGGTGTTTAGCCATGCACAAACAGTAGTTTTGTGTGTTGGTTGCTCTACTGTTCTCTGCCAGCCTACAGGAGGAAAAGCAAGGCTTACAGAAGGATGTTCCTTCAGAAGGAAGCAGCACTGAAAGTACCCTGCTTGAATGAATGGGAAACCATCCCAATAAAGGCATTTTGGATATATAAAAAAAAAAAGGCTATATTTCTGTTACTGTGTTTTCGGTCTTTAGCATTCCTTTTTTATTTTTACCTAGAATTTTCATCCTTTGCTTACATTTTCCATCTTTTTTTGTATACTTTTTCCATTACAGGCTTTAGCATAGAAATCAGTTTGGGGTTATATTTAAATGCTCGTTTGATAATGCCAACATTCCTGCTATATTTGACTAGGATTCTGATGCTTTGTCAGTCTCTTTAAACTGTGTTTTTAGTCTGTCTTGTAACTCTTTTGTTGGAAGGTAGGTATAATAAACTGAGTAAAATGGAATATGGTAAATTGACACTCAGTGATGTAGTCATAGGGTGTAGGGGAAAGAAAAACTTGTAAAGTTCTAGGAGCAGGTTTCAGTCCGTTGGCAGGCCATGTCCTTGGACTATAAACTTCACCAGTGCTTCTCAGACTCTTTCCCACCTCAGAAGGGACAGAATGGTTAGAGGAAGCTAGAGTTGTGCATTTACCATCCCCTAAATAGGAAATTAAAACTCCAGGAGGGTAAATCATAAAATAGTTTGGTAAAACAGTTTCCTTTGTGAAAAGACCTTGTTAAGAAGACAGGAGTACTGTGGTGTGTTTCAAAATCATTCCTTTTCCTCTCCATTCACTGGAAACACAAAGGTATTTTTCTCTAGTATTCACTATGGGAAACTGGTAGAGCTCCTAGAGTTAAAATTCATCAAAATGCAGGGCTTCCCCGATGACTGGGTGGTCCTGGGGCTCTTAACCCAGAGTTTTCCATGCTAAGTCTCCACCAATTTGTCAACTACAGTTCAGATCTTCTTACCCCAGCAATTTTTCCTACAGAACTTTCTGCTTGTGGATTTCTGCTATTGTACATTGTGATTTTCTGTATCCACCTGTCTCTCTAACTGTAAGAGATGCAGTTTTGACTGCAACCTCATTTCTCTGATGGACATAAGAATATTTGTTGATTTTTCAGTTTGCTCATGTTTTTACTTTCTGTTAGGAGGAAGTAGCAACTCCTCAGCTTTTTACATGGCAGAAAGGAGACTAGAAACCTATCGTATTTTGCCATGCACATTGCACACCTACATTTTTGGTCTAAACTTTTAGGAAAAAGAATCTTTTGTTTTAAATTTTTAATTCAAATTTTTACTTTTGTGTACAGTTATTAGGTACTTGTCCTTGTATTATAAAGGAATTTTAGGTTTTTTTTTTAAACATTTTGGAATATGAGAAATTTTGTGGAACAAATACAAAACACAAGAACAGATACTACGTACAAGAACCGTACTAGTAATTAGTAAGATATCTATGTCAGAGGAGGAGGAGCAAGATGGCGGCTGAGTAACAGCTTCCTTGCAACTTGGCATGGACTCCAGGCATCTCTGACTGGTGGGATCTGCCCATAAATATCCCTTTGAGGACACAGGGAGTCAGTGAGAGACTACTGGATCCCAGGAGAAGGACAAAAACAGTGGAAAACTGGACTCATTGAAACCCTGCTCCAGAGGCATGGCAACTTCAAGACCAAGTGGAAGTGACAGGAAAATTAGAGCAAGGAAACAGATAAAAGAAATCGCTCATAAGAACAAATCAGCAGGAAAACCCTGGCAACATGAAAAACCAGTCCAGAGCAACCCCACCAAGGGATCAGTGAGGTAGTTACTGCAGAGGATTCCAGAAACTTTTCACTTGTTATGTTCACTTTTGTAATATTTGGCTTTTTAAAACAAACTTGTATCACCTTAGTAATTAAAAATGTAAAACTTTAAAACGTCAATGACCTTCACTAGAGGACTTAGTCATGCTTACTCCATATTGAGTGCCTACTGTGCTCAGCATGGGTTATCATAGCGTTGCAGAAAGTGAAAGAAGGAGTCATTGGAATCCCTGACTAGAAAGGACCAACAGCTTTTGGAAGGAAACACTGAAGATATGTGCAACACATCCATCATGGCTAGGAAAATGTATGGGGAGGTTCCATCTAGGTTCTTTGTGGATCTGCTGACTTGGGCACACAAACAAAAATTTTATATACAATTTTGTTTGGTTTAGAGATTCCCTCAAGACCACGGATTCCCAGGGTAATACATTTTTTATTAAAGATTTCCAAAAAAAAAGAAAGAAAGAAAGAAAAGAAAAAAAAGAAATGTTAGAAATGACAGGAAGGAATTTAGAACAAAGATGATGAAAACAATGAAGGAAATGATGGAAACAATGAAGGAACCTACTGATAAAGTGGAAAATAACCAAAAGGAAATCCAAAAACAGAATCAAATACGAGATGAACAATATGAAGAATATAGAAAGGATATAGCAGAGCTGAAGGAACTGAAGCAGTCAATTAGGGAACTTAAAGATGCAATAGAAAGTATCAACAACAGACTAGACCATGTGGGAGAAAGAATCTCAGAGGTATAGGACAAAGCTCTTGAGATAACTCAGATAGTTAAAGAGGCAGAAAAGAAGAGAGAGAAAGCACAACATACTCTGACAGAATTATGAGACTTTATGAAGCATTCAAACATACAAGTGATAGGTTTCCCAGAAGGGGAAGAAGAATGTCCCAGGGGAATGGGACATTCCCTAGAGAATATTATAAATGAAAATTTCCCAAATATCACCAAAGATTCTGAAACACTCCTTTCAGAGGGATATCAGACCCCAGGTCACCTTGACTCTAACCAAGCTTCTCTAAGACACATTCTGATGAACCTGTCCAAAGACAAAAGAAAAGATTCTTCAACCTGCCAGGAGTAAGCATCAGTGGACCTACGGGAGCAAATCCATCAGAGTGACTGCAGACTTCTCTAATAAAACTTTCCCAGCAAGAAGACAAAGGTCATCTACCTTTAATCTACTTAAACAGAACAATTTCCAGCCCAGAATTCTCTATCCTGCTAAGTTAAGCTTTAAAATTGATGGAGAAATCAAATCATTTACGGATATACAAACATTGAGGAAATTTGCCATAACGAGACCATCTCCACAGGAAATACTTCAACCTGTTCTACACACTGACCATCACAATGGAACAACAGCAAAGTAAGAACTCAGAAATTAAAGGACAGAACCTAGCTTCCACACTGATGCAAAAGATAAAACTAAGCAATGGACTCTCACAAAATAAGATGAATAGAACACTGTCATACTTATCAATTATCTCAATAAATGTTAATAGCTTGAAATCCCCACTGAAGAGGTATAGATTGGCTGACTTGATTAAAAAACACAAGCCATCCATTTTCTATCTGCAGGAAACACACTTGGCTTCAAAGGACAAATTAAAACTCCAAGTTAAAGGGTTGGAAAGCAATTTTTCAGGCAAACAGAATTCAGAAGGAAAGAGGAGTTGCAATCTTATTTTCAGATACATCTGGATTTAAAGCAAATAAGTCAAAAAAAACAAAGATGGTCACTTTATATTGGTCAAGGGAAAAATACAACAAGAAGGCATTTCAATTCTAAATATTTATGCATCCAATTTAAATGCTCCCAGATTCTTTTTTTTTTTTTTTGTAGAGACAGAGTCTCACTTTATGGCCCTCGGTAGAGTGCCAGGGCCTCACACAGCTCACAGCAACCTCCAACTCCTGGGCTTACGCAATTCTCTTGCCTCAGCCTCCCCAGTAGCTGCGACTACAGGTGCCTGCCACAATGCCCGGCTATTTTTTGGTTGCAGTTTGGCCGGGGCCGGGTTTGAACCCGCCACCCTTGGTATATGGGGCCGGCACCTTACCGACTGAGCCACAGGCACCGCCCTATGCTCCCAGATTCTTGAAACAGACCTTACTCAGTCTGAGCAATATGATATCCTATAATACCATAATAATAGGGGACTTTAACACTCCTCTTATGGAGCTGGACAGAGCCTCTAAACATAAATTAAACAAAGATGTAAGATTTAAATGAGACCTGAACAACTGTGCTTGATAGATGCATAAAGAATACTCTATCCCAAAGATAAAGAATATACATTCTTCTCATTGCCCCATGGAATATTCTCCAAAATTGATTATATCCTTTGACACACAAAAAATCCTTTACAGAATCAAAAGTATTGAAATTTTACCTTGTATAAGACCATAAGGCACTAAAGGTGGAACTCAACTCTAATAAAAACGTTCAATCCACACAAAGGCATGAAAAATAAACAACCTTCTGTTAAATGACAGTTGGGTGCAGGAAGAAATAAAACAGGAAATCATTAACTTCCTTGAGCATAACAACAATGACAACACAAACTACCAAAACCTGTGGGATACTGCAAAAGCAGTTTTGAGAGGAAAATTTATCACTTTAGATGTCTACATTTGAAAAACAGAGAGTGCATCTACAAACTCACAAGCCATCTTATGGAATTGGAAAAAGAAGAACAATCTAAGCCTAAACCCAGTAGAAGAAAAGAAATATCCAAAATCAAAACAGAAATCAATGAAATTAAAAACAAAAGAATCATTCAGAAAATTCATGAAACAAGGAGTTGGTTTTTTGAAAACATAAATAAAATTGATAAACCTTTGGCCAGACTAACTAGAAATAGAAAAGCAAAATTTCTAGTAACCTCAATCAGAAATGATAAAGGGGAAATAACTGATCCTACAGAGACACAAAAGATCATCTCTGAATACTACCAGAAATTTTATGCCCAGAAATTTGACAATGTGAAGGAGATGGATCAATATTTGGAATCACACCCTCTCCCTAGACTTAGCCAGGAAGAAATAGAGCTTCTCAACAGACCAATTTCATGCACTGAGATTAAAGAAGTAATAAAAAAGCTTCCAACAAAAATATGCCCTAGTCTAGATGACTTTACACCAGAATTTTATCAAACCTTCAAGGAAGAGCTTATTCCCGTACTGCAGAAATTATTCCAAAAAATTGAGACGGAAGGAACCTCCCCCAACACATTCTATGAAGCAAACATCACCCTGATACAAAAACCAGGAAAAGACCCAACTAAAAAGGAAAATTTCAGACCAATTTAATTAATGAATATAGATGCAAAAATTCTCAACAAAATCCTAGCCAATAGATTACAGCTTATCATCAAAAAAGTCATACATCATGATCTAGTAGGTTCCATCCCAGGGATGCAAGGCTGGTTTAACATATGTAAGACATAAACGTTATCCACCATATTAACAAAAGCAAAAAGAAAGACCATATGATCCTCAGAATAGGTGCAGAAAAAGCATCCAGCATCCTTTTCTAATCAGAACACTGAAGAGTATAGGCATAGGTGGCACATTTCTGAAACTGATTGAAGCTATCTATAACAAAACCACAGCTAATATTTTATTGAATGGAGTAAAACTGAAAGCTTTTTCTCTTAGAACTGGAACCACACAAGGTTGTCCTCTGTCACCATTACTTTTCAACATAGTGCTAGAAGTTCTAACCAATACAATTAGACAAGACAAGGAAATAAAGGGAATCCAAATGGGAGCAGAGGAGGTCAAACTCTCCTTGTTTGCTGATGACATGATCTTATACTTAAAGAACCCCAAAGACTCAACCACAAGACTCCTGGGAAGTCATCAAAAAAAATACAGTAATGTCTCAGGATTGATAGATGCATAAAGAATATTCCATCCCAAAGATAAAGAATATACATTCTTCTCTAAAACCAATGTGCACAAATCGGTTGCCGTTGTATACGCCAATAACAGTCAAGATGAGAGGCTAATTAAGGACACAACTTCCTTCACCATAGCTTCAATGAAAATGAAATACCTAAGAATGTAACTAACAAAGCAGGTGAAGGACCTCTATAAAGAAAATTATGAAATCCTCAGAAAGGAAATAGCAGAGGATATTAACAAATGGAAGAACATACCATGCTCATGGCAGGGAAGAATCAACATCATTAAAATGTCTATACTTCCCAAAGCAATCTACCAACTCAATGCCATCCCTGTTAAAATACCAACATTGAAATTTCAAAACTTGGAAAAAATGATTCTGCATTTTGTATGAAACAAGAAAAAGACCCATATAGCTAAGGCAGTTCTCAGTAATAAAAACAAATCCAGGGGCATGAGCAAACCAGATTTTAGGCTATACTACAAAGCCATAGTGGTCAAGACAGCATGGTACTGGCACAAAAATAGAGACATAGACATTGGGATTTGAAAAACCAAGAAATATCTAACATCTTACAACCACCTCATCTTCAATAAACCAAAGAAGAACATACACTGGGGGAAAGACTCCCTATTCAATGAATGGTGCTGGGAGAACTAGATACATGTAAAAAGACCGAACCTGGACCCACACCTTTCTCCACTCACAAAAATTGATTCAGGATGGATAAAGGACTTAAATTTAAGGCATGAAATGATAAAAATCCTCAAAAAAGCATAGGAAAAACACTGGAAGATTTTGGCCTAGGGAAAGACATCATGATGAAGACTGCCATAGTAATCGCAACAACAACAAAAATAACCAAATGGGACTTAATTAAACTGAAAAGCTTCTGTACAGCTAAGGAGATGACAACCAAAGCAAATAGATAACCTACACAATGGGAAAGTATATTTACATATTTTGAATCAGACAAAAGCTTGATAACTAGGATCTATAGAGAACTCTAATTAATCTACATGAAAAAAGCTGACAATCCCATATATCCATGGGCAATAGACATGAACAGAACCTTCTCTAAAGAAGACAGATGAATGGCTAACAAACCTTTGAAAAAAATGCTCATCATCCCTAATTATTAGAGAAATGCAAATCAAAACCACCCTGAGATAACATCTAACCCCAGTGAGAATGGTTCACATCACAAAATCTCAAAACTGCAGATGCTGGCACGGATGTGGAGAGAATGGAACACTTTTACACTGCTGGTGGGACTGCAAACTAATACAACCCTTTTGGAAGAAAGTATGGAGAAACCTCAAAGAACTCAAGCTAGACCTCCCATTTGATCCTGTAATCCCATTACTGGGCATCTACCCAGAAGGAAAAAAATCCTTTTATTATAAGGACATTTGCACCAGACTGTTAATTGTAGCTCAATTTACAATCACCAAAATGTGGAAATAGCCTAAATGCCCACCAACACAGGAAGGGATTAACAGCTGTGGTATACGTACACTATGGAATATTATTCAGTCATTTTAAAAAATGGAAACTTTACATCCTTTGTATTAACCTGGATGGAAGTGTAACACATTATTGTTAGTAAAGCTTCACAAGAATGAAGAAGCATGAATCCTATGTACTCAATTCTAATATGAGGACAATTAAGGACATGGTGGGGGTGGGGGAAGGGGAGATCAGAGAGAGAAAGAAGGAGAGAGAGGCAGGGAAAGGAAGAGCAGAGAGATGGAAGGAGGAAGGAGAGTGGGATCTTGGCATGTGCCACACCTTTTGGAGGCAAGACAGGATCCTAAGAGGGACTTTACCTAACAAATGCAATCAGTGTAACCTGGTTTCTTGTACCCTCAATGAAACCCCCCTCCAAAAAAAAGAACTGTACTAGTAACAAATAGTACTACCCATATGTAATGTAAATCCTTATTTTTCACATAAAATTTTGAGGAAAAAAGTGCACATTACACACAAAAAAATATGATACATTTAAAAAAAATCCTTCTCTTAAAAAAAAAAAAAATCTTTTTCTTTTAAGATCAAGTCTTACTCTATTGCTCCATGGCATCAGCCTAGCTCACAGAAACCACACACTCCTGGGTTTCAGTGATCCTCCTGCAAAATCCTTCTCTTTTAATGATGCATACTGATATATTTATAGAAGATATGATATGATATCTGAGTTCTGCTTCGGAGTAATCAGGGAGGAGGAAGAGAAATGGATAGGGATACATGTTAGGTCTAGGCTAATGTAGAAAAATACCAGTTAATTCCTGATAACTTCCCGGCTGCAAGCCCTCAACAAAATGGAATAAGTCTAGTTCACTCCCAAGGTAAATGGGAAAGAACTCACTAACTTCTTGCTTGACTAACTCCCAGGCCTGGGAAACAAACTGACTATCCCCAGACTGACCTTTAAAAAATGCAGGTGCAGAGAATGAGACAAGGATGTATGGAGGAAAAGTACTGGAACTAAGATGTGTGAGAAAATATTAAAACAAAGATGTATGACATATGGCTAACTAATTGCAAAATTCTGCTTCTGTACAATGCTTGGTTGCTACCCCCAGCCCCCAATACACCTGGACAGCCTGCCTGCCAACCAGGTTGCAGACCAAGCCTTAAAAACCTGACGCCTAAGCACTCAGGGCTGCTCTTAGAAACCCCAAGTTGGGACACTGAGGTAGTCGCCAGCTGGCTCTTCAATAAAAGGACTCTGCTATAAATTTGACTTGTTTGGCAGTGTGGTCTTTGTGGAACTCCTGGGCACTATACACAGATGAGATGAGATTGGTCAGAACACGGTCGTTGTTGAATTTAGAGGATGGCTACATTTGCCTTCATTAAATTTGTTTGTATTTGTTTTTTCAAAATATAATTTTTAATGTGCCTCTTTTTTTAAATCACTGATGAACTTCTAATAACTATCATAATAGGCCATGTCCATTTTTCTCCCTCCTCTGCTCTCTATTCCTTTTCTTCAAATACCCTGGAAAAGTTGAAGAAGGTTCACCTATATCTTAAGAGGAAGAAAAACCTATGCCCTAGAATAATTCCTCATACTTCAGTACTTCACTTTCTTCTTGTATATCTTACATACCCCTATTATTTTCTCCAAAATTCTCTTTAACTTTTTTAAAGATTAATCCTCTATCACTTTGCTCTAAGAATTTTATTCATGAAACAAAGAGTGGAGGTTCTAACAATATTTTAATACATATAAAAATGAATCCCCAACCAGTAAATAAAATACACTGTTTTATGTACAACATCAATCAGTCTGCATTTTTATAGCAGTTACATGCACTGTGCCATGGGAGATAACTACACTAGCCATAGTGATGGTCACAGTCAGGGAGAGAGGTGCATAGGTTCCTAGCCCCCTCAAAAATTTATGTTATACCTCCTCTTTCCTGTTGTAACATTCAGAAGTTGACTAAGTTGCAGAATTAATAGTTTGTCTCACATCTAACTTTTCAGAAGAAAGTGCACCTACAAGATGGTGCACATTCCCGATAGTGTCAGAGAACTCACCCACCATCCTGGCTGTTCGCCCAGTGAGGGAGGAATACATGTTTGCTTCTTCAGGGGTATTTCAGAGCTACAGCTGAAGGAGGATCTGTTGCTTTGGATTCACTTTGTTTTTAATCTATCTGAAGACATTCTGCATGAACTGATCACAAAGGATGGTATTTTGTTTCAGAGTTCAGTCATGTAAAACTCTATATCAGTGATTCTCAACCTTCTTAATGCTGCAACACTTTAATACAGCTCCTCATGTTGTGGTGACCCCCAACCATATTACTTTGGTTGCTACTATATGAAGTAGAGTCTATGCACATGTAAATGTGATGATCCATTTCAGTGGTGTCTTGGAGTCTTGGCTTCTCTTTCACCTTCTAGATTGAGTTTCCTTTCATCAGATCATTGCTTTAGAGAACTCAAGGGAATGAAAATTTGGGCTCTAATTACATATTTCAGAACTTGAAAAATGATAAGTCTTTGTTTCTTTAGTCATTGCAATGCAATAGGACCAGCAGCTGAGAGATTATAAGAAAATTAAATGCACTGACAAATTGGTCAGGTACTACTATCATCATAAAAACCTGAGCATTTACTTCTCAGAGCCCCCCAAATTCATAAAATCCATGTAAAAAAAAGAGCTTCTGAAAATTGAATGACTATTGAACACTAACTTTATAAACAGCAATGAGGAAAACTTCTATAAGTGCAGCAGGCTTTTAAATTAGGTCTAAAATAATGAATGTCAATTTTCAACCTTTGGGTGCTATTTTATATCAAAAAATGTGATGAGGGTGGTACAAGGAGTAGAGTGCCGCCCTCATATACTGGAGGTGGAGGGTTCAAGCCCGGCCCCAGCCAAAATTGCAAAAAAAAAAAAAAAAAAAGTGATGAATGCTGCAATATCACTTTTTACTCTGGTGCAAAAAGTAATATTCTCTGTAGACATTGCAACATAAAATAAAAATGCTTTTATTACCAGTATGAATGATGTGACAAGTCTGACAAATGCAAGTTTAAGATTCCTTTGGGTTGTGGTATCCTTTCACACTTATTTTCAAGTTACTAATAGATTCTAGAGGTTTGACCAGCCATCATTTAAGAGTATCATTTAGTTTGAAGTGACAAAAAAGTGAAATGTTCTTAAATGTCCAATTTTTTTCCTTTTCCTGAATGAATTGCTAATGACTAAGAGTAATGTTGTAGGCGCTTGCCAACTGGAAGAAAGATTTGGACCCCACTTTAGGTATAAGTCAGATGGTGATTTATTATACCTGTGCAGGTGGGCCGCCACTCAAAGTTGAACAACCCTGAAGAGAAAAGCAGGTTGCCTTTTATACCTTTTTTGTTGCCATTCAAGCAAGCAAAAACAAAAGCAGAACATGGCAGTTAGCTGGGGCGGAGTTACAATGAGTTTGCTCAGGGAGTTACAAGGTGGCAACTGCGTAGCATACAACGTGGTGGTTGGCATGGGGACAAATTTAGGAGACTCAGTAGCTTGGGAACTTTTGCTTATGTAAGTTTTCTACCATTGTTTAGCTATTGCTAGGGGGTTGGGGTAAGTTTTCCAATTGTTTTACCTGTTACTAGGAGTTCTTGGGAACTCAGGGAACTTCCTTGTTCTATTCTGAAACCTGTTTGAGGAATTAACCCAAGTGGGGAGGTTGAGACGTGCAGGGACTCAGGCTGAGGAAGTTAAGGGCCTAAGGGGTCTTTTTCCTGGGTATTACAGTAATATCTTTTATTCATGTTGTCCGAGTAAAGAAACAGTCATTGCCAAATGATGAATGTCAAGCAGAGATGTTTTTATTTAACACTTTTGAAAAAAAATTTAACAGGAACCTGGAAGACCTATTTGTATCTTGTTTTGTCTTGTTTTTTAATTAATTAATTTTTTTTTCTTTTTTTTTTTTTTTTTTGTAGAGACAGAGTTTCACTTTATGGCCCTCGGTAGAGTGCCGTGGCCTCACACAGCTCACAGTAACCTCCAACTCATGGGCTTAAGCGATTCTCTTGCCTCAGCCTCCCGAGTAGCTGGGACTACAGGCGCCCGCCACAACGCCCGGCTATTTTCTGGTTGTTTTGCATTTTGGCCAGGGCCGGTTTGAACCCGCCACCCTTGGTATATGGGGCCGGCGCCTTACGGACTGAGCCACAGGCGCCGCCCTTAATTAATTAATTTATTTATTTTTAGAGACAGAGTCTCACTTTATCGCCTTTGGTAGAGTGCGGTGGCATCACAGCTCACAGCAACCTCCAGCTCTTGGGCTTAGGCGATCCTCTTGCCTCAGCCTCCCGAGTAGCTGGGACTACAGGTGCCCGCCTACCTTGTTTTTTAAAAGACTTGAATTGATAAGTAAATTCTTCCAACTGATTGGGCCTTAAATATCCCCCAGGTAAAACCTCCACATGTGAGAGAAAGCCTGCTACATAGCATGGTGTTACTGTTGTTTCTTCAACAAGGGAAGTTTCTAAAATGGTGACAGTTGTGTACCTACACGTTAATAACAAAACGACCCGAGGCTTTCCAAGCAGCATTTTCTTTGAAAGTTATGTAATCATATTCAAGCACCACATAACAACCACATTTCAGATGGCTGGGCTGGTTACAGTGAATTGTTAAACGTAAATAACCAGCTCAGATCCCTCAAAGTGTCTCTGAGGTTGAAATTTAACTCTTATATTTTGTGGGGTTTTTTTGGTTTGTTTGTTTTTTAGAAACAAGTGCCAAAGATACAATAGGCATCTCAAAGCTTGTATGAAGCAGTGCTTATCATTATTGGAACTTTTCATCCATTCATTCATATTAATTTCTTCACTTATTAATTCATTCCCTCCCCCCGCAATGTATTTTAGTTTCAACTGTACGCTAAGCACTGTGCTACCCACAGGGGGAAGGGAGACAACAGTAAACAAGACAGGTCGCCTTTCCTACTGTATCAATAGGGATTGAAATAATGCAGAATAAATAAGGCAGATTCACATAGTGAAAGAATTTAAGGAAAGGACTGTGCTGCCTGAGATAGAAGGAACAAAAAAGGACTCCATGGCTGTGCCCAATGATCTCAAAGTGTGTTGGCTCCATGAGTATCATCTGTATCACCTGAGATCATGATGGAACCACAGACTTGAGCCCCATCCCTGACCCCTGACTTACTGAATTAAAAACTCTAGAGGTAGGCCCTGGTATCTGGTTTTAACAAACAACAGCCCCCCACCAGGTGATTATAATGCCCTCTTGAAATGTGGATGGGGCCCAGCAATCTCACTTGAACAAACAAGCCCTTTCTAGGTTATTGTACCTTGAAGTTCTTATGGCTCTTACCCACTTTGACCACACACTTCATTCCTACCCATCCCCCTTGATTGTCCATTTCTTTGCTCCTCTTTACAGCAAAATCCTGACAGTTTAATTTTTTCTTATAGTCTCTCTTAATTCTACTCCAAGTTTAAATCTACCACAATATCAAAATTGCTCATACCAAAGTCATCGATGACCTCACATTGCTAAATCCAAAAGATTTTGGTCTTCATCTTCCTTGAGTTATGCAAAGCATTTGACACAATTGACCTACCTTCCTTCTTGAAGCACATCCTTCCTTTGGCTTTCTTCTGCCTTCACAAGGAATCTGCTCTGTTAGCACCCCTTTTTGTGATCTGCCTGTACATGTTGCCATGTCCCAGCACTTAGCCCTAGGGCCTCCCATCGATCCTATCTACACTCACTTCTTCAGTGATCATGTTTAGCTTCATGGGTTTACCCTTTATATGCTTTCAACCCCCAAAGTTAGATCTCTATCTTTGACTTCTACTGAAACTCCATACTCCCACTTTCCATGTGGCTGTCTAACAGGGATCTTAAACTTGATGAGTCTGTAATAGAACTTCTGGTTCCCCACCTCCATAAATGACAACTTCATGTTTCTGAACTGCTCTGACCTCAAATCTTGGAGTCATCCTTGACTCTTCTTTTTTACCCAAACATCTAATCTTCTATTATGTCTTTCCTCTTATCTTTGCCTTTAAAATTTGTCTCAAATTCAACTATTTAACACCACCGCCCTATTACCATTCTGGTCCAAGCCACCATCATGTCTCACTTGGATAATTTGCTCTACATCCTCCTGGGTGTTCCTGATCTCACCTTGCTCCCTACAGTCTATTTTCCACCTGCAGGCAGAGTCATCCTTATTCAAAGAAAAAGCCTATATTTTCACCATAAACCACAAAGCCCTGCATGAGATAGATTGCTATTTTATCTTTGGACTTCTCTTCTACCACCCTTCACTTCATTCACATTGGCTTCCTAGCTTTCCTCAAACAAGCATGTTCATATCTCAGGGCCTTGGATTTGCTTTTCCAACTGCCAAGAGGACCTTTACCTCCAGAAAAGGGGTGGGCTTCCCTGTGCACATAAAATGGTGAGGAGAATCCCTAACCTCTACTCCATGAATGCCAGCAGCAACTCCCCATGGTATAACATAACAACAAAATGTCCCTAGGCATTACCAAAAGTTCATGGAGGGCAAAATACTGCCCTCCTACCCTGGGATAACCACCAAGTGGGATGTCTACCTGCTCAGAGGCTACAGATTTAGCCTCCCTGAGACACCCTCACTAGGATTCTATGCTCTCTAAAAGCAGACGGGCCCTGCAAGGAGTATACACTTTTATCAAACCTAAAAAGAAGATGCAGAATAACAGGATTAGTATGATACCACATGGCTTAAATAAACCTTAAAACCCACCTACACCAAAAAGATTAAAAATATTCCCCCCAGGCTGTTCACATCCATTACCTCAAGGATGTGGCTGGAGTGGCAGTATAAAAGACAGTGAGCTTTTCCTCTGTGTGTTTGTGCTGTGGTTTCACTTTTAAGATTGGGTAAAATTTACCTTCTCAAGTATTTTTATCGATCACAATTAAACATGCAGTACATACTAGAGTCTCCAGTATGTGCAGATTTTAGCTGGACATGGTGAAGGAGACCAACATGAAGCACAAAGTCCCAGCTGAAGCCATCCGTGAATGCTTTCTGCATATCTTGGGAGATTTCAAAATCTAAACAAGTGGTTGAATGTTCTAGAAATGGCCATCTGAGGTTGTGGGCCCTAAATTAATTCTGAGTATATCAATGCCCTGTATCCTAGCAGTCCTCAAGCAACCTCTCTTCTGATTACTTTCTAGCTCCACTCTGATTACGAAGGTCCAAATCATAGGCAACAGGATTTTCATTCCCTAGAGCCAAAGAGCTGGTAATTTCCTGCCTGTACTTACTCCAGCCATTTTCTCCATTCCCACAAGAGCAAGATAAGTTATGTCCCCAATGGAAAGCGAAAAAGAAGTTGTTGATTCTTTACTCAATTAATAACATCAGCTACTAGGGTTGTAAGTTCTGTGAATTTAGGACTGTATTACTCACCTCTGGAAGCCCATAAACACGCAGTAGTTCAATGTTTCTCAAACTAATTGAATAAAAATTACATGAGATCCACACCAGATGTACTGGATCTGAATATAGGAGTGAGGCCAGTGGTGGTATAGAAATCTGATTTTTAACAACTCAGAGGGATACTTTTGCACAGGAAGGATAATATCTTCTATACAGTATGCATTCAATAAATATTTTTTAGCCATTTTGAATTGATTTAGATGAAAAGTAAGTGACTCTTTTCCTCAGATGCTGAAGTATAATGAGATGTTGCATTGGAAAAGTGTGATTTCTTTTTCAAGGTTGCCATTTTCCTTCCATAAACCTCTGTGATTTGGGTAAAAGCAGACTAGCTTTCAAACTAAAGAACAGTCTAAAAGTCTAAAAGGCCTTTAGAAATAGATGTCACTTTCATCGTGGCAAATGGCCTCACATTCCAGTAGACTTTGGAATTTAAGTCTAACATCTAGGCAAACTATTACTCAAGTCTTTTCCTCTGAGAAGCATTTGAGAGCATAAATGAGTATTAAAAACATCACCAGAAGGTCATTTTATCACTTTCCTAATTTCATTTTAGAGGATCTAAATTTCCTTCTACCTGGATGTTTGCCTGGAGCAATCAAATCATCTCCATGCCAGCCAGCTGAAGGGGACTGATATGGGAACATACTTCTGAGAGCACTGAGCTTTCAAGTTTTTAAGTTACTGAAAGTTTCAAGCCATATTCTAACTCAAAAGGGATGTGCTGTAAATTATCACATGCAAGGGGAAATAGGAGTGTCACTTTAAACAAATTCTAAAAAGAATCTGGGTAAAACAAATGAAGAACAGAAAAAGAAAGAGAAAGGAAAGGAAACAGATCTAAAACAGTAAATAAACATTAATTAGTATTTATAAGGTGATAAATTAAATGAATACTGAAAGGATAAAATTTAGGGGGAAGGATGCATGAAAGGCTTTATTTTAAATTATATATTTTCATCTAAAGAGCAAATTGTCTTAAAGGCTCCATTTTATTACCCAGCACTGTTTTCACTTTATGGAATATTTTGCATCATATTTTAATTAAAGTTATAATTACAGAACTAAATATAATTAGCTTCTTTCTTCAAAAGAAATTAGAAGTGAACTTACTTTATTAAATTTTCAATTTGTTTCTTGCAGTGTTACATAGTTTATTCTAATTAATTGAAGGAGAGCTCATAAATATTTTATAAACATGGGATGTGATTTAAAACTCAAGAATTTTTCCCTTACTTTTTATTTTATACCCCCTAATTTTTGGCTTGTGCTGACATGTGTACAGATGAAGTTGATAGATGAAGCCTCCCACTGTTGTCCCTCCTGACATGACTCTGAGCATCCGAGTTGGTGGAAGGATTTATTCCTTCACTTTCTTTCTTTTTAGGTCAGCATTTTAAAATCTTCCCAGAGGAGGAAAGGAAATTATCTTTCCTGAGTGGATATAATGATGGACACCATATGGTTCTGCCCAACATGATATTTCTGTCAGCTTCATCCTCAATCCCAATTTCCTGTGGAGACAGATACTTCATTGGTTTGTTGGTGTTTATCTACCAAAAATAATAGTACCCAGCACACAGTGAGTGCTCAATAAATGTTTGTTGAGTCAATGAATGGACCCAAATTTTCCAAAAGGTGTCCCTCTAAAGACTAGTCCTGAATGATGTTTATAGTGAATACTCGTTCAAATAATTCCGTGTCAGGTAAGAGAGCACACTTAGTTTCTTCACAGGAAGATTTGCAAGAAGAACATCAAATATATAATGTTACCAACATTTATTTGACCAGAAATATTTTTTTCTTTCACCCATCTCATGACACTAGCATCCAGAACACTGGGTCTGCTGCTGTCATCCTAAAAGATTTGGAATAAATATTTTAACCTTAAGTACTTGATAGTACCATTAGTCTTGTCCCTTGGTTCATTGTTCCTTATCAATGATCCCTAAGTCATAACCCTATTTTGAAAAATTGATTGATGATAAATTCCCCCTTAGGTCCACTCTCTTTGGGATTCCTTATAGACAACCATAGTACTATGTTTCATGTGAGTATTTTTTTCATAAGTATTCCTGTGTTGAATTGGGGGAGGAAGGGACGGAATATGGAAAGAAGTGACCTCTAAATATTCCTTTCTGTACATAGTTTTGGCTTTCTGAAGCCATTAATTTTCTACACATTAAAAAATAAATCAATATGACTCAAAGGAGTAGGGCACTGGCCCCATATGCCAGAGGTGGTGAGCTCAAACCCAGCCCTGGCGAAAAACTGCAAATAAATAAATAAAATAGGAATTGAAAGATAAGCTCGGCACCTGCAGCACAGTGGCTATGGCACCAGCCACATACACCAAAGCTGAGGGGTTCAAACCCAGCCCAGGCTGCTAACCAACAATGACAACTGCAACAACAACAAAAAATAGCTGGGCATTGTGGCAGGCGCCTGTAGTCCCAGCTACTTGGGAGGCTGAGGCAAGAGAATCACTTAAATCCAAGAGTTTGAGGTTGCTGTGAGCTGTGATGCCATGGCACTCTACTGAGGGCAACATAGTGAGACTAGGTCTCAAAAAAAAAAAGGACAGCACCTGTGGCCCAGTGGGTAGGGCACCAGCCCCATATACTGAGGGTGGCAGGTTCAAACCCTGCCCCGGCCAAACTGCAACAAAAAATAGCCAGGCGTTGTGGCCAGCACTTGTAGTCCCAGCTATTCAGGAGGCTGAGGCAAGAGAATCACCTAAGCCCAGGAGTTGGAGGTCGCTGTGAGCTGTGTGATGCCATAGTACTCTACCAAGGGTGATAAAGTGAGACTCTGTCTCTACAGAAAAAAGGAATTAAAAGAGAAGTAAACTAAAATTGAAAGTCAATCTAACCACATGAATTCAATTAATATTCCAAAGGAATGCCATAACTACCCTTAAGTAGAACAGAAAAAGAAAGAGAAAGAGGAACAGAAAGAAAAAGGACAAAAGAAAGAAAGGGGAAGTCATGCAGGAAGGAAGAAGAGGGGAAATGACAGTAAAGAGAAGAAAAAAAGGAAACTTCAAATCGGCAGGGGAGACAAGATGGCGGACTGAAGACAGCTTTCAACAAAGGCTCCCGTCCAGAAGGAGAGTTAAGGGACAGGAATTTAGTAAGTATCCTGGTGGACTTGAGCCTCACCAAGAGAGAAGGCTGAAGAACGCACATCAACACCGCTGAGGCAAGTTGTGATCACAAGGACGCAAACAAAAGGTACAAAATCCACCACCAAGCGGACGGGAGTCCCCCTCCCCCATGGGACCGGCTCTAGAGCCCCACAATTGAACAAGCGGGCAGAAATTAAAGGCCCTCCCACTACACTCCACGGGAGAGACCTTCTAAAAACTGGACCTACCTCCCCTACTGGGGTGCCGTGGCGTTCTCCTGCCGGACATAGGGCTGAATAAAACTTTGGGAATCCTTTGCCGGCAACCCTGAATCCCCGGTGCTCCCCTCCCGCCCACTGAGGTCTGGAGGCCTGTCCCCCAGGACTTCGGATCCGTGGGTGATTTCTCAAGGGGAGTGGACAGTCCCCGAGTTGCAACTGGTCAGCATTGACTCTGAGGCGCGCCGAGTGAGGAGAGGGCACCGGGCTGAGGGGGAGTCATGCCTTGCGGCACTTCCCTGCGGTGCAGTGCACCAACCCTCCCCAGGCATACGGGGCCCAAGACTGAATAAGACTCTGGCCTCCCCGCTGAGAGCTGAGAGCCCCTACTCTCACTCGGGGTCTGAGGGCCTATCCCCCAGGAGTTCGGCTCCTTGGGTGATTTCTCGAGGGGAGTGCACAGTGCCTGAGCTGCATCAGATCAGCGCCGACTCTGGAATACGTGAGCGAGGAGAGGGCACTCTGCTGAGGGGAAATCAAGCCTTGGCGGCACTTCCCTGCGGTGCAGTGCACCAACCCTCCCCGGGCATAGGGGGCCCAAGACCGAATAAGACTCTGGCCTCCCCGCTGAGAGCTGAGAACCCCTACTCTCACTCGGAGTCCGAGGGCCTATACCCCAGGAGTTCGGATCCTTGGGTGATTTCTCGAGGGGAGTGCACAGTGCCTGAGCTGCGTCAGGTCAGCGCTGACTCCGGGACACATGAGCGAGGAGAGGGCACTCTGCTGAGGGGAAATCAAGCCTTGGCGGCACTTCCCTGCGGTGCAGTGCAGGAGCCCTCCCCGGACCGTAGTGTTGCGTAAAACTGAATGAAACTCTAGCTTCCCCCCGCCCCACTCCCAATCGGGGTCTGGGGGCCCATCCCCCAAGAGTTCTGATTCTTGGGGGATCTCTTAAGGGGTGTGGACCCAGCACAAATTGCGGCCGCTCAGTGCTGACTCTGGGGCGCGGGACAGAGGAGAAAAGGGTCGCCTGAGTGCCCACACCAGAGCAGCAGTTCCCTGGAGGTAGATCACCAGCCGTTTTTTCTTTAACGGCAGAACGCTCACTTCTGGATATTCTGAGGCCACACCCCCTGTCTCCCTGGGCAACCAGAGGAGGCCACCGGTGACACGGCTCACAAACCCGGAAGCCTCCAGGGCGGGGCCGACCCAGAGAGGTGTTCAGACGCAATTCTCCAACAGCAAAGACGTTTGAACTCAAAACAGCCCGTCTCCTGTAGGCGACGACAGGAACAGAGACAGAACCTCACAAAGTTGTCTATTCTGTTCTGTTCTGTTAGCAGCATCCATCAGGGACGGGGCTAAGCCTGAGTGAACACCTCCTTCCCATCACCTGCATCAAACACTCAAAGATGTCAGGCCCCATCTCCTCCTGCTAGATAGTGGCAGTCTGCGGGGGCCTGGCAGACTTCCTTGCGATTCAGGCAGGTGCAAACCCCTGGAGTGTCTGTTCACTGCAGGCAACTGGGTTAGCCATCTGCAGAGATACCAGTGACTGGGTCCGACGGAGGGGCAAAGTGGGGAAGGAGACGTCAACCTTCCCAGACTGCTCTGTTTGCTGGGTGGCTCCTCCTGACTCCACGCTGCACTGGGGTGAGCTGTGTCAGAGGGGTCACCAGGCCCCTGTGATCCAGTTCCCAGAGACCTCTTGAACCCTTCCACCCGAGACAAGTGCCGATTGAGACAGTTGATTTGGACCTTTTGAACTGGGCTAATAGACTGAGGACTTTTCAGGCGGTGCCCTGGGTGTGCGATTGTAGGAAGGTTTGATTCTCCTTTTCCAAGGGGCCAGAGGTGGGCAGGCAGGGTGACTTAATTGCTGATTTTTCCACACACCTGAGACTTCAAGCCAGAGTAGAAGTTGCAATAGGATCGAACAGAAACCAGCTGAAAACAAGACAGAACCACTTTGCTCCACCACACCAGACAGGGCAACAGTTTCTCAGGCCACAACACTACGGGCCCTCGATAAAACCCCAGGGGAAAAACCAAAGGGAGTAAACCATGGGGCGGAATCAGCGGAAAAACTCTGGTAACATGAATAACCAGAATAGATCAACCCCCCCAAGAAAAGGTACGGCAGATGTGATTGAAGATCCCATTCATAAACAACTGGCTGAGATGTCAGAAGTCGAATTCAGAATTTGGTTTGCGGACAAGATTAATAAAATGGAATTAGGAATTCAAGGAGAAATTCAAAAACTGTCTCAAGAATTTAACGAATTTAAAGACAAAACCACCAAAGACTTAGACACACTGAAACAAGAACTTACAGCCCTCAAAGATATGAAAAATACAGTAGAATCCCTCAGTAACAGAATGGAGCAAGCAGAAGAAAGGATTTCTGACATTGAAGATAAAGTCTTCGAACGCTCCCAATCTCTCAAAGAGGAAGAGAAATGGAGAGCAAAAACGGATCACTCACTCAGAGAGCTCTCAGATAATTCGAAAAAAAAACAACATAAGGGTTATAGGAATTTCGGAGACTGATGAAGTGGCTGCCAAGGGCACAGAGGCCCTTCTACATGAAATTATGACAGAAAATTTTCCAGACATGCCTAGAGAATCTGAAATTCAGATAGCAGACAGCTTCAGAACCCCAGCACGATTCAACCCCAATAAGCCATCTCCCAGACATATCATAATTAGCTTCACTAAAGTTAACATGAAAGAGAAGATTCTCAAAGCAGCCCGGCGAAAGAAAACTATAATGTACAAAGGTAAGAATATTAGAATAACTGCAGATCTCTCTGCTGAAACTTTTCAAGCAAGAAGAGGCTGGTCATCAACTTTTAATCTCCTAAAGCAAAAAAACTTTCAACCCAGGATCTTGTATCCAGCTAAACTGAGTTTCATCTATGATGGAGAAATTAAATACTTCAATGACATTCATATGTTGAAAAAATTTGCCATAAGTAAACCAGCTCTTCAGGATGTTCTCAGACCTATCCTCCACAATGACCAACCCAATCCTATACCACAAAAGTAAACTCACTCAGAAACTTCGGATCAAACTCCAACTTCCACACTGGCGAAAGGATTAAAAATGTCCACTGGACCTTTGAAAAACTCGATACCCAAAATTCCACCAGACTTATCAATACTCTCCATCAATGTGAATGGCTTCAACTGTCCTCTAAAGAGGCATAGGTTAGCTGACTGGATACAAAAACTCAAGCCAGATATTTGTTGCATACAAGAGTCACATCTCAACTTAAAAGACAAATACAGACTCAGGGTGAAAGGATGGTCATCCATATTTCAGGCAAATGGTAATCAGAAAAAAGCAGGTGTTGCAATTTTATTTGCAGATACAGTAGGCTTTAAACCATCAAAAGTAAGGAAGGACAAGAATGGTCACTTCATATTTGTTAAGGGTAATACTCAATATGATGAGATCTCAATTATTAATATCTATGCACCCAACCAGAATGCACCTCAATTTATAAGAGAAACTCTAACAGACATGAGTAACTTGATTTCCTCCAGCTCCATAATCGTTGGAGATTTCAACACTCCCTTGGCAGTGTTGGATCGATCCTCCAGAAAGAAGCTGAGCAAAGAAACCTTAGATTTAAACCTAACCATCCAATATTTAGATTTAGCAGACATCTACAGAACATTTCATCCCAACAAAACTGAATACACATACTTCTCATCAGCCCACGGAACTTACTCCAAAATTGATCACATTTTAGGTCACAAGTCTAACCTCAGTAAATTTAAAGGAATAGAAATTATTCCATGCATCTTCTCGGACCATCATGGAATAAAACTTGAATTGAGTAACAACAGGAATCTGCATACCCATACAAAAACATGGAAGTTAAATAACCTTATGCTGAATGATAGCTGGGTCAGAGATGAGATTAAGAAAGAAATCACCAATTTTTTGGAACAAAATGACAATGAAGACACAAACTATCAGAACCTCTGGGACACTGCAAAGGCAGTTCTAAGAGGGAAATTTATAGCACTGCAAGCCTTCCTCAAGAGAACGGAAAGAGAGGAAGTTAACAACTTAATGGGACATCTCACGCAACTGGAAAAGGAAGAACATTCCAACCCCAAACCCAGTAGAAGAAAAGAAATAACCAAAATTAGAGCAGAATTAAATGAAATTGAAAACAAAAGAATAATACAACAGATCAATAAATCAAAAAGCTGGTTTTTTGAAAAGGTCAATAAAATAGATAAACCTCTGGCCAACCTAATCAGGAAAAAAAGAGTAAAATCTCTAATATCATCAATCAGAAACAACAAAGACGAAATAACCACAGACTCATCAGAAATCCAAAAAATCCTTAATGAATATTACAAGAAACTTTATTCTCAGAAATATGAAAATCTGAAGGAAATAGACCGATACTTGGAAGCACGCCACCTTCCAAGACTTAACCAGAATCAAGTGGAAATGTTGAACAGACCCATATCAAGTTCAGAAATAGCATCAACTATACAAAACCTCCCTAAAAAGAAAAGCCCGGGACCAGATGGTTTCACGTCAGAATTCTACCAAACCTTTAAAGAGGAATTAGTACCTATATTACTCAACCTGTTCCAAAATGTAGAAAAAGAAGGAAGACTACCCAACACGTTCTATGAAGCAAATATCACCCTGATCCCCAAACCAGGAAAAGACCCAACAAGAAAAGAAAATTATAGACCAATATCACTAATGAATATAGATGCAAAAATATTCAACAAGATCCTAACAAACAGAATCCAGCAACACATCAAACAAATTATACATCATGACCAAGTTGGTTTTATCCCAGGGTCTCAAGGCTGGTTCAATATACGTAAATCTATAAATGTAATTCAGCACATAAACAAATTAAAAAACAAAGACCATATGATTCTCTCAATTGATGCAGAAAAAGCTTTTGATAATATCCAGCATCCCTTCATGATCAGAACACTCAAGAAAATTGGTCTAGAAGGGACTTTTCTTAAACTGATAGAGGCTATCTACAGCAAACCCACAGCCAATATCATATTGAATGGAGTTAAATTGGAATCATTTCCACTCAGATCAGGAACCAGACAAGGCTGCCCATTGTCTCCATTGCTTTTCAACATTGTAATGGAAGTTTTAGCCACCGCAATTAGGGAAGAAAAGGCGATCAAGGGTATCCATATAGGGTCAGAAGAAATCAAACTCTCGCTCTTCGCAGATGATATGATTGTGTATCTGGAAAACACTAGGGACTCTACTACAAAACTCCTAGAAGTGATCAAGGAATACAGCAGTGTCTCAGGTTACAAAATCAACATTCATAAATCGGTAGCCTTTATATACACCAACAACAGTCAAATTGAAAAAACAGTTAAGGACTCTATCCCATTCACAGTAGTGCCAAAGAAGATGAAATATTTGGGAATTTACCTAACAAAAGACGTGAAAGATCTCTATAAAGAGAACTATGAAACTCTAAGAAAAGAAATAGCTGAGAATGTTAACAAATGGAAAAACATACCATGCTCATGGCTAGGAAGAATCAACATTATCAAAATGTCCATACTACCCAAAGCAATATATAATTTCAACGCACTCCCTATTAAAGCTCTACTGTCATATTTTAAAGATCTTGAAAAAACATTACTTCGTTTTATATGGAATCAGAAAAAACCTCGAATAGCCAAGACATTACTCAGAAATAAAAACAAAACAGGAGGAATCACACTACCAGACCTCAGACTTTACTACAAATCGATAGTGATCAAAACAGCATGGTATTGGCACAAAAACAGAGAAGTAGATATCTAGAATAGAATAGAGAACCAAGAGATGAATCCAGCTACTTACCGCTATTTGATTTTTGACAAGCCAATTAAAAACATTCAGTGGGGAAAAGATTCCCTATTTAACAAATGGTGCTGGGTGAACTGGCTGGCAACCTGCAGAAGACTAAAATTGGACCCACACCTTTCACCATTAACTAAGATAGACTCTCATTGGATTAAAGATTTAAACTTAAGACATGAAACTATAAAAATACTAGAGGAGAATGCAGGGAAAACCCTTGAAGAAATTGGTCTGGGTGATCATTTCATGAGGAGAACCCCCCGGGCAATTGAAGCAGCTTCAAAAATACACTACTGGGACTTGATCAAACTAAAAAGCTTCTGCACAGCTAAGAACACAGTAAGCAGAGCAAGCAGACAGCCCTCAGAATGGGAGAAGATATTTGCAGGGTATAACTCTGACAAAGGTTTAATAACCAGAATCCACAGAGAACTCAAACGCATCAGCAAGAAAAAAACAAGGGATCCCATCGCAGGCTGGGCAAGGGATTTGAAGAGAAACTTCTCTGAAGAAGACAGGCGCACGGCCTTCAGACATATGAAAAAATGCTCATCATCTTTAATCATCAGAGAAATGCAAATCAAAACTACTTTGAGATATCATCTAACTCCAATGAGACTAGCCTATATCACAAAATCTCAAGACCAGAGATGTTGGCGTGGATGCGGAGAAAAGGGAACACTTCTGCACTGCTGGTGGGAATGCAAATTAATACATTCCTTTTGGAAAGATATATGGAGAACACTCAGAGATCTAAAAATAGATCTGCCATTCAATCCTGTAATTCCTCTGCTGGGCATATACCCAGAAGACCAAAAATCACAACATAACAAAGATATTTGTACCAGAATGTTTATTGCAGCCCTATTCATAATAGCTAAGTCATGGAAAAAGCCCAAGTGCCCATCGATCCACGAATGGATTAATAAATTGTGGTATATGTATACCATGGAATACTATGCAGCCTTAAAGAAAGATGGAGACTTTACCTCTTTCATGTTTACATGGATGGAGCTGGAACATATTCTTCTTAGTAAAGTATCCCAAGAATGGAAGAAAAAATACCCAATGTACACAGCCCTACTATGAAACTAATTTGGGGCTCTCACATGAAAGCTATAACCCAGCTACAACTTAACAATAGGGGGAAGTGGGAAAGGGGGGGGTGGGTAGAGGGAGGGGAATCGGTGGGATCACACCTGTGGTGCATATTACAGGGGTATTTGCGAAACTTGGCAAATGTAGAATGTAAATGTTTTGGCACAGTAACTGAGATAACGCCGGAAAGGCTATGTTAACCACTGTGATAAAAACGTGTCAAATGGTTTACGAAGTGAGTGTATGATGCCCCATAATCATATCATTGTATACAGTTATGATTTAATAAAAAAATTAAAAAAAAAAAGAGAAGAAAAAAGGAAAATAAAATAGAAAAAAATCCAAGTAATTGACTATACACATCAATTAGCAGTTGTGGGGTTGGAAGTAAAAGTAAGAATTACAAAAAAATCCTGGATTATTTTTATTAAGCTTGTTTACTGTAATTTCATAGGGGAAGTTGTGAAATTACTGTAGATGTATTATAGAACTGAGCAAATGAATCAATTTGGAAGCTAGTATTCTCAGCCACAAAAAAGGCATAAACAAATATGAAATGGGGAAAGACAAGAGGTCTGTAGAGATCATTTGGCAATTGGGGGTATTAGCATAAATTTATGATTTCAAAAATATGTAGATATATGTGCATGTGCACATATACATGTACATGTTTAAGCATATGTGTGCACATGTAAGTATATATACATAAATGTATGTATGTATATATATACATATATATATATATACACGCAGGTATTTCCTCTGTTCACTGGGACAGACCAAAATGCCACACCCAGTAGCAATGAGAATACCTTGTGCCCAGAGCTTGGTTTCTAATACCATTCCCAACTGAAAGGAACCAGGGCTCTTTGGGGAAATGGCTGATTCCAGGGTTTGAATGGATATGATATAAGCCTAGGACATCTTGTTATGCTATAAAGTAAATGCTCTAAAAATTGATGGGGACATGCCCAAGGACCTTTAAGGTGCCTCCATCAGCCAAATATGGAACAATTTCAACACCACAATAATTAACTGTAGTAATCTATTAAAAACTATTTGAGGGAAAAAAAGGAACACACTATTTCATATTGGTAATAGATAGAGAAATAATTAGGGAAGAAAAGAGGGTTCTTGCTTACAACAGAATGCCATATGCTAACTAATAAATGTGGAGGTAGTACCAGGTTAGAAAATCAGCAATTTGCAACCATTATAATGTAGATTGGCTCAGACAAAAATTATGAATAGATACTAAAACCTAAGGAAAAAATATGAAGAAGAGAAGAATATGTTCAGGCTCTTGACATATATTCCCATAGACCGAAGATTGCAGGGAAAAAAATATGTATTATACAATGGAGAAATCACTCAACATCTTGACCAAATAATCAAAATAAACACCACCAATTGGGGTCAATTGGGTATACTACCTCAAGATGTGACACCCTGAGAGATGCCATCACCTATGCACTGTTCTGGCCAAGTGTGCCTCACCTGAATCTAATCATAAGGAGACATTAGATGAAGACAAAATGAGCAACATGTCATTAACACACATGGGTATTGTTTGCTTTTAGATTGTTGATGTTATAAACAAACAGACTAAGATTATTCCACATTAAAGATAGCAAAGAGACATGACAGCCAAAAGCAATACCTGACTCAAGACTGGATCCTGTAATGGAGAAGGAAAAATGATATAAAAGACATCTCTGGGTCAACTAATAAAACTGGAATATGATAAAATTCTATCCATATAAATTTATGAGGTTGATAAGTATGCTATCTTCATGTAAGAGCATATCCCCAGTCAGGCAATGCATGGTGAAATGTTTAAAAGGGCCATAATGGGTATAAATTATCTTCAAATAATGCAGAAAATGTTAGAGAGAATGAGAAAGTAGTAAAGAGAGAGAAAATGTGTGCCAATGATAAAGAAAAAAGTAAAATATTAACAATTGGTGACTAGGTAAAGGGTCTATGGGTATTCTTTATATTATTAGAGTTCTATTTGTATTACAGTTTTGTGTATTATTCTATCCATACATTCTTATTTGAAATTATTTCCAAAAAAAGTTTTTTAAGTCAAAAAGAATATTTTTTTAATAGTCTCTGTAGAATAGTGACAATATTGAAGCTAAACAATGGGTATCTGAAAGTTCTCTATGCTATTTTGTTTCCTGTGTATACATTTGAAATTTTCCATAATAAAGAACTGTTTTGTTTTCCAGAAATGCTTTGACTTTTCAGTAGTTTTCATTGAAGTGGCTGATTTCATATGTTGACCCTGGGCTATTTGGAAAGGCCCCATATGTGAGATGCTATCAAACTCCTTTGCACTGGGCAAGTGAATGTCATACCACACAAAATGTGTCTTCAAAGCTGCCACTTGTGCAACCCTCCAGGGTCATTTAGTCCAACAGTGAGATCCTGATTTAGAAGTTTTTTCTCTCTCTTTTTGTTGTTGTTGTTGGTGGTTTATTTCTCATGGAGCCCCTTCAAACAATTAATGCCCACCCACTCCCACCCCTGAGGTTTAGAGACATTTCCTGCTTTGGGAAAGTCAATAGTGACGTGAAAAAATAGGACACCTTCTGGTTTCCTTTTATCCAGGATATTTTCTCACTTTCTTCCAAAATTTTCCATCCTTTAACACTTGTTTAACATTGCCTTGCTCCTCTATAGCATAATTATATTTTCCAAAACACTTTCACATACACAATGTCAGGCTATCTATAACCGTTCTGTGAACAGGTATGCATAGAACCATGGCAGCTTAACCATCAAAGAACCTAGGGAGGGAAGTGTTGAGTCCAAGCTCAGGAGGAGCAGGAATTAGAACCCAGAGCATTTTCCTCTATCTACACGTCACCCAATTCAATACTACATCATGAATTTAGAGAAGAATGGCAAAATCATGCACGGCTCATGCCTTTTAAGAGTTTCTGGTAAGCTTTTAAATGACAACCTGGGGCTTGTTTATCGCTTATGATCCGCTTCAACATCCACATCATTTTCTGCTGTGACTGGGCCTAGCCCAATGTTCCCTGTCTTGGAACTGTGTCTTTTGCATTTGTCCATATTGACTTCACTTCCTATGAAATATTTACATATGTTTAAAGCTTTGTCATCATTGAGAGTGGCATCTGTTTGCCAAAAATGAGTCAGGTCTCAGGTCACAGCAGCTTGTCAGATCGGCTTGAGCATCGGCTTGAGTAAAGGAGAAAGTGCCTTTTCTGGTAGGTTCCCTTAAAAGTAGGTCACATTATTCATTATTACTTTAAATTTCATTACCTTATACTTTCAAATATGTTTTGTGGGTTTTCCTTAATTTCAGACTTATACTAACCTGTAAAGCAGCTTTGTTTTCCGAGGTGGTGGTGATGAACTCAAAGTCTTAGGAAACCAAATGATTTGGAAAAAGTCACAGAGCTGAAAGCACAATGACCTAGGTCTCCTGACTCTCAAGTCTGCAATCTTTTATTAAATATACTGAGTCACATCATCAAACATGAAGACACAATGACTTTTCAAAGGTGCCAGAAACTAATTTTATAATTAAAATAACAACTCCCATTTGTTGAGTGTCTAAGTATTAATTTAGATATATGAAAGGATATGAAACACAATGTTTTCTGTGGTTTTGGGAAACCAACTGAAGTCCCAAGAGGCTATAGGTAATAACCCCTCATTCAAAATAAAACTGGTCCTTTGACCTTCATCCCATCATCTCATCCAGCCCATATAAGCAGAAAACCAGAGTTAAGAGGGATTATTGAGTCAGGATAATTGTTGGTATAGAATCTTTTCCATAAGCTAAGTGAGGGCATTTCTCAGAAGTGAGTGGAGGCAGCTTATCAGATGGGAAGATCGAGGTCTCACCTGTCAGACTGCTTGCAGGATCCCTATCCCAAACCCTACCCCACCAGCACAAAACTCATCAACAAAATTCTTGAAGAAGTTTTACATGTATGTCTTAACTTTAGGAGCATATGTGAAACAGCAAGCTGCTATTCACTTTCTGCCTGAAGTTTTCTGAAGATGGGAGGCTGACTGGAGCCAACCCCTCCAACACAGAGAGAAGATAACAGAGGAATAGTCTGCACACCCAGCAGGATGAATTTCCCATGCATCAGGTAACTTTGTCACCTGAACCAAACCACCCTGCATGGGCCATACCAAGTCTTCCCTGAGGAATGCAGGGAGACCCCTCAGAAATAAACTGGGCTGGAGCCACATAGGAAGCAGCCAGTCAGCACCTCCAAACCCTCACACAGCTAGAGAGGAACATGGCTGAATGATGGCCCTGTCTTAGGTCAAGTTTCCTGGGTCCAGCCAAGATTGAGATAAGGATTCAGAACCAAGAATTTTCCTGATGGATTTTATTCTGGGATAAACCTATAAAGAAGGGGATAAAACAGAAGGGGGAGGGGAAAGAGCTACACTTGACCACACAGGTGTGGTCACCTGTCACTCTAGCCTTGACCTGATCCATAGTAGATAAGGTCTCTGTAGCATCAACTACCCAGCAGAATCATCCCTGTGGAATTTCTCTTCCTCGTTCATTGGCTTTTGGCAACTGGAGTAGTCTTAAGGAAGGATAATTGTCACTAGCATAGACAGGGGACAGCAGTGAGCTGTCCAATGTTCAGAGGAACTAAGAAGCAGGCACGTTCAACCTTTTTTCTTTTCTGCTGCATGTAAGAAAGAGTTGTCCATTTTTCTTAGTAAAGTATCTCAAGAATGGAAAAAATATATATCCAATATACTCAATACTAATATGAAACCAATATGTAGACAATGACATGACCACACAAATGATAAAACACAAATATAGTCCAGCAAGGGAGAGGGGAATGGAAGGAGAGGGGAATGGAAGGGGAGGGGAGGGGAGGGGAGGGGAGGGGAGGGGAGGGGGAGGAGAGAGAGTGATTGGCAGAATCTCACCTACTGTGCACAATGGGAGGATGTTCAGTACGCCCCCTTCCCCCACTCCCCCAGCCCCGTGAAGGGCTCAACTACAACTTGAACTTTACCTTAGAATTTAAAACAATGTAAACTAAAAATTTATACCCTCATATTAATTTGAAATTTTAAAAAAGAATTGTCTTTGGCCACACATTAAATATATAAACACTAAAGAAAGCTGATAAGCAAAATAAAAAAGTCTGTGCAAACTTTTCATGACACCACGGACAAGAAAAACAGTCCTCAAAGAATCTGCTTGCAGCACACAGGCACATTATGGACACCCCTGATGAGGATGTTTGTGTACACCTCAGCAGGCTTCTAGCAGCAGCCCCTGCACCCCGCCTTCCAAAGAGAACATTCTCTTAAGGGTGTCCAATCTCTTTTCTTCTGTGCTACACATTGAAAGAATAACAGTTGTCTTATGCTACACATTAAATACACAAACACTAATGAAAGCAGATGGGCAAAAAAGGCCTATGCATAATTTTCACAATATTCAACACTACAGATAAGCAAAAATGTCCTCATAATTAGCATGCAGCCCATTGACCACAGGTTGGACACCCCTGTACGGTATCTTCCTCATAGTGTTTCAGAGAGATTCAGCCCCAGTTACTCATAAATGTGACCTGCTCATAACATAGATTGTATTAGGTTTTCTTTCTTTCCTGTCTTTCTTCCCCTTTTCTTCACTTGTCCTACCTGGACTCACATCCCAAATAGACCAATTTCACCCACATTCTGCTCTCAGGGTCATTATTTTTGGAAACACAAACTAAGACAATTACCAGCATGAAATTATTCTTATTACTAAATGTTACCTAAAAGCCATGGGCTCTAACTAGATAGCCTGAAGGAGCAAGGAATTAAAGATTTTGTTTGCTTGCAGGAAAATCAAAAAAAGAATAAAGCTCTTTTCTGGTTGTACCTCCATGGGATTTAGGTGGCTTAATATAATAAATTGCTACCCATTCATTATCTCATTTAATCTGCAAGCAACTTTCTGAGGCAGGTGTAATTATCTCCACTTTATAGGAAAAAAACAGAGGTTCAGAGAATGTAAGTATGTTGCCCAATGTCTCCCAGCTGAGATTCAAGTTCAAGTAATCTGATTCTAAAGTCAGCAAATGTCCTTATCTACTAATCCACACAACATTCCTTAAAGTTTCAGAAACATGACCTGGATATGAATTTGCTTCTCTCTAAATTAAATGTAAGGCTCCTAGAATGACTCTAAAGATGATGATGATGAGAAGTACACCTTTTATGTGATGAAAAGGTGCATTTTTCTTTTCTAATATATCCAGGAAGATGAAAAAGGCAGATAACATGTTCTGTTGTTAAACTGACATTATTGATATTTTTCAAATTATTACAAGAAAGTTCCAGCATTCCCTTGTTTTATTTAAAGCATTTTCTGCATTGTTTGTACATTACATCATATATGTCAAAAACAGCATTTGGGGGTGAACATTAGATCACCCAAAAACATTTGTTAGTTATAACTAAGCAGTTTTAAGACCAGAATAAAAGATTGGGGGAAAAGGGTGGTTGGGGGAAATAAACTAGTGTCTTATTCTTCTGGCACTGTATCCAACATATAGAAATTTTGTTCAAGTTATAAAATAAATTCCCAGCATTTGCTCTATCGAGTTGACACAACTCCCCAGGCACCAGCTGACTATTAAATCAGCCAGGTAAATAGGAGGATGTCAACCACAGGTCCTGAACAGGAGGCTGCGCAGCATGGTGATTAGGGTGATATAAATATTAGTATCAGACAGTCTTTGATTTCAACTAGGCCCTGACACTTACCATCATGCAATCTTAAACTAAGTAATTATGCTCCTTAAGACTCAATTCTCCCCAATAAAAACTGGAGGCAGTAATAGTAGCTCCCTGATGGGGTTTAAGAAGGACTCACTTTGTGATCAAATTACATAGTATCTGACAATAGAATGAATACTCACTAAATTTTATATATAATCAATAAAATAGTTTTCTGATTAATATAAGGTACAAGGAGAGTACTATGAAGAAAAATAATATGGTTCATTTTGCAAAGTTCTGATGGATGTAATTCCAGTCTTAGGCACACTGTATTTTCCTAGAGGCCACTAGCCAAATGCCCAGGAGGAGGTTGGACAAGCAGAAATTCACTGGGCACTGAACATCAGGACAACTGCATTACTGACATTGTTTATCTGGAACAATGCCACTTATAACAGTCCCCCTATGCAGTACATTTTGGGGATTAACCCTCTCACTTGGGAAAGCAGCAGGAGTAGAGAGGGATTGCAAACACAGTGGAGAGAGAATCTGTGTCTATTACTTATAAGTGTAAACTCATATTACTGTGAATCTGGGATGACAGCATAAGTCATCAGAAGGGAAGTGTCAAATGAATTACATAGGCCTTCTCCAAGAAGTGGCAATAAAACGGTGGAGAACACTTTGCCATCCTATATTTCATTTGTGCCACATAAATTCAAACTAAGAATTTTATCTTAATTCTTTTCTATTTTCAGCATCCTTCTTAATACCCCTGTCATATGACTTGGAATTACTCTTTCATTTAACATATATTTATTAACTGCTTTCTCCTTTGTATAAAAGTTCCTTTGTGGCACTTTCAAGCTATAAATGCAAGCCACAATGGTTATCCCCATGGCTCTCTCCCTTAATTAAATTGTTTTCCTGATGTAAAGGATGGATAAAAGAGAGCCAGGTAAGATATAAATGGGTATTAAGCATCATAGGTAATCACTTTCTAACCAACACCATTACTTTATGTAAATTAAGAGTAAATGTCAACTGCTTTTGTGGTTGAACTTGGGAAAAAATAGTATAACAAGGAAGGACATTGAAAAGTCATCTCTCACTAATCTGCTGAAAACACATTGATTCCTTGTGGGTCTGGGTAGGAGGAGGGAATAATTATTAAAAAATAAAGTGATATGGCATCCCAAGTTAGTCTAAAGGCTCATTAGTCTCCTGATTGAGCAATCATATAAATGCAACACATGCTTCACCACCCCACATACACATACATGGATAATTGATCACAATGCTCTTGCCCACCACATGTTGACATAGCCTCAGAATCTTTCCCAGGACAGGAAATGTTTCCCCATATCAATGTGAGTGTGTGCAATTATATCTGTCTGGGAGCTGATGGGGGGCTTTTTGAGCTTTCTGACAAGCTGAATCCTTCACCTCCTTAAACTTGAGCATCTCACACATACATTCCACCCACAGGAAAAAGAAAAGACACTCGCACACACAAACAACTTAGTCAACTTAGTGCCTTGAATTGAGAACATTTGGGTTTAACTTTGCAATTTCAAATAATATTTTTAACACAGTTTTATTTGTGTATTCCACAAAGATCTCCATTCTGCTCATTCTGTTTTCCAGGATCACCAAGGAAGTAGAAAATGGAGCAGGCATTGTATATAAAAGGAGTTGCTTGGATGGACGAATTCTCACCCTGGAATATCATAGAGATAAAATTCCCAATCCTAATATATCAAATCCCAAGTGTTGATTCTGAGCTCCCATCCTCAAAATCCACATAACATTTCTAATAATTTGCAGAATTAAGTCAGTGGTAGAGGTGGGTGGAATGCTTTCTATTTAAAATATAAAGCCCTTACTCATTTATCTAAAAGGAAAACTAGGGTAGGAAAGAGACCAGCTTAAAACTAGACAGAGACACTTAGCCACATCACACCAAGCAGATCCCCAGTATCTCAGGCTGTAGCACTGTACAGATCCTTGGGAAAGGTACAGATACCAGTCCCAGGTTTTGAGCAAAGGACTGGTTAATCACTATTCCTGGAGCCCCCAACCCAACTTCTTGTTATCTGCTTATCTAGTCAAACAGTGTAAAATAATCATGGAGCAGAATTAGTGGAAAAACTCCAGTACCATGAATAATCAGACTACATCAAACCCCCGCCAGGGAAAGATATGGCAGACGCAACTGAAGATCCCATTCATAAACAGATGGCTGAGATGTCAGAAATTGAATTCAGAATTTGGATTGCAAACAAGATTAATAGAATGGAGGAAAAGTTGGAATTAGAAATTCCAGGAGAAATTCAAAAGTTGTCTCAAGAATTCAATGAATTTAAAGACAAAATCACCAAAGATTGTGACACATTGAGGCAAGAATTTGCAACTCGCAAATGTCTGAAAAATGCAGTAGAATCCCTCAGTAACAGAGTGGAACAAGCAGAAGAAAGGATTTCTGACATTGAAGACAAAGCTTTTGAACACTCCCAAACTCTCAAAGAGGAAGAGAAATGGAGAGAAAAATAGACCATTCTCTCAGAGAGCTCTGGAATAATTAGTTTTCTCAAAGAAAACTAAGATTCGCCTCATAGGAATCCCTGAAGGCGACAAAGTGGCTTTGCAAGGCACAGAGGCTCTTCTTCATGAAATTATGAAAGAGAATTTTCCGGACATGCCAAGAGATTCTGAAATTCAGATAGCAGACAGTTTCAGAACCCCAGCACGACTCAACCTGAATAAGACATCCCCCAGGCACATCATAATTAACTTCACTAAAGTTAATGTGAAGGAGAAAATTCTGAAAGCAGCCAACATAAGAAAACTACAACCTGCAAAAAGAAGAATATTAGAATGACTCAGATCTCTATGCTGAAATCTTTCCTAGGCATAAGATGGTGGTCATCAACTTTTAATCTCATAAAAGATTATGAGATTATTTAATCTCAACCCAGGAGCCTGTATCCAGCTAAACTGAGTTTCATTTATGATGGAGAAATTAAATACTTTAATGGCATTTACATGTTAAATAAATTTGCCATGACTAAACCAGCTCTCCAGGATATTCTCATACCTATCCTCCATAATGACCAGCACAATCCTCCATTACAAAAGTAAACTCACTGAGACACTTTTGATCAAATTCCAACTTCCATAGTGGTGAAAGAATTAAAAATTTCCACTGGAATTTCAAAAAACTCAATACCCAAATTCTACTAGGCTTATCAATATTCTCCATTAATGGGAATGGCTTAAATTGTCCTCTAAAGAGGCACAGGTTGGATGAATGGATACAAAAACTCAGACCAGATCTCAGCTGCATACAAGAATCTCATCTTACCTCAAAAGATAAATACTCAGGATGAAGGGATAGTCATCTATATTTCAGGCAAATGGTAACCAGAAAAAAGCAGGTGTTGCAATTCTATTTGCAGACACAATAGGTTTTAAACCAACAAAAGTAAGGAAGGATAAGAATGGTCACTTCATATTTGTTAAGGGTAATACTCAATATGATGATATTTCAATTATTAATATTTATGCACACAACCAGAATGTGCCTAAATTTATAAGAGAAACTCTAACAGACATGAGCAACCTGATTTCCTCCAGCTTCATAATATTCGGAGATTTTAACACTCCTTTGGCAGTGTTGTAGAGATCCTCCAATAAGAAGCTGAGCAAAGAAATTTAGATTTAAACTTAACCATTCAACATTTGGATTTAAAAGACATCTACAGAACATTTCATCCCAACAAAACTGAATACACATACTTCTCATAAGCCCATGGAACATAATCCAAAATTGATCACAACTTCGGCCACAAGTCTACCCTCAGTAAATTTAAAGGAATAGATATTATTCCTTGCATCTTCTCGGACTACCATTGAATAAAAGTTGAACTCAGTAACAACAGGAATCTGCATACTCATACAAAAACATGGAAGTATAATAACCTTATACTGAATGATAGCTGGGTCAGAGATGAGATTAAAAAGGAAATTATCAAATTTTGGGGGGAAAATGACAAGGAAGACATGAATTATCAGAAATTCTAGGATACTGCAAAGGCAGTCCTAAGAGGGAATTTTATAGCACTGCAAGCCTTCCACAAGAAAACAGAAAGAGAGGAAGTTAACAACATATGGGAAATCTCAAGCAACTGGAAAAGGAAGAAAATTCTAACCCCAAACCCAGTAGAAGAAAAGAAATAACCAAAATTAGAGCAGAATTAAATGAAATTGAAAACAAAAGAATTATACTACAGATCAATAAATCAAAAAGCTGGTTTATTGAAAAGGTCAATAAAGTAGATAAACCTTTGGCCAACCTAACCAGGAAAAAAAGGGTAAAATCTCTAATCTCATCAATCAGAAATGACAAAGACAAAATACCAACAGACTCCTCAGAAATTCAAAAAATCCTTAATGAATATTACAAGAAACTTTATTCTCAGAAATATGAAAATCTGAAGGAAATTAACCAATACTTGGAAGCATGTCACTTTCCAAGACTTAGCCAGAATCAAGTGGAAATGTTGAACAGGCCTATATCATGTACTGAAATAAAATCAACTATACAAAATCTCCCTAAAAAGCAAAGCCTAGGACAAGATGGCTTCATGTCAGAATTCTACCAAACATTTAAAGTGGAACTAGTATCTATATTACTCAATCTGTTCCAAAATATAGAAATAGAAGGAAGACTACCCAACATGTTCTATGAAGCAAACATCACCTTGATGCCCAAAAGGAAAAGACCCAAGAAGAAAAGAAAATTATAGACCAATATCACTAATGAATACTGATGCAAAAATATTTAACAAGATCCTAAGAAACAGAATCCAGCAATGCATCAAACATATTATACATCATGACCAAGTGGGTTTTATTCCAGGGTCTCAAGTTTGGTTCAATATACATAAATCTATAAATATAATTCATCACATAAACAAATTAAAAAACAAAGACCATATGATTCTCAATTGATGCAGAAAAAGCTTTTGATAATATCCAGCATCCATTCATGATCACAACCCTTAAGAAAATTGGTATAGAAGGGACATTTCTTAAACTGATAGAGGCCATCTACAGCAAACCTACAGCCAATATCCTATTGAATGAAGTTAAATTGAAATAATTTCCACTCAGATCAGGAACCAGGCAAGGTTGCCCATTGTCTGCACTGCTCTTTAACATTGTAATGGAAGTTTTAGCCACCGCAATTAGGGAACAAAAGGTGATCAAGGGTATCCATATACGGTCAGATGAGATCAAACTTTCACTCTTTGCAGATGTCATGATTGTATATCTGGAAAACACCAGAGATTCTACTACAAAACTCTTAGAAATGATCAAGAAATACAGCAGCATCTTAGGGTGCAAAATCAACACTCATAAATTGGTAGCCTTTATATATGCCAACAAAGGTTAAGCTGAAAATATAGTCAAGGACTCTATTCTGTTCACAGTAGTGCCAATGCCAAAGAAGATGAAATATTTGGGAGTTTATCTAACAAAGGATTTTAAAGATCTTTATAAAGAAAACTATGAAGTTCTAAGAAAAAAAATAGCTGAAGATGTTAACAGATGGAAACACATACCATGCTCATGGCTGGGAAGAAGCAACATTGTTAAAATGTCCATACTACTCAAAGCAATATACAATTTTAAGGCAATCCCTATTAAAGCTCCACTGTCATACTTTAAAGATCTCAAAAAAATTATATTTCATTTTATATGGAATCAGAAAAAACCTCGAATAGCTAAGACATTACTCAGAATTAAAAACAAAGCAGGAGGAATCACACTACCAGACATCAGACTATACTATAAATCATAGTGAGCAAAACAGAATGGTACTGGCACAAAAACAGAGAGGTTGATTTATGGAACAGAATAGAGAACCAAGAGATGAATCCAGCTACTTACCATTATTTGATCTTTGACAAGCCAATTAAAAACATTCAGTGGGGAAAAGATTCCCTATTTAACAAATGGTGCTGGGTAAACAGGCTGGCAACCTGTAGAAGACTGAAACTGGACCCACACCTTTCACCATTAACTAAGATAGACTCTCACTGGATAAAAGATTTAAACTTAAAACATGAAACTATAAAAATACTAGAAGAAAGTGCAGGGAAAACTCTTGAAGAAATCAGCCTGGGCAAACATTTTATGAGGAGGAACCCCCGGGCAATTGAAGCAGCATCAAAACTACACTACTGGGACCTGATCAAACTAAAAAGCTTCTGCACAGCCAGGAACACAGTATGTAAAGCAAGCAGACAGCCCTCAGAATGGGAGAAGATATTTGCAGGTTATGTCTCTGACAGAGGTTTAATAACCAGAATCCCCAGAGAACTCAAACATATTAGCAAGAAAAGAACAAGTGATTCCATCTCAGGCTGGGCAAGGGACTTGAAGAGAAACTTCTCTGAAGAAGACAGGTGCATGGCCTACAGACATATAAAAAAATGCTCATCATCCTTAATCATCAGAGAAATGCAAATCAAAGCTACTTTCAGATATTATCTAACTCCAGTAAGATTAGCCCATATCACAAAATCCCAAGACCAGAGATGTTGGTGTAGATGTGGAGAAAAGGGAACACTTCTACACTGCTGTTTGGAATGCAAACTAATAAGTTTCTTTTGGAATGATGTTTGGAGAACACTTAGAAATCCTAAAATAGACCTGCCACTCAAACTTACAATTCCTCTACTTGGTATATACCCGGAAGACCCAAAATCACATTATGACATATATATTTGTACCAGAATGTTTATTGTAGCCCAATTCATAATTACTAATTCATGGAAGAAGCCCAAGTGCCCATCGACCCATGAATGGATTAATATATTGTGGTATATGTACGCCATGGAATATTATGCAGCCTTAAAGAAAGATGGAGACTTTACCTCTTTCATGTTTACATGGATGAAGATGGAACATATTCTTCTTATCAGAGTATTTCAAGAATGGAAGAAAAAATGTCCAATGTACTCAACCCTACTATAAAACTAATTTATAGCTTTCATATGAAAACTATAACCCAATTATAGCCTAAGAATATGGGGAAAAGGGAAAAGGAGTGGAAAGGAGGAGGAAAGATGGGTGAAGGGAGGTAATTGGTAGGACCACACCTACGGTGCATTTTAAAAGTGTACATGTGAAACTTAGTAAATGTAGAATATAAATGTCTTAACACAATAACTAAGAAAATGCCAGGAAGGCTATGTTAACCAGTGTGATGAAAATATGTCATATGGTATATAAAACCAGTGCATGGTGACCCATGATTGAATTAAAGTACACAGCTATGATTTAGTAAAAAAAAAAAAAAAGAAAGAAAGAAAGAAAGAAAAGAAAAGAAAAAGAAAGGAAAAAATAGTTAAAAAATATCTCTACTAGTTAGTGTTGAAAAAATGTAAAAACTTCAAACCTCCCCCAAAATTCTAGAGGTGATTACCTAGTGATGGTTTAACCTTCATTTAAACCAAGACAGAATTTACCTCCTGAGGAGATTAGTACCCTGTTTCCCTGAAAATAAGACATCCTCCGAAAATAAGACCTACTTACAGGACAGATAAGATGTCCTGAAAATAAGACCTAGCACGTCTTTGGGAGCACACTGTCTTATTTTCAGGGAAACGGGGTAACAGTTTTCTTCGATCTGAACAATTTTTGTTAAAATGAAATGGATTTTCTTTTAAAGAAGCTGCATCCATTTTCCTACAAAACAACTCAAAGCCCTCAGATACACAGTGGCCCTTCAAAATCTTTAAAAAGCTGCATTGTTTGCCTGAGCTTGATTTTTATTATGATAAATACTGTTCATGGTTATTTTTCTTGAGAGATAATGCTCTGGGCTAAATATTTCTTCTTGAGACATATTCGAATGTCACTAATTTTTTTTTTTTTTACAAGAGATTACAGTATTGTTTGACAAAAGTAACAGAGAGGCTATGGTCGCCAAAGGTAGGGGAAGGGAAGTAGGGACAGTTATAAAAGGACACCAAAAACTAAAGATCTCTGTGGTTGTAGACTTGTTTTGTAGCTTGACTGTAACAATGTCAGTATCTTGAGTGCAATATTGTACTGTGATTTTGCAAGATGTTATGATTGGGAGAAACTGAGTAAAGAGTACACATGCTATTCTTATATTGTTTCTTAAAAGTACATGTTGATCTTCAATTATTTAAAAAGTTTAATTAAAATGAAAAAGAGAGAGGCAGGGCCAAAGACAGGGAGGCAAAGTGGATGACCTAGTCTCTAATTCTAAATTGTCACAAAAAGCTGAGGACTTATAACAAAATTTACTGTAAACCTCCATATCCCAACAAGCTCTGGGTAAGTCATGCTAGATGTGTATAAATAAGCTGAAGTGCTGTATACCTCCTAATAGCATACCCAAGAAATATTAGTATATGAATGCCAACATGCTAATATTTGGAGGAGTATGCAAATGTATTAATTGCATTGTCCTCATACTTTGTCTTTCCAAAATTAATGTCCAAACACTGCAAAACTCTTGGAGTCCTCTTTTCTTCTTCTTTTATACCCCGTGCCCAATCTGTCAGCAAATTCTCTTATTTCTGTCTTCAATCACTTTTTCATCAACTTCTCTGCTACCACTATGTCTTACCTAGGTTATTCTGATATCCTCATAAATGGCCTACAGTCTCCCCATTCCTTCTCTACAGTCTATTTTCAACACAATAGCAAGAGTGATCCTTTGAAATCTTAGTCAGATCATGACATTCTTTTCTTGAGAACGCTTTGATGGCTTCCAAGCACAAATATAATCATAGTAGAAGTAAAATTTCCTGCCAGCACTTCCCAAGTCCTACCTGATCTGACTCCCCTCCACCTTACATGACTATATATCTTTTACTCTTCCCTCCCTCTATCCTTCACTGCCACCCTCACCAGTCTTTTGGGGATTATTCAAATATGCCAGTCAAATCCCTGCCTCAGGGCCTTTGCACTGGCTATTTCCTCTACCTTGGCTACTTTACCATAAGATAACCCTGTGACTCACTCCCACACCACCTCCAGGTATTAACTTGAATGTCAAGATTCCACACACTCCTTGTTCCTCTCCCTGATCATATTTTTTTCTGTACAACTTAGCCCCAGATCCACATATTATCTATTTATCTTATTTTTTAGCCTCGCCATTAAATTTATTTTTGTTCACCAGCACCAAGAATATTGACAAGCACATAGGAGACACTCAGGAACTATTTACTGAAAAAAAAACTAAGTGAATATATAATTGAGATGAATCGATAAGGAAGTTCCAAAACAGAAAACAGTGGCTCACTCCTGTAATCCCAACACTCTGGAAGGCAGAGGCAGGTAGATTGCCTGAGTTCGAGACCAACCTGAGCTAGAATGAGATCTGGTCTCTATAAAATAGCCAGGCATGGTAGCATGCACATGTAGTCCCAACTACTCAGAATGCTGAGGCAAGAGGATCGCTGGAGCCCAAGAGTTTGAGGTGGCTGTGAGCTATAATGTTACAGCACTCTACTAAGGGTAACAAAGTGAGACTCTCTCAAAAAAAAAAAAAAAGAAAGAAAAGAAAGAGAATTTGATGAAATGTTCTTTCTCTGAGTCTAAGCCACAGACCCATTATATTCTGTTCCTTGTGCAATTCACAACTTCAGCAATACACAACCCTTTCATCAAATTCACAAACTTCTCCACATCACCCACTGCTTCATTTTTTGTTCAGATGATTCTGTGTGGCTTCTCAACTCAACTTGAAGTTCAAAAGTAAGAGCCATATTCCAGCCCATCTTAATCCTTCACCATTACTAGCAGAGCACGACATACAATTTACCATTTCTGTTTTTGGATTCCATGATACCTCCTCTATTGTTCCCACTTTCATGTATTTCTTATAATATATTTTAATCTTATGATTATGTCTCTTTTTTGTTTTCTTTTGTTTTGTTTTTATTATTAAATCATAGCTGTGTACACTAATGCAATCGTGGGGCACCATACAATGCTTTTATAGACCGTTTGACACATTTTGATCACCCTGGTTAACATAGCCCTCCTAGCATTTTCTTAGTTATTGTGTTAAGACATTTATATTCTACATTTACTAAGTTTCACACGTACCATTGTAAGATGCACCACAGGTGTAATCCCACCAATCACTCTCCCTCCACCCATCCTCCCATTTTGCTCCCCTCCCTCTCCACTTTACCCATATTCTTAGGTTATAACTCGGTTATAACTTTCATATGAAAGCCATAAATTAGTTTCATAGTAGGGCTGAGTACATTGGGTACTTTATCTTCCATTCTTGATCTACATTACTAAGAAGAATATGTTCCAGCTCCATCCATGTAAACATGAAAGAGGTAAAGTCTCCATCTTTCTTTAAGGCTGCATAATATTCCATGGTGTACATATATCACAATTAATTAATCCATTTGTGGATCAATGGGTCCTTGGGCTTTTTCCATGACTTAGCAATTATGATTGGGCTACAATAAACATTCTGGTACAAATATCTTTGTTATGATGTGATTTTTGGTCTTCTGGGTATATACCTAGCAGAGGAATTATAGGATTGAATGGCAGATCTATTTTTAGATCTCTAAGTGTTCCCCAAACACCTTTCCAAAAGGAATGTATCAATTTGCATTCCCACCAGCAGTGTAGAAGTGTTCCCTTTTGTCCACATACATGCCAACATCTCTGGTCTTGGGATTTTGTGATATGGGCTAATCTTACTGGAGTTAGATGATATCTCAAAGTAGTTTTGATTTGCATTTCTCTGATGATTAAAGATGATGAGCATTTTTTCATATGTCTGTAGGCTGTGTGCCTGTTTTCTTCAGAGAAGTTTCTTTTCAAGTCCCTTGCCCAGCCTGCGATGGGATCACTTGTTCTTTTCTTGCTTATACGTTTGAGTTCTCTGTGGATTCTGGTTATTAAACCTTTATCGGAGACATAACTTGTAAATATCTACTCCAAGGCTGTCTGCTTGCTTAACTTACTGTGTTCTTGGCTGTGCAGAAGCTTTATAGTTTGATCAGGTCCCAGTAGTGTATTTTTGAAGCTGCATCAATGCCCGGGGGGTTCTCCTCACAAAATACTTGCCCAGACTGATGTCTTCAAGGGTTTTCCCTGCACTCTCTTCTAGTGCTTCTATATTTTCATGTCTTAAGTTTAAATCTTTAATCCAGTTAGATACTATCTTACTTAATGGTGAAAGGTGTGGGTCCAGGTTCAGTCTTCTACAGGTTGCCAGCCAGTTCACCCAGCACCATTTGTTAAATAGGGAATCTTTTCCCCACTGAATGTTTTTAATTGGCTTGTCAAAGATCAAATAATGGTAAGTAGCTGGATTCATCTCTTGGTTCTTTATTGTGTTCCAGACATCTTCTTCTCTGTTTTTATGCCATGCTGTTTTGATGCCTATCAATTTATAGTATAGTCTGAAGTCTGGTAGCATGATTCCTCCTGCTTTGTTTTTATTTCTGAGTAATGTCTTGGCTATTTGAGGTTTTTTCTGATTCCATATAAAATGAAGTATTATTTTTTTCAAGGTCTTTAAAGTATGACAGTGGAGCTTTAATAGGGATTGCATTAAAATTGTATATTGCTTTGGGTAGTATGGACATTTTAACAACGTTTATTCTTCCCAACCAGAGCATGGGATGTTTTTCCATTTGTTAACATTTTCACCTATTTCTTTTCTTAGAGTTTCATAGTTTTCTTTAGATAGGCCTTTCACGTCCTTTGTTAGATAAACTCCCAAATATTTCATCTTCTTTGGCACTACTGTGAATGGAATAGAGTCCTTGACTGTTTTCTAAGCTTGACTATTGTTGGTATATATAAAAGCTACTGATTTATGAATGTTGAGTTTATAACCTGAGATGCTGCTGTAGTCCTTGATCACTTCTAAGAGTGTTTTAGTAGAATCCCTGTTGTTTTCCACATATACAATCATGTCATCTGCGAAGAGCAAAAGTTTGATCTCTTCTGACCCTATATGGATACCCTTGATTGGCTTTTCTTCCCTAATTGTGATGGCTAAAATTTCCATTACAATGTTAAAGAGCAGTGGAGACAATGGGCAGCCTTGTCTGGTTTCCTGATCTGCATGGAAATGATTTCAATTTAATTCCATTCAATATGATATTGGCTGTGAGATTGCTGTAGATGGCCTCTATCAGTTTAAGCAATGTCCCTTCTATACGAACTTTCTTAAGTGTTCTGATCATGAAGGGATGCTGGATATTATCAAAAGCTTTTTCTGCATCAATTGAGAGAATCACAAGGTCTTTGTTTTTTAATTTGTTTATGTGCTGAATTATACTTATAGATTTATGTATATTGAACCAACCTTGAGAGCCTGGGATAAAACCAACTTGGTCATGATGTATAATTTGTTTTTGATGTGTTGCTAGATTCTGTTACGATCTTGTTAAATATTTTTGCATCTATATTCATTAGTGATATTGGTCTATAATTTTCTTTTCTTGTTGGGTCTTTTCCTGGTTTGGGGATCAGGATGATGTTTGCTTCATAGAATGTGTTGGGTAGTCTTCCTTCTTTTTCTACATTTTGGAACAGGTTGAGTAATATAGTTACTAGTTTCTCTTTAAAGGTTTGGTAGAATTCTGCCTTTGAAGCCATCTGGTCCCGGGCTTTTCTTTTTAGTGGGATTTTGTATGGTTGATGCTATTTCAGAACTTGATATTGGCCTGTTCAACATTTCCACTTGATTCTGGCTAAGACTTGGAAGGTGACGTGCTTCCAATTATTGGTCAATTTCATTCAGATTTTCATATTTCTGAGAATAAATTTTCTTGTATTCATTAAGGATTTTTTGAATTTCTGAGGAGTCTATTGTTATTTCATCTTGTTGTTTGTGCTTGATGAAATTATATATTTTACTCTTTTTTTCCTGGTTAGGTTAGCCAAAGGCTTATCTATTTCATTGACTTTTTCCAAAAACCAACTTTTTAATTTATTGATCTCTTGTATAATTCTTTTATTTTCAATTTCATTTAATTGTGCTCTAATTTTGGTTATTTCTTTTCTTCTACTGGGGTTGGGGATGGAATGTTCTTCCTTTTCCAGTTGCTTAAGATGTCCCATTAAGTTGTTAACTTCCTCTCTTTCCGTTCTCTTGAGGAAGGCTTGCAGTGCTGTAAATTTCCCTCTTAGGACTGCCTTTGTGGTATTCCAGAGTTTCTGATAATTTGTATCCTCATTGTCATTTTGTTCCAAAAATTTGGCAATTTCCTTCTTAATCTCATATCTGACCCAGCTGTCATTCAGCATAAGGTTATTTAACTTCCATGTTTTTGTATGAGTATGCAGATTCCTGTTGTTACTGAGTTCAACTTTTATTCCATGGTTGTCCGAGAAGATGCAAGGAATAATATCTATTTCTTTAAATTTACTGAGGTTAGACTTGTGACCCAAGATATGATCGATTTTGGAGTATGTTCCATGGGCTGATGAGAAGTATGTGTATTCAGTTTTGTTGGGATGAAATGTTCTGTAGATGTCTGTTAAATCCAAATGTTGGATGGTTAGGTTTAAATCTAAAATTTCTTTGCTCAGCTTCTTATTGGAGGATCTCTACAACACTGCCAAAGGAATGTTGAAATCTCTGACTATTATGGACCTGGAGGAAATCAAGTTGCTCATGTCTGTTAGAGTTTCTCTTATAAATTGAGGTGCATTCTGGTTGTGTGCATAAATATTAATAATTGAAATATCATCATATTGAGTATTACACTTAACAAATATGAAGTGACCATTCTTATCCTTCCTTACTTTTGTTGGTTTAAAACCTATTGTGTCTGCAAATAGAATTGCAACACCTGCTTTTTTCTGGTTACCTTTTGCTTGAAAAACGGATGACCATCCTTTCACTCTGAATGTACATTTATCTTTTAAGGTAAGATGTGACTCTTGTATACAGTAAATATCTGGCCTGAGTTTTTGAATACAGTCAGCTAACCTGTGCCTCTTTAGAGGACAGTTTAAGCTGTTCACATAAATGGAGAATATTGATAAGTCTGGTAAAATTTTGGGTATCAAGTTTTCGAAAGTCCAGTGGACATTTTTAATCCTTTTGCCACTGTAGAAGTTGGAGTTTGATCAAAAGTTTCTGAGTGAGTTTACTTTTGTGGTAGATGATTGGGCTTGTCCTTATGGAGGATAGGTCTGAGAATATCCTGAAGAGCTGGTTTGGTTATGGCAAATTTTTTCAACATACGAATGTCATTAAATTATTTAATTTTTCCATCATAAATGAAACTCAGTTTAGGATCCAGGGTTGAAAGTTATTTTGTTTTAGGAGATTAAAAGTCAATGACCACCGTCTCCTGGCTTGAAAAGTTTCAGCAGAGAGATCTGCAGTCATTCTAATATTCTTCCCTTTGTAGGTAATGGATTTCTTACATCTGGCTGCTTTCAGAATTTTCTCCTTCATATTGACTTTAGTGAAGTTAATTATGATATGCCTAGGGGATGTCTTATTCAAATTGAGTCATGCTGGGTTTCTGAAACTGTCTGCTCTCTGAATTTCAGAATCTCTTGGCATGTCTGGAACATTCTGTTTCATAATTTCGTGGAGAAGGGCCTCTGTGCCTTGTGAGGCCACTTCAACACTTTCAGGGATTCCAATGAGGCGGATATTAGCCTTCTTCAAATTATCCCAGAGCTCTTTGAGAGAATGATCCATTTTTGCTCTCCATTTCTTTTCCTCTTTGAGAGTTTGGGAGCGTTCAAAAGCTTTGTCTTCAATATCAGAAATCTTTCTTGTGCTTGCTCCACTCCGTTACTGAGGGATTCTACTGCATTTTTCAGATCTTTGGGGGCTGCAATTTCTTGCTTCCGTGCATCAAAATCTTTGGTGGTTTTGTCTCTAACTTAGTTAAATTCTTGAGACAACTTTTGAATTTCTTCTCGAATTTCTAATTCCGACTTTTGAATTGCTCCTCAAATTTCTAATTCCAAATTTTCCTCCATTGTATTAATCTTGTTTGCAATCCAAATTTTGAATACGATTTTTGACATCTCGGCCAGCTGTTTATGAATGGGATCTTCATTTTCATCTGCCATATCTTTCCTGTGTGGGGTGGAGGGTTGATCTGTTCAGGTTATTCATGTTACCAGAGTTTTTCTGCTGATTCCAGAGCATGATTATTTTACACCATTTGACTTTTCTGCTGGAGCTTTGTCGAGGACCCTTACAGTGCTATGGCCTGAGAAACTGGGGATCTGTTTGGTGTGGTGGGGCTAAATGGTTCTGTCTTCTTTTTAGCTGGTCTCTGTCCAATGTTAGTGAATCAGTTACTCTGGGTTGAAGTCTCAGCTGTGGAGAAATACTAGCAATTAAGTCACCCCACACCCCACCCCCAGGCAACAATCGGAAAAGGAAAATCAAACCTTCCTATAACCACACACCCAGGGTACCACTTGGATAGTTCTCGGGCAATTGGCCCAGTTCAAGAGGTCCAAATCGATTATCTCAGTCAGCACCTGATTCAGGTGGGGGAATTTAAAAGGTCTCTGGTAACTGGATCGCAGGGGTCTGCTGACAACTCAAATATGACTTGTTCCGGTGCTCTGTGAAGTCAGCAAATCAATTAGTCTGTGAAAGTTGATGCCTCCTTCCCCACCTTGTACCTCTGTCACACCCAATCACTGATAGCCCCACAGGGCTGTGACTCAGTTGCCTCCAATGAGCAGATACTCCAGGTGTTTGCACCTGCCTGAATCAGGAAATCTATATGCGCTCAGCCAAGCTTCTGCTCTGTGCCTCTATCCAGCAGGAGTAGGTGAGGCCTAACAACCTTGGGCACTTGATGGAGGCTGGGGGGTGTTCACTCAGTTCCAGCCCCACCCCTGATCGATGTTACTGACAGAACAGAACAACTTTGCAGAAATTTGTTTCTGTTCCTGCTAAATTCCCCTGTAGAAGAGAAGCTGTTTTGAGTTCCCAGAAACTGCTCCTCAGGCCCTGTCTTTTCTCCTGCAGGTTTGTATTCACAGCCCGGTTAGCTGTCAGTTCTAGCCTCCTGCCTTCCTTTGTCTATAAGCTGATGATCCCCTGAGGGCCAGGTGCATCTTAGGTTCAGTAAAGCAGTTCTCTGGGTCAGCCCCACCCTGAGATTTTCCCAGCTCTGTGCATGCGTTTTCTAGTCCCCGCGCTTCACCCAGGCTGGTACCGCCTAGGCAAACCCTTTATTCACAGGGCCTGCGTTTCCGTCCCAGATCTGTTCTGCAGTGGTTGCCACCTGCGAAGATGCCCGGCCTCCTCTGGTTGCCCAGGGACACAGGGGATGTGTCTTCGAAATATCCAGGGGTGAGCCCTATTATTGCCCAAAACAGCTGCTTCTCTGTGCCCCGGGGCACCGACACTCCAGCATGGTTCCCTCTTAGCTGACCATCCTCTCCTCACTCCCATGCCGCAGAATCAGCACTGAGCAGCTGCAGTCCAGGTCCTGTCCACACCCCTCAAGAAATCACCAAAGAATCTGGACTCCTGGGGGACAGGCCTCAAGACCTCAGAGTGAGAGTGGAGGGGAGTGCTGGGAGCTCAGAATTGCAGGTACAGAATATATACAGTTTTATGCCTGGCAGGAGAATGGCATGGCACCCTAGTAGAGGAGGTCAGTCCAATTTTTAGAGGGTCTCTCTCTTGTAGAGTGTAGTTAGAGGACCTTTGAACTCTGCTCATTTGTGGGGCACTCTGAGTCATTCTCATGGGGGAGGGGACTCCCATCCACTTGGTGATGGATTTTGTACCTTTTGTTTGTATCCTTGGGGTCACAGCTTGCCTCAGTGGGGTTGATGTGTGGTTCTTCAATCTTCTCTCTTGGTGCAGCCCTAATCCACCTGTTACTTGCTAAATTTCTGTCCTTTAACTCTCCTTCTGGATGGGAGCCTCTGTGGAAAGCTGGCTTGTCAGCCACCTTGTCTCTGCCCTGATTATGTCTCTTTCTTAATGTAATTGAGTGTGAACAGCACTCTGGCTTCTCAAGATTTTCCACTGAAGTGATTGAATATAACTTTTCACCACCCAGCCCACTAACCTTTCCCAGTGGTAGCACCTATCCCCAGGTTCTTCCAATTAGTTAACCTAGTAGATAAGGGGTGTCATCATGAATATGTAAGTCACAATGAAAGAGATTACAAGGGAAAGTTCATCATCAGGGATGGAGAAAATGTCTTGTAGCTCACAGAAATAAGGAGAGGTTTGAATTTAAAAAATGTTCCTGGCCATGGGGCTTTTACCACTTCAGAAATGCAGATTCAGAGAATTCATTTTAGAGCAAATCAGAAACTTATCTATTTATCTGACTGTTTCTATCCTTAAATGTCACTCTGGGTTTAAAGCTCCTGAATATTGTTTTATGTAGAGTCCTTAGAGATAATTTTGTATATTGCAAATTTGGTTTGGATAGCATTGAGTTTCAAGAAAAGGGCTAAGGCAGTAAGAAAAACTATAGGGAATAAAAAATCATAAAGGAGACTCTACTGACATAAAAAGGGGTGGACAGGAAAAAAACAAGGTTTTTGTGAAAGATAATAAAATACAGTAAATGCTATTGGGAAGAACCTAAAATTCATTTATTTCAGCCTCTTCATGTTATGGAGGAACTTCTTCCCCAAATGGGAAAATAAATTGCCCAAGGTCACAGAGTGGTTAAGGACCAGGTACTCATCATAAGCATAATAATGGCAATGATAATAATAATGTGCTCTACAGCACTCCGCAAATCACTGGAAATAACCATTACTATTTAGATTCAAGGCTTATTCAAACCAGATGGAAATTCTGTGCCCACTTTCTTAGCATGGGTTTTTACTATTATAATTATTATTATTATTATCATTATCATTATTGTAAGTACAGTTAACATGAGATCTACCTTCTTAACAAAATTTTACATGTACAATACAGTATTATTATCTATGGATATAGTATTATACAGCAAGTTTCTAGAACTTATTCATCTTGCATGACTGAAACTTTATACTTTTGGAAGAGTAATTCCTTATGTCCCCATACCTTTAGCCCCTGGCAACCAACACCCTACATCCTGATTCTATACAATTGACTATTTTAGATGGTTCATATAAGTGTAGTTATGCACTATTTCTCCCTCTGAGACTGGCTTATTTCACTTAGCATAATATCCTCAAGGCTCATACATGTTGTCACATAAGGCAGGATTTCCTTCTCAAGGCTGAATAATATTCCACTGTAAGCATATACCATATTTTCTTTATCTATTCATCTGTTCTAGGACATTTAGGTTGTCTCCATATCTTGGCTATTGTGAACAGTGCTGAAATAAACATAAGAATGAAGATATCTCTTTGACATCCTTATTTCATTTCCTTTTTATGTATATGCAGAAGTAGGATTTCCGGGATTATATGGTAGTTCTAATTTTAATTTTTTAAAGGAAACTACATACTGTTTTCCACAGCCACTTCACCATTTTATATTTCCATCAACAGTACATACAGGTTTCATTTCCTCTATATCCTTACCAACACTTACGATTTGGTGTGGGGGGCGGGGTTCTGATGCCTCTGAAAATTGCATTATGATTTTGATTTTTATTTCCATGATAATTAGTGATTTTGAATACCTTTTCCTGTGCCTATTGTATGACTAGCCAGAGCAGTTAGGCAGAGGAAACAAGAAAGGGCATCAATCAGAAAGGAAGAAGTAAATTATTTCTGTTTGCAGACAGCATAGTCTTATACGTAGAAAGACTCCACCAAAAAACTTAGAATGAATAATTCAATAAATTTGCAAGATAAAAGATCAACATACAAAAATCATTTGCATTTCTATATACTGACAACAATCTAGAAATGAAATAAAACTAGCCCATTTACAAGCATCAAAAAGGACAAATTACTTAGGAATAAACTTAACTAAGGAGGTGAAAGACCCATGTAATAAAAATTACTAAGCATTGATGAAATAAAGAAAACATAAACAAATGGAAAGATATCCCACATTTATGATTTAGAAGATTTAATATTGTTAAAATGCTCATAGCATCCAAAGAAATATACAGATTCAATGAAATCCCTATCAAAATCCTAAGGGAATTATTTATAAAAGGAAAAAATAATAATACTGAAATTTATTTAGCCATAGATTTTTTTGTTGTTAACCAGGGCTGCCCCTAACATTGGCAGGGCCCAGAGTAAGATTACAAATAGAAGTCCACAGATCATGTATCTAGATGTTTAACTCTCACATAGCATACTAACTGTGAAATAAATACATTTGCTTTTCCTACATTGACAAATATATCCTGCTCTAGATTTTGAAACTCAGGTTTGAATTTAGAATCCCCAAAGTCAGTGTGATTGTGAAGCAGAGAGTAGTAGCATGGGGAAAGTCATCCTTCAACCTTGAATATGGCTTGCTCACCTTTTACACACTCCATTTCATTGCAAATATCTGCTCCTTTAATACTCCTCAGGTCTGGAGGCTTCCATACTGGAAACACATTTTGTCCTTAGTAGGACAAACTCAGTGAGGAGCCCAAATGGACTTTGTAAGTGGAATTAGGACCCCTGAAGCTTGGCATTACAGGTCTAAGTACAAAAAGCATACATTAGAAGGGTGCATAACCTCCACATAAATAAATGCCCCATACCCTCCATGAACTCTTCATCCTGAGGAGGGCCAAAGTTGGGCCCTCTAAACCAAGGGGTCCAGGGGCCCCTCTTGCAAAACCCTGAAATATAACATGGTACATACATTCTGGAGAAAAAAAAAAACTGTCTTCAGCAAAATACCACATTAAAAGAAAAAAAAAAAACAGCACTTATGGGAAAAAAATATGGTTAAGAATACTCTCTAGGCTCGGTGCCTATAGCTCAGTGGCTAGGGCACCAGCCACATACACTAGAGATGGCGAGTTCAAATCCAGCCCAGACCTGCCAAACAAAGACAACTACAACCAAAAAATAGCCAGGCATTGTGGCGGGTGCCTGTAGTCCCAGCTACTTGGGAGGCTGAGGCAAGAGAATCGCTTAAGCCTAAGAGTTTGAGGTTGCTCTGAGCTGTGATGCCATGGCACTCTACCCAAGGCAACAGCTTGAGAGTCTGCCTCAAAAAAAAAAAAAAAAGAATACTCTCTAAACCTATTCAACTTTATAACCAATTAAGTTTTTTAAAAAAATAGAAATTAGTATGTTGGAAGAGAACTTAAATAGCTCAATAGGGCAGCTCAGGGTAACTGCTTGACAGACATTAGAAATGATCATGAAACAATAAAATATGAATGCTTTCTGTGGGCACTGAGATAATACCTGTGTAAAAACATACTGAACAGTGGATCTGCTTGCTGTTAAGGTGTGCTTGGGAGGAAATGCAGCCTGCTCCAAGGCACATGCTTTCCAGGTTAGGGTGCACCTCTTTGCAGAGGAAGCTGGTTGAAGGCATTTATTTTTTACTTTCTTAAAAATGGAGTTGAAAAGTCTTCTGCATACACAGCAGGTGAACTGATGGTTTTTCCTTTCCTGCTGAAGGTTATAATTCTACTGCCATCGTTCCCTCTTCCCTCACCTAACAGAAAGTACATATGATACCAACATTACCTCCATGTTCAACTGACATCATGGCCTATTTTCACTGCATGGAAACTACTTAGTGTTAGAGAAGTGCAAGTATTAGCAGAACAGACTCCATAGCTCATTTACCTTTGTTACAAAAATAAGAATTTCACTAACAATGATTGAAAGAATAAAAGCAATCTGTTGCCTAGTTGAAAAATTTGCCCAGGATGCAAATATATGCCACATTAATTCATACTCTGTGTTCAAGGGCCCATTCAATTGTCACTTTTCCCTGATTTTTTCTTTACTGTTACAAGTTTAAAGGGATCTTAAAGCTTTAAAGTCTGCTCCTATAACCTTTTTACACCCTCTCCCTACATCATACATACTAATACATATGTTATTCATGCAGTTGTATTACCTGCTTGAGGGCAAAGTTGAGGTTACATCCATCTTTCCATAGGCCACTGTACCTCACCCAGGTACAGCTATCAGAGGTGTTCAATAAATGCTCAAGAAAATAAATAAAACCTGGGATCTGGAAGCCATGATTCTCTGCTGAACCTCAGTCTTGAATGATGATAATTAAACGGTGATTCTTCCCTTTATTATCCACCAACTCTATGATTGCCCCAAGGGGCTGAATGAGGCTGTAGAAAAACTGACAATATTAATATACACAATAATTATTATAGCATTTTTAGAAAATCACGCATGAAGCTAAATGCATAATGTACATTAGCTCAGTCAATAGCCATTCTAGAAGCAAATGGTGATTCCCCTGTTTTATAAAGGAAAAAACTGATGCTCAGAGAGGTTAAATTATTTGTCCAAGATGGCATACTCAGTGGAAGGGATGGACCTCTCTTGTGTGTTCTTTAAATTTCAACTCCCTCATCTATAAAATTAAGTCAAATATTTTCCCTGTAGACCTCACAGAATCACTGTGAGGTTGAAGAGAGCTCCAAACAGCCCAAGAAAATACTAATTTCTTACATTTGCAAGGAACATTAGAGCTTTTTATCTAATACATGATCTAATGAATCACGTATTTAAAAAGCCCTAGGGTAAAGTATTATTAATTTCTTGTACTGTTTTTAATCCCTTACATGTTGTAGGCACTATAAAATAATAATAGTATCAACAACTAATATTAAAATATGCTAAGATTGGTACTTAGAGCTTTACACAGATTGTTTACTGTGTTACACAGATAGTAAAAGAAAAGTTAAACGTATTCTTAGTAACCCACTTTAAAGATAAGAAACTATATAGAAATTAGGCAATTTGCATAATTCATTTTTAGTGCCTTAACACATTAAGATTTCAATATACATTATTACTCTAAAAAGGAATTTATTTCACAACAGAATTAATCCCAAATATCTTATGATTACAATATTGTGTGTAATTCAGTGTGTGTGTCATTATCACTGATTATGACGCACAAGGATGAAAAGAAATGCTGGTCAGATTTGACAGAGGCAGGACTAGATGCTTTTCTGACACCACTATTGGTGAGGAAACCTGGATTTACCAGTTTGATCCAAATAATAAGCATCAGTCAGCATGTGGATTTTTTTTACCTGATGAAAATCCACCAATAAAAGTGAAGCAGCCCTGAGGTGTCAGAAAGAAAATGGCAGCAACTTTCTTCTCCAAAAGTGGTCATGTTGCAATTGTTCCTCTGGAGGAACAAAGGACTATTACTTCTCAATGGTACACAATAGTATGCCTCCAAAAGTTTTCCAGAAGCTTCAAGAACAGCAGCCAAAGACAGTTGAGGAGGAACACCTTGCTCCATGACATTGCACCTGCCCTCACAGCCAACATTACCATTCTGCTCCTGGAGTCCTCAGAAGTTACACTTATGACTCATCCACCCTACAGTCCTGACCTGGACCCATGAGATCATTGCCTAATCCTTACAGTAAAAAATTGCATACATGAAAGAAAGTTCTCCAGCCCTGAAGCAGCTGTTCATACCTACAAAAGTGAACTATGGAAAATTATTTTCAAACATGGTTTACAAGAATGCACAAGTGGATAGAATGCTGTGGTGATTATTTTGAGAAAACATAATAATCAAAATCTTTTTACATTTCTTAATTTTCATGTATCTCAAAACTTTAATAATGTCTCTTGTAGAACAGCAATTGTATATTAACCTTCTATCCTACAACTGTGATGCAATCACGTACTAGTTCCAGGGCTTTTTTCTTGATTTTGAGGGTTATAGATAATCACATCATTTGTAAAAAAGATATTTTTATTTCTTTCTTCCCAATCTATATATCTTTTTTTGTTCCTTCTCTTCTTACACTAACTAGGGCTTCCAATAGGATGGTGAATTAAGAGTGGCAAGAGAGAACATCCTGACCCTGTTCCCAGTGACAGAAAGAAAGCATCTTGTCTCTCACCATTAAGTATCTAGAACAGCTAAGGAAATTACCACTCTCACCATAGGTAATTTCTTTAGCTGTTCTAGATCAGGAATAGGGAACCTTTCCATGTTAGAAGGCTACATTAATTTAGTTATAATCAAATAAATCTACAAAAACTTTCAAGGATGTACTTAAAATACACATTATTTTATAAAAAATATAGCTACTACACACTATAATTTAAAAAACAAAACTATTAATTTTAAAGTTAGCCAATTTTTTTTTTTTTTATACAGAGTTTCACTATGTCACCCTCAGTAGAGTCCTGTCACATCTTAGCTCACAGCAACCTCAAACTCCTGGGCTCAAGCCATTCATTCTCTTGCCTCAGCTTCCCAAGTAGCTGGGACTACAAGTACCCACCACAACACCCCCCATTTTTTGTTGCAGTTGTCATTGTTGTTTAGCAGGCCCAGTCTGGGTTCAAACCCGCCAATCTTCGTGCATGTGGCTGGCACCATAACCACTATGCTACAGGTGCTGAGCCTAGCCAAACTTTTAATGACTTTGGTTGTGTCACCTCTTTGTTGGAAAGCACTTGAATACTTGGTTGCAACCTGAAAATCCGTGTTCTCAGTTAATCCTCTAGGTCACTCATTTTTGATCTTGAGGGCCTCATGATTTGAGGAGGGTAGGAGAATGTGGTTTTACATCAATAAGTGGCTGAAAATCAAGAGAGTATTTTGGGGGCATGTTGCTGAAGGCATGGTGTTCTACCGCATTTTCCCATATTTTTATTGGATCTTTCTTAGCATCAAACAATGACCATAAATTAAAATGTCATCTACTAAGACCTCAATCAATTTCATCTGTAGTTCTTTAGGTGCCTTGGGTGATACCAATTAGGTGAGGCTGAAATGCTAATTTGAGTTTGATGTCATGAGTCTCAAAGTCAGTGAACCTTTCTTTGTATGCTTCAATAGGTCTATAACAGCTGCATATTTTCCAAATCAATCACATATGCCTTCCTGCTCATCAGCGAACTTTGCTAACTGAGGAAAATGTTCATCTGAAATTTCCTTTTGAAGAAGTGTTTTGACAAAAAATAGCTTTTTTCAAAATGCTTACATTTTTTGCCACATATCATATACAGTCTTAGTTTTTTACCTTGCAAAGAATTATTCAAGTTGTTTTGATTTGGTATTATAGCACACAAAATAGAAATCTTCTTTCAATAATTCACATTGCTGATTCTCTTCTTCATAAAACTGACCTTTTTTCACAGAGATAAAATTTTGGCTAACAACTTTCCTTATGATAGCCAATGCACTTTTTAGAATGATACAGCCAATCCACACTGAATAACACATTGTTCAACTTTAGAAATTGACGATGCCATAGGCGGCGCCTGTGGCTCAGTTGGTAAGGCGCCGGCCCCATATACGGAGGGTGGCGGGTTCAAACCCAGCCCCGGCCAAACTGCAACCAAAAAATAGCCGGGCGTTGTGATGGGCGCCTATAGTCCCAGCTGCTTGGGAGGCTGAGGCAAGAGAATCGCTTAAGCCCAGGAGTTGGAGGTTGCTGTGAGCTGTGTGAGGCCACGGCACTCTACCGAGGGCCATAAAGTGAGACTCTGTCTCTACAAAAATAAAATTAAATTAAAAAAAAAAAGAAAGAAATTGACGATGCCATGTTACATTTGCACAAGTATAGTTAACAATATGTATAACTTGTTACAAAGCATCACTTAAGGGGCAGCACCTGTGAGTAGGGCACTGGCCCCATACCCATAGGTGGCAGGTTTGAACCTGGCCCCAGCCAAACTGCAACAAAAGAATAGCTGCACATTGTGGCAGGCGCCTGTAGTTCAAGCTACTCAGGAGGCTGAGGCAAGAGAATCACCTAAGCCCAGGAGTTGGAGATTGCTGTGAGCTGTGATGCCACGGCACACTACCAAGGGTAATAAAGTGAGACCCTGCCTCTTAAAAAAAAAAAAAAAAAAAGCAAAGCGTCACTTAAAATAGTAGGTTTAGGCCTTGCATAGTAGCTAACACCTCTAATCCTAGCATTGAGAGGCCAAGGCAGAAGGATTGCTTAAGGTCAGGACAGAGACCAGCCTGAGCAAAATAAGACTCCATTTCTACTAAAAATAGAAAAATTGGCTTTGCATGGTGGCATACACCGATAATTCAGCTTCTGAAGAGGCTGAAGCAGGAAGAATCACCGGAACTTAGGAGTTTGAGGTTGCTGTGAGTTAGGCTTATGCCATGGCACTCTTGCCCAGGCAACAGAGCAATATTCTGTCTCAACTGGAAAAAAAAAAAAAGTACTTTTAGCACAGAGATTTTGCTGATGCAAGATAAAATTAAGAGAAATGAGAACATCTGGATTTGGTAATACGTTTTTATTGAAACAATACACTTCATGTTTTCCTGTCATAGAAGAGGTACCATCTGTACATACACTTACTAATTTACCAAAATCAGTCCAACTTCACAACATTTACATTGAAAGCTGTTGAGATGCGATAGTCCCTGTGTTCTGTTCTCAAGAGTTCCCAAAGCAAGTAATACTTTGTAGAGAAGAAAATCTTCTATTATGACCTGAATGAAGTCTAAATCTTGCAGCAAGTCAATACCATCAGTTGATTCATCCAAAGCGAGTATTGTACTTATTGCCACCTGTAAGAAAAACTCGGACCCTACTACTTCAGGCATAAATCAGATGGTGATTTATTACACCTGCACAGTGTAATAAAGTGAGGAGCAGGCTGATTTTTATACCATTTTTGTTCTACGTGGCAAGCAAGCTGGTGGAGCAGAGAAGCAAAACGTGACAGTTAGCTTGGGGTGGGGTTACAGTGTGGCAGTTTGGGAAACTTAGCTTGGGAAAATTTGCTTGAGTAAGCTTTTTCTATTGTTTTACCTGTGGCTAGGAGTTCTTGGGAACTCAGGGAACTTCTTTATTCTATTCTGAAACCTGTTCCTGGATTTTGCCGGGGGTGGGGGGCTTCAGGGGGTGGTTTGAGACATGTGGGGACTCAGGCTGAGACAGTTAGGGGCCTTTAGGGGTCTTTTTGCTGGGTCGGTTACTATAGTATATATTTTCCTTTTGAAGTATAGCATAAAGTTGTTCTGTTAAGTTGAAGCCTAATTCATGCTGCTAATCAGTTATGCTTCTCCTTGAAAGAGGCAGTTGCTTGCCTTTTGAAACGTGATCAGTATCTTAAACATCCTACAACTCTTATGTCCCTCTGGAGGAGGATGTTCCCTGGTTCTTGGTTCCCAGTGTCAGGAATGAGCACTGGTGCCTAGACCATAATGGAGTGACTATAGACACAGAGCCATCACCATCAACTTACATTTATTGTGAAACAAAAGCACACAAAGTATAAAGAAAATACATCTCAAGAGCAAGATGGGTCTCTCTACCTAAATGGAAAAGAGACCCCAAATCTGAACCCACACCATCCTTTGTAGGCTAACTGGTTTGTCCCAGCTTTCTCCCCACAAGATTGGCTATTGGCTCCCACCTCCAGGGTCACAGCATGAGCTGCTCCTGGCAGGGGAAGCACCTTTACAGGCTGCCTCCGCTCTGGATGGGCCTGCTCTGTGTGAGCCTGGCAGTGATCAGGGCATAAGACACCTTCAACAACGCACTCTTTCACAATTTCTATATCACTGAATAGCTGCCCTTTATTCCCAAATACATAAATATATAAGTAGCTTCAGTGGCATTTATTTTCAGGTCTTACTGCTGTTTTGAGAGAATAATCTTTGCTTTTGCTTTTCTTCTTGTAATTTTTCTTCCTGTAATACAACCTTTCACATCTCTTCCTCTAATTTAAAATACGTATTTGTGGCCCTTGTGAGTGTTATAATGCCAATGAGCATTGAATTTCTTTAATGTTGGTATTGCATTATCACAAATCATCTCATCTTTAGCAAAAACAAGTTGCTATTGCAATTCCCAATCCTCACTTCAAAATGTTTTCTTCCTTCACCATTCTTGTGGTCTTCTTTGACAAGACGGGCTGTTAAGCAGACAGAATTTAAAAATATTGTCAAGCTGTATAACTATTCATACATTTCACTTCTAACAGAAAGTACACCCTTGTCAAAAGGTGATAGCAGACTGGCATACTTAATCTGCATGAACTCTCACTAGCCAGCCTCCTGAAGTAGTGGTGCCTGTCAGGAGGGAGAAGTTAGAACTAAATTATCAGTGTAGCAGCTGTCAGTTTAGCCCCTATAGCTTACTAATATTCTAATTGTGCCAGTCAATCTGGGAGGATTATTTCATTAAAACTTATTTTGTGGCTCAGTGCCCATAGCACAGTGGTTAAAGTGTCAGCCACATGCACTGAGGCTGGCGGGTTCGAGCCCGGCCTGAGCCAGCTAAACAACAATGACAACTGCAATAAGAAAAGAGCCAGGCATTATGGCGAGTGCCTGTAGTCTCAGCTACTTGGGAGGCTGAGGCAAGAGAATCGTTGAAACCCAAGAGTTGGAGGTTGCTGTGAGCTATGACACCATGGCATTCCACTGAGGGCAACATAGCAAGACTCTGCCTCAAAAAAAAAACCCAAAAACTGGGCAGCGCCTGTGGCTCAAAGGAGTAGGGTGCCGGCACCTTATGCCAGACGTGGCGGGTTCAAGTCCAGCCCCAGCCAAAAACTGCAAAAAAAAAAAAAAAAAAAACTTATTTTCTTCTTCTGTATTTTAAATATATTCATTTTAAAAACAAAAATAGAAAAGATGAACAAAATATATTAATACAAGTAAAAGAATATGTTCTGTAAAATTTGGATTCAGTCAAAAGGCCACACTTAAAGACTTAGAAGGCACATGTGGCCTTAAGGCTGCAGGTTCTCCGCCCCTGTTCTAGATCAACTTGAAGATGTTCTTCTCTATTCCCAGTCTTCTAAAACTTTCTATCAGAAATGTATGTCGGAGATGTTGGAGTCTGTCAAATGCTTTTTCTGCATCACTTGATAGAATCATATATTATTTCTTTAGTGTGCTAATGTGAAATCACATTAATGCATTTTGATTTTTGTCAGACCAATCTTACATGCCTGAAATAAATCTCACTGATTATGGCACATATCTAATTTTATGCATTGTTAAATTCAATTTCCTAATACTTCAGGATTTTTGCATTGATGCCCAAAAATACATTGGGCTATAGTTTTCATTCTTTGTAATGTTTTTCTCTGATTTGGGTATTAGAATAATTTTTTCCTCACAGATTGAGTTAGACAGCATTCCTAATGCTTCTATTTTCTAGAAGTGATAGTAAAGAACTGATGTCATTTCTTCTTTAAATATTTGGTAGAATTAGCCAGTGAAACAATCTGGGCCTGGTAATTTCTTTTTTGAAAGATTACTAAATGTTTATCAATTTCTTTAATAAATACAGATCTACTCAGATAATCCATTTTACTTTACAAGTTTGGATGATATACATCTTTCAAAAAACTGCTCCTTTTCACCCAAATTACCAAATTTTTCAGTATAGATTTGTTATGTTCCTTTATTATCTCTTTAATGTCCATGGAATCAATAGTAATAACTCATCTTTTACCTTTTGTCTCTGATATTAATTTTGTCTTCTCCCTGTTTTCCTTACTGGTCTTGGCTATGGATTTATCAATTTTATTGCTCTTTTCAAAGAACTACTTTTGGTTTTGTTAACTTTCTCTGTTAATTTCCTGTTTTCAACTTCATTGATTTCTGCTCAAATTTTTATTGTGTCTTTTCCTCTGTTTATTGAGGCTTAAATTGCTCTTCTTTGCCTTCCTAAGGAATGTTTCTATTAATTTTATTATTTTTGTGATCATTATCCATTTGTTTTTTTTTTAATTTCAGATTAATATGAAGGTACAAATGATTAAGCGAGATTGTTTGCATTTCTCAGGTAAAGCTCAAGTTGTAGTTGAGTTCTTCATCCAGGGTATGTGCTGTACCTTCACATTGTGCCCATTAGCTGAGAGTTTCCCCTTCCCTCTCCTTCTCCTCCTTTCTCTCCTCCCTTCTCCCTCCACTTGAATATACTTATGGGTTTTTCTTACGTGGATGTGTAGTTATTTTTCTATTGGTTTCAAATTAGTATTGAGTACATTGAACACTTGTATTTCCTTTCTTGTGACACTTTACTAAGAAGAATGTGTTTCGACTCCATCCAAGTTAATACAAAAGATGTAAAGTCTCCATATTTTTATGGCTGAATAGTATTCCATGGTATACATATACCACAGTTTATTAGTCCATTCATGGGTTGATGTGCAATTGGGTTGCTTCCACATCTTGGCAATTGTGAATTGAGCTGCAATAAACATTATACCACAGGCACCAAAAATATTTTATTAGCCATTTTGCTAACTTGAAAATAAACTTTATGCTAATAATATAAACATTCATTAGTGCATATATATAGTTAAGTTTGAATTTGCTATTCACAAAACTCAATCAGAGAGAGAGTGGTGACTTTTAACACATTAAGCATGAAAACTTAGTTTAATTCTCCTTCACAACATGTTGCTATTAAGTCTTGAGAAGAAACAGAGTGAATTTCACAAGGAAGTGAGGCTTAAAGATTTAGAGATACTCTTCTTTACCCACAAGAATAAGACTAGTAAACAATTACATAAATCCCCTAAAATGTTTTGAAGTTTGACACATCCTATAGCAATCTACATCATTCATGTGGTGATACTGATACGTTTATAATCTATCAGCCATGGCAAAGTGCCTTGCTTTTATCTTGGTGAAAGGGAAACAAGATGAGCAGATTGCAAACCCATCTACTATGATATATGTTCATATCTACACAGTTGATGGCCCCTCCTTTTCAGGATAGTAGGCAGCTGCTTTGCATCAGTACTTTGATAGAAGGGAATTTTCAAAATTTCACACTCTCTTGCCATCCCTTATTGTACTGAACATATATTTTTCTACTTTCATTATAACCTGATAACTCAGAAAGTTTAATTATAATTGGTTTTAAGAAAAGTTTCTCAAGCCAAGAACCAAGAGAGCTCATCAGTTTAATACTGTCTTTGGACAAGTTAGAAAAATGTTAACAAATTTGAAAGCAATTGTCATGTCTAGACTTGGATATTTGTTTTTAAAATTTTGGTATCATTCAAATTTATAATTAAAAGATGAATTCAAGACAGTATTGTCAACATTTTTTGAGGAAATGAGAGAAAAGGCAAAGCTGCAAAAGAATAAAGAGTCAGAGATCAATGATATTAACAAAAAAGGTAGTTACATGGCCATCTATACATCTGTATAAACTTCAGTTTATGTCAGTTATCCTTAAAGACTTATCCTGTAGGGTTAGGTTGAATACATATTATCATACCTATTATAGATAGGGAAGCATTATATGATTAAACTAAATTCTCTTTAACAACAGAGCTAGGTCTAGAATCAAAAGTCTCTAACTTCTTAGTCTTAAATATGAAAACATATCAAAACAAAAATAAAATATCTAGAAAATTGAGATTGACTTTGGGAAGGAAAGTTACCATTTGCTTCATTTTTAGTGAATTTACAATAATACCATTTAGAGTCTCTGCTTTTACTCTGTGCATTGTTCTGGTAACTCAGTTTAAAATATGTAGAAATCAGCCAGGTGTGGTGGCACACACCTATAATTCAAGCACTCTGGGACAATTACTTCAGCTCAGAAGTTCAAGCTTAGCATGCACAAGACTGAGACATCATCTCTACTGAAAAAAAAAGAAAGAAAGAAAATTAGCCAGGCATGGTGTGGTGCGTGCCTGTAGTCCCAGCAACTTGGGAGGCTGAAGCAAGATCACTTGAGCCAAGCGATAAAGGTGAGCGATGATGCCAGGGCAATAGAGTGAGACAACAGAGTGAGACTCTGTTTCAAAAAAAATTAAATTAAATTAACAAAAATCCTATAAAGTTAGACTGATTATATCCATATTCCAGGTAATTTGCCAAAAGTTTCATCTGATAGATAGAGAGAAACATTATTAATATCCTATTTTAAAACACATAAACTAACAAAAATATCCATCCATGAAGAAACTAGAGTCAAGATTATGGTTATTAATTCCATTCTCCAATAAAAGAACCAAGGGTTCCTTGGGGGGAAATTGCTCATTCTAGGACTGGGAGAAGAAATAAGATGAGACGGGAGCAGCTTATAGTGCCAGAAAGTAAAGAAGTACCCCTCCCAAAAAGAAAAAAAAATGCATATTTTTAGAGTATATCAAAAGGACACAGTCAAACAAAGAGCTTCCAGTAGCCAAAATTGAAATAATTTAACAAGAAAATAAGTAACATTGGATAATAACCTAAAGTATAAAATAAACGTTCATAAGTTCATACTAATATAAATAAATGACTGCTGGGCATGGTGGTTACTGCCTATAGTTCTAGCTATTCAACAGGCTGAAGTGGGACAGTTTCAGAAACCCAGCGTGACTCAATCCAAATAAGACATCTCCCACACATATCATAATTAACTTCACTAACCTTAATATAAAGGAGAAAATTCTGAAAGCAGCCAGACATAAGAAAACCATTACCTACAAAGGGAAGAATATTAGAATGACTGCAGATCTCTCTGCTGAAACTTTTCAAGTCAGAAGACAGTGGTCATCGACTTTTAATCTCCTAAAGCAAAATAACTTTCAACCCCGGATCCTGTATCCAGCTAAACTGAGTTTCATTTATGATGGAGAAATTAAATACTTTAATGACATTCATATGTTGAAGAAATTTGCCATACCCAAACCAGCTCTCCAGGATACTCTCAGACCTATCCTCCATAATGACCAGCCCAATCTTCTACCACAAAAGTAAACTCACTCAGGAACTTTTGATCAAACTCCAACTTCCACAGGCAAAAGGATTAAAAATGTCCACTGGACTTTCGAAAAACTCGATACCCAAAATTTTACAAGATTTATCAATATTCTCCATTAATGTGAACAGCTTAAACTGTCCCCTAAAGAGGCACAGGTTAGCTGACTGGATACAAAAACTCAGGCCAGATATTTGTTGCATACAAGAGTCACATCTTACCTTAAAAGATAAATACAGACTCAGGGTGAAAGGATGGTCATCCATATTTCAGGCAAATGGTAACCAGAAAAAAGCAGGCACAATAGGCTTTAAAGCAACAAAAGTAAGGAAGGATAAGAATGGTCACTTCATATTTGTTAAGGGTAATACTCAATATGATGAGATTTCAATTATAAATATCTATGCACACAACCAGAATGCACCTCAATTTATAAGAGAAACTCTAACAGACATGAGCAACTTGACTTCCTCCAGCTCCATAATAGTCAGAGATTTCAACACTCCTTTGGCAGTGTTGGATCAATCCTCCAATAAGAAGCTGAGCAAAGAAATTTTAGATTTAAACCTAATCATCCAACATTTGGATTTAGCAGACATCTAAACAGAACATTTCATCCCAACAAAATTGAATACACATACTTCTCATCAGCCCATTGAACATACTCCAAAATCGATCACATCTTAGGTCACAAGTCTAACCTCAGTAAATTTAAAGAAATAGATATTATTCCTTGCATCTTCTCGGACAACCATGGAATAAAAGTTGAACTCAGTAACAACAGGAATCTGCATACTCATACAAAAACATGGAAGTTAAATAACCTTATGCTGAATGATAGCTGGGTCAGATATGAGATTAAGAAGGAAATTGCCAAATTTTTGGAACAAAAAGACAATGAGGATACAAATTATCAGAAACTCTGGAATACCACAAAGGCAGTCCTAAGAGGGAAATTTACAGCACTGCAAGCCTTCCTCAAGAGAACGGAAAGACAGGAAGTTAACAACTTAATGGGACATCTCAAGCAACTGGAAAAGGAAGAACATTCCAACCCCAAACACAGTAGAAGAAAAGAAATAACCAAAATTAGAGCAAAATTAAATGAAATTAAAAACAAAAAAATTATACTACAGATGAATAAATCAAAAAGTTGGTTTTTTTGAAAAGGTCAATAAAACAGATAAACCTTTGGCTAATCTAACCAGAAAAAAAGGATAAAATCTCTAATTTCATTAATCGGAAATGACAAAGACAAAATAACAACAGACTCCTCAGAAATTCAAAAAATCCTTAATGAATATTACAAGAAACTTTATTCTCAGAAATATGAAAATCCAAAGAACATTGACCAATACTTGGAAGCACGTCACCTTCCAAGACTTAGCCAGAATCAAGTGGAAATGTTGAACAGGCCTATATCAAGTTCCAAAATAGCATCAACCATACAAAATCTCCCTAAAAAAAAAGTCCGGGACCAGATGGCTTCACGTCAGAATTCTAGCAAACCTTTAAAGAGGAACTAGTACCTATATTACTCAACCTGTTCCAAAATGTAGAAAAAGAAGGAATACTACCTAACACGTTCTATGAAGCAAACATCACCCTGATCCCCAAACCAGGAAAAGACCCAACAAGAAAAGAAAATTATAGACCAATATCACTAATGAATATAGATGCAAAAATATTCAACAAGATCCTAACAGAATCTAGCAACACATCAAAAACAAATTATACATCATGACCAAGTCGGTTTTATCCCCGGGTCTCAAGGTTGGTTCAATATATATAAACATATAAGTATAATTCAGCACATAAACAAATTAAAAAACAAAGACCATATGATTCTCTCAATTGATGCAGAAAAAGCTTTTGATAATATCCAGCATCCCTTCATGATCAGAACACCTAAGAAAGTTGGTATAGAAGGGACATTGCTTAAACTCATAGAAGCCATCTACAGCAATCTCACAGCCAATATCATATTGAATGGAATTAAATTGAAATCATTTCCATGCAGATCAGGAACCAGAAAAGGCTGCCCATTGTCTCCACTGGTCTTTAACATTGCAATGGAAGTTTTAGCCATCGCAATTAGGGAAGAAAAGGCGATCAAGGGTATCCATATAGGGTCAGAAGAGATCAAACTTTTGCTCATCACAGATGACATGATTGTATATCTGGAAAACACCAGGGATTCTGCTAAAACACTCTTAGAAATGATCAAGGTCTACAGCAGCGTCTCAGGTTATAAACTCAACATTCATAAATCTGTAGCCTTTATATATACCAACAATAGTCAAGCTTAGAAAACAGTCAAGGACACTATTCCATTCACAGTAGTGCCAAAGAAGATGAAATATTTGGGAGTTTATCTAACAAAGGACATGAAAGGCCTATCTAAAGAAAACTATGAAACTCTAAGAAAAGAAATAGGTGAAAGGTCTACGGCAGTGTCTCAGGTTACAAGCTCAACATTCATAAATCGGTAGCCTTTATATATACCAACAATTGTCAAGCTTAGAAAACAGTCAAGGACTCTATTCCATTCACAGTAGTGCCAAAGAAGATGAAATATTTGGGAGTTTATCTAACAAAGGACGTGAAAGGCCTATATAAAAAAAACTATGAAACTCTAAGAAAAGAAATAGGTGAAAATGTTAACAAATGGAAAAACATACCATGCTCATGGGTGGGAAGAATCAACCTTGTTAAAATGTCCATACTACCCAAAGCAATATACAATTTTAATGCAATCCCTATTAAAGCTCCACTGTCGTACTTTAAAGACCTTGAAAAAAATAATACCTCATTTTATATGGAATCAGAAAAAAAACCTTGAAAAGCCAAAACATTACTCAGAAATAAAAACAAAGCAGGAGGAATACCCTACCAGACCTCAGACTATATATATAGCTAAATAGACAGATCAAAACAGCATGGTACTGGCACAAAAACAGAGAAGTAGATATCTGAAACAGAATAGAGAACCAAGAGATGAATCCAGCTACTTACCATTATTTGATCTTTGACAAGCCAGTTAAAAACATTCAGTGGGGAAAAGATTCCCTATATAACAAATGGTGCTGGGTTAACTGGCTGGCAACCTGCAGAAGATTGAAACTGGACCCACACCTTTCACCATTAACTAAGATAGACTCTCACTGGATTAAAGATTTAAACTTAAGACATGAAATTATAAAAATACTAGAAGAAAGTGCAGGGAAAACCCTTGAAGAAATAGGTCTGGGTGAGTATTTTATGAGGAGGACCCCCCTGGGCAAATGAAGCAGCTTCAAAAATACACTACTGGGACCTGATCAAACTAAAAAGCTTCTGCACAGCCAAGAACACAGTAAGTAAAGGAAGCAGACAGCCCTCAGAACGGGAGAAGATATTTGCAGGTTATGTCTCTGACAAAGGTTTACTAACCAGAATTTACAGAGAACTCAAACGTATAAGCAAGAAAAGAACAAGTGATCCCATCACAGGCTGGGCAAGGGACTTGAAGAGAAACTTCTCTGAAGAAAACAGGCACAAGGCCTCCAGACATATGGAAAAATGCTCATCATCTTTAATCATCAGAGAAATGCAAATCAAAACTACTTTGAGATATCAAGTAACTCCAGTAAGATTAGCCCATATCACAAAATCCCAAGACCAGAGATGTTGGCGTGGATGCAGAGAAAAGGGAACACCTCTATACTACTGGTTGGAATGCAAATTGATACATTCCTTTTGGAAAGATGTTTGGAGAACCCTTAGAGATCTAAAAATAGATCTGCCGTTCAATCCTATAATTCCTCTACTAGGTACCCTGTTTCCCAGAAAATAAGACATCCTCTGAAAATAAGACCTACTTACAGGAAAGATAAGACATCCCCTGAAAATAAGACCTAGCGCATCTTTGGGAGCACACCTTAAAATAAGACACTGTCTTATTTTCGGGGAAACAGGGTATATACCCAGAAGACCAAAAATCATATCATAACAAAGTTATTTGTACCAGAATGTTTATTGCAGCCCAATTCATAATTGCTAAGTCATGGCAGAGGTCTAAGTGCCCATCAATCCATGAATGGATTAATAAATTTTGGTATATGTACACCATGGAATATTATGCAGCCTTAAAGATAGATGGAGACTTTACCTCTTTCATGTTTACATGGATGGAGGTGGAACATATTCTTCTTAGTGAAGTATCTCAAGAATGGAGAAAAAGTATCCAGTATACTCAGCCCTACTATGAAACTAATTTATGGCTTTCATATGAAAGCTATAACCCAGTTATAACCTAAAAATATGGGGAAGGGGAAGAGGGAGGGAAGTAAGGGGAAGGATGGGCAGAGGGATGGTGATTGGTGGGATTACACCTGCGGTGCGTCTTACAAGGGTACATGTGAAAATTAGTAAATGTAGAGTGTAAATGTCTTAACACAATAACTAAGAAAATGCCAGGAAGGCTATGTTAATCAGTGTGATGAAAATGTGTCAAACGGTCTGTAAAACCAGTATAGGGTGCCCTATGATCGCATTAATTCACACAGCTATGATTTAGTAATAATAAAAAAAAGAATATTCAATACAAATGGAAAAAAATAAAAGATAAAAATGATTGTTTACCTCTCTAAAAAAATTTAAAAAATTAAAAATTAAAATAAAAAAAGAAATTAAAAAAAAGAGGCTGAAGTGGAAGGATCATTAGAGCTCAGAAGCTCAGGAGCAGACTGGGCAACATAGCAAGACTCCATTTCTAAAAATGAATAATAATTAAATAAACCATTGAGTAAATAAATTGGATGGAAATAACCAACAAATCTCCTGGCAAGAAATATTCCAAATATTTTATGTTGTTATTCCTCCTTTGATGAGATGGAGCATAACTCCTCACTCTTAAATATGGGCAGGGCATAGTAACTTGCTTCCAAAGACTATAGTATGAAAAGTGGGTAAAATTAATTTTACAGTGGAGAAATCTGACAAACACTACCTCAGTTGAGTGATCAATGTCACAATATCAGTAATAAGTCAGGTTAGTTGCATATATCCTTGCTATGATGTGATGAGAATGACTCTTTACGTCTATGAACTGTCTTCCAAAACCCATAGTCCCAGTTCAAACACAAGAAATTTATCAGACAAAGCCCCATAGAAAGACATCCTAGAAAATACCTGCACAGTACTCCTCAAAACACTCAGTCATTAAAATCTTGGCTGAGAAACTGTCCTGGCTAAGCGGAGCCTTAGGAGACATGACAACTACACGTCGTGTGGTATTCAGGATGGGATCCTAGAACAGGAAAAGGATATTAGGTAAAAAAACAAGAAAATCCAACTAAAGTAGGAATGTAGTCAGTATCACATCATCAATGCTGGTTCATTCATTGTGACAAATGCACCATACTAACGTAAGTTGTTAGTAATAGGGGAAGAATATGAGGTATATGGCAACTTTTGATATTCTTTGCAACTTTTATGTAAATCTAAATGTCTTCTAAAATTAAAATGCTTATTACCTCACAAAGAAGTAACTTATTTATTTACTAATTAATCAATACATCAGTTCATTAATTTACTTGTTCATTCACTGATACCTTTAATTATTCAACAAATATTCTTTGGGGTCTAGTTTGTAGCACTATACCACTAAGTCATAAGTATACCACAGCTCTGTAATGGGTGTTTTCTCCATCTGATGCCTGGTATACCCTTGAGAAGCTGTCGTATTCCTTATTAGGTAGTTTAAAATTCTAGCACAATGTAGTAAATAGTACCACCTGTGTGTAGAATCCAGAAAAGAAGGGAGAGAAATATTGAAGAACACTAGTTACTCAAAGATCATTGTGAGTGGAGAATTTCTTATAACAGAATTCTGATTATGGATTACATTGCACAAAATATGGAAAATGGTTTTGATTGTTTTATTTTTTGACTACGTCATCTTCAAAAGCACTGTGGTGTCACTCAGAGCTTGCAATAATTACCTGCTATTTATTGACTATATAACACCACTTTCTGATAGTGGCAAGTAATTTGGTCAGTTTAGGAAGTGCACCTCTTTTGGCCTGCAATGTACTTCAAAAAACAGCAGATATGGCCAGATGCAGTTGCTCGTGCCTGTAATCCTAGTACTTTGGAAGGCCAATGCGAGTGGATTGCCTGAGCTCACAAGTTCAAGACCAGCCTGAGACAGAGCAAGACCTCATCTCTAACAACAACAACAAAAAAAAAAACTAGCAAGGCAGTTTGCCACTATGTGGCAGGTGCCTATAGTCCTGGCTACTTGGAAGGCTGAGACAAGAGAATCATTTGAGTCCAACAGTTTGAGGTTGCTGCGAGGTATGACACTACTGCACTCTACTGAGGACGACAGTAAAACTCTGTCTCAAAAAAAAAAGAAAACAGTGGATATTATTTTCAAAGTCCTATACTTTAGAAGAAATGATTAAATTATTGTCCTGGTCATTTTTCCTTCAACTAGGAGTACACTCTGATCATCAAACTCATTTTCCACTGTAAAATATATTGAATACAAAAATGAAGTTCTTGACTCACTTAAATGTTCTTTTTTTTTTTTGTAGTAACCACTGTAATGTTGATGAAAGCTGACTAGAAATATACCCTAAACTTGGTGTTCGGCCATCCCCCATGCCCATAGAAATAACACATGGCATAAATCTGTGTTTTCTGAAAATTCCACATTGTATTCTTGAGGTCATCATCATGGAAATGATCTCCAGTGTAAAATCTGTATGAGATGTATGGGACTCCATACATGGAATATTGGATTATTATACTCTGTAGATTTTAAACTCATCTTTCCTGGATGCCAACAGAAAGCTTCAATATACTTGCATAAAATTATAAATGACAACCAGTACTCTTGTTAAGGCAGCAACAGGATACTTTTCTAAGAAAGACCCTTCAGTCTCTAGATGCTATTACGTATCCGTTACACCAAAGATTTGCCTTTGGAAATACTTTAGTATTCTAGACATTTTTTAGTAAATTGAACATAGTACTCAAAGACTGATTTTCTTTTCTTTCTGTTTTTATTTTTTTCTTTTAATTCTCAGACTCATATAGAAATGTATTTAACCTGAAAATGAAGTCATGGCTTTTAAACAATTAGCCACAAAGAAAAATTGAGTTCAAAGAAAGACTGTCTCTGAAGGGGTATGATACAAAACTAACATTGATTTTGGAGTATGGCTTTTTAATAGTTCAGACTCGCAGGTGCCTTTACTGTCAGTAGGGCAATGGAGGTACTCACAGATCACAAATCAACACACTCCTCTTCAAAGACCCACTGCTGGCTCTATTCACATTCTTTTGCATACCTTGTTTTGATGTTCTTTCTAAACACTGTACACATTTTCGGACACTTATACCATGAGCATTTTTCATGTCAGCAATTATCTTTAGTGACAGATTACATAAATAAATACTCAGTTGGATTTTACAAAAGTACTTGCCATTTAAAAGCCAATGGAACATAATCAAACTTCTTCAGCATTCAAAGGGAAGATTATTCAACCTAAAAAAAAAGGTAGAGATTTTATTTTGGTTCTTTACTTTAGCAAAAAGTACTTTTTTAATACCTTAGGGTGATTTTCTAGTGAATTATATGTGGATAAATTCTAGAGTCTACAAAGAAAGAAATCAAATAAGTGTGTTTGATATTGGATTGTGGAGATTTAATTTTTTTTTCTGACAAGATAAAGTATTAACAGAAAGTACCCTAGCTTCACAGTCCTACTATCTTATATTGTTTTGAAAAAAAATTCTAAAGTAAAGTTTGACCTTAGAAGGATGTAGAGGCAAGACTACTGGGAAATGAGTCCAGAGACCACAGAAATTTTAGTCTCTTTTCTGGGGTTAGCTGGATGGGTGACTGAGGGTGAAATACATACCTTATCAAACTACAGAATTCTCATTTGTGATAAATTTTCCATAGACTTATTATGAATGATTGGATTTTAGTAAAATGGAGTTAAAAGGTAGATTATGACTATCATTTCAGAGTCACTAAGCCTTACTAAATGACAACCAGTACTCTTTGTTCTTGAGAATACTCAAGAGCTTTGTGCATTAGTATCACAAATATATAAAAGTGATTTCAAAAAAGTAAATGCTCTAAAAATGTAATGTATGAATTTGCAGTTTCAGCTTTGACGTGTAAAGTACTAGGTAGTCATGTTCCAACCACTCCCGCTCTTATAACAATAAAAAATCCTGTACAAAATGAAAATCATTAGACTCATTAGAGAAGTGAGATTCCAAGCAAACCATCATCTTGACATCTGGATGATGTGGTTACTATGGAAAACTACCAAATCACAAAAATAAATAATAAAAGAAGAAAGGAACAATGAACAACAAAATAATTAGAAAACATGCAAATGATCTAAATTTTCCAATTAAAAGATATCATCTGGCTAAATGGTTTTAAAAATAAAAAACAGACCCACTATATACTACCTGCAAGAAACACGCCTCATCTTTAAAAACATAAATAAACTGAAAGTAAAGGGATGGAAAAGGATTTACACACAAACAGAAACCAAAAGCATAAGGAATAGTTTTACTTACATCAGATAAAATAGATTTAAGTGAAAAAAAAGAAGAAGAAGAAATAAAGAAGGTAATTATATAATGATATAGGGATCAGGTCAACAAAAGGATATAACAACTAAAAGTATATATGTACCTAACACTATAGTACCCACATATATAAAGCAATTATTAGAACTAAAGAGAAAGATTCCAAAACCTTAACAGTGGGAAACTTGAATAGCCCACTTTCAGCTTTGTACCAATCCTCTATAGGAGCGATTCTCAACCTGTGGGAGAATTTTATTAAATGGCCACAGTATTAGGAAGGTTGAAAACCACTGCTCTAGAGAGAAAAATCAACAAAGAAACATCAGACTCATCAGACTGAAAACAAGCAATCAATGAAGTGGACCTAACAGACATTTACAGAACTGTACATGAAAATTAAACATCATGCTCCTAAGTGACCATTGGATCAATGAAGAAATTAAGAAGAAAATAAAAATATTTCTTGAAACACCATAGAAATGCCACACACCAAAATGTATTGGATACAGCAAAAGCAGTATACTAAGAGAAAAATTTTTAACAATGAATGCCTATATCAAGAAGTAGAAAGATTTCAAATAAACAACATAAAGATGCACCTCAAGGAACTAAAAAAGTAACAACAAGCCAAACCCAAAATTAGCAGAAGGAAAGAAAGAACAGAGATCAGAGCACAACTAAAAGAAGGAGGGACCTAAACATAATTATAATAATAAAAGATTAACAAAATGAAAAGCTATTTTTTTGAAAAGATAAACAAAATTGACAAACCATTACATAGATAAGAAAAAAATACAGAAGACCCAAATAAATCAAATCATAATAAAAAAGGAGACATTACAACTGATACCACACAGATACAAAAAATTACTAAAGACTATTAGGAATAACTGTACACCAACAAATTAGAAAACCTAGAAGAAATGGATACATTTCTGGACACACATGACCTACCAATATTAAACCTGAACAGATCAATACTGAGTAATAAGATTGAATCATTAAAATATCTTCCGACAAAGAAAAGCTCAGGTTCAAATGGCTTTACTGTACTTTCCATCAAACTTCTAAAGAAAAAGTAATACCAATTCTTCTCAAAATATTCGCAAAAAGTTGAATAGGAGGAAATTCTTTCCAACACATTTCATATGGCCAACATTATCCTGATACCAAAACCAGGCAAGTATACAATAAAAAGAAGAAAACTACAGGCTAATGTCTCTGATGGATATAGATGCAAATGTTCTCAACAAAATACTAGCATACTGAGTCCAACAACACTAATAATAATAATAATAATAATAATAATAATACACATGATGAAGTGGGGTTTATCCCCAGGATGAAAGTTGTTCAACATATGCAAATCAATAAATGTGATACATCACATCAATAAAATGAAGGACAAAATCATAGAATCTTCTCAATAGACCCAGAAAAAGCACTTGATAAAATTCAATATCCTTTCATGATAAAAACCTTAACAAATCAGATATATAAGGAATATGCCTCAACACAATAAATGCCAGATATGACAAACCCATGGCTAACAACATACTAAATAGTGAAGGGCTGAAAATACTTCCTCTAAGAACTAGAACAATATAAGGATGCCTACTGCCACCACTCCTATTCAACACAGTACTAGAAGTACTAACCAAAGCAATTAGGCAAAAGAAATAAAGGATGGGAAAGAGAAATTCAAATTGTCCTTCGTTATAGATGGCATGATCTTATACATATAAAACCTTAAAGATCCCACCACAAAACTCTTTGGACTGATAAGGAAATTCAGTAAATGGTTCTTTGTACCCTCAATGAATCCCCAACAATAAAGAAGAAAAAAGAAATTTAGTAAAATTGCAGGATACAAAATCAGTATCCAAAAAATCAATAGTGTTTCTATCCATCAATAATGAACTAGCAAAAAAAGACATAAAGAAGGCAACACCATTTTCAATAGCTATCCCCCACACACACACATATACAATACCTAGGAAGAAATTTAGCCAAAGAAGTAAAAGATCTCTGTAATGAAAACCTAAACACTGATGAAAGGATATTGAAGAAAGATATATTCATCTACTAAAAAATGGAAAGGCATCCCAGAAGAATTAATAGTGTTAAAATGACCATACTATCAAAAGAAATCTACAGATTTAATCTAATCCTTATCATAATCCCAAGGTCATGCTTCACAGAAACAGAAAAAAAAATTCTAAAATTCATATGGAACCACAAAAGACTACAAATAACCAGAACAATACTGAGTAAAAAGAATAAATCTATAGGCATCACACTTACCTGATTTCAAAATATACTTATGTCTATAGTAAATAAATCAGCATAGTGTTAACATAAAGGCAGACATATTGACCATTGGAACAGAATAGAGACCCCAGGAATAAATCCACATATTTGCAGCCAACTGTTTTCTGCGCCAAAAAGACACATTGGAGAAAGAATACCTTCTTCAATAAATGGTGGTGGAAAAACTGGATATGTACATGCAAAAGAATGAAAGTAGACCTCTGTCTCTCACTATACACAAAAATCACTCAAAATGGGTTAAAGACTTAAATATAAAACCTGAAACTATAAAAGTACTAAGAAAATATAAGGGAAAAAAATCAGGACATTGGTCTAGGCAAAGGTTTCATGGATAAAACTTCAAAACCACAGACCACAAAAATAAAATAGACAAATGGGAATATATTAAATTAAAAAGCTTCTGCACAGCAAAGGAAATAATCAACAGAATGAAAAGACAATCACTAGCATGGAAGAAAATATTTGCAAACTAGTCGTATGACAGAAACTAATATCTAGAATATACAGGGAACTCAAAGAACTCAACCATGAAAAAACTCATAATTTGGGGCAGCACCTGTGGCTCAAGGAGTAGGGTGCTGGTCCCATATACTGGAGGTGGCAGGTTCAATCCCAACCCCGGCCAAAAACTACAACAACAACAAAAACATAATCTGATTTTTAAAATGGGGAAAGGATCTGAATAGATATTTTTCAAAAGAAGACCTACAAATGGTCAACAAGTATATGAGAAAATATTCAACATCACTGATCCTTAGAGAAGGGCAAATAAAATCACAATGAGATATCATCTTATCTAAGTCAGGTGGTTATTATCAAAAAGACAAAAAGTAACAAAAATTAGTGAGAATATGGAGAAAGGAAACTCATAAAGAAACACCGCACCCCTATGTTTAAAACTGCAGCCATGATATGGAATCAACCTAAATGTTCATCAACAGATGAATGGATAAAGAAGATGTGATAGCAAGGTCAACTTAGCTGAAGATGGCATTAATCCAGTCAGAGATCACAAGATCATTTTAGCTGAAGATGGGATGAACCTATAGAGGATGTGGAATTATTTTAGCCTAAAATGGGATTATAGGGTTAATTAGAACCTTTAAAAGCGTTATGCTTCTCTTCAGAAGAGAAACACCAGTATTTTCTGAGATAGGAGTATGCCAGCTTCCACATTTGCTGGCAAACTAACAAACTTCTCTTTCCTTCCCTTCAGGGGAAAAAAAAGTGATATATACACAATGGAATACTATTCAAACAAAAAATAACAAAATCCTCTATGTAGGTCATGTCAGTATGGTCCTTGAGGCCTTTATGTTAGTAAAATAAGTCAAGCACAGAAACATAAATGAAGGAGAACATGTGGTAACTAAAAAAACATGAAGGAGAACATGTGGTAACTAAAAAAAAAAAAAAATGAGCTCATACAAGTAGAGAGTAGAATTGTGGTGATTGGAGGATGAGAGAAGCAGGAAGTAGGGAGGGTAAGAAGAGGTTGGTTCACAGACACAAAATTACAGCTAGATGGGAAAAATAGGTTCTAGTGTTCTATACTATCACAGGGCAAATGTGGTTAACTATAATTCATGTTTTCACATACCTAGAAGAGAGGATTTTGAGTGTTCACAACACAAAGAAATGATAAAAGTTTGAGATGAAGGATATATTAACTACCCTGATTTTATCATTATACATTGCATACATGTATCAAAATATCACCCCACATCCCATAAAATGTACAGTTATTACTGCAACTCAAAATAAAAGGTAGAAAAAAATAAGTCAGGTGCAATAGAGTACATATTTTGCAATTGGGTTAGTACAAAGCACAAAAAGAGGAAAAACTAATATGTGCTGTCAAAATTCTAGATAGCAGTTATCTTCAGGGAAAAGCTAAGAGGCAAGACTCAGTGGGATGGGACAGCTGTAAACCTTGATTTCTCAACCTGGGTGTTAGCTACATGGTTGCGTTCAGCTTGTTAAAGTCTTCAACCTGGCACAGTAACTGAGATAATGCCGGAAAGGCTATGTTAACCACTGTGATAAAAATGTGTCAAATGGTTTATGAAGCGAGTGTATGATACTCCATGATCATATCAATGTATACAGTTATGATTTAATAAAAAAATAAAAATAAAAATAAAGTCTTCAACCTGATGATTAAGGATGATGAGCAGAGACTTTACCTCTTTCATGTTTACATGGATGGAGCTGGAACATATTCTTCTTAGTAAGGAATCTCAAGAATGGAAGAAAAAGTATCCAATGTACTCAGCCCTACTATGAAACTAATTTATGGCTTTCATATGAAAGCTATAACCCAGTTATAACCTAAGAATAAGGGAAAGAGGGAGAAGGAGGCGGGGGAGGAGGAAAGGGAGAGGATGGGCGGAGGAAGGGTGATTGGTGGGATTACACCTGTGGTGCATCTTACAAGGGTACATGTGAAACTTAGTAAATGTAGAATAAAAATGTCTTAACACAATAATTAAGAAAATTCCAGGAAGGCTATGTTAACCAGTATGATGAAAATGTGTCAAACGGTCTGGAAAACCAGTGTATGGTGCCCCATGATCGCACTAATGTACACAGCTATGATTTAATAAAAAAAATAAATAAATTTGGAGAAACACTACAGATGATATTCTTCTCAGATCTTTAACTCTGTTACAATAGCAGGTTAAAGATTCTTACAAGTACTGTAATAAAAGGAACAGATTTAACTTAAAAAAAAAAAAAAACAAAAGATGAAAGAGGGGGAGGAGAGCAAGATGGAGGTCGAGTAACAGCTTCTTTGCATCTGGGCACCGTGAGTCCGGGGAGATAGGACTCCAGGCATCTCTGTCTGGTGGGATCTGCCAACCATCACCCCTGTGAGGATACAGGGAGTCAGCGAGAGACTCTGGCCCCAAGAGGAGGACTAAAACAGTGGAAAACTGACAAGTGGTCACGTGTGTTCAATCGGTCTAAACCCTCCTGCAACTGTAAGTTCAGTAGCAGCGAGACTGCAAACCGGAAAGGCCTTACCTGTGAACTGTTTTGATGTCTTTGGACTTGGCATTCAGTTGAACTGCCTTAGAGAGAGCCTGAGCGGGAATGCAGAGAATTTTGGCCATTGTCTGGGGCCCCAGTCTGAGCCACTGAGCCAGACGGAGCTAATAGTGTTTGGCTGTGGGCCACAGGGAGCCATTGTGAGCGATCTGCCCAGGCAAGCTCCGCCCTCAGGGTCACAGAGCTAGAATCGGGTGGGAGCTGGTAACCCAGTGACCAAGTAGACTAAGGGTGGGGTCTGAGCCGCCTTGCAGCCCTAACCCTCAGGGGCACAGTGAGACCAGTTTTGGCACACTGGGTAAGTGGATAGCCACTTCAGCAGTGATTCTAGCGACAAGCACTTTCCTGGGAAAGCTTCTGCTCTGCAAGTTTACAAGTTCCAAGTGCCTTTTAAGTGGGCTGAAGAGAGATTTAGGGTGTCTACCTGCTGGGGTTTGAGAAATCAGCAGCCTTCAGTCGTATCAGAACTGTGATTAACATCTCATACCCCAGAAGACCACGTGTTGCCCAGACAATATTCAACAACACACACATACTGCTTTGTTTTTGGTTGTGTTTTCTTTTTTTATTTTTGTTTGGTTGTTTTTTTGTTTATGTTGATGTTGTTGATGTTGTTTTGTTTTTTAATTTCAACATTTTCCATATAGATCTTTTTTCTTTCTCAATTTTTCTAGTTTAATTATAATTTCCCACTGCTGCCTTTTTTAATAACTAGAACTTCATTTTTGCTACTGTTTCTACCAATATTATTTGGGTTTTCACCCAATTATATCCCGTAAAGTTTTCTGTTTCTTGTTTTGGTTTGATTTCTAGGATTTTTGTCTTTCCTCTCTACTTGGTGGAGGTGGGGTACTGTCTGATCAGGTTATTAAAGAGCTGCTGACCTCAAGGGAACCAGCAAACTGGGCACCCCCAGAAGGTGGGGTTTTTTTAACATTGTGTCAAAGTACCCTACTGTACACCTATATTGCTCTGTCTCCCTCTTTCTGTCTCTCTCTTCTTTTTGTCAATAATCCTTTTACCCATCCCATCTCCTTTCTCTATTTTTTTTTTCCTTTTCACTCGGTCCTCCTTTCTTTCATCCCTTTCTTGCTCTTCAACCTTCTCACCCTTCTGGTCCTATACCAAAAGGACTCATCTAACGCTTGGTCCACAGGCACAAGAACTTAAAGAGCAAGAGGAAGTGAAAGGAAAATTAGGGCAAGGAAACAGATAAAAGAAATCACTCATGAGGAAGAATCAGCAGAAAACTCCAGGAAACATGAAGAACCAGTCGAGAACAACCCCGCCAAGGGACCAGGAGGTAGCTACTACAGAGGATTCCACCTATGAAGAAATTATAGGAATGACAGAAAGGGAATTTAGAATACACATGATGAAAACAAGGAAAGAAATGATGGAAACAATGAAGGAAACTGCTAATAAAGTGGAAAATAACCAAAAGGAAATCCAAAAACAGAATCAAATAAGAGATGAATGATATAAAGAAATTTAAAGATATAGCAGAACTGAAGGAACTGAAACAGTCATTTAGGGAACTTAAACATGCAATGGAAAGTATCAGCAACAGGTTAGACCATGCAGAAGAAAGAATATCAGAGGTAGAAGACAAAGTTCTTCAGATAACTCAGATAGTAAAAGAGGCAGAAAAGAAGAGAGAGAAAGCAGAACGTTCACTGTCAGAATTATGGGACTTTATGAAGCGTTCCAACATACGACTTACAGGAATCCCAGAAGGAGAAGAAGAATGCCCCTGAGGAATGGAAGCCATGCTAGAGAATATTATAAAAGAAAATTTCCCAAATATCACCAAAGATTCTGACACACGGCTTTCACAGGGATATCGGACCCCAGGTCACCTCACTCTAACCGAGCTTCTCCAAGACACATTGTGATGAACCTGTCCAAAATCAAGACAAAAGAAAAGATTCTGCAAGCTGCCAGGAGTAAGCACCAGTTGACCTACAGGGGCAAATCCATCAGATTGACCACAGACTTCTCTAATGAAACTTTCCAAGCAAGAAGACAATGGTCATCTACCTTTAATCTACCTAAACAGAACAATTTCCAGCCCAGAATTTTGTACCCTGCTAAGCTAAGCTTAAAAATTGATGGAGAAATCAAATCATTTACAGATATACAAACATTGAGGAAATTCACCACAACAAGACCAGCTCTACAGGAAATACTTCAACCTGTTCTGCATACTGGAGCACCACAATGGATCAGCAGCAAAGTAAGAACTCAGAAATTAAAGGACAGAACCTAACCTCCACACTGATGCAAAAGATAAAACTAAGCAATGGACTCTCACAAAATAAGATGAATAGACTACTACCACACATATCAATTATCTCAATAAATGTTAATGGTTTGAAATCCCCACTGAAGAGGCATAGATTGGCTGACTGGATTAAAAAACACAAGCCATCCATTTGCTGTCTGCAAGAAACACACCTGGCTTCAAAAGACAAATTGAAGCTCCGAGTCAAGGGTTGGAAGACAATTTTTCAGGCAAATGGAATTCAGAAGAAAAGAGAAGTTGCAATCTTATTTTCAGATACATGTGGATTTAAAGCAACTAAAGTCAAAAAAGACAGAGATGGTCACTTTATATTGGTCAAGGGAAAAATACAACAAGAAGACGTTTCAATTTAAATATTTATGCACCCAATTTAAATGCTCCCAGATTTTTGAAACAGACCTTACTCAGTCTGAGCAATATGATATCTGATAACACCATCATAACAGGGGACTTTAACACTCCTCTAACAGAGCTGGACAGATCCTCTAAACAGAAATTAAATAAAGATATAAGAGATTTAAATGAGACCCTAGAACAACTGTGCTTGATAGACGCATACAGAACACTCCATCCCAAAGATAAAGAATATATATTCTTCTCATCACCCCATGGAACATTCTCCAAAATTGATCATATCCTGGGACACAAAACAAATATCAACAGAATCAAAAGAATTGAAATTTTACCTTGTATCTTCTCAGACCATAAGGCACTAAAGGTGGAACTCAACTCTAACAAAAACGCTCCACCCCACACAAAGGCATGGAAATTAAACAACCTTCTGTTGAATAACAGATGGGTGCAGGAAGAAATAAAACAGGAAATTATTAACTTCCTTCAGTGTAACAACAATGAAGACACAAGCTACCAAAACCTGTGGGATACTGCAAAAGCAGTTTTGAGAGGAAAATTCATCGCTTTAAATTCCTACATTCAAAAAACAGAAAGATAGCGCATCAACAATCTCACAAGCCATTTTATGGAATTGGAAAAAGAAGAACAATCTAAGCCTATACTCAGTAGAAGAAAAGAAATATCCAAAATCAAATCAGAGATCAATGAAATTGAAAACAAAAGAATCATTCAGAAAATTAATGAAACAATAAGTTGGTTTTTTGAAAAAACAAATAAAATAGATAAACCATTGGCCAGACTAACCAGAAATAGAAAAGTAAAATCTCTATTAACCTCAATCAGAAATGATAAAGGGGAAATAACAACTGATTCCAAAGATATACAAGAGATCATCTCTGAATATTACCAGAAACTCTATGCCCAGAAATTTGACAATGGGAAGGAAATGGACCAATATTTGGAATCACACCCTCTCCCTAGACTTACCCAGGAAGAAATAGAGCTCCTGAACAGACCAATTTCAAGTATTGAGATCAAAGAAACAGTAAAAAAATCTTCCAACTAAAAAATGCCCGGGTCCAGATGGCTTCACATCAGAATTCTATCAAACCTTCAAGGAGGAGCTTATTCCTGTACTGCAGAAATTATTCCAAAAAATTGAGGAAGAAGGAATCTTCCCCAACACATTCTATGAAGCAAACATCACCCTGATACCAAAACCAGGAAAGGACCCAAACAAAAAGGAGAATTTCAGACCAATCTTACTCATGAATATAGATGCAAAAATTCTCAACAAAATCCTAGCCAACAGATTACAGCTTAGCATCAAAAAAGTCATTCATCATGATCAAGTAGGCTTCATCCCAGGGATGCAAGGCTGGTTTAACATATGCAAGTCCATAAACATTATCCATCATATTAACAGAGGCAAAAATAAAGATCACATGGTCCTCTCAATAGATGCAGAAAAAGCATTTGATAAAATCCAGCATCCTTTTATAATTAGAACATTGAAGAGTATAGGCATAGGTGGCACATTTCTAAAATTGATTGAAGCTATCTATGACAAACCCACAGCCAATATTTTACTGAATGGAGTAAAACTGAAAGCTTTTCCCCTTAGAACTGGAACCAGACAAGGTTGTCCTCTGTCACCTTTATTATTCAACGTAGTGCTGGAAGTTCTAGCCAATACAATTAGGCAAGACAAGGAAATAAAGGGAATCCAAATGGGAACAGAGGAGGTCAAATTCTCCCTCTTTGCTGACGACATGATCTTATACTTAGAGAACCCCAAAGACTCAACCACAAGACTCCTAGAAGTCATCAAAAAATACAGTAATGTTTCAGGATATAAAATCAATGTCCACAAGTCAGTAGCCTTTGTATACACCAATAACAGTCAAGATGAGAAGCTAAATAAGGACACAACTCCCTTCACCATAGTTTCAAAGAAAATGAAATACCTAGAAATCTACCTAACGAAGGAGGTGAAGGACCTCTATAAAGAAAATTATGAAATCCTCCGAAAGGAAATAGCAGAGGATATTAACTAATGGAAGAACACACCATGCTCATGGATGGAAAGAATCAACATTGTTAAAATGTCTATACTTCCCAAAGCAATCTACCTATTCAATGCCATTCCTATCAAAATACCAACATCGTACTTTCAAGATTTGGAAAAAATGATTCTGTGTTTTGTATGGAACCAGAAAAAAACCCGTATAGCTAAGGCAGTTCTTAGTAATAAAAATAAAGCTGGGGGCATCAGCATACCAGATTTTAGTCTGTACTACAAAGCCATAGTGGTCAAGACAGCATGGTACTGGCACAAAAACAGAGACATAGACACTTGGAATCGAATAGAAAACCAAGAAATGAAACTAACATCTTACAACCACCTAATCTTCGATAAACCAAACAAGAAATTACCTTGGGGGAAAGATGCCCTATTCAATAAATGGTGTTGGGAGAACGGGATGTCCACATGTAAAAGACTGAAACTGGACCCACACCTTTCCCCACTCACAAAAATTGATTCAAGATGGATAAAGGACTTAAATTTAAGGCATGAAACAATGAAAATCCACAAAGAAAGCAAAAACACTGGAAGATATTGGCCTGGGGAAAGACTTCATGAAGAAGACTGCCATGGCAATTGCAACAACAACAAAAATAAACAAATGGGACTTCATTAAACTGAAAAGCTTCTTTATAGCTAAGAAGACAATAACCAAAGCAAAGAGACAACCTACACAATGGGAACGGATATTTGCATATTTTCAATCAGACAAAAGCTTGATAACTAGGATCTATAGAGAACTCAAATTAATCCACATGAAAAAAGCCAACAATAATAAATAAAAATAATGTTTACAAAAAAAAAAAAGAAAAAAGCCAACAATCCCATGTATCAATGGGCAAGAGACATGAATAGAACCTTCTCTAAAGATGACAGACGAATGGCTAACAAACTAATGAAAAAATGTTCATCATCTCTATATATTAGAGAAATGCAAATCAAAACAACCCTGAGATATCATCTAACCCCAGTGAGAATGGCCCACATCACAAAATCTCAAAACTGCAGATGTTGGCGTGGATGTGGAGAGAAAGGAACACTTTTACACTGCTAGTGGGACTGCAAACTAGTACAACCTTTCTGGAAAGAAGTATGGAGAAACCTCAAAGCACTCAAGCTAGGCCTCCCATTGGATCCTGCAATCCCATTACTGGGCATCTACCCAGAAGGAAAGAAATCCTTTTATCATAAGGACACTTGTACTAGACTGTTTATTGCAGCTCAATTTACAATCGCCAAAATGTGGAAACAGCCTAAATGCCCACCAGCCCAGGAATGGATTAACAAGCTGTGGTATATGTACACCATGGAATACTATTCAGCTATTAAAAAAAAATGGAGACTTTACATCCTTCGTATTAACCTGGATGGAAGTGGAAGACATTATTCTTAGTAAAGCATTGTAAGAATGGAGAAGCATGAATCCTATATACTCAATTTTGAAATGAGGGCAATTAATGACAATTAAGGTTATGGTGGGGGGAAGCAGAAAGAGGGATGGAGGTAGTGGGGTGGAGCCTTGGTGTGTGTCACACTTTATGGGGGCAAGACATGATTGCAAGGGGGACTTTACCTAACAATTGCAATCAGTGTAACCTGGCTTATTGTACCCTCAATGAATCCCCAACAATAAAAAAAAAAAAAAAGGAAAGAAAGAAAATGTGTCAAATGGTTTATAAAACCAGTGTATGGTACCCCATGATCGCGTTAATGTACACAGCTATGATTTAATTAAAAAAAATAAAATCGACCTGTACACTTATGACTCATGAATATGCCATATAATACTGTAATAAAATATTGAAATAATGGACTCAAAACTGAAATATACAGGATTTGTGCTCAGGAAGAGATTTATACAAATGATGCCTTCGGTAACTGCCCTCTCTGCTTATCTGTCCTGCTTTCTTTTTCATTGGTCATGACCTTGAACAGACTCTTCCTATGTGATGTCAAAATCTTCACCAGCAGTCCCAGACTCACATGGCTGTCCAATTCCTCCTCAGGTTCAAGGAATTGAGCCTTATTGGATCTGACTTAGACATATGTCTATCCCTGTTCAAAGTAGTATTGGCAGGGTGTTAGAACTGTACTGACGGGTGAGGTCACATGCCTATCCCAACAGCCATTGTATCATCATCATCTTCATCATCTTCATTGCCATCATCATCATCTGTCTCAGATCCGTTGGTTGCAATCTGCTAAGCTGTTCTCACTGGGGCTCCTACAGTGTAGTTGTATTCAGTTGGTGGCTAAGCTGGACTCATCTTGAAGACTTCCCTTGCACATATCTGTTAGAGAAGACAGTTCAAATGGCTAGGCCCTGGGCACATCCTTCTATCTCCATGTAGTTTTTCCTCATGACCTCTATAGCATGCAGCTTCAGGGTGGCTAAACACGCACACTCCAGGAGAGAACAAGAGCCACACAGAAACTGTATCATCTTTTACAGCCTAGCCCATGGTTTGGCAACCTGTAGCCTGTAGATCAAATCTGACTCTTCCACTTAATTTTATAAAGTTTCAAAGTTTAGTAACGTATCACAAGAATGGAGAAGCAACTATTCAACGTACTCAATACTATGAATATGAAATATGTAGATGAACAAACACACACCCACACAAGAGAAAAACACAAAGTCAAGGGGGCAGGGAGAAGAGGTAGGGGGAGAAGGAAGGAGGCAGAGGGATTGGTGTGCTCTCACCTAACAGGCTTAATGGGTATGTGGCACACCTCCCGGGTGAGGGGCACAGCTACATCTTGGACTCTACCTAACAAATGCAAACAATGTGACCTAATCATCTGTACCCTTGTATGAATCTGAATTTTTTAAAAAAATAAGAAAGTCACTAAGGCCAGTTCATACTCAAGGGGAGAAGAATTTGAGAATATGTTCTAAACCACTGCAGTGGTAGAGTCACCTAATATATAAGCACTGGGAGGAAAAGTAGGGTTTTACCACGTAAAGAAGCCTCAAAGATACCTAACAGATCAAAACAGAGAAACCCCTTTAAGGTGAGACCTGGTGCTTCTAATTCTCTGAGAAGGCTGAGTTGAGAAGGCACAGATGATGCATTCCTTCTGTAACTTAGTTAACACTATTGTCCCCACCAGGGTAGTAAAGGCAGAACTTGTTGCCCTCCAAAATTATACCTATTGCTCAGGGCACTTACGCTGAAGTCATTTTGACAGCTTTTACAATGCTATAATTGAACTGCCTGGGCAACAAAAGAATTGCTTCCTGCTAAAGTAAAATAGCTGGGAGAATTACAAAAATGGCATATCAGAAAAAAATGCAATGCATTCTTAGCTTTTGAAATGTCAGACTTCTGGGTACCAATATATCTGACTTTCATTATAGGGCTACAAACACTCAGCAACTCTTATTTAGCCATTTTTCACAATAAAAAAAAATTTCTAAGTGCTATTTTAGTTCCATAATGATTGTACAGATCTACTTATTTTTCATTTATATGTGTGTATGTTGGGGGAAGGGTGGTTCCCTAAGTAATACCTTGCCTTTGGCAATGTTTGGCAACAAAGGAAAACGTATTATATTAATCAGATTGAATCACTTGCTTAGTGCAAAGAATGTAATCTGGATTTTAATGCAAAGCATTCAAAATCCACATGGAAAATTAAGCAGTCATTGAGTTCTTCCTACAGGAATATGTCACTGACATTGTCTCTTCAGCTGCAAGGTAATAGAGAAGGCTGAAGGCCATTATTATAATCACGAAGAGTTTTCCTCTGATCGTGCAATGCCCAGAGAGGCAACTTAAAAGGTGGACTGGAAAGTGGAAAGTGGGGATTGGGAATGACTACTAATGTAGGAGAACAGCAAACTCCTTCCAATGGGCCACACCTCTCACATTAATAGACACTCTTAGCAACTGAAGCAGGAAATACTGGCCAGCAGAGACTGTATGAAACACAAACCAGATGCTGGTGGCAATGATATTTTTGTCACCTCTACTTCAAGCATGTGTGTGGACCAAGAGATTTTTTATAAAGGGGAGAGGCGCTCTCCTCAAGAAGCTGGCCACCTAATAAGAGAACTAGTCATGTGCACAACTCATTATAATGCAAGAAATAATGTAAAGAGGCACTATCACAGAGTAGGTGCTCAATGAACACAGGTTGGGTGACAGCTAACATTTACATAGGGCTTACACCTAGCAGGCAATATGGAAAATGCTTGATATACATTCAACCCTCATAATCACTCTATTAATTATATGATATTTATATATTTTTTTTTCTTTTTTGCAGTTTTTGGCTGGGGCCGGGTTTGAACCTGCCACCTCCGGTACATGGGGTCAGCGCTACTGCTTTGAGCCACAGGCACCACCCTTATTATACTCTTTTTACAGGCAAGGAATTTAAGGCTTCGTGAAGCTCAGTATCTTGGTTCAAGGTTATATATATTTTCCTTTGGAACATGATTTTTAAACTAAGTAAATCAGGTATCAGAGCTTGTTCCTCTTAATTACTATTACAGCCAATGGATGGATGGATGGATGGATGGGCAGACAGATGGAGAGACTAAATGTAATCAAAAATGCTATGACAATGTAGCAGAAGAAGAAGTGACATTTGATCTGAATCCTAAAAAAGGCAGATGTGCATGGGTGTAAGAGCTGGACTTCCTAGGCTGGCAGGGGAGCATGAACAAAGACACCTAAATCTCCACAAAGCTAAGAGGCTGACAAGTAGTCCTTTACCACAGGGACACAGGACATCCAGGAAAGCTGCCCAGAGAAGAGGCTACCGAGCAGAACTCCATAATAGGCTGGATGCAGCAGTTCACAACCCTAATCCTAGCACTCTGGAAAGGCCAAGGCCAGGGACTTCCTGAAGTTAGGAGTTTGAGAACAGCCTGTGCAAGCGTGAGACCCCATCTCTACTAAAAATAGAAAAACTTGCCAGGCATTGTGGTGGATACCTGTTGTCCCAGCTACTCAGGAGGCTGAGACAAAAGAATCACTCAAACCTAGGAATTTGGAGTTGTGAGCTATGATGATGCCAGGGTGACAGAGTAAGACTCTATCGAAAAGGAAAAGGAAAGAGAAAAGAACTACATGATGAAGGGTCTGGAATGTTATGGTGAGAAGTTTGGGCTTTCTTTTGCAGGCAGTAGAAACCCTTCAAAGTTTTTTGTTTGTTTGTTTTAATGATGGATAACAACTATTGATGACTTAACTTGTGCTAACCAGCAAATGTTTAAATCCTCACAAAAACCTCATTGATGCAAGTGCTGTGATTATTCCTTTATTTTATAGTAATGGAACTGAGGCATGAAGAGGTTAAATCCACTTGCCCAAAGTCATAAAGTCTAGAACTGCTTGAATCAGGATTTGGACTCACACAGCACTCCAGACAGCAGAGCAAAACAGAGCAGAGAGTGGCATGAGTCTACATGTGTTTAAAGAGCTACCCATAGTAGCAGCGTGGTTGAGGATAAAACTAAAAATAGTGAAATTAATTAGGAGGCTATTTATGTTCAGATGAGAGGTTGGAGAAACAGACAAAGGCAGAGTTCTCAACCTTGGTGCTATTGACATTTTCACTGCATAATTCTTTGCTGTGGGGGCTGCCCTGTGCATTGCAGGACCTTATCAACATCCCTAGCCTCTACCCAATAGATATTAGTAGGATCTGCCTTCAAATCATGGCAAACAAAAATGTCTTCAGACATTTCCAAAAGTCCCAGGAGAGCAAATTAACCTCAGTTGAGAAATGAGTTAAGCTAAGGCAAATTAGAGAGCCAGAGAAATTTTGGAAATAGGATAAACCAGACTAAGTGATTACAGGGTATGGGTCAAAGAAGTGTCCAGACATGTGCCATAGTCATGGAAGGCAGCAGTATGCCCAGAGGTCTGGAGCTTGTAGCCTGGATCCAGCAAATCTGATTTAAAACCCAGCTCTGCCATCTGCCACTATGTAAACTTGGGCAAATTACTCATACTCTCTAGTTCTTAAAAAGAAGAAATTAATAGCACCTACTTCAAAAAGTTGTGAAGATTAAAACAAAACACAATGAATAAGAGCTTAGCAGAATTTCTGGCACTTAGTAAGTGTTCAATAAATGCCACTACTAGCCAGTAAAGGAAATATAGGGGCACTTTCTTCATTCTCAGTTTATGACATTGTTTATAATAATAAGTAGGCACTGTGAACTCTATAAACTATTTTCCATTTGATGAAATATTTTCAAATTCGTTAAAGTTAAATTGCAAAAGGAATATACAACTGAATATTTGGTTTGAAACCTATTGTGTGTGTCTGGTGTATATATATGTGTGTGGTGTGTCCGTTTCTAGATATGCTTTATGGATGAATTTATACATATAAATTAGATCAAGGGAATCACACCAAAATATTATGACCATTACTACTGGATGTAAGATTATGAGTGAATTTAGTTTTCTTCTCTATTTTCCTATTATCCTTTATATTTTTTGTAATGAATAAGTGCCACTTTTATAAAAAGGGAACAAAAGAAAATGCTCCAAAATAATGTTTTCCTTTAGGATACAGTGATTGAAACATTATTATATGCCAGGCACTATGCCCAAAACTAAGATTACAATAATGAAACCACTCCCTACACACACATACACACACACACACACAGAAACAAAAGCAATGAAACCATAATAACCAATTACATATAACAAGAAATCCAGAAGTTTAGCCAGGCATTGTGGCAGGTGCCTATAGTCCCAGCTACTTGGGAGGCTGAGGCAAGAGAACCACTTAAGCCCAAGAGTTTGAGGTTGCTGTGAGCTGTGACGCCATGGCACTCTACCGAGCATGACAGCTTGAGACTGTCTCAAGAAAAAAAATAGAAATCTAGAAGTTGAAAACTCCAGTTCAAATGTAATATTGATCTGCCAAAATAAATCTGGCTGGTTTTAGCCATGCCATCCTAATCATGCATTTAAGCCTGGCAGAATATCCAAAGAATTTTCTAACTCTACCTTACAAATAATTCACTAGAAGACACCATTGTGTTCTCATTTTTAGGATTTTGCTTCTCTCACTTAGGAATTTTTATCCTGAGAGATTATCATATAATTTTGTCATGTCCACTTCGACTTTGAGTCTGATCAATAGAGATTCTCCCCCTGGAAACTATAATTTTCCACAGGGAGACTTATTTCAGTAACAAAGACTTTCTTTAGAAAGTGTACAGAAGGTTGGGGCGGCGCCTGTGGCTCAGTGAGTAGGGTGCCGGCCCCATATACCGAGGGTGGCGGGTTCAAACCCAGCCCCGGCCAAACTGCAACAAAAAAATAGCCGGACGTTGTGGCGGGCGCCTGTAGTCCCAGCTGCTCGGGAGGCTGAGGCCAGAGAATCACGTAAGTCCAAGAGTTAGAGGTTGCTGTGAGCCGTGTGACGCCACGGCACTCTACCCAAGGGCGGTACAGTGAGACTCTGTCTCTACAAAAAAAAAAAAAGTGTACAGAAGATTTTCTATTTAAAAATAAAAAGTCTTTGCCTCCCTGCACATTGAGACAAACTTAAATAGTATGTATTTTTCAGAGTTCCCACAGACTTATGAAAACAATAATTTGGGCCTCTAGAAAATTCTCCAACATCCTGGCTGTGTGTTTAAGTAAGATGAAAGTACCTGCATCAGACTCACTGTAACACAGCGATTCTAACATGACGTTGTCACTCTCAGTTTCAACCGGTGACTTTGTGTGGAGAGTAATGGAGATGATCAATCAAGGATGCTTTACCCTCTGTGTCTTTTTAAAGGAAGTACATACGGAAATGACAGACTTGGACGGCAGACTTGATAGTACAGGCATTCTGTGTCTGCCCCTTGTCATTCATCTCACTGCTCCACTTCCTGAATTAGGTTTCATGTTCTGTCATCTTGAATATTTTAATACCTTATTGATCGCAAATGTGTTTAGCCATAGGAGGATAGCAATAAAATAAAATGTTATAGCAACAAAATTCTTTATGCCTAAAGCTTATTATACATTTTCTATTTTCACAACATGCTGTTCCTTGAAATTCTAAAATACACATAGCTGAGCGGCGCCTGTGGCTCAGTGAGTAGGGCGCCAGCCCCATATGCCGAGGGTGGCGGGTTCAAACCCAGCCCCGGCCAAACTGCAACCAAAAAATAGCCGGGCGCTGTGGCGGGCGCCTGTAGTCCCAGCTGCTCCGGAGGCTGAGGCAAGAGAATCGCGTAAGCCCAAGAGTTAGAGGTTGCTGTGAGCGGTGTGACGCCACGGCACTCTACCGAGGGTGGTACAGTGAGACTCTGTCTCTACAAAAAAAAAAAATAATAAAATAAAATAAAATACACATAGCTTCCTCAAGATAAAATGCGTTCCTGTTCTTTTTTTTTTTTATTTTCCTTATCAAGCGTTGATTCCATTATCAGGGTAGAAAGAATTCCTGATAATTTTCCTGAGTGGTTGGATTCTAGTAGAAAAGTGTGTTTCTCCAAAAGTGTTGAAACAAACTTACAGCTGTTCTATGTGAGAGAAAGGCTCCATTTTGATGTTTGCTTCCAAACTATATATGTTCTCCATTCAAAGGGACTATTTTCCATAGACTCTTTCGTTTTCCTCAATAGGGTCAGAATTTAATTCCATTTCAACCAACAAGTCAGGGAAGCTGATTGATAAAGCATGAAGACATTCACTGACTTTTCATATAGTTGATATTTTCTGATAACAACATTTTTGTTATCTGGGGTCTGTAAAGATGTTTTCTGAAGGTAATGTCAGAATTACTGTTTTCTGTAGTGATGATTTTAAAAAATAATAATTAGCATTTTTTTCATGCTTCTTGGTTTGGAAAGTTGGTATAGTGGCGCCAGAATTGATGGGAAAAAAATTTAATATGATGCAAGACATTAAAGGAGCTGCCATTTTTTCACAGATCAAGCTAAAAACCTATATTTATTTATTTATATATTTATTTACAGCAGTTATTCAGCAAATAAACAAACCAAAGGAAAAAATAAACTATGGTGTTTTCCAAGTTTCAGAGGGCATCCTAGAAGAGTATAATGGAAGTGAAACATCACTGTACTGGATCTGATCCCTGGTTCTGATGCTGTTATCCAGAAGGCAAATGATTCAGTTGCTCCATTAGTAAAAAACAAATGAATAATAATGGAATGTGCTTGATTTCTAAGATCCTTTTCAGCTCAAAATTTCTCTACTTCTACTTTGATCCCGACTTCATCATTGTCAAGGATTAATTGGATCATAAGTTCATTCATATCTCCTATCAAGATTCATTAAACAACCAACATTCATTAAGACCTCAATATCCTGCATCTGTCTTTACCACTAACACTTCCTCACAGGGTATGTTTTGGCACATTCTTAGGAGAAAGGGTTAAAAAGAACACTAGCTGCCATACAGAAATAAATCACTGATCTTCTTGGTCTTACTGAGCTCTTGACCTATTTTCTTCCCTGAACAGCCAGAAAAGAAATTCAAAAGCCTTTAACCCTCTTCATACTTAGAATCTAAAAATATACAGGTCAGATAGAAGTTTCTCTCCATCTCTTATTATCTCCAAGGATGAGATCACTGAGTCTTAGAATGGGAGTGGTGCAAAAGGGGTCACCATTTCTGGATGCTGACCTCACATCTGCAAAACTCTTGGGCCATTGCTGTCAGATGCCTAGTCTTCTCTAAGGCCATGTTAAGCACTGAAATGTACCAGAAAAAGCAGAGGTTAATTGGGTGGTGCCTGTGACTCAAAGGGGTAGGGCACCAGCCCCATATGCCAGAGGTGACGGGTTCAAACCCAGCCCTGGCCAAAAACAGCAAAAAAAAAAAAAAAAAAGCAGAGGTTAGTTTTTGGATTTTTTAATGACTTATTTCCCCCAATAGTCCTATGGCCAGGAAGTTCACTCGATTGTCCACCTTGTTTGGTTTCAATATAAATGTTTTCTGTCTAGTGTGTCTTCCACTGGGATGGACATGAAGCCCCCTATGCTTCTTTGAACAGCCCTTCTTACCTTTGAATATGGTTGTTAAAGTGCCCTTCAGCCATCATTACTGTAATCCATATATCCTTTGTTATCAACATAATTAAAAACTGCTCCAGGGTCTTCTTAAAGTAATGTGAGGTTTTTCCATTTTTATGCTTTGCATGGGTGATGTTAAAGCAAGTGGCACTAGAATGGGAAGGTAGGAGAGATGGCAAAAGATACCCTCCATCCTTAACACTCCCTTGATGGCAATGACAGCCTTATTTGTTTTTTTAACCAGTTCATAATTAAAAGTCAATATTCAAGATCATAATAAAAATCTGTATAACTACCTTCGGTGTGAGTCTGAGGTTTGGAAGGAAAATCCATTAAAACACAGCCATGTGTAATTTACAAGAAATCAGTAATAAAATGTTTGCTCTCAACATTATCTGCAAAATGGTCTGTATATTACCAGAATAAATCCATATTACTTGGAGCCTGTAGATAAACATCCATAGGCAAAGTTCACATTGAGGTTATCTGCCTTCTGCTCTGAACAAGGGAGCTCAATTTAGAGGAGATAAATTGTGGTTTACTTCCCCAAGTCTCAAGTACATTGTACAGAAATGAGTTTAGTTCCTGAAAGAGTATCTGTCATGTCCAAATAGGAAAAAATGCCATTACAGGGTTGTGCCCATTGCAGAAAGAATACAGCTTTTATTCTCAGTGATAAACAAACATAAAATTCTTAATAATTAAAAGCCATAGATGTACCTTCTGTTCATCAAAAAGGGAGATATTTCATGGTTTGTAAAATGCTGATTCACTGGCAGTATGGCAGTATCTTATTTTAAGTCATGGGTGAATTCACTGCTCATATATGTAAAACTGCTAGTGTGGCTATACATTGGGTTCTGAAGTAAGATTAATCTTCTTATCTATTGGGGGGGGATCTAACAGTAGTAGGGCAAGGCACTGAACCACCCTGGCAGAGAAGTTAAGGAGTATGTCTGTCTGACAAGCCCAGTGTGGTTTAGAAGAGAATAAAAAGTGACTGGGCTGATGCTCTTGCATTTAGCAAGCAAGGTGAGGCACCTTCATTCATTCGGCACTCGTTAGGTGCCTCCTAGGTTTTAGAAGTACAAACGGGAAGGAGGTGAGGACATTTTCTTCAAGAGTGGGCATCATCTGGGGATATCTGGGTGTCAGAGAAGAAAGGCTTCTCAGAGATGCAATAGCTAAAGGGTGCCAGAAAGACAAAGGAGAGGCACCTCTCTCAGTCTTTCAGTGGCCAGTGCCCACTGCTAATCTTCAGGCATCGCCCTGGGGCTGTGCAGCAGCTTTGCCCAGAGGCACAGGGCAGCTCTTCACTAATGCTTTTCAGTCTCCTGGGAGCCAGAATAGCCCAGCTCCCTTACCTTGGTTTGAGACAACTCTAAGGTAGAATTACATCCAAAGTCCCCCTGAATACTCAGGCTGAAGCCTTCCCTTTAGGACTTGTGACTGAGGTCAAGATGATGCACAGGGTGAGCATCCTGCAGGTCCAACCTCTAGAGGTTGAGAAGGGAGGACCCCATGAGCCCAGGAGCTAACATCTCTAGGCCACATAGTGACCATGCCTCTTAAAAATAAGAACTTTTTTTTTTTTTAATATCTCGCTTTGTCACCTCTAGTAAAGTGCCATAGCATCATAGCAACCTCAAACTCCTGGGTTCAAGCAATCCTCTTGCCTCAGCCACTGGGATAGCTGGGACTATAGGCACCTGCCATAATGCCTGGCTAGTTTTTCTATTTTTAGTAGATATGGGATCTTGCTGTAGCTCAGGCTAGTCTCAAACTCCTGAGCTCAAGCAATCCCCCACCTCAGTCTCCCAGAGTGCTAGGATTATAGGTGTGAGCCACTGTACCCAGCCAAAAAAATAGAAACAATTTTAAAAAGATTTTTTTGAACGAAAGATGGCACACTTGCTTGCCTTCCATCTACCTATCATGATTCTTCTAGGCTCTCACTGGCCTGTCTTGGGAGCACTTCCTCAAACGACCACAGAAGTGAACACATCTTTCAGAAACCCCAACCTTGGACACAAAGACTTCTAACATTAATTTGGTTGGAACATGAGGAGCAAGATGGAGAAAAGGTAAGAGAGAGGTAAAGGATATTTTACTTTTGTATTTTTGTCTGACTGGTCAGTGATGACAAGGCCAGCTTCATGGGACCTGCACTCAGAGGCACATTTTGCACTTAATGTAATGCTCTGCTATTGCTACCATTAAACTCTTAGCTTCTGAGCTAGGACCCTGTGTTTTCATTTTGCACTGGGCTCCACGAGGCAATACTTGACTGATAAACAGGTGGTTTTCCAGCCTTTGAAGTTTTCAAATCCTTTTTCTCTAAAAAATTTTTCTAAATAAATAAAATACTTGAATCAGTGATTCCTTGGATGGTTACTGTAATTACCCTTTTACCCTCTGCTGCTTACTTAGCAACATTTGTACTCTGCAATATGCCTATATAGGTTTGTTTTTTTTTAAGTCCTTAGAAGGTATCTCAAATGTTGTCCCAAATGAGTTTGATTTAGCAGGGCCTGCTAGGCCGTCCTGCCCATTGCGATATCAGATTCTATTAAATTTCTCCCCTGTGAGCCGCCATTTTCCACAACCACCGTACCCATCAAGAGGGCACAGGTGCTGGCAGGCCCTCTGTGGCAAAGCCAGGATGCCTGTCCCTCAGCTCTGTCCAAAGCCCCTCAAGCAACACAGCTTGGGTCGCAATGTACAAAGGAGTATAAATGTGTTTTTGAGATTATATCTGAAAGTAAAAAGATACATCTAAGGGCTAGACTAGGAACAAATTAGAATATCAGTTAGAATATCAGTCACCACACTGTCCCTACTCCTCTGATGGCTTTATTAAGGGGACTTTTACATAATGACTGCTTCCTATTTATAACGTAAGTTCCAGGCTGGGGGTGGTGGCTCACATCTGTAATCCCAGCACTTCAGGAGGCCGAGGCAGGTGGACTGCTTGAGCTCAGGAGTTCGAGACCAGCCTGAGCAAGAGTGAGACCCTGTCTCTACTAAAAATAGAGAAAAACTAGCCCACCAGCATTGAGGCTGGTGCCTACAGTCCTAGCTACTCAGGAGGCTGAGGCAAGGGGATCACTTGAGCTTGAGAGTTTGAGGTTGCTGTGAACTATGATGTCATGGCACTCCACCCAGGGTGACAAAGTGAAACTCTGTCTCAAAAAAAAAAAAAAATGAGTTTCCCCTTAGGAGGTGCCTCGGCCCCCTTTGATTTCCCTTGATAACCCCTGCCCCTCAGTTCACCAGCAATGTCCAAGGTATGAAGGTCAGCAGTGCCCAGCCAGGCCCCAGATGAGAGCCCAGACATGGTGGGAGCCTTCCAGGGTCTGTCAAGATTTTAGTTCTAAGTATCAACAGAGAGTTTTTCAGGGTCCTCACTTTTAATCTTGGTATTAAAAGAAAGGCGCAGATTACAAGAGTGTTATATTTCAAATAAACATTTCAAAATCACATTATTTTTGTAGCTTATTAAAGTCCCTCTGAAAAGTATCAGTCCCAGAAATAACATGTGATGGGGTTATAATGTAACCAGTATGCAATCTCTAGCACTCCCCTGTTACCAACTAAAAAAAAAAAATTGTTGTTTTCTTTCTCCTTTTTCTTTAGAGCTCCCATTCTGAGTTGTTGTGGTGAAGAAACACACTTCTATGGTCTCTCCAGCTCACTACAAGCACATGTAGGTAAACCGCATGCTTCACAGTTAGAAGCTCAGCCCTGCTAGTTTGTCCCTCAGTCTCTCTGAGCTTCTGCCCAGGGAGTGTGGCACCGTCTGCTTCTGGTGTTGACTTTCTGGCACGTTCCCAAGAACCGCCCAGTGTGCTGATGCTGTTTCCTGCTGGCCTCTGCCCACTGGATTCTTCTGAGCCCCTGCTCCTCAAGCGTCCCAGCAGGTCTCTTTTTTCACTGTGGGTAATGCCAAAGCTTCTTCCCCAGAGACAGTCTCCCCCACACCAAGCTCAGCAGGAAACATCTGTGCTGTGCTCTGCAGCTGCTCCCAGGAACACCTTCTGACTTTTTATTCTCAGCTACCTTCTGCATCCCCGCTACCCTGCCATCCAAGCTCTCACAGAAACATCTAGATTGATTCCACACCATGCACAGGCCATACAGAAAAACTAGGCAGTGTCTCCTACCCTCTTCCTGTCCCTGGTTACCAAACAGGCCAGCTTCTGCACTTGATCCATGATGGGTCAGATCTTCATGAGAAGCCTGAACCAACCAAGCCAAGAATATGAGCGTCTGCTTGGGCTGGCAGTGGTTGGAAAGAGACAAGAGTCCACTGACCACCTGTGTGAGCCTACCCGAGACACTATCAGCCCCAGATAGGGACATTTCCATCAGGAATTCACAAGTTCATAAAGAGCTGTCTTTTGTCTGAGGACTGCAGTCTTCACTTTTGTGAATACACCCAAGACACCTACACTTAATAATCTGGTCTTTTACTATAATAAACCAGAAGGGGAAACACTCAATATTTCATAATGGGTGAAGGGTGAATTGTATCTCAGAGGGTGGTTTTTCTTCTTCATTTTAACCATGGATAAAAATGAGCAAAGATTTTGCAACCTATTGGAGTAATTACTTAAAATTTAGCTATAAAATAAGCCAATTATATGGTGCTGATTTTTACTTTTTCTACAGCTATTGAATGTCTCTAGAAAAGTTTTAATTCCAAGTGGAGTAGGTTGCTGGTAGTATGTTAACAAGATATTTAGAATATAAAATTATGTCGTATGTATAGGTTCAAATACAAAAGTATGAATTCAGCCCTGAATTGTATTTTAATATATTTGTCAATATGTTTGGTTTGGGAGACTCACAATATTAACTTCCTTGCCACAGGCTGTTGAACAAGTGACTTAGGGTGCTCTATTGGCTCAAGTGATGTCTATACAAAATGAAAATCTGTGTTTGTTTTATGCCTAATTTAGAACAGCCAAAATCTACAGTGGAATAAATTTAAAATCTATTTCTTCTCTGTCTTTCAGAGTCTCCTTATGCTTCTTTTGCATATGTTGCCCAGAGTTTAGAGTTGTACTTAATAGGAAGCATAGTGAGAAGGATGTCTACTTCACCTTCGCTGATATGGAAATGCCCTGCACTTAATCATTTAACTGCTAAAGCACCCCATATCCGAATAGCCAATAAGCATATAAAAATACCCTCAACACCATTAGTCATTAGGAAAATGCAAGTCGAGGCCACAGTGAGGTACCACTCACACCCACCAGGAAAGCTATAATCAAAAAGACAGACGATATAAGGTATTGGCATGATGGGGAAAAAATTAGAATCATTACACATTGCTGGTAGAAATCTAAAGTGGTATAGCCACTTTAGAAGAAATCTGGTGCTTTCCAAAACAGTTAAATATACATATATATCCAAGCAATTCCACACCTAGGTTTACATCCAAGAGGAATGAAAACATATGTTCATACACAAATGCCCATAAAAATGTTATTTATATGAGCCCAAAAGTAGAAACAACCCAAATGCTCAACTGATGAATACACAAGAAAAAAAAAAAATATATATATATATATATATATATATATATATCTTCATTCAGTGGAATGTTATTCAGCCATAAAAAAAGAATAAAGTACTGCTTTGTGGTAAAGACACTGAAAATATTGTGGTGCACAAATTATAACACAAGTATAGTCCACCAAGAAGGAGGAGAAAGGATAGAGAGGGGAGAGAACGGAAGAAGGGTGATTGGCAGAATCTCACCTAATGTGCACAATGTGAGGGTGTTCAGCATGCCCCCTGGGCAAAGGGCCCAACTACAACTTGAACTTTACCTTAGAATTGAAAACAATGTAACCTAAAAATTTGTACCCTCATATTCATTTGAAATTTAAAAAAGAAAATATCGTGGTAAGCAAAAGAAGTCAGACACAAAAGGACATGTATTATATAATTACATTTACATGAAACATCTACAGTAAGCAAAACCATAGAGATAGAAAATAGATTAGTGCCTTCCAGGAGCCAGGGAAAAGGGAGAATGGGACGTGACTAATAAGTTAAAGACGTGTTGAAAAAGTCATGGAATTAGATAGTGGTGGCTGCTGCATAACTTTGTGGCTTTACAAAAACTATTGAATTGTACTCTTTAAAAGGGAAAATTTTACAGTATAAACATCATGTCTCAAATTTTGTGGGAGTTGCTGTATTATATTAGATAACATAGACTTCAGCACAAGGAAAATTACCAGGGACAGAGAAAGACTTTGTATATACACACACGTGTCAATCCACCAAAATGATAGCAATCCTGAATGGATATGCACCAAACAGAGATACCAAATATGAGAAGCAAAAACTGATGGAAATGAAAAGAAATAGATATATCCACACTCACTGTTGGAGACTTCAATACCCCTCTTTAACAGTTGATAGAACAACTAGGTAGAAAATCAGCCAGGACATAAAAGAATTCAACACTATCAATGAACAAAATCTAATCAGCATTCACAGAACACTAAGCAGCAGAGTACATATTCTTTTCAAAAGCCTAATACAATATACGTACAAAAATAGACCTTATCCTCAGCCAGAAAACAAACTTCAACAAATTTAAAAAGATTGATATATAGAATGTTTTCCAACCACAATGGAATCACACTAGAAGCCAATAACAGAAAGATAACAGGGAAATCTCTATAAACAGTTGGAAGCTAAACAACATACTTCTAAATAATCCATGCCTCAGCCCTACTATGAAACTAATTCAGGGCTTTCACATGAAAGCTATAACCCAGTTACAACCTAAGAATAGAGGGAAGGGGGAAAGGGAGGGGAGGGAGGAGAGAGTTGGGTAGAAGGTAGGGGATTGGTGGGATTACACCAGCGGTGCATCTTACAAGGGTATATGTGAAACTTGGTAAATGTGGAATGTAAGTATCTTGGCACAGTAACTGAGAGAATGCCCGGAAGGCTATGTTAACCAGAATGATGAAAGTGTGTCAAACGGTCTGTGAAGCTAGTAAATGATGCCCCATGATCATATCAATGTACACAGCTATGATTTAATAAAATAAATAAATAAATAAATAATCCATGGGTCAAGGGGAAGTCTCCAGGAAATAAAAAATATATGGAACTGAATGAAAATGAAAATACACATATCAAAATGTGTGGAACACAGACATAGACATGCTGAGTGGGAAGTTTGGAACTTTTTCCTTAACTTTTAATTATTATGAGTATATAATAGTTGTATATATTTATAGGGTACATGGGGTATCCATCACCTCAGGCATTTATCATTTATTTGTGTTGGGAACATTCCAATTCCACCCTTAGTTATGTTAAAGTATTCCCTAACTTATTGATTATAGTCACATTTATGTGCTATGAACTAACTACAGTAGAACCTCCATAGTTGACCACCTCCCTACATTGACCACCTCCTTAAGTTCACCTAATTTTCATAGACCACATGTACATATCAGTACAGTAGGCCTAGTTTCTTATGTTGACCACCTCCGTATGTTGACCAGTTACTGTCACTAGGGTGGTTAACTTACAGAGGTTCAACTGTATATTTTTGTATCCATTAACCATTTCCACTTCATTCTCCCTCCTTGATACCCTTCACAGCATCTAGTAACCATCATTCCATGCTCTATCTCCACGAAATCAATTGTTTTTAATACTTAGCTCCCACATTTGAGTAAGAAAATGTGAGATCTGTTTTTTTATGTTTGCCTTATTTCACTTAACATACTGTTATCCATTATGTTGTTGCAAATGGCAGGATTTCATTACTTTTTATGGCTATATAATATTCCTCTGTGTACATATGCTACAATTTTTTTAACAATTCATCTGTTGATGGACACTTAAGTTGGTTCCAAATCTGACTATTGTAAATAGGGCTGCAATAAACATAGAAGTACAGATATCTTTCCAATACTGACTTTCCTTCTTTTGGATATATATCTAGCAGTGGAATTGCTCAGTCATATGGTAGTTCTATTTTTAGTTTATTGAGGAACCTCCATACTATTCTCCATAGTGGTTGCACTAATTTACATTTTCACCAACAGAGTACAAGGGTTCTCTTTCTCCACATCCTCACCAGTGTTTGTTACTACCCATTTTAACTGGGGTGAAAGAATATCTTATTATCGTCTTGATTAACATTACTCTAATAACTAATGTCAATGTCAAGTGTATTTTTATATTGCTATTCTCCATTTGTATGTTTTCTTTTGAGAATGTGTAATCAGGTCCTTTGCCCATTTTCTAATCAGATGATTTGATTTCTTCCTTTTGAGTTGTTGGAGCTTCTTATATAATTTAACTTTTAATCCCTTGTCAGATGAGTAGTTTGCAAATATTTTCTCTCATTCTGTGGATTCCCTCTTCACATTACTATTTACTTTGCTGCACAGAAGCATTTTTGTTCAATTTAGCTTTAGTTGCACTTTGCTTTGGGAGTATTATTCAGGAAGTCCTAAAATGTTTTCCCAATGTTTTATTTTAGTAGTTTCATAGTTTCAGGTCTTAGATGTAACTCTTTAATCTATTTTAATTTGATTTTTGTATATGGCCAGAGATGGGGGTCCAGTTTCCTTCTTCTGCATATGGTTATCCAGTTATATTTTATTTTGTTTTGTTTTTTGAGGCAGAGTCTCACTCTGTAACCCTGGTAGGGTGATGTGGTGGCATAGCTCACAGCAACCTGAAACTCATGGGCTCAAGCAAGATCCTCTTGCCTCAGCCTCCCAAGTAGCTGGGAGAACAGGTGGCTGCCACAATGCTCACCTAGTTTTTCTACTTTTTAGGAGAGATGGAGTCTCACTCTTGCTCAGGCTAGTCTTGAACTCCTGAGATCAAGTAATCTACCCTCCTTAACCTCCCAACATGCTAGGATTACAGGTGTGAGCCACTGTGCCAGGCTGGACATCCGGGTTTTTTTAGCACCACTTATTTAAAAGACCACCCTTGGGCAGCGTCTGTGGCTCAAAGGGGTAGGGCATCGGCCCCATATGCCAGAGGTGTGGGGTTCAAACCCAGCCCCTGGCCAAAAATTGCAAAAAAGAAAAGAAAAGACCACCCTTTCCCCACAGTATGTTCTTGGCATCTTTGTTGAACGTAAGTTCACTACAGATGTATGGATTTATTTCTAAGTTCTCTATTCAGTTTGTATGTGTCTGTTTTTATGCCAGTATGGTTACTAGAGCTCTGTAGTATAATTTGAAACAAGGAATGTGATACTTTCAGGTATGTTCTTTTTTATTATTATTAGTATTAGATCATAGCTGTGTACATTAATGCGATCATGGGGCACCATGCACTGGTTTTATAAACAGTTCGACACATTTTCATCACACTGGTTAACATAGCATTCCTGGCATTTTCTTAGTTATTATGTTAAGACAATCATATTCTGCATTCACTAAGTTTCACATGTACCCTTGTAAGATACACCGCAGGTGTAATCCCACCAATCACCCTCCCTCTGCCCAACCACCCCCTCCCTTCTCTCCCTCTCCCCCTTCCCCATATTCTTAGGTTATAACTGGGTTATAGCTTTCCTATGAAAGCCATAAATTAGTTTCATAGCAGGGCTGAGTACATTGGATACAATTTCTTCCATTCTTGAGATACTTTACTAAGAAGAACATGTTCCAGCTCCATCCATGTAAAGGTGCAGGTATGTTCTTTTTGTTTGACTTGGCTGTGGGTATTCTGGGTCTTTTGTGTTCCACATAAATTTTAGGATTATCTTTTCTATTTCTGTGAAGAATGTCATTAATATTTTGACAGAGATTGCACTGAATCTATAGATTGCTTTAAGTCGTATGGGCATTTTAACAATGTTGATTCTTTCGATCCATGAGCATGGAATATCCTTTCATTTTTTTTGTGTATCTTCTTCAATTTCTTTCATCAATGTTTTACAGTTTTAATTGCAGAAATCTTTCATTTCTTTGGTCAAGTTTCATTGTAGAGATCTTTCATTTCTTTGATTAAGCTATTTATTTTATTTAAGGTACTGTAAATTGGATTACTTTCCTGTTCTTTTCAAATTGTTTACTATTGGCATACAGAAATGATACTGATTTTTATACGTTGATTTTGTATTCTGCAGCTTACTAAATTTTTTTTTTAATCAATTCTAGGGGGGTGGGATTTTTTTGTTTGGTTTTGTTTTTCCTTTTCTTCCTTTTGTTGTGGAATCTTTAGGTTTCTCTACATATTAGATTACAGTTGCAGATTGTATCTGCAAATAAGGATAATTTGACTTCTTTTCCAATTTGGATGTCTTTTGTTTCTTTACTCTGATTGATCTGTCTAGACCTTCAAGTATTATCTTGAATAACAGTGGTGCAAGTGGGTATCCTTGTATTGTTAGAAACATTAGAGGAAATGTTTTCCATTTGGCTTCTATCCTATTTCAGTAAAGCTTTTTTATTTATTTTTTATTTATTTTTTTTTTTTTGCAGTTTTTGGCTGGAGCTGGGTTTGAACCCGCCACCTCCAGCATATGGGGCCGGTGCCCCACTCCCTTGAGCCACAGGTGCCACCCAGTAAAGTTTCTTTTACACTCAGTTTTTTGAAACTTTTTATCTTGAAGGGTTTTGCCTTCCATTCTGTTGAGAGGATGTATCACATTGATTTGTACATGTTGAACCATACTTACATCCCTGGGATGAATTCCACTTGATCATGATGAAAACTCTTTTTAATGTGTTGAATTTGGTTTGCTACTACTTTGTTGGGGAATTTTGCATCTATATCCAGCAGAGATATTGGCCTATAGGTTTTTTGTTGTTGTAGTATCATTATCTAATTTTGGCATCAGGGTGATACAGATTTTGGAAGTATTCCCTACTCTTCAATTTTTTGGAATGGATTAAATAGATGGAATTTTCTATTTGGCCGTCTTGCTCTGGTCCCTTCTCCCTAGGTGGGAAGTTTGAAGCATTGAATCCATTTTAGAAAAGAAATGTTCACATTCAGAATTTAAGGTCCCATCTCACCAAGAAAAAGAACAAAATAAACACAAAGCAAGCAGACAAAGGGAAATAATAAAGATGAGAGCAGCAATCAATATTGAAAAGAGAACAGCAGTAGAAAAAAAATCAGCTGCCCAAAATGAAGGAGGGAGAAGGGCAGCGAGGAGGTCAGATCCAGGGTGAGTGAACGGTGAGATCACACTTACAGTGCATAATGCAAGGGTACATATCACATCTATTAGTATAGAGTATAAATGTCTTAACACAACGATTAAGTAAACGAGATGAGGTATATATTAACCAGTGTGATGTAAGCGTTCCTAATTCTATATGAAATCAGCACATTGTACCCCATAAATGCATTAATGTATACATGATCTATGTATTTATGATTTAATTAAAAAATTAAATATTTATCAACTGACTAGCACTTTTAGAAAAAAAAGTTGGGGTGGTGCCTATGTCTCAGTGGGTAGGGCGCTGGCCCCATATACCGAGGGTGGCGGGTTCAAACCCAGCCCTGGCCAAACTACAAGAAAAAATAGCCAGGTGTTGTGGTGGGCACCTGTAGTCCCAGCTGCTTGGGAGGCTGAAGCAATAGTATTGACTAAGCCCAGGAGTTGGAGGTTGCTATGAGCTGTGATGCTGTGGCACTCTAGTGAGGGTAATAAAGTGAGCCTCTGTCTTTAAAAAAAAAAAGAAAGAAAGAAATCAATGACAAAAAATTGCTTCTTTTGGGTGTCACCTGTGACTCAGTGGGTAGGGAACCGGCCTCATATACCAAGGGTGGTGGGTTCAAACCTAGCCCCAGCCAAACTGCAACAAAAAAAATATAGCTAGGGGTTGTGGTGGGTACCTGTAGTCCCAGCTACTCCAGAGGCTGAGACAAGGGAATCTCCTAAGCCCACGAATTGGAGGTTGCCGTGAGTAGTGTGACACTACGGCACTCTACTGAGGGCGATAAAGTGAGACTCTGTCTCTACAAAAAAAAAAAAAAAAAGTTGCTTCTTTGAAAAGATTATCATGGGCTCCACACCTGTGGCTCAAGTAGCTAAGGTGCCAGCCACATACACCTGAGCTGGCCGGTTCGAATCCAGCCCAGGCCACCAAACAATGACAGCTGCAACCAAAAAATAGGCCAGCACTGTGGCAGGCACCTGTATTCCAGGCTACTTGGGAGGTGGAGGCAGGAGAATTGCTTGAGCCCAAGAGTTGGAGGTTGCTGTGAGCTGTGATGCCATAGCACTTCACCCAGGGCAGAAGCTTGAGGCTCTGTCTCAAAAAAAAAAAAAAAAAGAAAGAAAGAAAAAGAAAAGATTATTGTGATTGAAAAACTTTAATCAATGGGGGAGGAGAGAAGATGGTGGCCTAGTAACAGCTTCCTTGCATCTGGGCACCGTGAGTCTGGGGAGATAGGACTCCAGGCATCTCTGGCTGGTGGGATCTGCCTATCATCACCCCTGTGAGGATATAGGGAGTCAGCGAGAGACTTCTGGACCACAAGAGGAGGACTAAAACAGTGCAAAACCGGCAAGTGGTTGCGTGTGTTCAATCGGTCTAAACCCGCCCGCAACTGTAACTTCAGTAGCAACGAGACTGCAAACCGGAAAGGCCTTACCTGTAAACTGTTTATGTGTCTTTGGACGTGGCACTAAGTTACTGCCTTGGGGAGAGCCTGAGCGAGAGTGCAGAGAACACTGGCCATCGTCTAGGGCCCCAGTCTGAGCTGCTGAGCCAGACGGAGCTAATAGTGTTTGGCTGTGGGCCACAGGGAGCCATTGAGAGCGATCTGCCCTGGCAAACTCCGCCCTCAGGGTCGCAGAGCTAGAATCAGGTGGGAGCTGGTAACCCAGCGACCAAGTAGCCTAAGGGTGGGGTCTGAGCCGCCTTGCAGCCCTAACCCTCAGGGGCAGAGTGAGACCGGTTTTGGCACACTGGGTAAGTGGATAGCCACTTCAGCAGTGATTCCAGCGACAAGCACTTTCCTGGGAAAGCTTCTGCTCTGCAAGTTTACAAGTTCCAAGTGCCTTTTAAGTGGGCTGAAGAGAGATTTAGGGTGTCTACCTGCTGGGGTTTGAGAAATCAGCAGCCTCCAGTCGTATCAGAACTGTGATTAACATCTCATACCCCAGAAGACCACGTATTGCCGAGACTATATTCAACAACATATACATACTGCTTTGCTTTTGGTTGTGTTTTGCTTTTTTATTTTTGTTTGGTTGTTTTTTTGTTTATTTTGTTGTTGAAGTTGTTTTGTTTCTTAATTTCAACCTTTTCTGTACAGATCTTTTTTCTTTCTCAATTTTTCTAGTTTAATTACAATTTCCCATTGCTGCCTTTTTCAATAACTAGAACTTCATTTTTGCCAGTATTTCTACCGATATTATTTGGTTTTTCACCCAATATTATCCCGTAAAGTTTTCTGTCTGCTTGTTTTGGTTTGATTTATAGCATTTTTGTCTTTCCTCTCTACATGGTAGAGGTGGGGTACTGTGTCTGATCAGGATAGCAAAGAGCTGCTGACCTCCAGGGAAACACCCAACTGGGCACCCCCAGAAGGTGGTTTTTTTTTTTTAAGGCTGTGTCAAAGTACCCTACTGTATACCTATATTGCTCTGTCTCCCTCTTTTTGTGCCTCTCTTCTTTTTGTCAATATTCCTTTTACCCACCCCCTCTCCTTTCTCTATTTATTTTTTTCTCTTTTCACTCAGTCCTCCTTTCTTTCATCCCTTTCTTGCTCTTCAACCTTCTTACCCTTCTGGTCCTATACCAAAAGTACTCATCAAATGCTTAGTCCACAGGCACGGGAACTTAAAGAGCAAGAGGAAGTGAAAGGAAAATTAGGGCAAGGAAACTGATAAAAGAAATCACTCATGAGGAAGAATCAGCAGAAAACTCCAGGCAACATTAAGAACCAGTCCAGAACAACCCAGCCAAGGGACCGTGAGGTAGCTACTACAGAGGATTAGACCTATAAAGAAATGTAAGAATATCAATTTAACTCCATTCAATACGATATTGGCTGTGGGTTTGCTGTAGACGGCCTCTATTAGTTTAAGAAATGTCCTTTCTATACCAATTTTCTTAAGTGCTCTGATCATGAAGGGATGCTGGATACTATCAAAAGCTTTTTCTGCATCAATTGAAAGAATTATATGGTCTTTATTTTTAGGTTTGTTTATGTGTTGAATTACATTTATAGATTTACATATATTGAACCAGCCTTGAGAACCTGGGATAAATCCGACTTGGTCATAGTGTATAATTTTTTTGATGTGTTGTTGGATTCTGTTTGTTAGGATCTTATTGAGTATTTTACCATCTATATTCATTAGTGATATTGGTCTATAATTTTCTTTTCTTGTTGTGTCTTTCCCTGGTTTGGGGATCAAGGTGATGTTTGCTTCATAGAATGTGCTGGATAATATTCCTTCTTTTTCTATATTTTGGAAGAGGTTTAGTAGTATAGGTACTAGTTCTTCTTTAAATGTTTGGTATAATTCTGACATAAAGCCATCTGGTCCTGGGCTTTTCCTTTTAGGGAGATTTTGTATAGTTGATGCTATTTCAGAACTTGATATAGGCCTGTTCAACATTTCCACTTCATTCTGGCTAAGTCTTGGTAGGTGGCGTATTGGTCGATTTCTTTCAGATTTTCATATTTCTGAGAGTAGAGTTTCTTGTAGTATTCGTTAAGGATTTTTTTAATTTCTGAGGGGTCTGTTGTTATTTCACCATTACCATTTCTGATTGACGAAATTAGAGATTTTACTCTTTTTTTCCTGGTTAGGTTGGCCAAAGGTTTATCTATTTTATTGATCTTTTCAAAAAACCAGCTTTTGGATTTATTGATCTGTTGTATAATTCTTTTGTTTTCAATTTCATTTAATTCTGCTCTGATTTTGGTTATTTCTTTTCTTCTGCTGCGTTTGGGGTTGAAGTGTTCTTCTTTCTCCAGTTGCTTGAGATGTTCCATTAAGTTATCGACTTCCTCTCTTTCCATTTTCTTGAGGAAGGCTTGCAGTGCTATAAATTTCCCTATTAGGACTGCCTTTGCAGTATCCAAGAGGTTCTGGTAATTCATGTCATGATTGTTGTTTTGTTCCAAAAATATGGTGATTTCCTTCTTAATCTCGTCTATAACCTATGTATCCTTCATCATAAGGTTGTTTAGCTTCCATGTTTTTGTATGGGTATGCAGGTTCCTGTTGTTATTGAGTTCAACTTTTATTCCATGATGGTCTGAGAAGATGCAAGGAATAATTTCTATTCTTTTAAATTTGCTGAGGTTAGATTTGTGGCCTAGGATGTGGTCGATTTTGGAGTATGTTCCATGGGCTGATGAGAAGAATGTGTATTCAGTTTTGTTCAAATGAAATGTTCTGTAGATGTCTGTTAAGACCAGATGTTGAATGGTTGAGTTTAAATCTAAAATTTCTTTGCTTAGCTACTTTTTGGAGGATCTATCCAGGACTGCTAAAGGGGTGTTAAAATCTCCAACTACTATGGAACTGGAGGAAATCGAGTTGCTCATGTCTGTTAGAGTTTCTCTTATAAATTGAGGTGCGTTGTGGTTGGGTGCATAAATATAAATAATTGAGATCTCATCAAATTGAGTATTACCTTTAACAAACATGAAGTGTCCATCCTTATCCTTAATTAGTTTGGTTGGTTTAAAGCCTGTTGCATCTGCGAACAGGATTGCAACGCCTAGTTTTTTCTGCTTTCCATTTGCCTGGAATATAGATGACCATCCCTTCACGTTGAATCTATATCTGTCTTTTAATGTAAGATGCGATTCTTGGATGCAGCAGATATCTGGCTTGAGTTTTTGTATCGAGTCCGCCAACCTATGCGGACTCTAAAGAGGACAATTTAAACCATTCACATTAATTGAGAGTATTGATAAGCCTTTCGAGAGACCAGAAAAAACTTCAAATAGCCAAAACATTAAGGAGCAATAAAAACAAAGCAGGAGGAATCACACTACCAGACCTGAGACTGTACTATAAATCCATAATGATCAAAACAGCATGGGACTGGCACAAAAGCAGAGAAGTAGATGTCTGGAACAGAATAGAGAACCAGGAGATGAATCCACCTACTTACCATTATTTGATCTTTGACAAGCCAACTAAAAACATTCAGTGGGGGAAAGATTCCCTATTTAACAAATGGTGCAGGGTAAACTGGCTGGCAACCTATAGAAGATTGAAACTGGACCCACACCTTTCACCATTAACTAAGATAGACTCTCACTGGATTAAAGATTTAAACTTAAGACATGAAACTATAAAAATACTTGAAGAAACTGCAGGGAAAACTCTTGAAGGAATCGGCCTGGGTGAATATTTTATGAGGAGGACTCCCCAGACAATTGAAGCAGTATCAAAACTACTGGGACCTGATCAAACTAAAAAGCTTCTGCACAGTCAAGAACATAGTGAGTAAAGCAAGCAGACAGCCCTCAGAATGGGAGAAAATATTTGCAGGTTATACATCCGATAAATTTATAATAACCAGAATCCACAGAGAACTCAAATTCATTAGCAAGAAAGGAACATGTGACCCCATTTCAGGGTGGGCAAGGGACATAAAAACAAACTTCTTTAAAGAAGACCGATGCAAAATCTACAAACACATGAAAAAAAGCTCATCATCCTTAATCAGAGAAATGCAAATCAAAACTACTCTGAGATATCACCTAACCCCAGTAAGAGTAGCCCACATAACAAAATCCCAAAACCAGAAATGTTGGCATGGATGTGCAGGAAAGAGCACACTTCGACAGTGCTAGTGGGAATGTCCACTAATATGTTCCTTCTGCAAGGATGTTTGGAGAATACTTAGAGACCTAAAAATAGACCTGCCATTCGATCCTATAATTCCTTTACTAGGTCTATACCCAGAAGACCAAAAGTCACAATATAACAAAGACATCTGTACCAGAAAGTTTATTGCAGCCCAATTCATAATTGCTAAGTCATGGAAGAAGCTCAAGTGCCCATTGACTCATGAATGGACTAGCAAATTGTGGTACATGTATACCATGGAATATTATGCAGCCTTAAAGAAAGATGGACACTTTACCTCTTTCATGTTTAAATGAATGGACCTGGGACATATTCTTCTCAGCAAAGTTTCTCAGGAATGGAAAAAAAAGTATCCAATGTCCTCAACCCTACTAAGAAGCTAAATTATAACTTTCACATGAAGACTATAACCCAAATATACAACAAGACTATGGGGAAAGGGCCAAGGAAGGAGAAGGGAGGGGGGAGGTTTTGGTGGAGGGATGATAATGCGTGCGGCAACATCTGTGGTGCATCTTAGAATGGGTACAGGCGATTGCAATAATGTATACAGCTATGATTTAACAATAAAAAAAAAAGAAGAGGGAAAAAAAGAAATGTAAGGAATGACAGAAAGGGAATTTAGAACACACATGATGAAAACAATCAAAGAAATGATGGAAACAATGAAGGAAACTGCTAATAAAGTGGAAAATAACCAAAAGGAAATCCAAAAACAGAATCAAATAAGAGATGAATGCTATAAAGAAATTTAAAGGATATAGCAGAACTGAAGGAACTGAAACAGTCATTTAGGGAACTTAAAGATGCAATGGAAAGTATCAGCAACAGGTTAGACCATGCAGAAGAAAGAATTTCAGAGGTAGAAGACAAAGTTCTTGAGATAACTCAGATAGTAAAAGAGGCAGAAAAGAAGAGAGAGAAAGCACAACGTTCACTGTCAGAATTATGGGACTTTATGAAGCATTCCAACATACGAGTTATAGGAATCCCAGAAGGGGAAGAAGAATGTCCCAGAGGAATGTAAGCCATACTAGAGAATATTACAAAAGAAAATTTCCCAAATATCACCAAAGATTCTGACACACTGCTTTCAGAGGGATATCAGACCCTAGGTCACCTCAACTCTAACCGAGCTTTTCCAAGACACATTGTGATGAACCTGTCCAAAGTCAAGACAAAGGAAAAGATTCCGCAGGTGGCCAGGACTAAGCACCAATTGACCTACAGGGGCAAATCCATCAGAGTGACTGCAGACTTCTCTAATGAAACTTTCCAAGCAAGAAGACAATGGTCATCTACCTTTAACCTACTTAAACAGAACAATTTCCAGCCCAGAATTTTGTACCCTGCTAAGCTAAGCTTAAAAATTGATGGAGAAATCAAATCATTTACGGATATACAAACACTGAAGAAATTTGCCACAACAAGACCAGCTCTACAGGAAATACTGCGACCTGTTCTGCACACTGACCACCACAATGGATCAGCAGCAAAGTAAGAACTCAGAAATTAAAGGACAGAACCTAACCTCCACACTGATGCAAAAGATAAAACTAAGCAATGGACTCTCACAAAATAAGATGAATAGACTACTACCACACTTATAAATTATCTCAATAAATGTTAATGGTTTGAAATCCCCACTGAAGAGGCATAGATTGGCTGACTGGATTAAAAAACACAAGCATCCATTTCCTGTCTGCAAGAAACACACCTGGCTTCAAAAGACAAATTAAAGCTCTGAGTCAAGGGTTGGAAGACAATTTTTCAGGCAAATGGCATTCAGAAGAAAAGAACAGTTGCAATCTTATTTTCAGATTCATGTGGATTTAAAGCAACTAAAGTCAAAAAAGACAAAGATGGTCACTTTATATTGGTCAAGGGAAAAATACAACAAGAAGACGTTTCAATTCTAAATATTTATGCACCCAATTTAAATGCTCCCAGATTCTTGAAACAGACCTTATGCAGTCTCAGCAATATGATATCTTATAATACCACGATAACAGGGGACTTTAACACTCCTCTTACAGAACTGGACAGATCCTCTAAACAGAAATTAAACTAAGGTATAAAAGACTTAAATGACATCCTAGAACAACTGTGCTTGATAGACACATATAGAACACTCCATCCCAAAGATAAAGAATATACATTCTTCTCATCACCCCATGGAACATTCTCCAAAATTGATCATATCCTGGGACACAAAACAAGTATCAACAGAATCAAAAGAATTGAAATTTTACCTTATATCTTCTCAGACCATAAGGCACTAAAAGTGGAACTCAACTGTAACAAAAACGCTCAACCACACACAAAGACATGAAAATTAAACAACCTTCTGTTCAGTAACAGATGGGTGCAGGAAGAAATAAAACAGAAAATCATTAACTTCCTTGAGCATAACAACAATGAAGACACAAGCTACTAAAACCTGTGGGATACTGCAAAAGCAGTTTAGAGAGGAAAATTTATCACTTTAGATACCTACATTCAAAAAACAGAAAGAGAGCGCATCAACAATCTCACAAGCCATCTTATAGAATTGGAAAAAGAAGAACAATCTAAGCCTAAACTCAGTAGAAGAAAAGAAATATCCAAAATCAAATCAGAGATCAATGAAATTGAAAACAAAAAAATCATTCAGAAAATTAATGAAACAAGGAGTTGGCTTTTTGAAAAAATAAATAAAATAGATAAACCATTGGCCAGACTAACGAGGAATAGAAAAGTAAAATCTCTAGTAACCTGAATCAGAAATGATAAAGGGGAAATAACGACTGATCCATCATCTCTGAATACTACCAGAAACTCTATGCCCAGAAATTTGACAATGGGAAGGAAATGGATCAATATTTGGAATCACACCCTCTCCCTAGACCTACCCAGGAAGAAATAGAGCTCCTGAACAAACCAATTTCAAGCACTGAGATCAAGGAAACAATAAAAAATCTTTCAACCAAAAAATGCCCTGGTCCAGATGCTTCACTCCAGAATTCTATCAAACCTTCAAGGAAGAGCTTATTCCTGTACTGCAGAAATTATTCCAAAAAATTGAGGAAGAAGGAATCTTCCCCAACACATTCTATGAAGCAAACATCACCCTGATACCAAAACCAGGTAAAGACCCAAACAAAAAGGAGAATTTCAGACCAATCTCACTCATGAATATAGATACAACAATTCTCAACAAAATCCTAGCCAACGGACTACAGCTGAGCATCAAAAAGTCATACATCACAATCAAGTAGGCTTCATCCCAGGGATGCAAGGCTGGTTTAAAATATGCAAGTCCATAAACGTTATCCATCATATTAACAGAGGCAAAAATAAAGATCACATGATCCTCTCAATAGATGCAGAAAAAGCATTTGATAAAATCCAGCTCCTTTTCTAATTAGAACACTGAAGAGTATAGGCATAGGTGGCACATTTCTAAAACTGATTGAAGCTATCTATGACAAACCCACAGCCAATATTTTACTGAATGGAGTAAAACTGAAAGCTTTTCCTCTTAGAACTGGAACCAGACAAGGTTGTCCTCTGTCACCTTTACTATTCAACACAGTGCTGGAAGTTCTAGCCAATACAATTAGGCAAGACAAGGAAATAAAGGGAATCCAAATGGGAGCAGGGGAGGTCAAACTCTCCCTCTTTGCTGACGACATGATCTTATACTGAGAGAACCCCAAAGACTCAACCACAAGACTCCTAGAAGTCATAAAAAAATGCAGTAATGTTTCAGGATATGAAATCAATGTCCACAAGTCAGTAGCCTTTGTATACACCAATAACAGTCAAGATGAGAAGCTAATTAAGGACACAATTCCCTTCACCATACTTTCAAAGAAAATGAAATACCTAGGAATATACCTAACAAAGGAGGTGAAGGACCTCTATAAAGAAAATTATGAAATCCTCCGAAAGGAAATAGCAGAGGATATTAACAAATGGAAGAACACACCATGCTCATGGATGGGAAGAATCAACATTGTTAAAATGTCTGTACTTCCCAAAGCAATCTACCTATTCAATGCCATTCCTATCAAAGTACCTACATCGTACTTTCAAGATTTGGAAAAAATGATTCTGTGTTTTGTATGGAACCAGAAAAAACCCCGTATAGCTAAGGCAGTTCTTAGTAATAAAAATAAAGCTGGGGGCATCAGCATACCAGATTTTAGTCTGTACTACAAAGCCATAGTGGTCAAGACAGCATGGTACTGGCACAAAAACAGAGACATAGACACTTGGAATCGAACAGAAAACCAAGAAATGAAACTAACATCTTACAACCACCTAATCTTCAATAAACCAAACAAGAACATACCTTGGGGGAAAGACTCCCTATTCAATAAATGGTGTTTGGAGAACTGGATGTCTACATGTAAAAGACTGAAACTGGACCCACACCTTTCCCCACTCACAAAAATTGATTCAAAATGGATAAAGGACTTAAATTTAAGGCATGAAACAATAAAAATCCTCCAAGAAAGCAGAGGAAAAACACTGGAAGATATTGGCCTGGGGAAAGACTTCATGAAGAAGACTGCCATGGCAATTGCAACAACAAAAATAAACAAATGGGACTTCATTAAACTGAAAAGCTTCTGTACAGCTAAGGAGACGATAACCAAAGCAAAGAGACAACCTACACAATGGGAAAGGATATTTGCATATTTTCAATCAGACAAAAGCTTGATAACTAGGATCTATAGAGAACTGAAATTAATCCACATGAAAAAAGCCAACAATCCCATATATCAATGGGCAAGAGACATGAATAGAACCTTCTGTAAAGATGACAGATGAATGGCTAACGAACATATGAAAAAATGTTCATCTCTATATATTAGAGAAATGCAAATCAAAACAACCCTGAGATATCATCTAACCCCCGTGAGAATGGCCCACATCACAAAATCTCAAAACTGCAGATGCTGGCTGGATGTGGAGAGAAAGGAACACTTTTACACTGCTGGTGGGACTGCAAACTAGTACATCCTTTCTGGAAGGAAGTATGGAGAAACCTCAAAGCACTCAAGCTAGACCCCCCCATTTGATCCTGCAATCCTATTAGTGGGCATCTACCCAGAAGGAAGAAAATCCTTTTATCATAAGGACACCTGTTTATTGCAGCTCAATTTACAATTGCCAAAATGTGGAAACAGCCTAAATGCCCACCAACCCAGGAATGGATTAACAAGCTGTGGTATATGTACACCATGGAATACTATTCAACTATTAAAAAAAATGGAGACTTTACATCCTTCGTATTAATCTGGATGGAAGTGGAAGACATTATTCTTAGTAAAGCATCACAAAAATGGAGAAGCATGAATCCTATGTACTCAATTTTGATATGAGGACAATTGATGACAATTAAGGTTATGTGGGGGGAGGGAGGAAAAGCTGAAAGAGGGACGGAGGGAGGGGTGTGGGGCCTTGGTGTGTGTCACACTTTATGGGGGCAAGACATGATTGCAAGAGGGACTTTGCTTAACAATTGCAATCAATGTAACCTGGCTTATTGTACCCTCAATGAATCCCCAACAATAATAAAAAAAAAAAAACTTTGATCAAGACTGACAAAAAAGAAGAGAGAAAACGCACATTATCAATATCAGGAATAAAACAGAGGGCATCACTACAGACCCTGTAGACTTCAAAAGCATAATAAAATGGTCTGAATCACTACACATACAAATATGACTATGTATATAAAAATTACCAATGCCTCAAAAAAAACAAACTCCCACAACTTGCCTGATAGGAACTAGATCATTTGAATAACCCTAAAAGTATTAAACAAATTGAATTTGTAATTTTAGAACTCCTCCCTCCAAAAGAAATCCTTAGTTCTATAGATCATTTCATTGAAGAATTCTACCACATGTTTAAAGAGTTAACGCAGATTCTGTATAAAATCTGTTCCAGAAAATGGAGGAGGGGGGAACATTTCCTAGTTCATTTTATGAAGCTAGTGTTACCCAGATACCAAATTATGCTTAGTGAAAAAAATGAATCCCAAAAGATTACATATTACATAATTCCACTAGCATATTTTGAAAATGGCAAAACATAGAAATGGAAAAAAAATATTGGTGTCTTCCAGTGGTTAAGGAGAGGGCAGGAGAGAGGTTGGTGTGGCTACAAAAGTACAAGAAGAAACTTAAGTGATGGAAATGTTGGTTGTGAGTGTATCAATATCTAATATCCTGGTTGTGATATGATACTATGGTTTTACAATATGTTACCATTGGGTGACCTATGTAAAAGGTAGGGGATTGTCTTGCAACTGCATGTGAATCCATATTTTGAGATAATTAAGAATATCTCTGAAATTCCATTTATTAGTGTGAATGCAGCCACTTCATTTTAAAAATGCCACTTACCAGTATGAATGCAGCCATCTGCTAATAGGAATATCTGCAAAATGTATGCTTAGCTCTTAATAAAAATGAAATAGAGGACAATATGAATCTAAAATATACATATCTATATGTGAATGAAATCCTGATGGCTCTGAGTATTCTCAGCTGGTTTCCACACAGATTTGCAATGTATGAATCCATATGTCCTCACAGCACTTAAAATGATTTTTCTCAAAATGGTTTTAATTAAGCCTTAGACCATCCCCTCTCTTTCTTCATTAAATTATTAGAAACTAAGCCTGTTTCTTAAATGACCTGCCATAAAAAAATACATGTGTTATGCATATTATATATGATTTCCCATAATTAGAACAACCGTGACAAACCTGTTCCTCTGACAGAAATCTCAAAATTATACAGCATGGTAATAATTCAAATGGGTTGATTGATGAGACCCTGCACAGCAGAATCCTTAGGGAGTAACACACAGGAGCTTTTTCTGTTGTTCCCACTGCCTGATTCCTGAAAGCGAGTTAGTGAGAAGCCACATTTTGCTCTACCCCATGCTGACTTGGTTGTTACATACTTCTCCCTTAAACCATCATCGAGCCCCCTTCTAACACTGAAAATCTGGTAGTGGGAATATCTTCTCAGTGCTTACTGAGTGACAGGTATATATTTAGTAACAATAGCCGTTAAGTGTCAGGTACTCTACTTCTATAATAATCTCTCAAACTTAACAAAGACCTAAAGCTCAGAGAGGTCAAATAACTTGCCCAGAGTTACACAGTGTAGTGGTAAAGCCGGGATTAGAACTAAGCAGATTTGAAACTCAAGCCTTTAACCCATACAAGGGTCCTCAAACTGTGGCCTGTGGGCCACATGAGGTGGTGTGATTGTATTTGTTCCCGTTTTGTTTTTTTTACTGCAAGGTAAGATATGTGCAGTGTGCATAGGAATTTGTTCATAGTTTTCTTTTTCTAAACTATAGTCCGGCCCTCCAATGGTCTGAGGGACAGTGAATTGGCCCCCTGTTTAAAAAGTTTGAGGATGCCTGCTAGTAGTTCCCGAACTTTGCTGCATGTTAGAACTGACCAAGTTTTAAACATCTTGGTGCCAGTTCACATACCAATTAGATCAGAATGTCTGTAGTGGAAGCCAGCTTCAGTAGCTTGTAAGAGTCCCAGGTGATTTCAATGCACAAGCCCGTTGGGGAACCATTGCATATTACTGTCTTAACTTTTGACTAAAATGCTGCCTACCCAGGTGCCTTCATTCACACAGCTCTGTCTATTCCTTGTCCAAGTACATTCTACCCCTTTGAATCTTCTCAGCCTGAATCTGACTTCCTAAGAAATTGGTTAGAATTTCCGGATTACCTGGGGGATTCATCTACATCAGCCTTTAGCTAATGAAGGCTCAATGCCAGTTACATGGGAGACTTACCAGCAGCCCACCTGAGTAGATGCAAGACCCACGTGTAAGCAATGAGTATTACAAACTAAAAAATGTAAATGGGACTGGATCATTGGTTTTCATAAACGCCTCAGCAAAGACTTAGAAAGGCTCTCAGTATCAACTGTATATCAGTTAAGCTCGTCAAGTTAATAGAAGTAACAGCAGCAGATAAGGAAAAGAGGCTCAGAGAGTAGAAAAGCCAAGATCACAAAGCTCATAAGGGGTGCCACTGAGAGGATTCTATCTGGAAGGATGCGGCTATTGTGAGGACAGATGGGCTAATGTGTGCACAGCATGTGCTGTCTGCTTATTTATTCATTGATAGTCACCAAATTTCTTTGTCTTCATTCAACATGTTCACAGATGTCAGTAAATTGGGGGAGGGATGGTTAAATAGTGGGCACAAATATTAGTAGATAAGGAAAGAAAAATATGTATAGAAGAGAACTTATCAAATCCATAAACAAAAGGCAAACAACCAAAATATATGTGTATCATTCAAAATAAGTTGAAAATATAGAAGTGGAGTTTAGCTGGCACTCTATCTGAATCCAAATTTGAGACCAAAGTCAAGTGTAAAACATATAGAACACAAAAGTTTTCTGACTACTCCTGTCTGTTTTTCACACACACACACACACACACACACACCAGAGATAGTTACTCATTAGCTTATTAGCCATGGCTCAGAGACAACATCTTGAAAATTTCCAGAACAATGTTGGCAACTGTTTCTTCACAATTGCCCTTTGATCAAGGTAGCCATATCTTGTACCAGCTTGCACTCCAGTTTTCCTCGCTGTTAGTGACTCTATGTCCCTTTTTAATACACTTGATATGTTTTTCTTTTAAATTTAAACCATCATAAAAATCTTGAAATGGTGTTTACCTCTCAAGAACTGAATTTTCCTGGGCTGATCGTAGGAGAAGAAAACAGTTCCCTGTACAGCAGTGAAATCACAGGCAGTGGGAGGGGTTGTCCCTCACTGGGGCACAGCGTCCAGCAAACCTCCTGTGAGACCTGCAGCGAATCTAGGCACCAGGTGTATATCTGTTCTTCTCAAGTAGCTTCAAGCCCATTGCATGTCAAAGAGACACAGCTGCAGAGAAATTCATTAGCATACAAGGTATTAACCCAGTGAGCTCCTCTGGGAAGCATTAACTTCACCCCTGTCCCTCCATAGGCTAGTCACCATCAGTTTCGAATATGGCCAGTTCTCATAGAGCAAAATGAAGAAATTTTCCTAAGGAACAGAATGTCTGATGCTTATTTCTCAAGTCTCAATACCCCTTCCAGTGCAGAATTAGTAAATTAACCAATATTCTGGGCAATAAATCTGCTTCTTCTGAAGTAGAAATTTCAGTAGAAAGGATATCTGTGCATCCTGAAAACTGACACCAATGTGTATTAGCTATCTATCACTGCATAATGAATTTTCTAAAAACATATCACGTTAAAATAACAAGTCTCCATTACCATAGTTTCTAGGATCAATAGTCCAGAGACAGCTGGGTGTTTCTGTTTGTGTCTCTTGGCTGGCTACAATCGTCTCATATCTTGGCTGGGAAAGGGTCTGTGAGCTAGCTTGCTCACGTGGCTGTTGGTGGCTGATGGCAACGAACATCAGTTCCTTACCACATGGGTTTCTCCAGGGAGCTACTCACAGCTTTTTTCTACTAGAGCAAGAAATAAAAGAGGGTAAGAGGGAGCAGCAAAAGAGAAGTCACAGTTTTTTGTAACATCATCTCAGAAGTGACAACCCATTACTTTTTCCTGCTCCGTTTATGAGAAGCCAGTAAGCCTGGCCCACATTCAAAGGGACAGGATTCTATAAAGGTGTGAATACTAAAAGGCAGGGATTGTTGGGGCCCATCTTACAGGCTCTTTGGCACATAACATAACTCCTCCCCACGTTAGACAATACTGCAACCCAAAGTCCCTGCCCAACTCCATGTTAAACATTTTTGGGATGTGGCATACTTTTCCTAAATCAAACAATGCTAAGAAAGAACAAAAGCAGGAGGCGGAGCAAGATGGCAGCCGAGTAACAGCTTCCTTGCATCTGGGCACCGTGAGTCTGGGGAGATAGGACTCCAGGCATCTCTGGCTGGTGGGAACTGCCTATCATCACTCCTATGAGGATACAGGGAGTCAGCGAGAGACTTCTGGACCCCAAGAGGTGGACTAAAACCGTGGAAAGCCGGCAAGTGGTCGCGTGTGTTCAATCCGTCTAAACCCGCCCACAACTGTAAGTTCAGTAGCAGCGAGACTGCAAACCAGAAAGGCCTTACCTGTGAACTGTTTTGATGTCCTTGGACTTGGCACTGAGTTGAACTGCCTTGGGGAAGGCCTGAGCGGGAGTGCGGAGAACTTTGGCCATTGTCTAGGGCCCCAGTCTGAGCCGCTGAGCCAGACGGAGCTGATAGTGTTTGGCGGTGGGTCACACGGATCCATTGTCAGTGATCTGCCCCGGCAAGCTCTGCCCTCAGGGTCGCAGAGCTAGAAACGGGTGGGAGCTGGTAACCCAGCAACCAAGTAGCCTAAGGGTGGGGTCTGAGCCGCCTTGCAGCCCTAACCCTCAGGGGCAGAGTGAGATCGGTTTTGGCACACTGAGTAAGTGCATAGCCACTTCAGCAGCGATTCCAGTGAGAAAGCTGGGAAAGCTTCTGCTCAGCAAGTTTACAAGTTCAAAGTGCCTTTTAAGTAGGCTGAAGAGAGATTTAGGGTGTCTACCTGCTGGGGTTTGAGAAATCAGCAGCCTCCAGTCGTATCTGAACTGTGACTAACATCTCATACCCCAGAAGACCACGTGTTGCCCAGACAATATTCAATAACATATACAAACTGCTTTGTTTTTGGTTGTGTATTTTTTTCTTCTTTTTTTTTTTTTGGTTTGGTTGTTTTTTTTGTTTGTTTATTTTGACGTTGCTGATGTTCTTTTGTTTTTTTAATTTCAATCTTTTCCACACAGATCCCTTTTTCTTTCTCAATTTTCCTAGTTTAATTATAATTTCCCATTGCTGCCGTTTATAATAACTTCAACTTCATTTTTGCTAGTGTTTCTACCGATATAATTTGGTTTTTCACCCAATTTTATCCCCGTAAAGTTTTCTGTTTGCTTCTTTTGGTTTGATTTATAGCATTTTTGTCTTTCCTCTCTACTTGGTGGAGGTGGGGTACTGTGTCTGATCAGGTTAGCAAAGAGCTGCTGACCTCAAGGGAACCACGCAACTGGGCACCCCCAGAAGGTGGGGTTTTTTAAGGTTGTGTCAAAGTACCCTACTGTACACCTATATTGCCCTGTCTCCCTCTTTCTGTGCCTCTCTTCTTTTTGTCAATATTCCTTATACCCACCCCCTCTCCTTTCTCTATCTTTCTTTTTTTCTTATCACTCGGTCCTCCTTTCTTTCATCCCCTTTTTTTGCTCTTCAACCTTCTCACCCTTCTGGTCCTATAACCCTCAGTCCACAGGCACAAGAACTTAAAGAGCAAGAGGAAGTGAAAGGAAAATTAGGGCAAGGAAACAGATAAAAGAAATCACTCATGAGGAAGAATCAGCAGAAAACTCCAGGCAACATGAAGAACCAGTCTAGAACAACCCCACCAAGGGACCATGAGGTAGCTACTGCAGATGATTCCACCAGTATAGAAATGTTAGGAATGACAGAAAGGGAATTTAGAATACACATGTTGAAAACAATGAAAGAAATGATGGAAACAATGAAGGAAATTGCTAATAAAGTGGAAAATAACCAAAAGGAAATCCAAAAACAGAATCAAATAAGAGATGAACGATATGAAGAATATAAAAAGGATATAGCAGACCTGAAGGAACTGAAACAGTCAATTAGGGAACTTAAAGATACAATGGAAAGTATCAGCAACAGGTTAGACCATGCAGAAGAAAGAATTTCAGAGGTAGAAGACAAAGTTCTTGAGATAACACAGACAGTAAAAGAGGCAGAAAAGAAGAGAGAGAAAGCAGAACGTTCACTGTCAGAATTATGGGACTTTATGAAGCGTTCCAACATACGAGTTATAGGAATTCCAGAAGGAGAAGAAGAATGCCCCAGAGGAATGGAAGCCATACTAGAGAATATTATAAAAGAAAATTTCCCAAACATCACCAAAGAGTCTGACACACTGCTTTCAGAGGGATATCGGACCCCAGGTCGCCTCAACTCTAACCGAGCTTCTCCAAGACACATTGTGATGAACCTGTCCAAAGTCAAGACAAAAGAAAAGATTCTGCAAGCTGCCAGGAGTAAGCGCCAGTTGACCTACAGGGGCAAATCCATCAGAGTGACCGCAGACTTCTCTAATGAAACTTTCCAAGCAAGAAGACAATGGTCATCTACCTTTAATCTACTTAAACAGAACAATTTTCAGCCCAGAATTCTGTACCCTGCTAAGCTAAGCTTCAGAATTGACGGAGAAATCAAATCATTTACGGATATACAAATATTGAGGAAATTCGCCACAACAAGACCAGCTCTACAGGAAATACTTCAACCTGTTCTGCACACTGACCACCACAATGGATCAGCAGCAAAGTAAGAACTCAGAAATCAAAGGACAAAACCTAACCTCCACACTGATGCAAAAGATAAAATTAAGCAATGGACTCTCACCAAATAAGACGAATAGAATACTACCACACTTATCAATTATCTCAATAAATGTTAATGGCTTGAATTCCCCACTGAAGAGACATAGATTGGCTGACTGGATTAAAAAACACAAGCCATCCATTTGCTGTCTGCAAGAAACACACCTGGCCTCAAAAGACAAATTAAAGCTCCGAGTCAAGGGTTGGAAGACAATTTTTCAGGCAAACGGAATTCAGAAGAAAAGAGGAGTTGCAATCTTATTTTCAGATACATGTGGATTTAAAGCAACTAAAGTCAAAACAGACAAAGATGGTCACTTTATATTGGTCAAGGGAAAACTACAACAAGAAGACATTTCAATTCTAAATATTTATGCACCCAATTTAAATGCTCCCAGATTCCTGAAGCAGACCTTACTCAGTCTGAGCAATATGATATCTGATAATACCATCATAACAGGGGACTTTAACACACCTCTTACAGAGCTGGACAGATCCTCTAAACAGAAATTAAACAAAGATGTAAGAGATTTAAATGAGACCCTAGAACAACTATGCTTGATAGATGCATATAGAACACTCCACCCCAAAGATAAAGAATATACATTCTTCTCATCACCCCATGGAACATTCTCCAAAATTGATCATATCCTGGGACACAAAACAAATATCAACAGAATCAGAAGAATTGAAATTTTACCTTGTATCTTTTCAGACCATAAGGCACTAAAGGTGGAACTCAACTCTAACAAAAATGCTCAAGCCCACCCAAAGGCATGGAAATTAAACAATCTTCTGTTGAATAACAGATGGGTGAAGGAAGAAATAAAACAGGAAATCATTAACTTCCTTGAGCATAACAACAATGAAGACACAAGCTACCAAAACCTCTGGGATACTGCAAAAGCAGTTTTGAGAGGAAAATTCATCGCTTTAGATGCCTACATTCGAAAAACAGAAAGAGAGCACATCAACAATCTCACAAGAGATCTTATGGAATTGGAAAAAGAAGAACAATCTAAGCCTAAACTCAGTAGAAGAAAAGAAATATCCAAAATCAAATCAGAGATCAATGAAATTGAAAACAAAAGAATCATTCAGAAAATTAATGAAACAAGGAGTTGGTTTTTTGAAAAAATAAATAAAATAGATAAACCATTAGCCAGACTAACTAGAAATAGAAAAGTAAAATCTCTAATAACCTCAATCAGAAACGATAAAGGGGAAATAACAACTGATCCCACAGAGATACAAGAGATCATCTCTGAATACTACCAGAAACTCTATGCCCAGAAATTTGACAATGTGAAGGAAATGGATCAATATTTGGAATCACACCCTCTCCCTAGACTTAGCCAGGAAGAAATAGACCTCCTGAACAGACCAATTTCAAGCACTGAGATCAAAGAAACAATAAAAAAGCTTCCAAATAAAAAATGCCCTGGTCCAGATGGCTTCACTCCAGAATTCTATCAAACCTTCAAGGAAGAGCTTATTCCTGTACTGCAGAAATTATTCCAAAAAACTGAGGAAGAAGGAATCTTCCCCAACACATTCTATGAAGCAAACATCACCCTGATACCAAAACCAGGAAAAGACCCAAACAAAAAGGAGAATTTCAGACCAATCTCACTCATGAACGTAGACGCAAAAATTCTCAACAAAATCCTAGCCAATAGATTACAGCTTATCATCAAAAAAGTCATTCATCATGATCAAGTAGGCTTCATCCCAGGGATGCATGGCTGGTTTAACATACGCAAGTCTATAAACGTTATCCACCATATTAACAGAGGCAAAAATAAAGATCACATGATCCTCTCAATAGATGCAGAAAAAGCATTTGATAAAATCCAGCATCCTTTTCTAATTAGAACTCTGAAGAGTATAGGCATAGGTGGCACATTTCTAAAACTGATTGAAGCTATCTATGACAAACCCACAGCCAATATTTTACTGAATGGAGTAAAACTGAAAGCTTTTCCTCTTAGAACTGGAACCAGACAAGGTTGTCCTCTGTCACCTTTACTATTCAACGTAGTGCTGGAAGTTCTAGCCAATACAATTAGGCAAGACAAGGAAATAAAGGGAATCCAAATGGGAGCAGAGGAGGTCAAACTCTCCCTCTTTGCTGACGACATGATCTTATACTTAGAGAACCCCAAAGACTCAACCACAAGACTCCTAGAAGTCATCAAAAAATACAGTAATGTTTCAGGATATAAAATCAATGTCCACAAGTCAGTAGCCTTTGTATACACCAATAACAGTCAAGATGAGAAGCTAATTAAGGACACAACTCCCTTCACCATAGTTTCAAAGAAAATGAAATACCTAGGAATATACCTAACGAAGGAGGTGAAGGACCTCTATAAAGAAAACTATGAAATCCTCAGAAAGGAAATAGCAGAGGATATTAACAAATGGAAGAACATACCATGCTCATGGATGGGAAGAATCAACATTGTTAAAATGTCTATACTTCCCAAAGCTATCTACCTATTCAATGCCATTCCTATCAAAGTACCTACATCGTATTTTCAAGATTTGGAAAAAATGATTCTGCGTTTTGTATGGAACCGGAAAAAACCCCGTATAGCTAAGGCAGTTCTTAGTAACAAAAATAAAGCTGGGGGCGTCAGCATACCAGATTTTAGTCTGTACTACAAAGCCATAGTGCTCAAGACAGCATGGTACTGGCACAAAAACAGAGACATAGACACTTGGAATCGAATTGAACACCAAGAAATGAAACTAACATCTTACAACCACCTAATCTTTGATAAACCAAACAAGAACTTACCTTGGGGGAAACACTCCCTATTCAATAAATGGTGTTGGGAGAACTGGATGTCTACATGTAAAAGACTGAAACTGGACCCACACCTTTCCCCACTCACAAAAATTGATTCAAGATGGATAAAGGACTTAAATTTAAGGCATGAAACAATAAAAATCCTCAAAGAAAGCATAGGAAAAACACTGGAAGATATTGGCCTGGGGGAAGACTTCATGAAGAAGACTGCCATGGCAATTGAAACAACATCAAAAATAAACAAATGGGACTTCATTAAACTGAAAAGCTTCTGTACAGCTAAGGACACAATAACCAAAGCAAAGAGACAACCTACACAATGGGAAAGGATATTTGCATATTTTCAATCAGACAAAAGCTTGATAACCAGGATCTATAGAGAACTCAAATTAATCCACATGAAAAAAGCCAACAATCCCTTATATCAATGGGCAAGAGACATGAATAGAACTTTCTCTAAAGATGACAGACGAATGGCTAACAAACATATGAAAAAGTGTTCATCATCTCTATATATTAGAGAAATGCAAATCAAAACAACCCTCAGATATCATCTAACCCCAGTGAGAATGGCCCACATCACAAAATCTCAAAACTGCAGATGCTGGCGTGGATGTGGAGAGAAGGGAACACTTTTACACTGCTGGTGGGACTGCAAACTAGTACAACCTTTCTGGAAGGAAGTATGGAGAAACCTCAAAGCACTCAACCTAGACCTCCCATTCGATCCTGCAATCCCATTACTGGGCATCTACCCAGAAGGAAAAAAATCCTTTTATCATAAGGACACTTGTACTAGACTGTTTATGGCAGCTCAATTTACCATTGCCAAAATGTGGAAACAGCCTAAATGCCCACCAACCCAGGAATGGATTAACAAGCTGTGGTATATGTATACCATGGAATACTATTCAGCTATTAAAAAAAATGGAGACTTTACATCCTTCGTATTAACCTGGATGGAAGTGGAAGACATTATTCTTAGTAAAGCATCACAAGAATGGAGAAGCATGAATCCTATGTACTCAATCTTGATATAAGGACAATTAATGACAATTAAGGTTATGGGGGGGAAGCAGAAAGAGGGATGGAGGGAGGAGGGTGGGGCCTTAGTGTGTGTCACACTTTATGGGGGCAAGACATGATTGCAAGAGGGACTTTACCTAACAATTGCAATCAGTGTAACTGGCTTATTGTACCCTCAATGAATCCCCAACAATAAAAAAAAAAAAAAAGAAAGAACAAAAGCAACTTACAAGCTTATATCTGGAAGATAAGAGCCTAAATTAAAACTGCATATTTTGGCCAGGTGCAGTGATTCACACCTGTACTCCTAGCACTCTAGGAGGCCGAGGCGGGTGAACTGCTTGAGCTCAGGAGTTCAAGACCAGCCTGAGCAAGAGTCAGACCCCATTTCTACTAGAAATAGAAAAACTAGCCAGGCATTGCTACTTGGGAGGCTGAATCAAGAGGACTACTTGAGCCCAAGAATTTGAGTTTGCTGTGAGCCACGATGCCATGGCACTCTACCCAGAGTGACAGAGTGAGACTGTCTCCAAAAAAAAAAAAAAAGCATATTTTGAACTTTTTGCTTATGAGGGCTACTCTCAGACCTTCACCTCACAGCGGTCACCAGTCCAGACTTACAGCCTCATAGACTCTGCCCAGTCACAACCAGTTTTCTCTCCTGTAAGATTCACCTTAAAATCACCCAGCCCACACCCTAAAAACCTGTAAATGTCCTCAGCTAGTTTCTCTTTTTCTCCTGGTACTAAGACTTTGATGAAGTGTGTTCCCCATTATTGCGGTAGGTTTAATAAACTTAGCATTGTGTGACCAATAGATTTTTCTGGCTTTTTGAGAAATCAACAGGTGGCAATCACAAGTATACAAAGGATTGTTTCCGTTTTCCATAACCAATTAAATCTTGACCCATAGTCACTACAGAACGATACAATAGGAAGATAATAGTAACAGTGAAAATCTTCTTTTTATTGTATGATTATTTAATCAAACTGCCCCAATATAAAGATGAACTAAAAAGAAAAATGAAGTGATAACTAATCCATTGATATTTAGGAAAATGAACTGTGGCTTGTTATGCATTCAGAGGTCATACTAAATCATCTTACTTAGAAGAATGCATTTGATTAGATTTATTGACAGCAAAACATTTAATGTTGGTGTTTTCTTCACATTATTCTGCTATTTCTTACTTGTTTATTGGGGATGGCTCTTTGCCACCTTTCTTCACCATCTCTATGAACAGGAAAGTTGTAGAATTGCTAAACCTTCTTTTTGCTACACAAAATCTTCACTAGATTCATCACTTACAAGGTAATATTCTTTCACATCTCAAAATATTACCTTGGCCTTTCAATGTTTTGAGCTACTCCTTGATTTGTTTAGAATCTTTATTGACTTTTTTTTCTGGTGAAAAATAAAGCATCAAGCTCTCTTTTCTGTGTCCAGTGTCAAAAGCAAACACCACTGTGATTCACAGCATTTATCTCTGAGGTGCTTAATGAATATGAAATATTTTATGGGGTGAGATTTTTCTTGTCTTTGTTCACTTATGAAAATTAATGGTGTTACTCATGTGAAAATTATACTTGACACTTAGACCTTTAATGTGATTATGGCATCTAAAATATAAAATAATCTGACTCACTTTGTATCTCTTCTTATTTTTTTTTTTCAGAGTCTCACTATGTCACCCTCAGTAGAGTGCTGTAGCATCAGATTAGCTCACAGCAACTTCAAATTCTTGGGCTTACATGATTCTCTTGCCTCAGCCTTCCAAGTAGCTGGGACAACAGGTGCCCACAACAATGCCCAGCTTTTTTTTTTTTTTTTTGGTGCAGTTGTCATTGTTGCTTTAACTGACCTGGGCTGGGTTCAAACCTGCCAGCTCTGGTGTATGTGGCCAGTGCCCTACCCACTGAGCTATGGGCACTGCCCTTTCTTCTTATTTTTCAGAATTGATTCCTCTTTACTTAATAACAAGTTTCCCACTACCTAATCTCTATCCTCATTCACTCTAAGTTGAAGTGTGCAGTGGTAATGATGGAGAAAATATTTTCAATATGTAAGGAAGTCATCCTTACATGCACTATTTATCTTCTAATGATGATTAATACTTAATACTGCTAATCTGATGCCTGAATGAATTTATGAATTTTAAAATTTGGCTATTATTTAAACAGCAACATAGGCCACCATTGTGAAAGAGAACCATTCAATTAGCTGTGCAAAATGGAGAAATGTTCATCTATAGATGATTAAGCCTTCAAAAGGAAAAAAAAAATACACATTCCAACATTTTAATTTTTAAAATGTATGTAAGCAAATGGGAACCTGTTATTGATCTTACAGTGGGAACTTTTGATTAAATAATCATATAATAAAGAGGATTTTCACTGTTAGTATTATCTTTCTAAGATAATTTCCCTTTAATTTTAGATCAAAAGCATGTTCTTACAGCTCAAAATACAAACCTATGGAGATTTCAAGCCCCAGCCAACCCTTTGAATAAAAAAATCACTACTTTTTTTTCAAGTGCTTGGGTATGCTAGTCCTTGCATTCTAATGAGTAATTAGTACCACTACCAACCCATTAATCACACATATGGCTGCTTCAATAAGTAATTTTTCCGTGAATGTACCTTAAAGATTATGATTGAAATGAAAATACCTCTGTTTTATTAGCTTATTGATATTCTTGATGAATTAATTCAAACCCCATGTTTTCATGTATTTGGAATTGGTTTCACAAAATAAATTATGTCATTTTTGATAAATGTTCATACTCTATCCTATGTTTAATATTCAATCTGATCAAGCATTACATTGTAAATATTAAGATCCAATAAAAAGTCTGATGTCAACATGTAATGAGATAAATTATTTTAAACATATTAATCTTTATTTTCACAGAAAAGAATCACTTGTTGATTTACAAATATGCCTCTCTAGACAGTGTTACATAGATGTTAAATGTCTACATTTGTGTAATTTCTTCAGATACAGAAATCCTTTCCCACCAGCTTTCAGTCATCACGGCTTCCAGCTGAGGAATTAGACAGTCAAAAGAACAGAATCAAGTCCTAAGCTTTATTCCTTTTCAGAAATGAAAATCTAAAAGACAGACTCTTTTTTTTTTCTGTGAGCTAATATTTATCTGTATAACCACCACTACCCCCAGATCAGGGAAAATTAGTTTTGGAAATGAGCAACTCTCCATTAAAATTTCTTTCTAGTGCCAACTTCTCAAAGATTTTTATCTGTCCAAATTATAATTCTGAATCTAAATCATTCATTGTTAATCAATTGTTTATTTGGATTTTTTATTCCAAGACTGAGTCTCACTCTGTCTCCCTGGGTAGAGTGCCATGGCATCATAACTCATAGCAACCTCCGATTTGGGGGCTCTAGTGATCCTCTTGCCTCCACCTCCTGAGTAGCAATGCCCACCTAGTTTTTCTGTTTTTAATAGAGACAGGGTCTTAGTCTTCCTCAGGCTGGTCTCAAACTTCATAGCTCAGGAAATCTACCTGCCTCAGCCTCCCAGAGTGCTAGGATTATAGGTGTGAGCCACCCCGCCCAGCCTAATTTTTTTATTTGTATAGCTGACAAAACTTATCTATCTATATATATATATAGAGAGAGAGAGAGATAGCAAAAATTAGACAATTAAACCTATGCATGAAAAAGAAAAGGTAAAATCCTATCTGGCACATCTCTTTCCCCACTTCCACTGCCCAGAGATAATCCTTGTTTGTTGTTAAAAATTTGGGGCATTCTTTAATCAATTTTCAGTGATTTTTAATACTAGCAAATGATTGGGAAATTTTTTAATATCCTTTCCTAGGAGACTAGTAAATAGTACATCCATATAATAGAATTCTCTGAGGCTGTGAGATCTTAAAGTTATACCGTCAAATGAAAAAAGCAAGGACAGGTATACTTCGTATTGCATGACTGCATTTGTATAAAAAGCATGTATCTCTAAAAGAATTCAACAACAACAAAGCAACTCAAAACCTGATAACCTCAAAGAAAGAGAATCAAGTGACTGGGGTAGAAGTGACAGGGTGTCTCCTCACAGATAATCTTTTACATATTTAAATAATAAAACATATAATAAAATTAACATTTCAAATACACAAATCTTAATTTTAAAAGTACCTTTTAAATTGTATCCTGAGACTTTGTTTATATTGTCTTAACAATTTGTCAAGTTTTATTATTTTCTAAATCTGCATATTATTCCAACATAGATAAACCAAAGCTTATTTTAAAAGTCCCCTGCTAAAATGTAAAATCACTGGGTTGGGGCCAGTCAATAAATGTTTCTGACCTGATTGAATTAAGCTGTCTTTATTTACAATTACCTTTTCCTTTATTACATCTGTTAGTATGTAATAAATATAACAAAAATGTTCAATCCTTAGCTTGGCGTTGTGGGGGGCACCTGTAGTCCCAGCTACTCGGGAGGCTGAGGCAAGAGAATCGCTTAAGCCCAGGAGTTGGAGGTTGCTGTGAGCTGTGTGAGGCCATGGCACTCTACCAAGGGCCATAAAGTGAGACCCTGTCTCTACAAAAAAAAAAAAAAAAGTTGAGTCCTACTAATAATAGAAGAAATGATAATTAAAATAACAATAAGAAAAAATCCATTTTTTCAGATGTGAATAACAGGGTACAAATATATGTTGCTAGTAAGGTATAAAATGCTACAATTCAAAGGACAATCTGGAAATTGAATGAAAAATATTCAAATGCATATATTTTTTTCCATAAACTCCACATCTGTGAGTTATTCTTAATTAATAAATTGGACAAATTAGCCAAAATAAATGTGCAGCTTTTATTACAGCATTTTTATGAAAGCAAAATATATCTAACAATAATAGATAATTAGTGAATTTATTATAAGTACATCCATATAATAAAATACTATGGGTGGATGGGAGACAAGATGGCTGACTGAAGCCAGCTTTCCACAGAGGCTCCCATCCAGAAGGAGAGTTAAAGGACAAAAATTTAGCAAGTAACCTGGTGGATTTCAGCTGCACCAAGAGAGAAGGTTGAAGAACGCACGTCAACCCTGCTGAAGTGAGCTGCGACACAAGGATACAAACAAAAGGTACAAAAGCCATCACCAAGCAGACAGGAGTCCCCTCCCACATGAGAATGGCTCAGAGTGCCCCACAAACAAACAGGCAGAGTTCAAAGGTCCTCCCACTATACTCCATGGGAGAGACCCTCTAAAAACTGGACCTGCCTCCCCTACTAGGGTGAAATGGCATTCTCCTGCCAGGCATAAAACTGTATATATTCTCTACCTGCAACTCTGAGCTCCTAGCACTCTCCTCCACTCTCACTCTGAGGTCTGGAGGGCTGTCCCCCAGGACAGGAGGTGATTTTTCGAGTGGTGTGGACAGTGCCTAAACTGCAGCTGGTCAGTGCCTGACCCCCAGGAGTTCAGATTCTTGGGTGATTTCTCAAGGGGTGTGGACAGTGCCTGAACTGCAGCTGGTCAGTGCTGACTCTGGGGCACGGGAGCGAGGAGAGGACAGTTGGATGAGAGGGAACCCCACCAGAGCGGCAGTTCCCTGAGGCTTAGAGCAGCAACCATCTATTAGCAGCAATACGACCAGGCATAAAACTGTATAAAACTGTATATATTCTCTACCTGCAACTCTGAGCTCCCAGAACGCCCCTCCACTCTCACTCTGAGGTCTGGAGGCCTGTCCCAAGGAGTTCAGATTCTTGGGTGATTTCTCGAGGGGTGTGGACAGTGCCTAAACTGCAGCTGGTCAGCGCTGACTCTGGGGCATGGGAGCGAGGAGAGGACAGTTGGATGAGAGGGAACCACACCAGAGTGGTGGTTCCTTGAGGATCAGAGCAGCAACCGTCTATTAGCAGCAATATGGCCAGGCATAAAACTGTGTAAAACTGTATATATTCTCTACCTATATATATTCTCTAGCCTTCTTCAAGAGAACGGAAAGAGAGGAAGTTAACAACTTAATGGGACATCTCAAGCAACTGGAAAAGGAAGAACATTCCAACCCCAAACACAGTAGAAGAAAAGAAATACCCAAAATTAGAGTAGAATTCAATGAAATTGAAAACAAAAGAATAATACAACAGATCAATAAATCAAAAAGCTGGTTTTTCAAAAAGGTCAATAAAATAGATAAACCTTTGGCCAACTTAATCAGGAAAAAAAGAGTAAAATCTCTAATCCCATCAATCAGAAACAACAAAGACGAAATAACAACAGACTCCTCAGAAATCCAAAAAATCCTTAATGAATATTCCAATAAACTGTATTCTCAGAAATATGAAAATCTGAAGGAAATTCACCGATACTTGGAAGCACGTCACCTTCCAAGACTTAGCCAGAATCAAGTGGAAATGTTGAACAGGCCCATATCAATTTCAGAAATAGCATCAACCATACAAAACCTCCCTAAAAAGAAAAGCCCAGGACCAGATGGTTTCACTTCAGAATTCTACCAAACTTTTAAAGAAGAATTAGTACCTTATTGCTCAACCTGTTCCAAAAGGTAGAAAAAGAAGGAAGACTACCTAACATGTACTATGAAGCAAACATCACCCTGATACCCAAACCAGGAAAAGACCCAACAAGAAAAGAAAATTATAGACCAATATCACTAATGAATATAGATGCAAAAATATTCAAGAAGATCCTAACAAACAGAATCCAGCACCACATCAAGCAAATTATACATCATGACCAAGTCGGTTTTATCCCAGAGTCTCAAGGCTGGTTCAATATACGTAAATCAATAAATCTATAAATCAGCACATAAACAAATAAAAAAAAGACCATGTGATTCTCTTAATTGATGCAGAGAAAGCTTTTGATAATATCCAGCATCCCTTCATGATCAGAACACTTAAGAAAATTGGTACAGAAGGGACATTTCTTAAACTGATAGGGCCATCTACAGCAAACCCACAGCCAATATCATATTGAATGGAGTTAAATTGAAATCATTTCCACACAGATCAGGAACCAGACAAAGCTGCCCATTGTCTCCATTGCTCTTGAACATTGTAATGGAAGTCTTAGCCACCGCAATTAGAAAAGAAAAGGCAATTAGGGTATCCATATAGGGTCAGAAGAGATCAAACTTTCACTCTTCGCAGATGATATGATTTTATATCTGGAAAATACTGGGGATTCTACTCAAAAACTCTTAGAAGTGATCAAGGAATACAGGAGAATCTCAGGTTACAAAATCAACATTCATAAATCGGTAGCCTTTATATATACCAACAATAGTCAAGTTGAAAAAACAGTTAAGGACTCTATCCCATTCACAGTAGTACCAAAGAAGATGAAATATTTGGGAGTTTATCTAACAAAGGACATTAAAGATCTCTATAAAGCGAACTATGAGACTCTAAGAAAAGAAATAGCTGAAAATGTTAACAAATGGAAAAACATACCATGCTCATGGCTGGGAAGAATCAACAACATTAAAATGTCCGTACTACCTAAAGCAATATATAATTTTAACACAATCCCTATTAAAGCTCCACTGTCATACTTTAAAGATCTTCAAAAAACAATACTTCGTTTTATATGGAATCAGGAAAAACCCTCGAATAGCCAAGACATTACTCAGAAATAAAAACGAAGCAGGAGGAATCACGCTAACAGACCTCAGACTATACTACAAATCGATAGTGATCAAAAAGCATGGTACTGGCACAAAAACAGAGAAGTAGATGTCTGGAACAGAATAGAGAACCAAGAGATGAATCCAGCTACTTACCATTATTTAATCTTTGACAAGCCAATTAAAAATATTCAGTGGGGAAAAGATGCCCTATATAACAAATGGTGCTGGGTGAACTGCCTGGCAACCTGTAGAAAACTGAAACTGGACCCACACCTTTCACCATTAACTAAGATAGACTCTCACTGGATTAAAGATTTAAACTTAAGACACGAAACTATAAAAATACTAGAAGAGAGTGCAGGGAAAACCCTTGAAAAATCAGTCTGGGCGAGCATTTTATGAGGAGGACTCCCCGGGCAATTGAAGCAGCTTCAAAAATACACTACTGGGACTTGATCAAACTAAAAAGCTTCTGCACAGCCAAGAACACAGTAAGTAAAGCAAGCAAACAGCCCTCAGAATGGGAGAAGATATTTGCAGCTTATGTCTCCGACAAAGGTTTAATAACCAGAATCCACAGAGAACTCAAACATATAAGCAAGAAAAGAACAAGTGATCCCATCACAGGCTGGGCAAGGGATTTGAAGAGAAACTTCTCTGAAGAAGACAGGCGCATGCCTACAGACATATGAAAAAATGCTCATCATCTTTAATCATCAGAGAAATGCAAATCTAAACCACTTTGAGATATCATCTAACTCCAGTAAGACTAGCCCATATCGCAAAATCCCAAGACCAGAGATGTTGGCGTGGATGTGGAGAAAAGGGAACACTTCTACACTGCTGGTGGGAATGCAAATTAATACATTCCTTTTGGAAAGATGTATGGAGAACACTTAGAGATCTAAAAATAGATCTTCCATTCAATCCTAGAATTCCTCTACTCGGCATATATCCAGAAGATATATATATATATATAGATTTATATATATAAATCACATCACAACAAAGATATTTGTACCAGAATGTTTATTGCAGCCCTATTCATAATTGCTAAATCATGGGAAAAGTCTAAGTGCCCATAGATCCAGGAATGGATTAGTAAATTGTGGTATATGTACACCATGGAATATTATGCAGCCTTAAAGAAAGATGGAGACTTTACCTCTTTCATGTTTATATGTTTATATGTATGGAGCTAGAGCATATTCTTCTTTGTAAAGTATCCCAAGAATGGAAGAAAAAGTATCCAATGTACTCAGCCCTACTATGGAACTAATTTATGGTTTTCACATGAAAGCTATAACCCAGTTACAACCTAAGAATAGTGGGAAGGGGGAAAGGAAGGGGAGAGAGGGAGGATGTGGGCAGAGGGAGGGGGATTGGTGGGATTACACCTGCGGTACATCTTACAAGGGTATATGTGAAACTTAGTAAATGTGGAATGTAAATGTCTTAGCACAATAACTAAGAAAATGCCAGGAAGGCTATGTTAACCAGTGTGACGAAAATGTGCCAAACGGTCTATGAAACTAGTGTATGGTGCCCCATGATCACATTAATGTACACAGCTATGATTTAATAAAAATAAAATAATAAAATAAAATAAAATACTATGAAGCCAATTGAAACAAAGCTGAAGAACCCTGTTTATTGAAATTGTTAAAAGAAAACATCAGGTAACGCAACAAAATATAAATCAGGATCTCATTTTGGAAAAACAATGTTTGGGTTAAAATTTTTTGAAAGAGTGGAGAACATTCTCTTTAATAAAGTATCACAAGAATGGGACAGCAAATGTCCAAAGTACTCAATACTAAATGAAGCCAGTAGATGAACTAGTACATGCCCACACAAGAGAAGAAAAGTTTAATTCAAGTTGAGACAGGTAGGAGAGAAGTGGAAGAGGGGAGAAGGGAGAGAGATTGCTGTGCTTCCACCCAGTGGTTACAGTGTAAGGGTATACAGCACACCTCCTGGGTACAGGACACAACTACAACAGCGAGTCTACCTAACAAATGTAAACATTGTAACCTAATCATTTGTACCCTCATATTAATCTGAAATTTTTTTAATTGCTTTGAAAGAGTATATATATTAAAACTTTAAATAGCAATAATTGCCAAAAATTGGAAGTGTGGGTAATTTTATCCCATTCCTAATATGTATTTTATATTTTTTCTGAAATTAACATGCATAATTTATATTTTAAAAAATAACATAAGCTTTTATAACTGTTTAGTAGTCTCAAACTCTGGTGTAGGATGTAGCATATAAAGGGACAAAGGGTAAGAGTAATGGATTTAATCATCTTTCACATTTGCATCTAAATGCCTAATAATATCTAAAACTTGCAATTATTTGAGCATATGGTACCCTCAGTTGACAAACGGTGTTTAAAAATAAAACCATCCTAGCATTCTTGGGAGGCTAAGGCAGGAGGATTTCTTGAACATAGGAGTTTGAGACCAGCTTGAGCAAGAGTAAAAAAACATAGAAAAATTACAGTCATGATGACACGCACCTGTAGTCCCAGCTACGGGGAGGCTGAAGTAGGAGGATTGCTTGAGCTCAGAAGTTTGATGTTGCAGTGAGCTATGATGATGCCACTGCACTCCAGCTGGGAAGACAGAGCAAGGTTCTGTCTCAAAAAACAAGAGCAAAAAGAAATCCAGAGTGGAGTAGACAAAGAATGACTCCAACTCTAAGAATTAGGTTTCATAGTCCTCACTAGCCACCTTTATGCAACTGCATGTCACCTTTTTCTTGACAGATGCATAATTGATCTTACAAAATTAGAAAGCTACTCTTAGGACTTCATACTATCAGAAATGCACAGCTAGTACTATGCTGACCACTCACACACAGCTTAACAAGTGGAAAGATGTTTGAATGAGCAAACTAAACTCATAAACATTAAGAAGTGTTTGAGCTATACTGAATGAAGAATTGTGTGTGAGAAATGAAAATCCCAGCCACTCTAAAATACCACCTAATTCCAGCCAGATTAGTCCACATCACAAAGTCACAAAACACCAGCTGCTGGCATGGATATGAAGAGAAGGGAATACGTCTACACTGCAGGTGGGATTGCAAACTAATACAGCCTTTTTGGAGAGAAGTATGGAGAGTCCTCAAAGGTCTAAAAGTAGACCTTCCATTTGACCTTGCAATCCCATCACTAGGTATCTACCCAGAAGAACAAAAATCACTTTACCACAAAGACATTTCCACTAGAATGTTTATTGAGGCTCAATTCATAATTGCCAAGTCGTGGAAGCAACCTAAGTGCCCATCAAGCCATGAATGGATCAACAAACGTGGTATATGTATACCATGAAATGCTATTCAGCCATTTAAAAAGATGGAAACTTTATATGTTTTACATTTACCTGAATGGAATTGAAATACATTCTTCCTAGTAAAGTATTGCAAGAATGAAAAATCCAAGGTACTCCATGTTAATATGAAATCAGTATATAAACAGTTACATGATCACAAGAACAATAAAACACTAATAGTCTAATTGAGGGTAGAGGAAAGCAGGAAAGGGGAGGAGAGAGGGGCAAGGATGATTGGCAGAAGGAGGGAAGGCATGACTCAGGATCTCACCTAAAGGGCACATGGTGAGGGTATATAACACACCACTGGGTGAGGGGCTCTTTTACAAATGGAGCTTTACCCTGGAAGTGAGAACAATGTAACCTAAAAATTTGTACCCTCATATTAATTTGAAATTTTTAAAAAAACTTAAAAAAACAATGAACGCTGTGTGTGAAGGTTGCTCTCTAAGTCGCTGATATGCCATTTTTCCTTGTAAATATTCTTTGATGCTCTGTGAAGTCATTAAGAAACCTCCTGTACCCTGACCTCACCTGAGCTGAGAACAGAGCATTTATCTCACCATGTTTGTTCCTTGTCCACACACATTTCTCCCTATGGACTGAATGTGGAGTTAGTGAAGAGACCTTATGATTGGGTTTTGTGCTAAATATTGTGCAAAGATTTTGGTTTGGCTGTCTAGTTGTTCTGTTTTTATGTGTGGATTTAGAGAGATTGATAAGCCATGTTCCCCAGTTACAATATTCCAATCACAATATATTTTTAAGTGAAAAAAAGGAACTTACACACAGTATGGATGATGGAATCAGTAGAGTACAAATTTATTTATAGATGAATACTTCTCACTATCCAAAACTTCTCAGATATTGAGAGTTTGCACAGCAAGTCCAGAAAACAAGGGATTCCAGGTTGTCCAAAATTTATTTGGCTCCTGATCTCAGAGAGTAAGTAGCAGCATTTTGGATAGTGAAAAAATTACCAGAAAATGTATCCAAAGCTATTCATCTCCAGAGTTTCACTAGAGAAATTCAAATTTTAATTATTAGATATGATTTTTTTTTTCCAGTTTTTTGGCTGGGGCTGGTTTGAATTTGCCACCCTCGGCCTACAGGGCCAGCGCCCTACCCCTTGAGCTACAGGAGCTACCCTGGATGTGATTTTTTAATCATAAACTCTCAACACGAAATTTCAGAACATCATGTAATTACTACTTTCTTCTCTATTCCCTTCTGTATTCTAGAAATTTTCCAATTTGAATTTGAGTGTTTCATTTTATCTTAAGAAAAGAATGTAAGAAGTGACTCAAAATTCATTTTCTCAAGAAATAAAGATCAAAATCAGGAGCAATGTGAATTGTCTCATTAACCATCAGATATTTGCTCATTCAACATAAGAGCATCAAACAGTGATCAAAATAAATTCTACAATCATGTGCATAAGAAAGAAATATTCCAAAAAATATGTTTTCTAACTGCCCCCAAAACATTCTACATAATGCTAAATAAAATTCATTGTCTTCTCTACTTATTTTATTAAATCATAAATCATTTAAGGAAAAAATATGTAATAAAATAGGAAATAAGATTATTTTTCTCCTAACAACTATGTTTTTTAATCAGGTCACTGTGAATTCAATAAAACCAATCCAGTTTTCCTGTGTCAGTTTTGTTGAGATCAATGCTTCAATTGCAAAAACAATAAACAAAACAGATTTAAATGCCTGAATTAAAATCAATGTAATTTATTCCAGAATCCACTCCCATTTTCTTAAAATGATGCACCCAAGGCCTTTGGAGAATCCCTGAACATCTATTGATGTGAGTGTAAAAATAAAATTTTATCCTAAATATAGCAATGTAAATACAGTAGTGGGCAAAAAAAAAAACAGTGAAGCATTTATTGAGAGTCTGTAATGCCCATGGCATTGTGACAGGCAGAAGAAATGCAAATATCTCTGATATAAATGTACAAGATGTGAATCTTATGTTCCAAAACCTGACAGTCATATATAGGTCAGGTGGAGTGTTCGCACAAAAATATATCACTTGGGGTTTAGGGCAGATCATTATAATAATAATCCCTAATGAATCCTGTCCCCTGGGCCCATGCTTCATTGCCACTACTTTTATCAATAGGATAAGTGTATTTCTCAACTTACTTGAATTCAGGAAAGTAGACTTTCTTTAACCAAAGGTGACTCTGTGCATATCTCAAAGCTGAGGCCTTCTTATGAGGCTGGGAACTTCTGCTGTCATCCACTGAAGCCCTAAGACCATCATGGCCACAGAAGCTTAGCACAAAAGAATACCAGACAAAGAGGCAAGGCACCCTACCTGTTGCAGACAAGCTCACCCAGACCAAAAAACAGAACTGCCTGACCACCAGGGAATCAAGATGAAGAATAAATGGCTTTTGGTTTTAGCTGCTTAGTTTGGGGATAGTTCATTCTGCATTAACAGGTAAAGCAAGGTTTCGGCCATCTATTCCCCAACAACTATCTATTCAGTGCCAACACTGTGCCCACTGGAGGAATAGAGGTGAACATTGGCCAACTTACCTTCTTCCAGAAAGTTTACAATCTCTCATTCAGAAGTAGGGAGAGGCAAGACTAAAAATAAGAAAACAGGCAAACAGGAGAGAGAGCAACATGGCGGCCGAGTAACAGTTTCTTTGCATCTGGGCACCGTGAGTCTGGGGAGATAGGACTCCAGGCATCTCTGGATGGTGAGATCTGCCTATAATCATCCCCGTGAGGATACAGGGAGTCAGCGAGAAACTTCTGGACCCCAAGAGGAGGACAAAAACAGTGGAAAACCGGCAAGTGGTCACGTGTGTTCAATTGGTCTAAACCCGCCGGCAACTGCACAGGAACTTAAAGAGCAAGAGGAAGTGAAAGGAAAATTAGGGCAAGGAAACAGATAAAAGAAATCACTCATGAGGAAGAATCAGCAGAAATCTCCAGGCAACATGAAGAACCAGTCCAGATCAACCCCGCCAAGGGACCATGAGGTAGCTACTGCAGAGGATTCCACCTATAAAGAAATGTTGGGAATGAAGAAAAGGGAATTTAGAATACACACCATGAAAACAATAAAAGAAATGATGGAAACAATGAAGGAAACTGCTAATAAAGTGGAAAAGAACCAAAAGAAAATCCAAAAACAGAATCAAATCAGAGATGAACGATATGAAGAATATAGAAAGGATATAGCAGAGCTGAAGGAAACGAAACAATGAGGGAACTTAAAGATGCAATGGAAAGTATCAGCAACAGGTTAGACCATGCAGAAGAAAGAATTTCAGAGGTAGAAGACAAAGTTCTTGAGATAACTCAGATAGTAAAAGAGGCAGAAAAGAAGAGAGAGAAAGCACAACGTTCACTGTCACAATTATGGAACTTTATGAAGCGTTCCAACATACAAGTTATAGGAATCTCAGAAGGGGAAGAAGAATGCCCCATATTAGAGAATATTATAAAAGAAAATTTCCCAAATATCACCAAAGATTCTGACACACTGCTTTCAGAGGGATATCGGACCCCAGGTCGCCTCAACTCTAACCGAGCTTATCCGAGACACATTGTGATGAACCTATCCAAAGTCAAGACAAAAGAAAAGACCCTGCAAGCTGCCAGAAGTAAGCGCCAGTTGACCTACAGTGGGAAATCCATAAGAGTGACTGCAGACATCTCTAATGAAACTTTCCAAGCAAGAAGACGATGGTCATCTACCTTTAATCTACTTAAACAGAACAATTTCCAGCACAGAATTCTGTACCCTGCTAAGCTAGCTTAAAAACTGATGTAGAAATCAAATCATTTATGGATATACAAACATTGAGGAAATTCGCCACAACAAGACCAGCTCTACAGGAAATACTTCAACCTGTTCTACACACTGACCATCAAAATGGATCAGCAGCAAAGTAAGAACTCGGAAATGAAAGAACAGAACCTAACCTCCACACTGATGCAAAAGATAAAACTAAGCAATGGACTCTCACAAAATAAGATGAATAGAATACTACCACACTTATCAATTATCTCAATAAATGTTACTGGTTTGAATTCCCCACTGAAGAGACATAGATTGGCTGACTGGATTAAAAAACAAAAGCCATCCATTTGCTGTCTACAAGAAACACACCTGGCTTCAAAAGACAAATTAAAGCTCTGAGTCAAGGGTTGGAAGACAATTTTTCAGGCAAATGGCATTCAGAAGAAAAGAAGAGTTGCAATCTTATTTTCAGATTAATGTGGATTTAAACCAACTAAAGTCAAAAAAGACAAAGATGGTCACTTTATATTGGTCAAGGGAAAAATACAACAAGAAGATGTTTCAATTCTAAATATTTATGCACCCAGTTTAAATGCTCCCAGATTCTTGAAACAGACCTTACTCAGTCTCAGCAATATAATATCTGATAATATTATAATAACAAGGAACTTTCACACTCCTCTTACAGAGCTGGACATATCCTCTAAACAGAAATTAAACAAAGATATAAGAGATTTAAATGAAACCCTAGAACAACTGTGCTTGATAGACACATATAGAACACTCCATCCCAAAGATAAAGAATATACATTCTTCTCATCACCTCATGGAACATTCTCCAAAATTGATCATATCCTGGGACACAAAACAAATATCAACAGAATCAAAAGAATTGAAATTTTACCTTATATCTTCTCAGACCATAAGGCACTAAAGGTGGAGCTCAACTCTAACAAAAACGCTTGACCCCACACAAAGACATGGAAATTAAACAAGCTTCTGTTGAATAACAGATGGGTGCAGGAAGAAATAAAACAGGAAATAATTAACTGCCTTGAGCATAACAACAATGAAGACACAAGATACCAAAACCTGTGGGATACTGCAAAAGCAGTTTAGAGAGGAAAATTTATCGCTTTAGATGCCTACATTCGAAAAACAGAAAGAGAGCACATCGATAATATCACAAGCCATCTTATGGAACTGGAAAAAGAAGAACAATCTAAGCCTACACTCAGTAGAACAAAAGAAATATCCAAAATCAAATCAGAGATCAATGAAATTGAAAACAAAAGAATCATTCAGAAAATTAATGAAACAAGAAGTTGGTTTTTTGAAAAAACAAATGAAATAGATAAACCATTGGCCAGACTAATGAGGAATAGAAAAGCAAAATCTCTAGTAACCTCAATCAGAAATGATAAAGGGGATCCCACAGAGATACAAGAGATCATCTCTGAATACTACCAGAACCTCTATGCCCAGAAATTTGACAATGGGAAGGAAATGGATCTATATTTGGAAGCACACCCTCTCCCTAGACTTACCCAGGAAGAAATAGAGCTCCTGAACAGACCAATTTCAAGCACGGAGATTAAAGAAACAATAAAAAAGCTTCCAACAAAAAAATGCCCTGGTCCAGATGGCTTCACACAAGAATTATTTCAAACCTCCAAGGAAGAGCTTATTCCTGTACTGCAGAAATTATTCCAAAAAATTGAGGAAGAAGGAATCTTCCCCAACACATTCTATGAAGCAAACATCACCCTGATACCAAAACCAGGAAAAGAAGCAACCAAAAAGGAGAATTTCAGACCAATCTCACTCATGAATATAGATGCAAAAATTCTCAACAAAATCCTAGCCAACAGATTACAGCTTAGCATCAAAAAAGTCATACATCATGATCAAGTAGATTTCATCCCAGGGATGCAAGGCTGGTTTAACATCTGCAAGTCCATAAACGTTATCCAACATATTTACAGAGGCAAAAATAAAGATCATATGATCCTCTCAATAGATGCAGAAAAAGTATTTGATAAAATCCAGCATCCTTTTCTAATTAGAACACTGAAGAGTATAGGCATAGGTGGCACATTTCTAAAACGGATTGAAGCTATCTATGACAAACCCACAGCTAATATTTTACTGAATGTAGTAAAACTGAAAGCTTTTCCTCTTAGAACTGGAACCAGACAAGGATGTCCTCTGTCACCTTTACTATTCAACATAGTGCTGGAAGTTCTAGCCAATAGAATTAGGCAAGACAAGGAAATAAAGGGAATCCAAATAGGGGGGCAGAGGAGGTCAAACTCTCCCTCTTTGCTGATGACATGATCTTATACTTAGAGAATCCCAAAGACTCAACCACAAGACTCCTAGAAGTCATCAAAAAATACAGTAATGTTTCAGGATATAAAATCAATGTCCACAAGTCAGTAGCCTTTGTACACGCCAATAACAGTCAAGATGAGAAGCTAATTAAGGACACAACTCCCTTCACCATACTTTCAAAGAAAATGAAATACCTAGGCATGTACCTAACGAAGGAGGTGAAGGACCTCTATAAAGAAAACTATGAAATCCTCAGAAAGGAAATAGCAGAGGATTTTAACAAATGGAAGAACATACCATGCTCATGGATGGAAAGAATCAACATTGTTAAAATGTCTATACTTATTCAATGCCATTCCTATCAAAATACCAACATTGTACTTTCAAGATTTGGAAAAAATGATTCTGTGTTTCGTATGGAACCGGAAAAAACCCCGTATAGCTAAGGAAGTTCTTAGTAATAAAAATAAAGCTGGGGGCATCAGCCTACCAGATTTTAGTCTGTACTACAAAGCCATAGTCCTCAAGATGGCATGGTACTGGCACAAAAACAGAGACATAGACATTTGGAATCGAATTGAAAACCAAGAAATGAAACTAATATCTTACAACCACCCAATCTTCGATAAACCAAACAAGAACATACCTTGGAGGAAAGACTCCCTATTCAATAAATGGTGTTGGGAGAATTGGATGTCTACATGTAAAAGACTGAAACTGGACCCACACTTTTCCCCACTCACAAAAATTGATTCAAGATGGATAAAGGACTTAAATTTAAGGCATGAAACAATAAAAATCCTCCAAAAAAGCAGAGGAAAAACACTGGAAGATATTGGCCTATGGAAAGACTTCATGAAGAAGACTGCCAATGCAATTGCAACAACAACAAAAATTAACAAATGGGCGTGGCGTCTGTGGCTCAAGGGGTAGGGCGCCGGTCCTATATGCCGGAGGTGGCGGGTTCAAACCCAGCCCCGGCCAAAAAAATTAACAAATGGGACTTCATTAAACTGAAAAACTTCTGTACAGCTAAGGAGACAACAACCATAGCAAATAGACAACCTACACAATGGGAAAGGATATTTGCATATTTTCAATCAGACAAAAGCTTGATAACTAGGATCTATAGAGAACTTAAATTAATCCACTTGAAAAAAGCCAACAATCCCATATATCAATGGGCAAGAGACATGAACAGAACCTTCTCTAAAGAAGACAGACGAATGGCTAACAAGCATATGAAAAAGTGCTCATCATCCCTATATATTAGAGAAATGCAAATCAAAACAACCCTGAGATACCATCTAACCCCAGTGAGAATGGCCCACATCACAAAATCTCAAAACTGCAGATGCTGGCATGGATGTGGAGAGAAGGGAACACTTTTACACTGCTGGTGGGACTGCAAACTAGTACAACCTTTCTGGAAGGAAGTATGGAGAAACCTCAAAGCACTCAAGCTAGACCTCCCATTTGATCCTGCAATCCCATTACTGGGCATCTACCCAGAAGGAAAAAAATCCTTCTATCATAAGGACACTTGTACTGGACTGCTTATTGCAGCTCAATTTACAATCGCCAAAGTGTGGAAACAGCCTAAATGCCCACCAACCCAGGAATGGATTAACAAGCTGTGGTATATGTATACCATGGAATACTATCAGCCATTAAAAAAAATGGAGACTTTACATCCTTCGTATTAACCTGGATGGAAGTGGAAGACATTATTCTTAGTAAAGCATCACAAGAATGGAGAAGCATGAATCCTATTTACTTAATTTTGATATGAGGTCAATTAATGACAATTAAAGTTATGGGGTGGGAGGAAAAGCAGAAAGAGGGACAGAGGGAGGGGGGTGGGGTCTTGGTGTGTCACACTTTCTGGGGGCAAGACATGATTGCAAGAGGGACTTTACCTAACAATTTCAATCAGTGTAACCTGGCTTATTGTACCCTCAATGAATCCACAATAATGAAAAAAAAAAAAGAAAGAAAGAAAACAGGCAAATAAATAATAATTCCACATACAAAGAGGTCAGTGCTGTGACAAAAACAAAACACAGATAAAGGGGCAGGAGGAAGACCATGGGAACTCCCTGGAAGTGGAGAGCCATCTACACACCAGGGAGAAAGCTCTCAGAGGACACCAACACCACCTAAGCACTTCCACACCTTGATTTCAGACTTTCAAGCTCCAGACTGGAATTAAATTTCTGCTATTTGAAGGCAAAAAAAGAAAAAAGATAAAGAGACAATGGGTGAGCTGAGGTGGGCAGGGAGGGAGAAGATGACTTCAGAAAGCTCTCTGGTTTGTTGACAATCTAATCAGAAAACTGAATGCTGAGAAGAAATAAGTCAGGCAGAAATGTGAGGAAACAGCATTCACTGTGAGGATGAGGGGAAATGTCCCTCTTCTCCAGAACAGTTCACTGAAAGACCAACTCACAAGTAAAACAGATAAATAAGGTCAGGTGCAGTGGCTCGCGCCTGTAATCCTAGCACTCTGGGAGGCCGAGATGAGAGGATCACTTGAGCTCATGGGTTTATGAGCAGCCTGAGCAAGAGAGAGACTCCATCTCTTAAAAAAAGAAAAAATAGCTGGGTGTTGTGACAGGTGCCTGTAGTCCCAGATACTCAGGAGGCTGAGGCAAGAAGTTCACCTAGGCCCAAGAATGTGAAGTTGCTGTGAGCTATGACGCCATGGCACTCTACCGAGGGCGACAAAAACTCTGTCTCAAAAAAAATAGATAAATAAAAGACAGATGAATGGTTGCTAGTGAGGATGAATGGATGGGGAAAACAGATTGGCTTGTAAATGATTCTCTTTGCAAGCTCAGTTAACCTGAGCGACAGGTATTATGTTTAAAATGATTTGAACTAGCTCTAATTGCACTCTTGATCTTCTTTCCTGCAATAGAGTGAGATAACAGGGAAGGGAAAGGAAGTTGATTGTCCTTTTTGCAGTTTTTGGCCGGGGTCAGGTTTGAATCTCCCACCTCTGGTATATGGGGCTGGCGCCCTACTCCTTTGAGCCATAGGCACTGCTCTGATTTTCCTTTTTGATAGGTGCATCTGGCTTATGCAGATAGAAGGAAAGCCCTTTCCAAAACTTGTTGATCTCTAAGGGCCTTTAATTTAAACTACTCTTTATACCAAGGAAGTCATATCTTATGGTGAAATTTCCTGAGCTCTTTCACTATCAAGAGATACAAAGGCCAGGATGTAGAATCAGGTTTCCATTCTCAAAGGGCAGCAAGAATAAACTAGAGGCAGGTAGGTAAAGATGAGGTCCAAGGAGCACGTGCTAGAAAGATCTCATTAGGACCTGTGCACCATGGTAAGAAGGTCTGCTATATTTCAAATAGTAAGAATTTTCTTCATTTCACATCTAATTAATTTTGGGTGCCAAAACACACAAAATATATTATCGTGAATGCTTCAAATAATACAGCAATATCCCAGAGCTTTGAGAGGCCAACGCTGGAGTATTGTTGTGTCCAGGAGTTCAAAACCAGCCTGGGCAACATAGTGAGACACCCATCTCTACAAAGAAAAAAAGTAGTAGAAGAAGAAAAGTAAAAATTTTAAATTTGCAAGGCTTGGCCAGGTGTGGTAGGTCATGCCTATAATCCTAACACTCTCGGAGGCCAAGGCAGGTAGATTGCTTGAGTTCAGGAGTTCAAGGCCAGCCTGAGCAAGAGTGAGACTGTGTCTCTAAAATTAGCTGGACATTATGGTGGGCATCTGTAGTCCCAGCTACTTGGGAGGCTGGGGCAAGAGGATGGCTTGAGCCCAAGCGTTTAAGGATGCAAGAGGATCTATGATGAGATCGTCATAGGCACTGAAGTGTCGAGCTATGACATTGCTGTCTAGTTTCGAGGCAGCTGCCTGCATCCTAAGATGTCGGGGTTTCAGGCAGCTGCTGAGGGCCTCGGTTTTTGAAGCACTCTTGGTCAAAATAACCAGACACCCCAACATAAGGCAAATGTGAAACTGAAGCCAGTAAAGCAGTCTGTAAGACGGAGTCTGAGAAGCCAAGCTGAAGCAGTGCAGAGGAACTATTCTGCTTAGCTCGCCTTCTTTCCCATCCTCCCACCACCCCACCCCATGATTATCAAGTTAAGCTTTCACTATGATTGTGAGGAAGTTTATCTCAGGGGACTCCAAGGAGGCAGTCACACATAGGCAATAGCTGTTGTGATATTGGTAGAGTAAAGGTTACTTTGATCATATGATGTTTTCTCTGATGATCTCTTAGATATTTTATTAAAGTGAAAATCACCTTTCTGTTGTTTAAACATTTTGCATTGTTAGAAGGGAGACTACTTTGATGTTACTTCCTATCACATAAAGTTAAAGGTTTCTAGGTTTGTTTCCTTGTATTTCATTATAAAAGTTATTAGACTTGTAAGTGAGGCAGAACAGAATTGAGAGGTTACTCTCGCTGTTTTCCAGAATCACTGGCCTTCTGACAAATAAAGCTTGTTTGGACCTAAACCCCACATCTGCATATTGGCTGGACAGTGTAAGGGGGCTGGACCTTCTACATCTAGTAACAAAACAAAGTTTGTTGAGGAAGAGAAAGATAGGTTTACAAAGTAAAAAGTTTACAAAGCAAGATATGTTAACCATAGACAGCAAACAGACCCCACTGCCATGGGAAACAGGCAAAAAGGCAAAGCTTAGGGCTGGTGGTTCTTTTATTCTGACTGGGTCAGGCCTACCTCATGGTTCAGAGGTCACCTTGGAAACAGAGGCTTACAGTACATGTGAATCTCCCATAAGCCTCTCTGAGAGACCGCTGGGGTGTGGACCACAGTATAGATGTAAGCTAATAATGCAACAATTAGTCTTAAGGCTGGCCTAGGTCACCATCAAGACTCCATTGCACCAGTTGTCAGGCTAGAGTCTCCTGCATCCTTTTGCAGTTGGCATGCTAAGTTCTGATTGATAGATTGACAGGAGGGTCCTTCCTCCCCAGGTGTAGGCAGTCACTTGGGACAAAATTAAAGTGGATGGCACTGAGATGGGGCCTCTTGTCCTAACTAACTATGCCACAGTGCCACTGTGCTCTACCCTGAGTGACAAAGGGAGACCCTATCTCTAAAAATCATTTTTTTAGTTTAAAAAAATACATGCAATAAACTCAACCCCACCCCATTCCCACCCCATAAAGCCAACTTATTGTAATGGCCATGTTGGCATTGGCCTAAGGCAATGAGTGATACACCTACCCTTTTCCCTACTCCTCTTCCTCTCCTCCTAAGACAAAGACACAAAGGACCTGGCTAGCCCCACCCCCCAAAGGTTCCTGCTAAGAAAGACACTAACTAGACAGGCAACCTGTGGAATGTGCCAACCCCCACAGCCCCATATAAAAGTAATCTCTAATTGCCCCTGTGGGTCAGGGGGGCGGGGTGGGGGGTCAGACACCATCTTTGCACTGCCCAGGGCGGGTTATCCTCCCCTTTCAATAAATCTGTCCTGAACATCTCCTCTGCTGTCTCATCTCTGGGCACCACCATTTACACCTTTCAGGCCATTTTGTCCTTCAATTTAAAATAAAATCTGTATCATGAGGAGCTTTGGAGAGTGTCTGTTACATGGATCCACATTGATGAACAAAATTTCTCTGCTGGGATGGGAGTAATCTGTCTTCAAATTAGCTTATTTTTACCCAAGAATCTCTGACTCTGTAGGGAAATGTAATTTGAATTTGGGTTCACTACTTAGGAACTTACAAAGCAGGTATTGTAAGTCTCGCCCCACAACTGAAGGAACTGTCCTTAGTCTGAAATGCAGAGGGAAACTTCGCCAAGCAACTGAAAACTTTTTTGCTGCTCCACACACCATGCAGTTTAAACAGTGGTTGATTTTACAGCTAATAAATAAGGCATTAAACCGAATCTCTTAAGCTTTTCATATCAAAAGTAATTGTAAATTGAATTTGCTAAAACAATAACTTAAAGAGGCAAGACTAGAATGTTATCCAAGCAAATCAAATGATGATGTGGAATTTAAAGAGCCACCGAAACAAGTGTCTTCAAGTACTTTATCGATCTGCTGGGCAGCCACTGTCAACCCGAGCTTCCCTTGGCAAGTGGAATTATCACACATTGATTAGTCATCATGGACTCTGGCTGTGAGGCTCTGGCTCCAGGTGGCCTGGTCATTTACATTTCAACACAGTGACTGTTAATAAAGATAAGACTAACTTGGAAGGAGCAGAGACAGAGCATCCCACCTGGGCTAAGAGTCTGGAGCTGCCCCATTATCAACAGGAAAAAGGGATGAGAGGTGACTAAAAAACATAAAAGTTAACTCCTAAAAATGCATTTACCAAGACAATGATCATATTTGTTCAACAGGGCTGCTGTAACAAAGTACCACCAACTGGATCATGTAAAAACAGAAATTTATTATCTCACAATTCTGGAGGCTACAAGTTCAAGATCAAGGAATGGGCAGGGGATGGTTCCTTCTGGGGGCTGTCAGGGAAGAATCTATTCCATCCCTCTCTGGCTGGCTTCTGGTGAGTTGCTGGCAATCTTTGTCATTCCTTGCCCTGTGGAAGCACCACCCCAACTATTAACCAGACGAAGAGGATACAGCTGTCTGTCACTGCCCAGCCAATATGCAGAGATAGGGCTTAGGTCAGAACAACCATTATTTTCAGAAGGCCAGTGATTCTGAAGAACATTGAAAATAGCCTCTCAATTCTGTTCTGTCCAGTTAAATTATAATAGTTTTTTTTTTTCTTTTTTTGTAGTTTCTGGACGGGGCTGGGTTTGAACCCGCCACCTCCAGCATATGGGGCTGGCGCCCTACTCCTTTGAGTCACAGGCACCGCCCAATTCTAATAGTTTTTATAATGGGAGATAGATTAGACAATTTTTACTTTATCTGATAGTAACATCAAAGTAGAATCCACTCTGAAAATGCAAAATGGTTAAACAACAGAAAGGTAATTTTCACTTAACAAAATATCTGAGAGAATAATCAGAGAAAATCGTATCATCAAAGTAACCTTTACTCTACTGATATCACAAGACCCATTGTCCATGTGTGACTACTTCCTCAAGTCTCCTAAGGTAGGCATCCTCACAGTCATGGAGAAATCTTAACCTGATAATCACAGAAGGCTTCAGGGGAAGGCTGAGCAGACGAGGCCAGCTGCACTGCTTCAGCTTAGCCTCTCAGATTCCATCTTGCAGGCCGCTTTTCGGGCTTCACAACCTCTATCTTCATGATCCCCTGGCGCTCACCCTGTGTGTGGCCTTGTGTCCAGACTTCCTTTTTATAAGGACACAAGTCATACTAGATTAGAACTGCTCCTAAAGACTTTATTTTAACTCAATCACCTCTACAAGGATCCTGTATCCAAATCAGGTCACATTTTGAGGTACTGGGGATTAGGACTTCAGCCTACGAATTTGAGAGAGACACAAATCAACCCAGAACAGTAATACACCAAAATTGTAGGGAGTCACTTAGTAATTCTCAATCTTGGCTGCACCTCACAGTAGCCTGGGGAGCTTTAAAAAGTAGCTATGTCTGAGTCCTGCGTTCATTGATTTTCATTTAATTGGTCTAGGTTAGGGCCCAGGCATGGTATTTTTAAGAGGCTTCTCAGGTGGTTTTAAAATGCAACCAAGACTGAGAATCACTCATTAAATGCCTCATTCAATAGAATGCTTAATAATAGGGCATGGTGATTCATATCTATAATCCCAGCACTTTGAGAAGCTGAGGAGGGAGGATGGCTTGAGGCTAGCAGTTTGCGAACAGCCTGGGAAACATAGCAAGACCCTTTTTCTAAAAAAAATAGCCAACCATAGTGATGTGTGCCTGAAGTTCCAGCTACTCAGGAAGCTGAGGCAGGAGGATCCCTTAAGCCCAGGAGTTGGAGGCTTCAATGAGCTATGGTTTTGCCACTGCACCTAGCCTGGGTGACAGAGTAAAACTATCTTTCTTAAAAAGAGAGAGAGAGAGAGAGAAATGGCATACCATTATTCAGGGAGGAAACGGAAAAATGTATCAATTATTTTAAGTACTGTGAAGACAGAGTCTATATCTACATTGATCACCAATATATATTTCTAGGACTTAATATAATGTCTGGCTTGAGGTAGCAGCACAATAGCTATTGAGAAAAGAATGAAAGGATATATATATGAATTAAATTCAAGACAACACATATTCATTGAGTGTGTACCACATGTTAAGCATTACATTAAGCACTGGAGAAATGTCAATAATTTCTTAATAAATGAATGAGTAAACAAATAGAAGAATGAATGAGATCACATCCAAGATTCCCTTCTGGTCCACTGATAAAATCTAATGAGGTGTTACATTATAAGATTTAGCTTTTTCAATAAGCTGGAACAAATACAAATCAACTAAACAGAATCATGATTGTTTATAAACTGTAATGACGCTTATATAACTAAAACCATAGTACTATCCTTTTTCAAAACTGAGCACAAAGATGTTTATATAACAGATCATGAACCATTTGTAGACATATTTTAGTGTCCCTTAAGAATGTCTAAGGGATGCCACTAACCTATGGGACAGAGCAAGATGGACAGTACTCATACACATACTCATACTCATAAAAAATCCTTGCATTCAAAATAATATTCAGGTGCCATTTTCAATAGAATCACCCAACCTAAGATGCAGATGTCAGGATTTATTCTTCACAGAGTCAAAAAAAAGTCACATAGTGTAAAGAGATGGGCAGTTACCTATTAAACATGATCAATTTTGGTAACTGGTCCAGATGGTTTTAGTATATGGAAAAAGCTTCTTTTGCATCTTTTTTGGTTTTGCAATAGCTCTAGGGGATTAAGGGAAACTTCATTCACTTGTTTGTTTATATATCCATCCAACAAGTTCTGCTTGCAAACTTGGGGTACTCCTGGGTGACAAGTCACAAAACAAGTGCCCCTCCTTAGGGCTAATACAGGCCTACACCAGAATATACATGGGACATGCTGGATTGTACTGCCTTGCCCCTTGGCTGGATGCAAACCACCACACAGAGCAACCCTGTATTAAGCCAACATTTGTGAGGTAACTGCTAGGTGCCAGGCCTGCTTGCCTCCAGAGATATAAAAATGAATAAGATAAGGTCCTATCCCTCATGAACTCTAGAGTTCACTTGGGCAGATGCAAACCAAATGGCTAATGTAGGATAACTTAAACAGTGAATGCAAGAGTAACCTGTAGAAAGCAGTCAGGACCTCGTAGAGAAAGGAGCATTAGAAATGGGTCCTGGGTTTACTCATCTACAGGAGAGGAGGAATCTCTGGACACTGAATCAGTTGCAGCCCTCAAAGATTTGAGAAACACAGTAGAATCAGTAACAGAATGGAGCAAGCAAAAGAAAGGATTTCTGACGTTGAAGACAAAGCTTTCAAAAGCTCCCAAACTCTCAAAGAAGAGAAATGGAGGGAAAAAACAGATCACTCTCTCAGAGAGCTCTGGGATAATTTGAAGAAAACCAATATTCATCTTATAAGGATCCCCAAAAACGATGAAGTGGCTTCACAAGGCAAGAGTTTCTTCTCCATGAGATTATGAAGGAGAACTTTCAAGACATGCCAAGAGATTCTGAAATTCAGATAGCACACAGTTTCAGAAATCTAGCACGACTCAACCTGAATAAGACATCCCCCAGACACATCATAATCAATTTCACTAAAGTTAATATGAAGGAGAAAATTCTAAAAGCAGCCAGATGAAAGAAAACCATTACCTACAAGGGGAAGAATATTAGAATACTGCAGATTTCTCTGCTAAAACCTTTCAAGCTAGAAGAGGATGGTCATCGACTTTTAATCTCCTAAAACAAAATAACTTTCAACCCAGGATCCGGTACCCACCTAAACTTACTAATCATTTATGATGGAGAAATTAAATACTTTAATGACATTCACATGTTGAAGAAATTTGCCATAACTAAACAAGCTCTCCAGGATATTCTGAGACCTATCCTCTATAAAGACCAGCATAATCCTCCACCACAAAAGTAAACCCACCCAGAAAATTTTGATGAAATTCCAACTTCCACAGTTGCAAAAGGATTGAAAATGTCCACCGGACTCCCAAAAGGCTTATCAATACTCTCAATTAATGTGAATGCTTTAAATTGTCCTCTAAAGAGGCATGGGTTACAAGACTGGATACAAAAACACAAGCCAGATACCTGGTGCATACAAGAATTGCATCTTACATTAAAAGACAAATATAGACTCAAGGTGAAGGGATAGTCATCTATACTCCAAGCAAATGGAAAGCAGAAAAAAGCAAGCGTTGCAATCCTATTCGCAGATGCAATAGGCTTTAAACCAACCAAAATAAGAAAGGATAAGGATGGACACTTAATATTAGTTAAAAGTAATACTCAATATGATGAGAATTCAATTACTAATATTTATGCACCCAAGCAAAATGCACCTCAATTTATAAGAGAAACTCTAACAGACATGAACAACTCGATTTCCTCCAGTTCCATAGTAGTTGGAGATTTTAACACCCCTTTAGCGGTGCTGGATAGATCCTCCAAAAAGAAGCTAAGCAAAGAAATTTTAGATTTAAATTTAACCATTCAACATCTGGACATAACAGACATCTACAGAACATTTCATCCCAACAAAACTGAATACACATTCTTCTCATCAGCCCACAGAACATACTTCAAAATTGACCACATCCTAGGCCACCAATCTAACCTCAGCAAATTTAAAAGAATAGAAATTATTCCTTGCATCTTCTCAGACCATCATGGAATAAAAGTTGAACTCAATAACAACAGGAACCTGCATACCCATACAAAAACATGGAAGTTAAACAACCTTTTGCTGAAGGATACATGGGTTATAGATGAGATTAAGAAGGAAATCACCAAATTTCTGGAACAAAATGACAATGAAGACACGATTACCAGAACCTCTGGGATACTGCAAAGGCAGCCCTAAGAGGGAAATTTATAGCACTGCAAGTCTTCCTCAAGAAAATGGAAAGAGACGAAGTCAATAACTTCATGGGACATCTCAAGCAACTGGAGAAGGAAGAATATTCCAACCTCAAACCCAGCAGAAGAAAAGAAATAACCAAAATGAGAGCAGACTTAAATGAAATTGAAAACAAAAGAATTATACAAAAGATCAATAAATCCAAAAGTTGGTTTCTTGAAAAGATCAATAAAATAGATAAACCTTTGGCCAACCTAACCAGGAAAAAAAAGAGTAAAATCTCTAATTTCATCAATCAGAAATGGTAAAGATGAAATAACAACAGACCCCTCAGAAAGTCAAAAAATCCTTAATGAATATTACAAGAAACTATACTCTCAGAAATATGAAAATCTGAAAGAAATCCAGCAATACTTGGAAGTACAACACCTACCAAGACTTAGCCAGAACAAAGTGGAAATGTTGAACAGGCCTATATCAAGTTCTGAAATAGCATCAACTACACAAAATCTCCCTAAAAAGAAAAGCCCAGGACCAGATGGCTTTACATCAGAATTCTACCAAACCTTTAAAGAAGAACTAGTACATATATTATGAAATCTCTTCCAAAATATAGAAAAAGAAGGAAGTCTACCCAACACATTCTACAAAGCAAACATCACTTTGATCCCTAAACCAGGGAAAGACCCAAAAAGTAAAGAAAATTATAGACCAATATCACTAATAATATTGTTGCAAAAATACTCAATAAGATCCTAACAAAAAGAATCCAGCAACACATCAAAAAAATTATACACCATGACCAAGTGGGATTTTTCCCAGGGTCTCAAAGCTGGTTCAATATATGTAAATCTATAAATGTAATTTACCACATAAACAAACCAAAAAATAAAGACCATATGATTCTCTAAATTGATACATAATTAGCTTTTGATAATATCCAGCATCCCTTCATGATCAGAACACTTAAGAAAATTGGTATAGAAGGGACATTTCTTAAACTAATAGAGACCATCTACAGCAAACCCACAGACAATATCGTATTGAATGGAGTTAAACTGAAATCATTTCCACTTAGATCAGGAACCAGGCAAGGTTGCCCATTGTCTCCATTGCTCTTTAACATTATAATTGAAGTTTTAGCCATTGCAATTAGAGAAGAAAAGGCAATCAAGGGTATCCACACAGGGTCAGAAGAGATCAAACTTTCACTCTTCGCAGATGACATGATTGTATATGTGGAAAACACTAGGGATTCTACTACAAAACTTTTAGGAATACAGCAACTCTAAGAAAAGAAATAGCTGAAGATGCTAACAAATGGGAAAACATACCATGCTCATGGATGGGAAGAATTGACATTGTTAAAACATCTATACTATGCAAAGCAATATATAATTTTAATGCAATTCCTATTAAAGCTCCATCGTCGTATTTTAAAGATCTTGAAAAAAATAATACTTCTTTTTATATGGAATCAGAAAAAACCTTGAATAGCCAAAACATTACTCAGAAATAAAAACAAAGCAGGAGGAATCATGCTACCAGACCTGAGACTATACTATAAATCAGTAGTGATCAAAACAACATGGTACTGGCACAAAAACAGATAAGTAGATGTCTGGAACAGAATAGAGAACCGAGATGAATCCAGCTACTTACTGTTATTTGATCTTTGACAAGCCAATTAAAAACATTCAGTGGGGAAAAGATTCCCTATTTAACAAAAGGTGCTGGGTGAACTGACTGGTGTTCTGTAAAAGACTGAAACTGGACCCACACCTTTCACCATTAACTAAGATAGACTCTCACTGGATAAAAGATTTAAACTTAAGACATGAAACTATAAAAATACCAGGGTGGCGCCTGTGGCTCCGTGAGCAGGGCGCCGGCCCCATATACCGAGGGAGGCGGGTTCAAACCCAGCCCCGGCCAAACTGCAACAAAAAAATAACCGGGCATTGTGGCGGGCGCCTGTAGTCCCAGCTACTCAGGAGGCTGAGGCAGGAGAATCGCCTAAGCCCAGGAGTTGGAGGTTGCTGTGAGCTGTGTGACGCCACAGCACTCTACAGAGGGCAATGAAGTGAAGCTCTGTCTCTACAAAAAAAAAAAAAACTATAAAAATACTTGAAGAAAGTGCAGGGAAAACTCTTGAAGGAATTGGCCTGGGTGAATATTTTATGAGGAGGACTCCCCAGGCAATTGAAGCAGTATCAAAAATACATTACTGGGACTTGATCAAACTAAAAAGCTTCTGTACAGCCAAGAACATAGTAAGTAAAACAAGCAGACAGCCCTCAGAATGGGAGAAAATATTTATACCTCCAATAAAAGTTTAATAATCACAATCCACAGAGAACTCAAATGTATTAGCCAGAAAAGAACAGGTGATCCCATCTCAGGGTGAGCAAAGGACTTGAAGAGAAATTTCTCTAAAGAAGACAGATGCACAATCTACAGACACATGAAAAAAAGCTCATCATCCTTAATCATCAGATAAATGCAAATCAAAACTACTTTGAGATATCACCTAACCCCAGTCAGAATAACCCACATAACAAAATCTCAAAACTAGCGATGTTGGCGTGGATGTGGAGAAAAGGGCACACTTCTACACTGCTAGTGGAAATGCACACTAATATGTTCCTTCTGGAAGGATGTTTGGAGAATACTTAGTGATCTAAAAATAGACCTGCCATTCGATCTTATAATTTCTTTACTAGATATATACCCAGAAGACCAAAAATCACAATATAACAAAGACATCTGTACCAGAATGTTTATTGCAGACCAATTCATAATTGCTAAGTCATGGAAGAAGCCCAAGTGCCCATCGACCCACGAATGGACTAGCAAATTGTGGTACATATATACCATGGAATATTATGCAGCTTTAAAGAAAGATGGAGACTTTACCTCTTTCATGTTTACATGGATGGACCTGGGACATATTCTTCTTAGCAAAGTATCTCAAGAATGGAAGAAAAAGTATCCAATGTACTCAGCCCTACTATGGAGCTAATTTATAGCTTTCACATGAAGGCTATAACCCAACTATAGCACAAGACTATGGGGAAAGGGCCAAGGAAGGGGAAAGGAAGGGGGAGGTTAGGGTGGAGGAAGGGCAACGGGTGGGGCCACACCTACGGTGCATCTTAGAATGGGTACAGGTGAAACTTACTAAATGCAGAATACAAATGTCTACATACAATAACTAAGAAAATGCCATGAAGGCTACGTTGAACAGTTTGATGAGAATATTTCAGATTGTATATGAAACCAGCACATTGTACCCCTTGATTGCACAAATGTACACAGCTATGATTTAACAATAAAAAAATAAATAAATAAAATGCCATGAAGGCTACTTTGAACAGTTTGATGAGAATATTTCAGATTGTATATGAAACCAGAACATTGTACCCCTTGATTGCACTAATGTACACAGCTATGATTTAACAATAAAAAAAAATCACTATAATAACAGAAAGATTTTTGTTTACCCTTGAATTTCAACATACAACCTAAAAACTAGAATTTGGTATCTTCTGCATATGAAATATATATATTTACAATATTTATATGTAAATTTTATAAAAATGCATATTTATTATTATTATTTGAAAAATATCTGCTGACCGTTATTCAAAGTGAAAACTAGTAAGAAGGGGAAGCTTTTTTATTTTCCCTAAAAGATTTAATGAAACAGTATGAAAATCGTTGGCAATTTTCAAAATATGTCATGGCAGTTGCCTCAAATCCCATTTGCTTAGTATGTGAAAGCACAGTCTTAGTGCTAAATTTGTTGTTTCTGGTTGTAGCTGTTTGATGTCTTCATCCAGGAGGCAGTGTGACACTCAGAATAGAGAATGCTGATTATGTATGAAAGGGTCTCTGTCTCTGAAGTTTCAGAAATTCTTTTGCAGTAGCACACATACAGTAATATCATAAGGTCAACATTTGGTTGTTCCTCATTTCCCTATAGCTTTAAATAGAATTCATGTGTGGCGTGGATGGTTATATTACGTTGGTTATTGGTCTTCCTCATTTATGCCACTAATACAATGCAGGAGATTCAATTCTTAATTTACTGTGAATTTTCTGAATGAATTTTCAGAAAGACATATCAGAAGTTCAGGAATCCTCAGTAGTGAAGGTGAGAGGGGTTTCCCCTCTAACATACCACTGCAATCAAAGACATAAAGCTTTCTATTAATTTATTCATGAAAAGTTAAAAAGAGTCTCACACTGCTCTGTTCTTACAGCCCAGGTTATTTTGGGAGTGTTTATCAAGTAATAAAAACCATAAGTGTTTTTCTTTACAGACATTTACTTTTATTTTTACATTATAAATAATTATTGATGCAATTTATGTATCAAAACTCTCTCCAAATGCTTTGAAGATAGGAATTCTTTTTCAGCAGACACTTACAAGTTAATGCAAAGTAATGTCATAGCATATTAGAATAAAATCAACTGTGTGTCTATTAATTAAAAAAAAAAAAAAGAAAGAAAGAAATGGGTCTTAGGGCTCTGTGCCCATGGGGGGGCTCTGTGCCCGTCTTGGGGCTCTGTGGGTTCCAACCTGGCCCAGGCCAGCTAACCAACTGCAACAAAAAAACAGTCTAGCATTGTGGCAGGTTCCTGTAGTCCCAGCTACATGGGAGGCTGAGGCAAGAGATTCGCTTAAGCTCAAGAGTTTGAGGTTGCTGTGAGCTGTGACTCCATGGCACTCTACCAAGGGCAACATAGTAAGACTCTGTCTCAAAAAAAAAAAAAGAAAGAAAGAAAGGAAGAAAGGGGCGGCGCCTGTGGCTCAGTGAGTAGGGCGCCGGCCCCATATGCCGAAGGTGGCGGGTTCAAACCCAGCCCCGGCCAAACTGCAACAACAAAAAAAAATAGCCGGGCGTTGTGGCGGGCGCCTGTAGTCCCAGCTACTCAGGAGGCTGAGGCAAGAGAATCGCGTAAGCCCAAGAGTTAGAGGTTGCTGTGAGCCGTGTGACGCCACGGCACTCTACCTGAGGGCGGTACAGTGAGACTCTGTCTCCACAAAAAAAAAAAAAAAAAGAAAGGAAGAAAGGAAAAATGGGTCTTGGAACCCAACTTAGACCTCCCATTTGATCCTGTAATCCCATTACTAGGCATTTACCCAGAAAAAAAAAAATCCTTTTATTATAAGGACATATGCATTAGACTATTTATCACAGCTCAATTTACAATCGCCAAAATGTGGAAACAGCCTAAAAGCCCACCATCCCAGAAATGGATTAACAAGCTGTGGTAAATGTATACCATGAATACTATTCAGCCATTGCAAAAGATGGAGACTTTACATCTTTTGTATTAACCTGGATGGAGATGGAACACACTCTTCTTAGTAAAGCATCACAAGAATTGAGAAGCAAGGGCTGCGCCTGTGGCTCAGTGAGTAGGGCGCAGGCCCCATATGCCGAGGGTGGCGGGTTCAAACCCAGCCCCCGCCAAACTGCAACAACAAAAATAATAGCCGGGTGCTGTGGTGGGCGCCTGTAGTTACTCGGGAGGCTCAGGCGAGAGAATCGCTTAAGCCCAGGAGCTGGAGGTTGCTGTGAGCTGTGTGATGCCACAACACTCTACCAAGGGCCATAAAGTGAGACTCCGTCTCTACAAAAAAAAAAAAAAAGAATTGAGAAGCAAGAATCCAATGTTCTCAATTCTAATAAGAAAGCAGCAGATGGGGGGGTGGGGAAATGAGCAAGTGGGGAGAGAGGAGGGGGATGAGGGATGCAGGGTCATGGGGATGGCACACCTCTTTGGGGCAGGACACAATTATAAGAGGGACCTTATATAACAAATGCAATCAGTGTAACCTAATTCTTTGTATCCTCAATGAATCCAGACAAAAGAAAGAAAGAAGGAGGGAGGGAGGGAGGGAGCGAGGGAGGGAGGGAGCGAGGGAGGGAGGGAGGGAGGGAGGGAAGGAAGGAAGGAAGGAAGGAAGGAAGGAAGGAAGGAAGGAAGGAAGGAAGGAAGGAAGGAAGGAAGGAGAGAAAACAAGAGAAGAGAAGGAAAAGGAAGGGAAGGGATGGGGAGGGGAGGGCAGGAGAGGAGAGGAGAGGAGAGAAGAGAAGAGAAGAGAAGAGGGTCTTGGAGGAGAATAAGTAGGACTTTATTACAGGAAAAACAAAACAGAGAGTGAATAACAAATGGCAAAATGTGATCACAATAAGATGTGGTCACAGGAAGCAAAAAACATCCTAGAGAGCTGGAAGGAAGAATGGGGGGAATGGGGATAGCTAGAAAATTAGTCTGGAAAAGCACTTTGGTGCTAACCTGCTCAGATTAGCCGGATAACAGATAACAATGGAATAATTTATTGAAGATGGAGAAAAAGATTTGGGCAACCAGGGTAATGTTAGAAAGCAAGGAGAGCTGAGCAAACCAGCGCTAGGGAAATATCCACTGATTATGCCTGAATACAGAGTATTTCCAGTACGATGTGGCTTCTGTTCTTTATCACACTTGTCTTTATGGATCATTACTATAAATTACTTGGTTTATCAGATAAATTGACTTCACATTTCTCATACTGTATTTCATTAAACTAAATTTTCACTAAAAAATAACCTGAGATGTAAGGGTGAGGGGAAACCTGCCCTTTCCCCTAAAAGTTTGATGAAAGATCAACTCACAATTAGGGCAGATTAATAAAAGAAAGTTTTATTTACTGATACCATATGCATGGGGAGAATAGCATAGTAATTACCTGATATCACAATGAAGCTCAGATATTTTTATACACAGGTTTTAGAAGGGAGAAGGAAAATAAAGAATACAGGTAATTTTGTTTAGGAACAATAAATGGTTGTTCAGAAAGATCAAAAGACAGGGGAAACAGATTAACTTGTACATTAACCTGAGAGACAAGTAATATGTTTGTTTCAATGATTTGGGCCTGGTCTGACTGTATTCTTGATCTTCTTTCCTGCAATATATCAAGATAACAGGGAGCTGAAGGGAAGTCTATTGTCCCCTCTGATCTTTTAATCAGCTCAGTCCTGATTTATGCAGATAAAGGGAAAGCCTCTTCTAAGAGCCTGTTAATCTCTAAGAGTCTTTCATTCAAAATAAGTTTCATATTAAGGAGTCATATTTTAAGGTGAAATTTCCTGAGCTTCTTCAGAGACATCAACCTAGACTGGGGAAGATTTTTTGGTTTTGATTTTTAAATCTAAAATATAGCAATAATTTTCCAGTATTTCCAAATGCAAATACTGGCTTCTTCTACTAACATTGTGGATGAGGTAAAGACGCAGTTAATCTATTGTTTTGCCATGAAGCTAGCAAATATTTTTGAGTGAAGCTGGTCTTCCCCACTCTGAATCTTTGGTTTATGACCACCTTGTTTTTTTCCGTTTGACCTCTGCATGGGAGTAAGAGGCTGTAATAATGAACAAACCCAGTTTGCAGCCAGTATTGATTTAATATTAAGTGTTATAACAACGTGTTATAACAACTCAGTTTTCATTAAATTTCAAATTGAATTGCTTTTTGGTAAGGCTGGCAGTCTATGTTCTTTTTCTTTTTTCAGTTGTTTATATTTTCTGAGTGCCTTAAGGCACTCTCTGAGTAGCTTAAGTTACTACTTAGCTAAAATAATATGAAATCTAATTTGAAAAATCAAGTGGAGTTTAACTGCAAATTATTCTGTGTTCTATTCAAAGGCCAGAAGTTTTATAATTGATCACATCAGCAATGTTTGGCTATAATGGTTAAGTTACTTTGATAATGTTCTAACAATTTTTGCGGAATATTGTTTGAAAGATAATTCTTTGGAATGAGTAGAAGCACTGGACATTGAACCCAACAGGACACTGTCAGATTTGAAATCAGTTACTAGAATACATCCTGCAAAATTAAATGCCTCTTCAGAGTGTGTAATTGACCTATTGGGCTGCAACTGTGTGAACTGGGAACTTTGAACAAATAATCATTTTTATTCTGTAATCTGGCCTTGCTATCTGGAAGTATTTTTACCATCTTCTGTGAACTCTGTGAACGTAAATTAAATAGGTTTTACATTTGTAACTCAAGTAGTTGGCCCATGTCCAGTATGTATTAGTTCTCCAAAAAATGTTGAACAAATAGATGAATAATAACTTTTTTCTACATACCAAACTGTATGCAAAATGTTTTATGTGCGTTTCTCATTAATTCTTTGCAATAACACCATGAAATAATTACTTTGTTAATTCTGCAGATAAGAAATTGAAGCTCAGAAAGTTCACTCAACTAGCAAACAGCAAAGCAAACTTTTTTGACAACTCTAACCTCCCCTTACTTAACTGCTGTGTTACACTAGGTAAGTACATGAAAAATTTCAACAAATCATGATCGCCAAATGTAAATATGCATTTGTATAGTATGACCACAATGTCAACATGGCAATGGGACATACACCCTGAGACCTACACGTTATAAGGAGATGCTGCTGGTGGAAACAATGTTATTGAATGAGAAGTTTGGGCTGGAATCAATGCTAAATGGTTGACATGATTTATGAAATCATCAGGATATTCTGTAATTCTAAATCGTCTCACCCACTTTTCTTATTGAAGGCATAAGGCATTTATTTACCATTCAGCCTATGGCAGCCATGTGAAATGATAGATTTTTCCAGTATTATATTAAATAAGCAGAGACTTGGAAAAACATTAATTTGAGTCAGTTTTTTCCAGACAGTTGGCAGGTAGCTAAGATAACTGTTATATTATATTCAATTACCAGAATATAACGGATTCAAATATTTTTTCTTAGAAGTCAAACTCCTGGAGGGCAAGAATTCGATCTGTGTAGTAACAAGTTTTGCATATTAAGAAATTAGGGAATTCTTTTTGGATAGGCATAGCTATAGCTGCAAAAACAACATGCAATTATCAGGAATTCTGAAACTATTTTCTAATAACAAAAAGAAAAGAATCCTGACTCACTGATAATTTCGCCTAAAGCAGTAAGCAAAGTAGTGAAGAAGGCTCTTACCCTGAAAACAACCGGGTCTAAACTACAACCTTGGGTCTGTCCCTTACTAGCTTCATGGCTGTTTTCTCGATAGCCCCATTATAAACTCCACAGATACATTAATCACACTGGTCATAATCACCACTGTATCAAAACAGTGTAATAAGCGATGAGAATAAAAATAATAGAAAACAGTTTCAATGTTTTCCATCTACCAGAGACTGAGCCATGTAAACAAGCACTTAACTCGTTGTGAAGTGCATTAGTATGATGCCGTTTTATACATGGGCAAATTTAGGCTTAGTGCTCAAGTAAAATTATTGGATGAACAGGGTCTGGCTACCTGTCACTATCACCCAAAATGCAGAGATGGGGATAAGTCCACCAAACTTTGTCAGAAGGCCAGTGAATTTGGAGAACAGTAAGAGTAGCCTCTTAAATACTGTTCTTTTCTTCTATTTCAAAAACCACAGATTCAAAGCAAAGATGGTATTAACTCTTTTTTTAATTTATTTATTATTAAATGATAGCTGTGTACATTAATGCAATCATGAGGTACCATACACTGGTTTTATATACAATTTGACATATTTTGATCACTGAAAATAGCCTTCCTAGCATTTTCTTAATGAGTTAAGACATTTATATTCTACATTTAGTAAGTTGCACGTGTACCATTGTAAGAGGCACCATAGGTGTGGTCCCACCAATTACCCTCTGTCCCCCCTTCCTCCCCACTCCCCTCCCCTCCCTTCCCCTTTCCCATATTCGTAGGATATAATTAAGTTATAAATTTCATATGAATCCTATAAATTAGTTTCAAAGCATAGCTCAGTACATTGGATAATTTTTCTTCTATTCTTGAGATACTTCACTAAGAAGAATATGTTGCAGCTCCATCCATGTAAACATGAAAGAGGTAAAGTTTCCATCGTTCTTTGAGGCTGCATAATATTCCATGGTGTAAATATACCACAATTTATTAATACATTCATGGATTAATGGGCACGTGGGTTTCTTCCATGACTTAGTAATTAAGAATTGGGCTGCAATAAACATTCTGGTACAAATATCCTTGTTACAATGTGATTTTTGGTCTTCCGGGTGTATACCTAGTAGAGGAATTGTAGGTTTGAGTGGCAGGTCTATTTTTAGATCTCTAAGTGTTCTCCAAACATCTTTCCAAAAGGAACTTATTAGTTTACATTCCAACCAGCAGTGTAGAAGTGTTCTCTGTTCTCCACATCCATGCCAACATCTCTGGTCTTGGAATTTTGTGATATGGGCTAGTCTTACTGGAGTTAGATGATATCTCAAAGTAGTTTTGACTTGCATTTCTCTGATGATTAAGGATGATGAGCATTTTTTCATATGGCTGTAGGCCGTGCACCTGTCTTCTTCAGAGAAGTTTCTCTTCAAGTCCCTTGCCCAGCCTCAGATGGGATCACTTGTTCTTTGCTTGCTAATACATTTGAGTTCTCTGTAGATTCTGATTATTAAACTTTTGTTAGAGATACAAACTGCATATATCTTCTCCCATTCTGAGAGCTGTCTGCTTGCTTTACTTACTGTGTTCTTGGCTGTGCAGAAGCTTTTTAGTTTGATCAGATCCTGGTGTTGTAATCTTGATGCAGCTTCAGTTACCCTGGAGTTCCTCCTCATAAAATATTCACCCAGGCCAATTTCCTCAAGAGTTTCTCCTGCACTCTCCGAGAATCTTTATAGTTTCATGTCTTAAGTTGAAATATTTTATCCAGTGAGAGTCTATCTTAATTAATGGTGAAAGGTCTGGGTCCAGTTTAAGTCTTCTACAGGTCGCCAGCCAATTCACCCAGCACCATTTGTTAAATAGGGAATCTTTTCCCCACCAAATGTTTTCAATTGGCTTGTCGAAGATCAAATAATAGTAAGTAGCTGGGTTCATCTCTTGGTTCTCTATTCTGTTCCATACATCTACCTCTCTGTTTTTGTGCCAGTACCATGCTGTTTTCATAACTATCTATTTATAGTATAGTCTGAGGTCTGGTAGCATGATTCCTCCTGCTTTGTTTTTATTTCTGAGTAATGTCTTGGCTATTTGAGATTTTTTCTGATTCCATATAAAATGAAGTATTATTTTTTCAAAATCTCTAAAGTATGACAGTGGAGTTTTAATAGGGATTACATTAAAATTGTATATTACTGTGGGTAGTATGGACATTTCAACAATGTTGATTCTTCCGACCCATGAGCATGGTATGTTTCTCCATTTGTTAACATTTTCATCAATTTCTTTTCTTATAGTTTCATAGTTCTCTTTATAGAGATCTTTCACATCCTTTGTTAGATAAACTCCCAAATATTTCATCTTCTTTCGCACTACTGTGAATGGAATAGAGTCCTTGACTGTTTTTTTTAGCTTGACTATTGTTGGTATATATAAAGGCTGCCAATTTATGAATGTCGATTTTGTAACCTGAGACGCTGCTGTATTCCTCAATCACTTCTAAAAGTTTTGTAGAAGAAATCCTGGTGTTTTCCAGATATACAATCATATCATATGCGAGGAGCGAAAATTTGATCTCTTCTGACCCTATATGGATGCCCTTGATCGCCTTTTGTTCCCTAATTGCGGTGGCTAAAACTTCCATTACAATGTTAAAGAGCAGTGGAGACAATGGGCAACCTGGCCTGGTTCCTGTTCTGAGTGGAAATGATTTCACTTTAACTCCATTGAATACGATATTGGCTGTGGGTTTGCTGTAGATGGCCTCTATCAGTTTAAGAAATGTCCCTTCTATACCAATTTTTCTTACGTGTTCTGATCATGAAGGGGTGCTGGATATTATCAAATTCTTTTTCTGCATCAATTCAGAGGATCATATGGTCTTTGTTTTTTAATTTTTTTTAAATTGTTTATTTTTTTTTCTTTTTTTATTGTTAAATCATAGCTGTGTACATTAGTGCAATCACCTGTACCCATTCTAAGATGCACCATAGATGTGGCCCCACCCACTACCTTTCTCCACCAAAACTCCCCCCTCCCTTCCCCTTCCTTGGCCCTTTCCCCATAGTCTTGTGCTATAGTAGGGTTATAGTCTTCAAATGAAAGCTACAATTTAGCTTCATAGTAGGGCTGAGTACATTGGATACGTTTTCTTCCATTCCTGAGATACTTTGCTAAGAAGAATATGTTCCAGCTCCATCCATGTAAACATGAAAGAGGTAAAGTCTCCATCTTTCTTTAAGGCTGCCTAGTATTACATGGTATACATGTACCACAATTTGCTAGTCCATTCGTGGGTCGATGGGCACTTGGGCTTCTTCCATGACTTAGCAATTATGAATTGGGCTGCAATAAACATTCTGATACAGATGTCTTTGTTATATTGTGACTTTTGGTCTTCTGGGTATAAACCTAGTAAAGGAATTACAGGATCGAATGGCAGGTCTATTTTTAGGTCTCTAAGTGTTCTCCAAACATCCTTCCAGAAGGAAGATATTAGTGGGCATTCACACCAGCAATGTAGAAGTATGCCCTTTCCTCCACATCCATGCCAACATTTTTGGTTTGGGGATTTTGTTATGTGGGATACTCTTACTGGGGTTAGGTGATATCTCAGAGTAGTTTTGATTTGCATTTCTCTGATGATTAAGGATGATGAGCTTTTTTTCATGTGTTTGTAGATCTTGCGTGGGTCTTCTTTAGAGAAGTTTCTGTTCAAGTCCCTTGCCCACCCTGAGATGGGGTCACGTGTTCTTTTCTTGTTAATATGTTTGAGTTCTCTGTGGATTCTGGTTATTAGACATTTATCGGAGGTATAACCTGCAAATATTTTCTCCCATTCTGAGGGCTGTCTGCTTGCTTTACTCACTATGTTCTTGGCTGTGCAGAAGCTTTTTAGTTTGATCAGGTCCCAGTAGTGTATTTTTGATATTGCTTCAATTGCCTGGGGAGTCCTCCTCATAAAATATTCACCCAGGCCAATTACTTCAAGAGTTTTCCCTGCACTTTCTTCAAGTATTTTTATATTTTCATGTCTTAAGTTCAAATCTTTTATCCAGTGAGAGTCTATCTTAGTTAATGGTGAAAGGTGTGGGTCCAGTTTCAATCTTCTACAGGTTGCCAGCCAGTTTACCCAGCACCATTTGTTAAATAGGGAATCTTTTCCCCCACTGAATGTTTTTAATTGGCTTGTCAAAGATCAAAAACGGTAAGTAGCTGGATTCATCTCTTGGTTCTCTATTCTGTTCCAGACATCTACTTCTCTGCTTTAGTGCCAGTACCATGCTGTTTTGATCACTATGGATTTATAGTACAGTCTCAGGTCTGGTAGCATGATTCCTCCTGCTTTGTTTTTATTGCTCAGTAATGTTTTGGCTATTCGAGGTTTTTTCTGATTCCATGTAAAACGAAGTATTATTTTTTCGAGATCTTTAAAGTATGACAATGGAGGTTTAATAGGAATTACATTAAAATTATATATTGCTTTGGGCAGTATGGACATTTTAACAATGTTGATTCTTCCCAGCCATGAGCATGGTATGTTTTTCCATCTTTTAACATCTCGGCTATTTATTTTCTTAGAGTTTCATAGTTCTCTTTGTAAAGATCTTTCACGTCCTTTGTTAGGTATATTCCCAAATATTTCATCTTCTTTGGCACTACTGTGAAAGGAATAGAGTCCTTGACTGTTTGTTTGGCTTGGTTATTGTTGGTATATATAAAGGCTACAGATTTATGAGTGTTGATTTTGTAGCCTGAGACATTCTAAAAGTTTTGTAGTAGAATGCCTAGTGTTTTCCAGATATACGATCATATCATCTGTGAAGAGTGAAAGTTTGATCTCTTCTGACCCTATGTGGATACCTTTGATCACCTTTTCTTCCCTAATCGCAGTGGCTAAAACTTTCATTACAATGTTAAAGAGCAATGGAGACAATGGACAACCTTGCCTGGTTCCTGATCTAAGTGGAAATGATTTCAATTTAACTCCATTCAATATGATATTGGCTGTGGGTTTGCTGTAGATGGCCTCTATTAGTTTAAGAAATGTCCCTTCTATACCAATTTTCTTAAGTGCTCTGATCATGAAGGGATGCTGGATATTATCAAAAGCTTTTTCTGCATCAATTGAAAGAATCATATGGTCTTTATTTTTAAGTTTGTTTATGTGTTGAATTACATTTATAGATTTACGTATATTGAACCAGCCTTGAGAATCTGGGATAAATCCGACTTGGTCATGGTGTATAATGTTTTTGATGTGTTGTTGGATTCTGTTTGTTAGGATCTTATTGAGTATTTTACCATCTATATTCATTAGTGATATTGGTTTATAATTTTCTTTTCTTGTTGGGTCTTTCCCTGGTTTGGGGATCAAGGTGGTGTTTGCTTCATAGAATGTGCTGGATAATATTCCTTCTTTTTCTATATTTTGGAAGAGGTTTAGTAGTATAGGTACTAGTTCTTCTTTAAATGTTTGGTATAATTCTGACATAAAGCCATCTGGTCCTGGGCTTTTCCTTTTAGGGAGATTTTGTATAGTTGATGCTATTTCAGAACTTGATATAGGCCTGTTCAACATTTCCACTTCATTCTGGCTAAGTCTTGGTAGGTGGCGTATTGGTCGATTTCTTTCAGATTTTCATATTTCTGAGAGTAGAGTTTCTTGTAGTATTCGTTAAGGATTTTTTTAATTTCTGAGGGGTCTGCTGTTATTTCATCATTACCATTTCTGATTGATGAAATTAGAGATTTTACTCTTTTTTTCCTGGTTAGGTTGGCCAAAGGTTTATCTATTTTATTGATCTTTTCAAAAAACCAGCTTTTGGATTTATTGATCTGTTGTATAATTCTTTTGTTTTCAATTTCATTTAATTCTGCTCTGATTTTGGTTATTTCTTTTCTTCTGCTGCGTTTGGGGTTGAAGTGTTCTTCTTTCTCCAGTTGCTTGAGATGTTCCATTAAGTTATTGACTTCCTCTCTTTCTGTTTTCTTGTGGAAGGCTTGCAGTGCTATAAATTTCCCTCTTAGGACTGCCTTTGCAGTATCCCAGAGGTTCTGGTAATTCGTGTCATGATTGTTGTTTTGTTCCAAAAATATGGTGATTTCCTTCTTAATCTTGTCTATAACCCATGTATCCTTCAGCATAAGGTTGTTTAACTTCCATGTTTTTGTATGGGTATGCAGGTTCCTGTTGTTATTGAGTTCAACTTTTATTCCATGATGGTCTGAGAAGATGCAAGGAATAATTTCTATTCTTTTAAATTTGCTGAGGTTAGATTGGTGGCCTAGGATGTGGTCGATTTTGGAGTATGTTCCGTGGGCTGACGAGAAGAATGTGTATTCAGTTTTGTTGGGATGAAATGTTCTGTAGATGTCTGTTAAGTCCAGATGTTGAATGGTTGAGTTTAAATCTAAAATTTCTTTGCTTAGCTTATTTTTGGAGGATCTATCCAGGACTGCTAAAGGGGTGTTAGAATCTCCAACTACTATGGAACTGGAGGAAATCGAGTTGCTCATGTCTGTTAGAGTTTCTCTTATAAATTGAGGTGCATTGTGGTTGGTGCATAAATATAAATAATTGAGATCTCATCATATTGAGTATTACCTTTAACAAATATGAAGTGTCCATCCTTATCCTTAATTAGTTTGGTTGGTTTAAAGCCTATTACGTCTGCAAACAGGATTGCAACGCCTGGTTTTTTCTGCTTTCCATTTGCCTGGAATATAGATGACCATCCCTTCACGTTGAGTCTATATCTGTCTTTTAATGTAAGATGCGATTCTTGGATGCAGCAGATATCTGGCTTGAGTTTTTGTATCCAGTCCACCAACCTATGCCTCTTTAGAGGACAAATTAATCCATTCACATTAATTGAGAGTATTGATAAGCCTTTCGAGAAACCGGTGGACATTTTTAATCCTTTTGTGACTGTGGAAGTTGGAATTTGATCAAAAATTTTTTGGGTGGGTTTACTTTTGTGGTGGAGAATTATGCTGCTCTTTATGGAGGATAGGTCTAAGAATGTCCTGGAGAGCTGGTTTAGTTGTGGCAAATTTCTTCAACATGTGAATGTCATTGAAGTATTTAATTTCTCTGTCATAAATGAAGCTCAGTTTAGCTGGGTACAGGATCCTGAGTTGAAAGTTATTTTGTTTTAGGAGATTAAAAGTCGATCACCAGGCGGCACCTGTGCTCAGTCAGTAAGGCACAAGCTCCATATACCGAGGGTGGCGGGTTCAAACCCAGCCCCAGCTGAACTACAAACCAAAAAATAGCTGGGCGTAGTTGCGGGCACCTGTAGTCCCAGCTACTCGGGAGGCTGAGGCAAGAGAATCACTTTCAGCCCAGGAGTTGGAGGTTGCTGTGAGCTGTGTGATGCCATGGCACTCTACCGAGGGCGATAAAGTGAGACTCTGTCTCTACAAAAAAAAAAAAAAAAAGCATTGATTACCATCCTCTTCTAGCTTGAAAGGTTTCAGCAGAGACATCTGCAGTTATTCTGATATTCTTCCCCTTGTAGGTAATGGTTTCCTTTCGTCTGGCAGCTTTCAGAATTTTCTCCTTCATATTAACTTTAGTGAAATTGATTATGATGTGTCTGGGGGATGTCTTATTTGGGTTGAGTCGTGCTGGAGTTCTGAAACTGTCTGCTATCTGAATTTTGGAATCTCTTGGCATGTCTGGAAAGTTCTCCTTCATGATCTCATGGAGAAGAGACTCAGTGCCTTGTGAAGCCACTTTGTCACTTTCGGAGATCCCTATAAGACGAATATTGGTTTTCTTCAAATTATCTGAGAGCTCTCTGAGAGAGTGGTCTGTTTTTGCTCTCCATTTCTCTTCTCTTTGAGGGTTTGGGAGCATTTGAATGCTTTGTCTTAATGTCAGAAATCCTTTCTTCTGCTTGCTCCATTCTGTTACTGAGGGATTCTACTGTGTTTCTCAGATCTTTGAGGGATGCAACTTCTTGTCTCAATGTGTCAAAATCTTTGGTCTTTTGGTCTTTGAATCTGTTGAATTCTTGAGATAACTTTTGGAATTCTAATCCAATCTTATTTGCTATCCAGATCCTGAATTCTGACATCTCAGATATTTGTTTGTGCATGGGGTCTTGTGCTGTTTCTGCCCCATTGATCCTTGGGGGAGTTGATCTACTCTGATTATTCATATTGCCAGAGTTTTTCTGTTGATTTCACCTCATGATTGTTTTTCACCATTGCCTCTGGCTGTCCTCAGAGTTGGGGAGGTGTCTCTCCAAGATTAGACCCCAGCGGGATCACTCTATTGTTGCTGGATCTTTGTAGGGAGTGATCCTGTGTAGTTCCTCTGGGGCTGCTCTAGCTAGGGAGTTCTGGTTGTGGAAGCAGCTCCGGTTTGTGACACACCCGGATCCAGCAACAGGCTGGGGGTGGTGTGCACAGTTCTGGGAGTGCCAGGCACCCAGTGACTTTGGCACAGAGAGCCCAAGGCTCCAGCAGTCTCTGGCCAGGAGAAGAGCTTTGTGCAGAGGCAGGGAGGGCTCCAAAGGGCACGCAGCTACCAGAGTCCCTGTCCAGATGAACGGGCTTGCATGGAAGCTGGGAGGACACAGGAGGGAGGACGCAGGGTTGTGTGGCTCCCGCAGTTCCTGGTCAGGTAATGTGGAGGCCTGGTGGGTCTGGTCACTGGTCAGGGGTCACTGCACAACTCTCATGGAGGTCTGGGCGGTGTGTAGCCCAGGAGTTTGAGGTTGCTATGAGTTCACGTCACGGCACTCTACCCAGGGCAACAGCCCAAAGCTCCAGTGTGCCAAAACTGTCTCACTCTAAGGATTAAGGCTGTAAGGCTGCTCAGTCCCCACCTTTAGGCTGCTCAGTCAGTAGGTTACTTTGACCCGCCCAATCCTTGCTCTGAGACACTGAGGGCAGAGCTTGCCGGGGCAGTTCTTTCACAATGGCTTCCTGTGCCCAGCTCAGTGGCTAAGTCTGGGGCCCCAGACAATGCCCAAAGTTCTCCACACTCCTGCTCAAGCTCTCCCAAAGGCAGTTCAACTGAGTGCCAAGTCCAAGAACACCAAAACAGTTCACAGGTAAGGCCTTTCCGGTTTGCAGTCTCACTGCTGCTTGTACTTACGGTTGCCAGCGTGATTAGGTCTATCGAACACACGCAACCACTTGCCAGTTTTCCACTGTTTTTGTCCTCCTCTTGGGGTCCAGAAGTCCCTTGCTAGCTCCCTGTATCCTCAAAGGGATGATTATAGGCAGATCTCACCGGCCAGAGATGCCTGGAGTCTTGTCTCCCCAGACTCACTGTTCCCAGTTGCAGGGAAGCTGTTACTCAGCCGCCAGCTTTTCACACCCAGAAAGTATTTTTTAATTTGTTTATGTGCTGAATTATATTTATATTTTACATATATTGAACCATCCTAGAGTCTCTGGGATAAAACCGACTTGGTCATGATGTATAATTTGTTTGATGTGTTGGTGGATTCTGCTTGTTAGGATCTTATTGAATATTTTTGCAAGAATTTTCATTTCTTGTTGGTCTTTTCCTGGTTTGGGGATCAGGGTGATGTTTGCTTCATAGAACATGTTGGGTAGTATTCCTTCTTTTTCTTTTTTTGAACAGGTTGAGTTATGTAGGTATAGTTCCTCTTTAAAGGTTTGGTAGAATTCTGACGTGAAGCCATCTTCTCCCGGGCTTTTCTTTTTAGGGAGGTTTTGTATGGTTGATGCTATTTCCAAACTTGATATAGGCCTGTTCAACATTTCCACTTGATTCTGGCTAAGTCTTGGAAGGTGGCGTGCTTCTAAGTATTGGTCACTTCAGATTTTCATATTTCTGAGAATGAAGTTTCTTTTAATATTCATTAAGAATTTTTTAAATTTCTGAGGAGTCTGTTGTTTCATCTCTGTAATTTCTGATTCATAAAATTAAAGATTTTACTCTTTTTTTTTCCTTGTTAGGTTAGCCCAAGGTTTATCTATTTTATTGACCTTTTTAAAAAACCTACTTTTTAATTTATTGATCTGTTGTATAATCCTTTTGTTGTCAATTTCATTTAATTCTTCTCTAATTTTAGTTATTTCTTTTCTTCTGCTGGTTTTGGGGTTGGAGATTTCTTCTTTTTCCAGTTGCTTGAGATGTCCCATTAAGTTAACTTCCTGGTGCAGAGACAAGTGGCTAACTAAAGCCAGCTTTCCAGAGAGGCTGCCATCCAGAAGGATAGTTAAAGGAAAGAAATTTAGCAAGTAAACTGGCAGATTAGAGCTGCACCAAAAGACAAGGTTGAAGAACTCACATCAACCCTGCTGGGGCGAGCTGCAACCCCAAGGATACAAACGAAAGTACAAAATTCATCACCAAGAAGACAGGAGTCCCCTCCCCCATGAGAATGGCTCATAGTACTCCATACAAACAAGCAAGCAGAGTTCAAAAGTCCTCCCATTATATCCCATGGGAGAGACCCTCTAAAAACTAGACCTACTTCCCCTACTAGGGTGCCATGGTGCTATCCTGCCAGGCATAAAACTGTATATATTCTCTATGTGCAATTCTGAGCTCACAGAACTTCCCTCCACTCTCACTCTGAGGTCTGGAAACCTGTCCCTCAGGAGTCCATTTTCTTGGGTATTATTTCAAGAGGTGAGGACAGGGCATGGACTGCTGCTGGCCAGTGCTAATTCTGCAGCAGGGAGTGAGGAGAGCACAGTCCACTAAGAGGGAACCACACAGGAGCGGCGGTGCCCCAAGGCGCAGAGCAGCAGTCTTTTTTGGCAACAATAGGGCTCACCCCTGGAAATTCTGGAGTCACAACCCCTGTCTCTCTGGGCAACCAGAGGAGGCTGAGCATCTTCTCCAGTGGAAGCCACTGCCAGAAAAGATCTGAGATGGAAATGTAGGCCCTGTGAATAAAGGCTTTGCCTGAGGCGGTACCAGCCTGTGTGGACCATGTGTACTAGAAAATGCACGTGCAGAGCTGGCAGATGCCCAGGGTGGGGCTGACACAGAGGACCACTTTACTGAGCCTAAGACACACCTGGCCCTCAGGGGATCATCAGCCTAGATAAATGAGGGCAGAAGGTTAAAACTGATCGCTAACCATGCAGCAAATACAAACTACGGGGCACCACAACAGACAGGGCCTGAGGCGCAGGTTCTGTGAACTCCAAAGAGCTTTTCTTCTGCAGGGGAATTTAGCTGGGACAGAAAGAAATGCTGCAAAGTTGTTCTGTGCTGGAACTGAGTGAACAGCCCCAGCTGGAGAGATATAGCTCTCCCTATGATTCAGGCAGGTGCAAACCCCTAGAGTATCTGCTCATTGGAGGAAACTGGGTCACAGCCTTATGGAGCTATCAGTGACTGGATGTGACATAGGTGCAAGGTGAGGAAGAAGGCATCAACCTTCACAGACTAATCTATTTGCTGGGTGAGTCCTCCTGACCTCATGGAGCAGAAGAGAAAGTCATATTTGAGTTGTCAGCAGACCCCTGTGATCTAGTTGCCAGACCTTTTCAAATGTCCCACCTGAGACAGGTGCTGACTGAGACAATTGATTTGGACCTCTTGAACTGGGCCAGTCACCTGAGGACTATCCAAATGGTACCCTGGGCGTGTGGTTGTAGGAAGGTTTGACTTTCCTTTTCCAATGGTTGCCTAGGGGGGATGGGGTGACTTAACTGCTAGTATTTCACCATAGTTGAGACTTCAACCCAGAGTAACTAATTCACTAGGATCAAATAGAGACCAGCTGAAAACAAGACAGAGCCACTTAGCGCCACCACACCAAGTAGATCCCCAGTTTCTTAGGCTATAGTACTATATGGAACCTTGGCAAAGCTCCAGGAGAAAGGGTACAGACACCAGTCCCAACTTTTGGGCAAAGGGCTGGTTAATCACTACTCCTGGAGCCCCAAACCCAACTTTTCTTTATCCACTCATCTAGTCAAACCATGTAAAATAATCATGGGGAGGAATCAGCGGAAAAACTCTGGTAACATGAATGACCAGAGTAGATCAACTGCCCCAAGGAAAGATATGGCAGATGAAACTGAAGATCCCATTAATAAACAGATGGCCGAGATGTCAGAAATCTAGTTCAGAGCTTGGTTTGCAAACAAGATTAAAAGAATGGAGGAAATGTGGGAATTGGAAATTCGATGAGAAATTCAAAAGTTGTCTTAAGATTTCAACAAATTTAAGACAAGATCACCCAAGATTTTAAGACAGTGAGGCAAGAATTTCCAGCCCTCAAAGATCTGAAAAATACAGTAGAAGCCCTCAGTAATAGAGTGTAGCAAGCAGAAGAAAAGATATTTGACCTTGAACACAAAGCTTTTGAACACTCCCATATTATAAAAGAGGAAGAGAAATAGAGAACAAAAATGGACCATTCTCTCAGAGAGCTCAGGAATAATTTGAAGAAGGCTAATATCCAACGCATTAGAATCCCTGAAAGTGATGAAGTGGCTTCGCAAGGCACAGACACTCTTCTCCATGAAATTATGAAAGAGAATTTTCCAGACTTGCCAAGAGATTCTGAAATTCAGATAAGCAGACAGTTTCAGAACCCCAACATGACTCAACCCAACTAAGACATCCCCCAGGCACATCATAATTAACTTCACTAAAGTTAATATGAAAGAGAAAATTCTGAAAGCAGCCAGACATAACAAAACTATAACCTACAAAGGGAAGAATATTAGAATGACTGCAGATCTCTCTGCTGAATTCTTTCAAGCCAGCAGAGGGTGGTCATGGAGTTTTAATCTCCTAAAACAAAATAACATTCAACCTAAGAACCTTTATCCAGCTAAACTGAGTTTCATTTATGATGGAGAAATTAAATACTTTAATGACATTCACAGGTTAAAGAAATTGGCCATAACAAACCAGCTCTTCAGAATATTCTCTGACATATCCTCCATAATGACCAGCACAATCCTCTAACACAAAAGTAAACTTACTCAAAAACCTTTGATCAAACTCTAACTCTGACAGTGGTGAAAGGATTAAAAATGTCCACTGGACTTTTGAAAATCTCAATACCCAAAATATCATCAGGCTTATGAATATTCTCCATTAATGTGAATGGCTTAAAGTGTCCTCAAAACAGGCACAGGTTGGCTGATTGGATACAAAAACTCAGTCCAGATATCTGCTGCATACAAGAATCTCATCTTATCTTAAAAGATAAATAGAGACTCAGGGTGAAGGGATGGTAATCTATATTACAGGCAAACAGAAATCAGAAAAAAGCAGGTGTTACAATTCTATTTGCAGATACAATATGCTCTAAACCAACAAAAGTAAAGAAGGATAAGAATAGTCACTTCATATTTGTTAAGGGTAATACTCAATATGATGAAATTTCAATTATTAATATTTATGCACCCAACCAGAATGAGCCTTAATTTATAAGACAAACTCTAACAGACATGAGCAACTAGAATTCCTCCAGCACCGTAATGGTCAAAGATATTAACACTCCTTTGGTAGTGTTGGATAGATCATCCAGTAAGAAGCTGAGCAAAGAAATTGTAGATTTAAACCTGACCATCCAGCATTTGGATTTAGAGACTGAAACTGGACCCACACCTTTCACCATTAACTAAAATAGACCCTCACTGGATTAAAGATTTAAATTTAAGACATGAAATTATAAAAATACTAGAACAAAGTGCAGGGAAAACTCTTGAAGAAATTGGCCTGGGTGAATATTTTATGAGGAGGACCTCCAGGGCAATTGAAGCAGCATCAAAATTATATTACCAGGATCTAATCAAACTAAAAAGCTTCTGCACAGCCAAGGACACAGTAAGTAAGCAAACATACAGCTCTCAGAATGGGAGGAGATATTTGCAGGTTATGTCTCTGACAAAAGTTTAATAACCAGAATCTACAGAGAACACAAACGTATTAGCAAGCAAAGGACAAGTGATCCCATCTGAGGCTGGGCAAGGGATTTGAAGAGAAACTTCTTTGAAGAAGACAAGCGCACAGCCTACAGCCATATGAAGAAATGCTCATCATCCTTAATCATCAGAGAAATGCAAGTCAAAACTACTTTGAGATATCATCTAACTCCAGTAAGACTAGCCCATATCACAAAATTCCAAGACCAGAGATGTTGGCATGGATGTGGAGAACAGAGAACACTTCTACACTGCTGGTTGGAATGTAAACTACTAAGTTCCTTTTGGAAAGATGTTTGGAAAACACTTAGAGATCTAAAAATAGACCTGCCACTTGAACCTACGATTCCTCTACGAGGTATACACCCAGAAGACCAAAAATCGCATTATAACAAAGATATTTGTACCAGAATTTTTATTGCAGCCCAATTCATAATTGCCAAGTTATGGAAGAAGCCCACGTGCCCATTGATTCACGAATGGATTAATAAATTGTGGTATATGTACACCATGGAATATTTTTCATCCTTAATGAAAGATGGAGACTTTACCTGTTTCATGTTTACATGAATGGAACTAGAACATATTCTACTTAGTAAAGTATCTTAAGAATGGAAGAAAATATATCCAATGTACTCAGCCCTCCTTTGAAACTAATTTATGGCTTCATATGAAAGCTATAACCCAGTTATAACCTAAGAATATGGGGAAGCGGGAGAGGAAAGGGAGGGGATGGGGGAGGATGGGCAGAGGGAGTGTGATTGGTGGTATCACATCTACATTCCATCTTACATGGTTACATGTGAAACTTACTAAATGTAGAATGTAAATGTCTTAACACAATAACTTAGAAAAAGCCAGGAAGGTTATGATAAACAGTGTGTTGAAATATGTCAAATGGTATATAAAACCAGTGTATGGTGCCTTGTGATTACAGTAATGTACACAGCTATAATTTAATAATTAAAAAAAAAGAATGGAGAAGTTTTTACCTTCCTCTCTTTCTGTTCTCTTGAGGAAGGCTTGTAATGCTACAAATTTCCCTCTTAGGACTGCCTTTGCGCTATCCCAGCCATTTGATAATTCATGTCTTCATTGTCATTTTGTCCTCAAAATTTGGTAATTTCCTTCTTAATCTTGTCTATGACCGAGCTATCATTCAGCATATGGTTATTTCACTTCCGTGTTTTTGTATGAATATGCAGATTCCTGTTGTTATTGAGTTCAACTTTTATTCCATGGTCGTCTAAGAAGATGCAAGGAATAATTTCTATTCCTCTAAATTTACTGAGGTTGTACTTGTGACCTAAGTTGTGATCAATTTTGGAGTATGTTCTGTGGGCTGATGAGAAGAATGCGTATTCAGTTTTGTTGGGATAAAATGTTCTGTAGATGTCTGTTAAATCCAAATGTTGAATGTTTAGGTTTAAATGTAAAATTGCTTTGCTCAGCTTCTTATCGGAGGATCTATCCAACCCTGGGAAAGGAGGGTTAAAATCTCCGATTACTATGGAGCTGGAGGAAATCTAGTTGCTCATGTCTGTTAAGAGTTTGTCTTATAAATTGGGGCACATTCTTGTTGGATTCACAAATATTAAAAACTGTAATCTCATCATATTGAGTATTACCCTTAACAAATATGAAGTGACCATTCTTATCCTTCCTTACTTTTGTTGGTTTAAAGCCTATTGTATCTGCAAATAGAATTGCAACATCTGCTTTTTTCTGATTTCCATTTGCCTGAAATATAGACGACCATCCCATCACCCTCTGTCTCTATTGATCTCTTATGCTAAGATGAGATTCTTGTATGCAGCAGATATCTGGCTTGAGTTTTTGTATCCAGTCAGCCTACCTGTGCCTCTTTAGAGGACAGTTTAAGCCATTCACATTAATGGAGAATATTGATAAGCCTGGTAGAATTTGGGATATCGATTTTTTCAAAAGTCCAGTAGAAATTTTTAATCCTTTCACCACTGTGGGAGTTGGAGTTTGATCAAAAGCTTCTGAGGGAGTTTACTTTTGTGGTGGAGGATTGTGCTGGTCATGATGGAGGATAGGTCTGAGAATACTCTGGAGAGTTGTTTTAGTTATGGAAAATTTCTTCAACATGTGAATGTCATTGAAGTATTTTTTTTCTCCATCATAAATGAAACTCAGTTTAGCTGGATACAGGATCCTGGGTTGAATGTTATTTTGTTTTAGGAGATTAAAAGTCCATGACCACCCTCTTCTGGCTTGAAAGAATTCAGCAGAGAGATCTGCAGTCATTCTAATATTCTTCCCTTTGTAGGTTATAGTTTTCTTATGTGTGGCTTCTTTCAGAATTTTCTCCTTCATATTAATTTTAGTGAAGTTAATTATGATGTGCCTGGGGAATGTCGTATTCGGGTTGAGTTGTGCTGGGGTTCTGAAACTGTCTGCTATCTGAATTTCAGAATCTCTTGGAATGGCTGGGAAGTTCTCTTTGATAATTTATATCGTGGAGAAGCGCCTTTGTGCCTTGCGAAGCCACTTAATCACTTTCAGGGATTCCTATTTGGCAAATATTAACTTTCTTCTAATTATCCCAGAACTCTCTTAGAGAATGATTCGGTTTTGCTCTCTTTTTCTCTTCCTCTTTGAGATTTTGGGAGCATTCAAAAGCTTTGTCTTCAATGTCAGAAATCCTTTCTTCTTCTTGCTCCACTCTATTACTGTGGGATTCTTCTGTATTTTTCAGATCTTTGAGGGCTGCAAATTCTTGTCTCAGTCTGTGAATTCTTTGGTGATTTTGTCTTTAAATACATTGAAGTCTTGAGACAGCTTTTGAATTGCTCCTAGAATTTGTAATTCCAACTCTTCCTCCATTCTATTAATCTTGTTCGCAATCAAAATTCTGAATTGATTTCTGACATCTCAGGTGTCTGTTTATGCATGGGATCTTCAGTTGCATCTGTCATATCTTTCCTTGGGTGGTGGGGGGGTTGATCTACTCTTGCTATTCATGTTACCGGAGTTTTTCTGCTGATTCCACCCCATAATTATTTTACACCATTTGAGTAGATGAGCACATAATGAGAAGTTGGGTTGGGGGCTCCAGGAATAGTTATTAACCAGCCCTTTGCCCAAAAGCTGGGACTGGTGTCTGTACCTTTTCCCCTGGTACAGACAAGGACCCGTGTAGTGCTACGGCCTGAGAATCTTGGGATGCGCTTGGTGTGGTTGGGCTAAGTGACTCTGTCTTGTTTCCAGCTGGTCTCTGTTTTACCTTAGTGAATCAGTTACTCTGGATTGTAGTCTCAGATGTGGAGAAATACCAGCAATGAAGTCACCCCAGCCCCCACAGGCAACAAATGTGAAAGGAAAATCAAACCTTCTTACAACCACACACCCAGGGTACCACTTGGATAGTCCTTGGGTGATTGGCCTGGTTTAGGACGTCCAAATCAATTTTCTCAGTCAGCACCTGTCTCATGTGGGAGAGTTGAAAAGGTCTCTGGCAACTAGATCACAGGGGTCTGCTCACAACTCAACTCAAATATGACTTGCTCTGGTGCTCCGTGAGATCAGGAGGACCCACCCAGCAAATAGATTAGTCTGCAAAGGTTGATGCCTCCTTCCCTACCTTGTACCTTTGTCATACCCAGTCACTGGTAACCCCACAGGCTGTGACCCTGTTGCGTCCAATGAGCAGATACTGTAGGGATTTGCACCTGCCTGAATCACAGGGAGATCTATGTCTCCTCAGTCAGGCCGTTGTTCTCTGCCACTATCAGGCAGGGGGAGGTGAGGCCTGACAATCGGGTGATTGATGGATGCTGGGGCTGTTCACTCAGTTCCAGCCCCATCTCTGATTGATGTTACTGACAGAACAGAACAACTTCACAGAATTTGTTTCTGTCCTGGCTATATTCCCCTGGAAATCAGACTGTGTTTGGATTCACAGAAATTGCGACTCAGGCCCAGTCTGTGCTGCTGCCCAGTCTTGGCTGCAGTTTGTATTGGGGCAGCATGGTTAGCTGTCATTTCCAGACTCTGACTGCCCTCCTTTGTCTCAGCTAATAATCCCCTCAGGGCCGGGTGCATCTTAGGCTCATTAAAGTGTTCCTCTGGGTCAGCCCCGCCTTGAGAATCTGCCAGCTCTGCAACTGTGTATTGTAGTCCCCATGCTCTGCCCAGGCTGGTACTGCCTCAGGCAAACCCTTTACTCATGGGGTCTGTGTTTCCCTCCCAGATCTGTTCTGCCAGTCCCTGCCACCAGAGAAGATGCCCAGCCTCCTCTGGTTGCCCAGAGAGACAGTGGATGTGACTCCGTAATATCCAGGGGTTATCCCTATTGCCATTGCACCTGCTGCTCTGTGCCTTGGGGCACCACTGCTCCTGTATGGTTCCCTCTCAGCTGACCGTCCTCTCACCATTCCTGTGTCACAGAATCAGCACTGCCCAGCAGCAGTCCATGCCCTGTCCATACCTCTTGAGAAAATACCCAAGAATCTGAACTCCTAGGGGACAGGCTCCTAGACCTCTGAGTGAGAGTGGAGGGGAGTCCTGGGAGTTCAGAATTGTAGGTAGAGAATATATACACTTTTATACAGTTTTATCCCTGGCAGGAGAGCGCCATGGTACCCCAGTAGGGAAAGTAGATCCAGTTTTTAGAGAGTTTCTCCCATGGGATGTAATAGGAAGACTTTTGAACTCTGCTCACTTGTTTGTACGGAATACTATGAACCATTCTCATGGGGGGAGGGAACTCCTATCCACTTGGCAATGGATTTAGTACCTTTTGTTTGTATCCTTGGGGTCACAGCTTGGCTCAGCAGGGTTGATGTGTGTTCTTCAACCTTCTCTCTTTGCTCAGCTCTAATCCACCAGGTTACTTGCTAAACTTCTGTCCTTTAACTCTCCTTCTGGATGGGAGCTTCTGTGGAAAGCTGGCTTCAGACAGCTATCTTGCCTCCGCCCCCCCCCTTAACTCTTATTTTAAATAATAATCAGCATAACTCAGTGACCTATTACAACATTTCCAATTCAAAAGTTAATTTTCCTAATCAATCTTCCTAAACTATTCAAGATAGGCATCTTTAAGGTGGGGGCTAAATTTATAAAACAGTAAGAATGGAAGAAATAAAGTGAAAGTCACATAGGACATAAACTGACCAGACCAGCTGTGTCGTCTTGGCCATACCCTAACTAACTCCATCTTATTTTCACTACTTGTGGTCTCAGTAACTTACCTACAATAGGAAGTGACTGAACTGGGATTTGAACTCAAGCTATCAAACTTGCAAGCCATCCTTTAAAATTGCTACAATTAAGAAAGACAGGAAGCAGGGGAGTGAAAGAAGGAGAAAGGGAGAGAAAAAATAATGAATGATGGAATGAAAAGAAAGGGAACAAGAAGGAGGAAAGAATAGGGGGCAAACAGAAAGAATTAGAAGAATATAAATAGGAAAAAAGAAAAAGGAACAGTTAGGATAGGAGAGGAAGAGAGAAAACATCACAAGGATTTGATTAGATGTGTTTATGAAAGCACTTTGACATACTTCAGGCAAGTTAAATGTGCAGGGCCATGTTGTGGACTAACAGTGGTACCTATCAGTGAGCCTTGGGGAGTAAATGTCAGTACCAGTGGAGGAAACTGCTATGAATAAGGCATTTCAAAGCAAAGCAAATTAAATGGAGTGATCAGACTGGCTATGTACTAAAATTATTGGCAAAATGCATTCTCCTATCTCAATCAGCTACGTGGCTATGAAATCCTCCTTTGTCTGTTAAACACAGAGGATAGATGTGCTCTAACAGTGGAAATGCTTCTTCCCATGGCTTCATTCACAGCACAAAATGATAGCACAGAGGACCTGGCTTGAATCCACAGATAGATCTAAGCATTCCAATGTCATGAATAGCCAAGGAAGGTAGTCATTCAGTTTACCAAGCAGTTCATCCAACTTTGGACCACCCTAAAATAGCACTCCTGTTTCCTCTCTACCACTCACAGAAAAGAAAAGAAACAGATTCCAAAGAGTCACTGGGAGATACAGTCAATGTCTATAAGTGAATGAATGTATTTCACAGAAAATGACTTGCCACCCACAGCAGATATTCAATACGGAGGACATGAGCTATCTGAAAGCAGTATGTGTCATTAAAAGAAAAAAAAGAAGTAGCCCTGGAAGGCCCTGGGTGGGAAGCTTAGGACCCCATGTTCCAACCAAACATGCAGAAGTGATACTGGAACCGTGGCCAGTTTCATCACAGCACCTTAATTGCCTTGGGCAAAAGGGTCCTAAAAATCTATTTTGTCCTTTAAGCCACAACTTAAAAGCCATTTCATCAGAAAACCTTTTTGATCTCTCACTTAGAGTAGGTCCTCCAGTATATGCTCTCAGAGCACTCTGTTCCTCTGCTTCAGAGACCTTGTGATAATTTTAACCTTTTACACTTTTTGTTATAATAAATTTTAACGTACTTGACAATCTTCTGCCATATATTCAACACTCAGATTCAACAGTAATTGTAATTTTTTCCACATTCACTTCATCTAGCCCTTTCCTTCTCTTTCTTCTTTGATGTCAGTGAAATATTTAAAGGAAACCCCAGACATTATGTCAATTCATATCTAAATACTTCAAGATGCATGTTTTAGAAATGACTAGCTCATTTCATAACCACCGTCTCAGCATGGGTTCCTTCCAAAAGCAGAGCCTGAAATAAGGGCTTCATACAAGTTGTTATTCTGGGAAGTGATCCATACCAAAGATTATGGAGCTGAGAAAAGTGGAAAGAGGGAAAACAACCCAAGGACACACTGTCAGAACATTAGTCCTGGGGACACCTGGCTGATTCTACTGAGGACCCTCAGAGGAGCTGCAGATTGCTATTTGGATTATTTATAAGTGATCACAATGGGAATCATTTACCACAGCTTCCCATACCCCATGGTCAGGAATGGCCCTGTGGCGAGTTAACTCTCTTGTACTCCCACATTTCCAATGGAATGCTTCAGAACTAGAGACAGGTTTCCCACAGAGAGCAACTGAGACACCTATAGAAGAAAGAGAAATCTGTGGTGCAATTTAGGGGAGGTGCTGTCAGGTTCCACTTGCACAACGTTAGAGTGAAGTGGTGGACTAAGAGAATGTGACACAGGCCACAAAAGGTACCTGATGCAACTGCAATGCCATTGTCAACACTAACCAAATTCATTCTGATTCCTAAGTATCATCTCATACCCAGTTCAAAATCAAATCCCTCATTGCCCCCAACAAAGTCTTTTTAGGGCTGGTTTGGTCTAATTAGTATGTAAACAAGGTTCATAAATTACAGTTGTTTGTTATGTCTTTGAATGTCTTGTAATCTAGAACAGTCCTCTTTCACTTTTTCTCATTCCTTTGATTTATATAAAAAAGAAAGACTTCAGTTGTCCTGTAGAGTATTCCACATTCAGTTAGAAGTCATACCACTTATTTTCTATCCTCAATATTTTCTATAAATGGTTGTAAGCTTTATGACATTGATTAAACTCAGATAAACATTTAGGGCAAGAAAAGGTCATAAATGATGGCATGTGCTTTATAGTGAATTCCATCACAAGATGCACTTAGTATAGTAAATGGTGTCCCTGCAAAAGATGCATCCACATTGTCTCCCATATCTGTGATTTTTACTGAATGTTACAAAAGGTGTGACTAATGGAAGGATCTTAGGAAAAGGAATTTATCCACTATTATCTCAGAGGACTCTATATGCAATCATATGTATCCGTATATGAGAGAGGCAGAGGGAGTTTGGAACAAGACACAAAGAGATTGGAATCTTAAACCACAAGCCAAGAAATGCCAGGACAGCAACCAAAAAGCAGAAGGGACAAGGAATGGATCTCCCTAGAGTCCCCGAAGGGAGCACAGCTCTGCCAGTGTTTGGACTGCTACTCTCCAGAACTCTGAGGCAATAAATCTTAGGTAATGGTAGGAATGTAACAGCCTAATATCTTCATTGCCAAGTTCTCCCCATGCTTTCCTTTTAATGATTCCATTCACTGACGAGTTTGGCCTGCATTAATTATTTATTTAAGGAAGATAAAATAGCAAATTGTGCATTCTCTCACTCCTTTCCCCTTTATTGATAAGAATTCTTTCATTAAAAAAAAAATTTTTTTTTCTTGATCAGCCTGGGCTCTTGGATTATCTTCAAATATGGTTCATACAAGAATCACTAAGTATAAATACAGTAGAACCTCCATAGATGACCATCTCCTTTACTTGACCTAATTTTCATAAACTAGATGTGTACCACATGTAGATATTGGTACAGTAGACCTAGTTCTTTGTGTTGACTGTCTTAGTATGTTGACTGGTTGTTATAGTCCCATGGGTGATCAACTTACAGAGGTTCTACTATACTTAATTCTCCCCTTTAATTACCATATTCTCAACTAAATAATTGATCCTAATAGTAATTTAAACCTTATATGTGCTATTATTTATGTAATATCTGTCTCTCTACTAAACTCAGGCTCTGTGGAGCAGAAAAATCTGTCTACCTTCTGTGCTGCCTAATCCATACCCACCATAGCATAAGAGACAAGGACTTCAACTACCCCAGAGAAATCCAGAGCCCCAAGAGGGATGTGGAATCCTCCGATCTACAAGACTTTCTTTAAAATCACAAAACAGTGAAATTATTCCAGGGGATTTTTTTCCCCACCATAAAGCAAGTCAGCTAAAATTCTCAGGCAATTTAGAACTTGTGAAAAGAGCCAAATTTTGAAAGGAACCAATCTCTGGGCTGCTTAGGTGGAGTCTCAACATTATTTTTCTCACCAGAACCATCTTGGTGAGATGTCAGAGTGGAGAAGGACTTTAGCGATCATTGAGTGAAGTGCTTTTAAACCATGCAAACTTAAAACAGCCACCACTACTATAATAACAATTATCATAACAGTAATAACAATCATAAATACATCATACAAATTCCCAGGCTAATGGAATCAATGCCTTCAGGAATAATCTCAGAAATCTATTTTAAGGTCCTCAGATAATTCTGCCATGGCTTGTCTAAAAGGTTCTGTTTTGGACACTACTTCTATAATTGAGAGAATTAAAGTTGATATTTAATAAAAGAACCTTTGGTAAAGCTTCTGTAAAGGTCCAATATATTTTAAAAATTAATTCTTTCTAAACTTACTTATACAGAATCTCCTAAAGGCCAGAGACTAATCCAAAAACTGAGCGTACGGAGGATAATAAAATTTAAAAGGTCCCTATTTGCTATGGTTTAAACGTGTCTCCCAAAAGCTCATGTGTAAGAAATTTAATAGCCAATGAACAGTGTTGAGAGATGGAGCCTAATAAGAGGAGATTGGATCCTGAGAATAAAGCTTTCATAAGTTGGTTAATGCTGTCATCATAGGAGCTAGTTAGTTATCTTAGAGTGTGTTGTTGTAAAGGAGTCCAGCCCCTGGTGCCTCTCTGTCTCATATGCTCACTTCTGCCTTGTATGCTGGGATGATGCTTATCAGATCCCATCAGATATTATTTATAATTTACCCAGTCTGCGATATTCTGTTATAGTAACAGAAAATGGACTAAGACACTGACCTCACAGGGTTTACATTAAGAGCCGGGATGCATAGAATGAAACAAAAATAAACAAGTAAACAAGCATGTATACACATACCATAATAGCCTCCTCATACCTTTCTTAGAAAACTTACAGCTTCCTTGGGCACAACTGGAAGATATTCTTTCCCTGAAAGTAAACACAGTGAAAAAAAAAGCCCCCAACCTCACAAAGCCTGAACCTGGCATAAATATGGAGCACCGCGAACATTTCTTTCCCTTAGCTCTTATCTATACAAGGTTTTAAAATAGAGACTGGGACAGTTCATTCATTTGGCTTGAGTTTTCACTAGTTAATGAAGCTGGGGGTGGGGGGAAATAATCACTGCTGGAAGAAAGAAGAGAAATAAAATCAGCATCCAAGTTGTGCCACCCATCTCCAGATGAACCAGGAGGCACAGCAGTTCACAACAGACATTGGTCTGGAACACTGTTGAGTCCAGGGTTTCCAGCCTGGAGAACCAGAAATAAATCAGCAGTACCTAAAGAACCTTTCAATATACTGAATCCTAGAATTTTGTCCCTGAATATTCTTATTCAATGGAGACCTAGAAATATGGATTTTTGTAAATCTCTGTATCAGAGGTTTTGTTTTTGGTTTATTCATTTGTTGTTTGCTTGTTTTAGTACAGATAACAAACACTAACTCTAGCTTATTTAAGGCAAAAGTAAATATTTTAGAAGATTGTGGTACAGCTTAGAGCAGTGTATTTCAACTGGTGTGTCATGGCACATTGGCATGCTGTGAGAGGATCTTAGCTATGCTACATTTTTTTGTAAAGATTACTAATTAAATTATTTGTGAAAGAAATTCAAAGTACAGTAAGTAGATTCTTTTTTTTTAATTCTTGTTTTGATCAACATAGTTTAAGTGTGCCGTGGACGTTTAATATAGATTCAAGTGTGCCGTGAGATAAAAATGATCAAAAAACACTGGCTTAGAGAAACAAAAGAAGTGCTGAAAAGTCAGGCCTTGAAAAGAACAAAAACTAGGACAATTATGGACATCTAGGGAACAAAACTTAAAGGATGTTTTCTTCACAAGCCATAGTAAGAAAGAATTAGCCCCTACTGTTATCTATGCATGTGTCACTCTATTCAACATTAAATTCCAAAGAGAAAGAATGTGACTAACTTAAGTTTGGTTTCATCCCTACTTCTTGTCCAGAGAATAGAAACTTCAATTGTCAGTCCAATCAAAACTGAAAATAATGCAACGGTAACTGATCAAAGATGAAAAAAACCCAAAGTACTGTTAGAAAAGATGTTCACTCTTACCTCCCCAGGTGATGCTGAGGCACAGCCCAGTTTGAAAACCAATGGCTTGGTTCAACCACCAACCAGATATTTGAATTTTACCTACCATAGGCATACCAGCCAAGGTTGGGAATGCAACCTTTCCAAGATGGCCCAAAATTCATTATTCTTAGGGTGAATATATCCATTTCTTTTTCAAAGGAGTCTGCCATACCTCCTGGCCTAACTGCATGAACAGAGTATCTCACCTTATAGTATCAGTTATTCTCCTCCCAGCTCAATTTGTAAGGTCACACTGGCATCTTACTATTTCTCAAACATAGTAGGCGTGTCTACCAAAATCCTTTTGCACTTGCTGTTCCCTCCACATAGAAAACTCTTCCTCCAGAAGCTGCATGACTTACTTTCTCCCTTCCTTCATTCAGTTCTTTACTTTAGTACCATCTATTTAATAAAAGTTCCCCTCTCCAGTACTCCCTAATTCCCTTCCAGCTTTTCATTTTCTCTGTATCACTTATCACTAATAACTCCCAAAAAGTATTCCTAATAGAGAGAGCATTTTCTCTAGTGGGGGAATCAATATCTGTCTCATCCCTCTAGAATATAAGCCCCTGGAGTACAGGAAGTTGGTATGTTTTATTCAGTGCTATATCATTACCCTTATGACAGTGCCTGGCATATTGAAAACAATCTCTGAATAAATGAATCAGAATCAATGGTGGCTTTAAATTTAGCTTTATGTTCCACTCCACCTACCAAATCAGGACCTTCAGTTGAGCCCAGGAATCTGCATTCAGATTCTTCCTACATGATGCTAATGAACACTAATGTTTAAAAACTACTATTCTAGCATTCTCCCAAACCATTATAAGCCCTCTCCCATGTTACTGCCATTGCATGTTTAAAGACAGTCCTTCTATTCCCTTCCTCTCACTGTCCTCAGGTTTTCTTTGTCTTAGACTGAACAATTAAAGCTTCTAAAACCATCCCTCCTACAAAGCCACTTACTACCCCCAGGAGGTCAGGCTGTGTTCTCTGAATGCACTTCCATTCATTCTCTTTCCTTGTAGAATGATCTTGGTTGGAAAGTAAGTCTCTAACCAACAGCTCTCTAAAGACCCTGAAGAGCTTTTTGAAAATTAGTTCTTACACATAAGAAACTCTGCCCTTTTTTCCTTTGCATCATCCATTGGGAAGAAGTTCAAACAGACTATAATGTCATCACTTCTTCAGGCCTATAATCTCAGAGTAGAAAATATACCCAATGGTGTATTTCTGTCCTGTGTGCTCATGCCCCATTAGAAAGCAGACAGAACATCTGTAGATGAGCCTCCAACAAACAATGGGATGGAAAGTGATATGTGAGAAGAAGGCAGAGAGCACAGAAGAGATTGTCAAGTGAAAGAAGAGGACAAGAAAGGAACTATTGGCAGTGTGTTGGGCAAGCAACAAAGAGCCACACAAAGCTTGTCTTCTGTTAGAGCTCCACACAGTACAGTTCATAGACTAACCCGAGCAGGCTGCGCTTTGTTTCATTAAACAAAATTAAACATAATTTTCATTACAAGGCTATCTATTATGTAGATGCCCTATGTTGGATAACTACTTATGTTATTGTGTTTTCTTTTATTGTCTTCAAAACTTGAAAAAGCAAAGCTGACAAAATCTTGGAGCTCAGTTTTCCTACACACTGGAGTAATTTCTTGCAGATCAATTCATAGAACCAGTGTGCTAGGCAGACTAATAGCCATCTTTTCTCCCACCCCCTGAAATTCATATACAATTGAATCCCCAGAACTTGTGAATAACTTGTAATACCTGACATGGCACACATGATTAAAGTAAGAATCTTAAAAAGGTAGAAAATCTTATATTTTCCAGTGGGTCCAGGCTCACCACATGAGTCGTAAAATTCGAAGACTTTGTCGTTCAGAAGATGTGACTATAAAAGAATGATGAGAGATATGCAAGGCTTTTGGCTTTGAAGATGGAAGAAGTGGTTATGAGTTCTTCAGTCACTGAATGTGGGAGGCCTCCAGAAGCTAGAAAAGGCAAGGAAACAGATTTTCCCCTAGGACTCCCGGAAAAGAATCCAGCCCTGCCAACATCTTGACTTGGTAGTCCAGTGTGAATTGTGTCAGGCATGCAAAATTGTAAGATAATAAATTTGTATTGTTTAAGCCACCATTGTTTAAGTGTGTGGTAATTTGCTATAGAAGCAATAAAAAAAACTAATACAGCCAATGTGCAAATATAGTAATAAGGTAGATCAGGCACTGTGCTTGTAACATTAGTAAAAACTCCAAATTAGAAACAATACAAATGTGGCAAGTACACCCTGGATACTAGTCACATAGTATATCCAGTTGAGAAGACTCATCAAGTTGTAACAAACAAGTACATTTTTCTATATGTATATTATACTACAATACAATGTAAGAAAAGGTAATAATGGTGCAAATGTCCATGTATGGAATACTATCCAATCACTAAAAAACTATAGTTTAACGGGTCCAGATGCCGTGGCTCACACCTGTAACCTTAGCACTCTGGGAGGCCTAATCAGGTGGATTGCCTGAGCTCAGGAGTTCGAGACCAGCCTGAGCAACAGCAAGACCTGGTCTCTAAAAAATAGCCATTGTGGTGGGCACCTGTAATCCCAGCTACTTGGGATGCTGAGGCAAGAGGATCACTTGAACCCAGGAGTTTGAGGTTGCTGTGAGTTATGATGCCACAGCACTCTTCTGAGTGCAGCAGAGAGTCTGTCTCAAAAAATAAACAAATAAAAATAAATAAAATTCATAGTTTGAGAGGTCAGTAAGCAATCTGGCTCAATGCCAGCTGAGCTCCTCATGCCTGTTCATGACAAATTTTCTATAAGGTCTGTAAGGAGAGAGATCGTGTGGCCTGTAAAGCCACCAAGACACTTACTCTGTAGTCCTTTTGAGGAAAAGTTTGCCAACTCCTGGTTAAAAAATATTTAATGGCATTGTGATAAATCAAAAAAAGTAGATTACAACAATAAATAGATGATTTGACCTGAAATATATAATATAAAACATATTCAGATATAAAATAATACTTATATAGGGAAAATTCCATTCCTCAGATGTATTCTTCAGGAACTCTCATTCCATAGAATGTTTTAAAAGTGCTATGCATAAAAAAATTCCATTATCAAACTAGCTTGAGGAATTCCAGGTTTAAAAAGTTACAATGTTATGACTTAAGAATTGCAAAAGAACATTACACTCAACCCTTTCTATCATGGGTTCCACATCCATGGACTCAACCAGCCTCAGACCATAAATATACAGTGAAAGAAAAAACAATATAACAATGAACATATTAGAAATTTTAAAAAATGGTGTAACAACTATTTATAAAGCCTGTACATTGTATTAGATATTATAAGTAAGCTAGAGATGATTTAAGGTATGTGAAAAGATATGCATAGGTTATTTGCAAATACTGCACCATTTTATACCAGAGACTTGAGCAACTGCAGATTTTGGTATATGTGGAGGTCCTGGAATCATTTCCCCAAGAACACCAAGGGACGACTGTAATGACAGTCATTTTCCCCCACATCCATAGACATTGGCCAAAGAAAATTGTATGGCCAAACCCAACATCAGTGGGGTTAAGGCCCATGGTGGGAGGCAAAGGGGAGTGATATTTACAGAATAGCAATACAAAGTATCACATAATTTAATAACTTTTTAGTTTCCAAAAAAGAAGTAGAAAACATACATCCCCTGACTTAATCTCCGTGGTAGGTAGAATGCCTCCCCAAAATTGTCAATGTTCTAATCCCTGGAATTTGTGAATATAATTTCCTTACCTGGTAAAAGAGACTTTAGATACAATTAAGGTTTCATTCCTTAAAACTAGGGCATTGCCAGGGATAATCTGAATAAGTATAGTCTAATCACGTGGATGAGCCCTTAAAGGCAGAGAACATTCTCCAGCTGCAGGTAGAAGAGAAGCAGAAAGAAGACAGAGAGATTTAAAGCCTGAGAAAAGTTCAACCCTTCCCAGGATATCTTTTTATATTTTTCAAAAGAATTGCTGATTTTGAAGAAGAAGGAGGCCACAAGCCAGGGGATGCAGGTGGCCTCTAAAAGCTAAGAGTAGTCCCTGGCTCACAGGCAACAGGGAAATGGGTTGTCTGTACTACAGCTACACAGAAATAGATTCTGTCAACAACTTGAATGAACCTGGAAGTAGATATTCCCCTGAAAGCCTCCAGCTGAGAGCTGGAGCCAGTCAATATCTTGATTTCAACCTTGTGAGGCCCTAAGCACTGAACCCAGATAAGACTACTGGAACTCTGACCTACAGAACTGAGAGATAATAAATAGATGTTACACCAGGCGGCGCCTGTGGCTCAACGGGTAGGGCGCCGGTCCCATATGCCGGAGGTGGCGGGTTCAAGCCCAGCCCCGGCCAAAAAAAAAAAATAAATAAATAGATGTTACAGCAGTAATAAAAAACTAATACTGTGATGGTTCCTGTTTTATGGACAGATCATGGGAGTGAATTCCCATGGAACAGACTTTAGAAAATGCTATTGTAAAGAAATGTGCCAAACTTATTTTTAGTGCTGATTGCTGGAGAGGTTTCAAAAGGTTTAAAAAAAAGTTCTTTTAAAAACTTTTTCATGTTTTCTAAATTATATAGAATGTACATGTATTGCTTTTATAATAATAAAGGATTCACTACGAGAAACTCTGCAGAATAGAACTCTACCAGATTTCCCTACTCAATAAATTGTAAGGAAAAAAAAGAAATGGAAGAAAAACTTATGGATTAAAAAAGACTTATGAGATATTAATTGATATAATTTATGGACCTTACTAGAACCCCCAATCGAGTAAACTATAAATTAATCAATTAATGATAGTGATAATATATTTATCAGATAATTGGAAACTTAAATGCTGAATCCAGATTGGATACTAATCAATTACTGATAACTAAATTTAGGTATGATATTAGGGATATGTTTTTTAATGTCTTTGTCTCTTAGAGGTACATATAGTACATACAGAAATATGAGTGGGAGGCTCGGCACTCGTAGCACAGTGGTTATGGCATTAGACACATACACCGAGCCTGGCAGGTTCGAACCCGGCCCGGGCCAGCTGAAATAATGACAACTGCAACAAAAAATAGTCAGGCACTGTGGCGGGCGCCTGTAGTCCCAGCTACTAGGGAGGCTGAGGCAAGAGAATCACTTAAGCCCAAGAGTTTGAGGTTTCTGTGAGCTGTGACGCCACAGCACTCTACCAAGGGTGACATAATGAGACTCTGTCTCAAAAAAAAAAAAAAAAGAAAGAAAGAAAGAAAGAAAAGAAAAAGAAATATGTATGGGATAATTTAGAAAAACTATTTGTTAGTTCTGTAGTGGATGTCATAGCATGCCTCCCAGACCCATCCTCCCACCTCCCAGGACGGAAGTACTCATTTCCCCAGCTGCTGAGAGGGTCGAGTGCCAACAGCTCCCAGCTGAGTCAGTCCCCTCTGGAAATCCTCCTCTGACCGATTCTACTTATTTCATTTTCTCACACGTATTGGTCTCAAGAGCAGCAGCACCCAATGAACTTCCTGCATCCTAGGTTGTGTTTCATATTCTACTTACCTGGAAACCCAACCTGCTACAATGTCAGTACTAACAACATTAATAACAGCAACAATGTCAAAGTAATAATTTCAGGGCATATCACACAGAGTCCCATGCAGATTTTCTTGAGTTTCTAGATATGTCTCACAGTACCTGACATAACCAAAGGCAGAGCCTTCAAACTATTTTCTCACCCAAGACCTGGCAGCCAAGTTTATGATTGCAGGTAATGGCTTTTTATTCATCTACTTGATAAACATGTGTTGAGTGCTGAGAAAACATGGTCCAGGCCCTGTGATAAAGGCTGGATGTACCTACATGAAACATCCAGGCCCTTGTGGAGATTATAATCCAGTCAACCTGTGCAGTGAGTCCAGATATGTGTGGCTCTCCAAGGAGGTTCATGAATCAGCAGTATCCACATCATTGGGAACTTTCTATAAGTTCTCAGGCCCTATGACAGCTCCATTGAATCAGATAACTGGGGAGGTGGGGCTGAATCACCTGTATTTTTACCAAATTGCAAGGTGATGCTGATGTACGTTCAAGTTCAAGAATCAATGAACTAAAGCCCAAACCCAGACATTCTATGAAGTACTACTTAGGAACTTAAGTAGGTCTTTTTAATGCCCATGTTAGAAGGTACTTTGGTCACCTTAGTATCTGTCTTAGTCCATTTTTGGTTTCTTGTAACAGAATACATGAAATTGGACAATATACAAAATGAATTTATGTCTTATTTCTTTCTCATCAAGGCTGGAAGTCCCAGTGGCACAGCTAGTGAGAGCCTTCTTGCTGTTGGGGACTCTGCAGAGTCCTGAGTTCATGCATGGTGAGGAGCGGGTTGAGTATTTCAGCTGCCAACTCAAGTTTTGTCTTTTCCTCCTCTTACAAAGCCATCGGTCCCACTCCCATGCCCATTAGTCCATTAACCCAGTGAATCCATTAATCTATTCATCAGGGCAGAGCTCTTGTGACCCAACACTCACTTAAAGGCCCCACCTCTTAATACCACCACACTGGGAATTAAATTTCCACATGAGTTTTGGAGGGGACAAACATTCAAACCACAGCACCATCCTATGTAATTATTTTTATTGCAGTTATAGAAAGTTGACAGTAAAAGCACCTCATAGAATGTACAGGTACCTCGGCATATGGAGAGCACAGAGCTAGGCATTGCAATGAATGCTAAGAAGATAGAGGCTGCTTGGTGTATTGCTTCCTAAACCCACAGCATTATCATCATTACATAATAGGGACCAGCAACATTTTCTATGAAGGTCCAGATAGTAAATATTTAGACTTTGTAGGCCATATGGTCTGTCACAGCTATTCAACTCTAGCATAGTAGCACAAGTGCTGTGCATATATAGATAATATATAAATAAATTAGCATAGCTGTGTTCCAATCAGAAAACTTTATTTTCAAAATAGCCAGCAAGCTTATGGGTTGCAGTTTGTTGGTTCCTGTCTTATACTATCATATACCACATATCGTATACCATACCATAGACATGAAACTGTATACCATCCATATGGTTTCATAATATATTTTATCTCGTTCAGACTTTTTATACAATTCTTTCTGTAATTTTTGTCAAATATGATCACTTAACTTTGACCTTCAAAAACTCTGTTAATATATTCTTGAAAAAAATTGTTCAGAGAAGTGAATTTCAAGATATAATTTTATTCCAATGAGCAAATATATCCAACTTGTTTATTATCACAGTTCTAGCTACTGTGATTAAAAAAAATTCTGATGTTAATATTACTGTTTTATTTTTTTTGGTCATTAAAGCTCAAACCTTCATCCATTTCTAGGTACTGCCTCCCTCTGCAATGAATAAGTAGTCTTTGGCTAACAACTAAATGAAAATTAGATTCAGGGAGGAAATGTAATATTCATATCTAATCGGCTTTTTCTCTTCTGACTCTGTAATATAATTTCAATTTAAAGCAATTAATATCTTTAAGTTTCAGGACAATCACATTCCTCTTACAGATGGGTAACAACCCAAAACTCTAAGCGCAATACTGGGTAAGTAATTCTACAATAGGAAACATTTTTTAACAGCTAAGCCACTTAGACAATATCCTTCACAACACGGTTTTACAGTCATCTGCACCATCTGTTCAGAGTCCCACTCTGGGACCATTGACAGGTCTTTCCTCTTCTCAGACATTAATTTTTCCCATCCAAAACTAAAGGTCTTGGTCTATATATTATTAAAAAGGCTATCTTTGAATTCAACATTCTAATTATATAACAATGTGACATTCTTCCTCTAAGTTTTCCCCTCTCATGCAGACAATCTCATGTATTTTCCATGGTTACAGAATGCGTGCTTCTGCTGTTGATACATATGTTGAACCAAATGTCCAACTTTGTGGGATTTACAACCATTGAAATTAAGGGAAAAAATCACTGTAAACCATGGAGGAGAAATAAATATCTGTGGGCACCATCATTTCTAAGGAAATTGTAAACAAAATCAAAGATGATACAATTTTTAGAGAATTCACTTTGATTTTCTGCAAATGAGAAGTGAAAATGAAAGTTGATAAAATAAGGCTTGTTAAATCAGAGAATGTGATCAGATCTGTAGGTGGAAACATCAGTGCACAAGTACCCATGAATATTCTCAGGTCAGATAAACAACCACTGAAAATAGATCAGAAAACAACACAGCCTGGGAGAGTGCATTTGAAAGAATAGAATTTAAACTGAGCCTCAACGGCAAAGAAAAAAAAAAATTATCATCCTATTTCCCTCAGATGGGGATATATTGCATGGCTCAGATATGTTGATCATTCGGAGAACAGGAAGAACTCAGCCAAAGGAGAGAAACATAGCTTTGGACAAACATCAACAGAGAAAAGAACCTCAGCCTTCCCTGAGTATTCATTAATTCAACAATACCTTCCTTGGATGAAATTTTTTTAGTGTGAATAATGAAATGAAAAGCTAAGGACTTTTGTCACAAAGCTAAATTTATTTAATGTAAAGGGTTGTGTTATTTTCTTAGATTATTTCGCTCCTTTTTTGTTGTTGTGGCTAAAATTTCTTTCTTTTGCAGGAATGATGACAGCTAATGATAACTGGGTTTGCTTTTTTCTCTGTTTTCTTCACTTAACAAAATGAAAGTAAAATCTGTCGACTTTCTATCAATTAACTAAAAAAATTTTGAAGTTATTTTAGGTCATGAAATCCAAAAGATTAGAAACCATACTTACTGTGTGACACTTGAATGCTCTGACCTTGTGGATTCTCATAACAGCTTAATTGTAGAGTGCTTGTTTGCATCAAGCACTTTACATCCACTATTTATACTTATTCCCCCAATTCTGCAATATACTGTATTGCCATTCATAGTTTACATCCAAGGATGATGAAGCTCAAGGAAGGTAACCGACAAGCCCAAAGTTAAATACCTATTAAAATGGACATCCCACTGGCTCTGTCCTTTCTTGAAGGCAATGGAACCTCTAATATACAATCAAAAACTAACACGAACCTCAACGGCAAACTACTGAAGACTGGAAAAACTCTTTTTTGACTTCAAAGAGACACAAATGGCAAGCAACAGACACAGGAAACCTCCATGCATAAAATGTTAGCATTGCCCCAAAACAGCGAAAAAGTTGCAAGTGATTTTAATTGTTTATGTCTTCATGTGGTTCAATCTATCAGCGGCATTTTGGATATACTCCATTTTAGAAGCGTTGGAAAAACAGTTGGCAGCATTTTGCGCATTTTATTTCACTTTAGAGGGGGGACATTTGAGATCCGAAATTAAAAAGAGGTTCTGTTTGGCTGTGATGAACTGCTGTAGTTCACAATTTAATTCATTTGAGGAAAATAACAATAGTTACAATAGTCACATGGGGGAGAGATAAACAACAATGGGGCACAGGAGAGGGGAACAGCTCGTGGATAGTACTATAGATTATACAGATTAGTCACTAAAAGGGCAGAGAACACATCCATGGATAATCACTTCACATTTTCTTAAATAGAATGGAAAGTGTGCTTAGCAATATTTTCGAAGGGATTCACCAAAAAGCATTGATAATGATAGCCTATTCAAAGCTACAACCTAATAATGGGTGGAGTATGAGCGACCCCCTCTCATGAAAAAAATGGACAAACCCAGCCGGGCGCCGCGGCGAGCGCCTGTAATCCCAGCGGCTTCCGGAGGCTGAGGCAGCGGGGTGCCCGCAGCCCGAGTCTGAGGTTGCGGTGAGCTACCACGCCCACTGCACTCTGCTCAGGGGCATAGGGTGGGACCCTGTCTCAACAAAAAAAAAAAAAAAAGAAGAAGAAGAAAATTTTTCATGTTGAATTATTAAATTAGAATGTAAACCAGATCCCAGAGTGCCATGAAATGTCTGTGGAACTAGAGGGAATCTTTCCATTCTGTCCTTTCATAGGCAAAAACACCCAGTTCTCACAGCTTGAGATTTTAAATCCTGGGAAGATTATAAATGATTGGGTTTACTTGGTGAGTCATTCTTGGTCTGCAAAACTAATATTTACCCACTGAGTGGTTTATAAGAAAGCCTATGTTCTTGTGAGGCTTACTGCAACATCCTCTCTTTGAAAAATCTTCTAGTCTTGAAAGTGAACAAGATAGTGACAGATCAGGTTTCCTTTTGTGCTGTGGAGTCACAAATAGGAGAATAAAGTTAAGCATTATTTCCTATGGTATAAACTCCAGTTATGGCTCAATGTTTTGAGTTTTTGATTCAATCAATCAATAAATATGGAATGATAATCTGAAATACTATTTTACTTCTTGTGAGGAAGTTGGGTTCCCCCTTTTAGCTGCTCTTCAGCCATGAATATTAGGCCCAGAGGCTGAGAACAATTGCTCCAGGGAGGGGGGAGAAGGAAATACAGAGAAACCAGAGAAGTGGGGTGGGGCAAGAATTCAGAAAAGCTCTGTCTGATAGAAACAATGCAAGCCACACATGTGATTGAAAACTTTGCAATATCCATTAAAAAAAAAAGGTAAAATAAACAGGTAAATTTAATGTTGATGACATAGTTTATTTAACTCAATATAATTGCAATGCTATCATTTCAAATACCTAATCAATATAAAAGTAGTAATCAGATATTTTACACCTTGAAAATCCAATGTAATTTCACTGGATTTCATTTGCAGCACATCTCAGTTCAGACTAACCACATTTCAAGCACTCAATAGCCACACGTATTGGGTATCACAAACCTGGAACAAACTGAGTTTAAATGTGGATGTGTTTTAAACCAGAAAATACCATATGACCCTGAATAGACAAGTCTGTCTATTTTTCCGCTATAAATCCAGAGCAATGGTTAAAGAGAAAGAAGAGATCAGCATTAGAAAATAAAAATCAAGCCATAGGATTATGTAGTTTGTTTATTGCATCCTTGTAAGGAATCACATACAAAATCAAATCCTACTATATACAGGTCTACTGCTCATCTACCACAGGGGAGGCACTGGATGCAATTGGGGAATGCAAAGATGAACAGGCACTGAATTGCTTCTGATGCCCAGGGATAGGCCCATAAGAAAATATAAAAGACAGAATATAAATAGAGACAAAAGCAATAGCATGGGAACTCAGGAAAGGCAGTATTAATTTTTCTGGATTGCTCTTGACCATAAGCTCCATGAGAGCTGAAACCATCTTTTTTGCCACTTTCTCAACAGTACCTGAAATGGGCTCAATAAAAATTTGTTGAGTGAGTGAATGAGTGTCTGCTGGTTAGAGAGAAGGAGGTGAGGAAAGGCCTTGCATTGACATGGTGCTTGAATTTTGGTTTTGAAGAACTAACTGGTCTTTAACTAGGAGAGTAAAATACTTGAGACCAAAAAGCCTGAATGTCCAGGTAAGTGATATGTAGGGCACATTCAGTCCATGGTATTTGATCTTATGAGGCAGGAGTGTAGGTGGGGATGGAAGACAAGATGTAAAAGTTAGGTTGGGGCCAGATGGTGACAAATGTGGAGGGGTTTTTATGAATTATTTGCAGGATTAGTCTATTCTAGCCACCTGCTGAAAGCACTACAGTGTGGTAAAAATTCCCGCAATGCTAAAACAGACTTTTGCAGCGTATTGATCTCCTGTTTTTAAAGCTTTCAGAAAGCAATCAACCGTCAGACAGCTAAATGGTGGTAAACAACAGTATACATTCTTTAAACCTACAGTATGTCGCTATTGAATTTTTCCCATCTCAGTTAACTTTTTCCCCCCTTTTGAATAAATTTACTGAGAGAACAATATAAGTAGTGAATAAAATGACAAAATACCAAGTTACATTCTACCCCAGGATGATAGAAGTTTTCTTTTTTTTAATGAGGAGAAGAGTGGCAATCTTTGCTCATTTTTATCATCAAGCGTCCCTTCAAGGATTTCTTATCTACTGAAATAATATCAAATGTACCATCCAACTGGTGATATTAATGCATAAATCCCAGGAATACATCTGGAAATGTTTTTGCTGTTTAAAAAATAGAATGTTTCTGACTAATATGGTACATTTATAAATTCAATGTGCATATGGCAATAGCAAGTTTAAAGAGTGGCAATAAACAAAAAATAAAAAAGAGGAGAGAATAGTTTATGAAGCTTATAAAGGCTTTAGCATCTGGGTAATAGGAAGTTTGATTATAGCAACACAGTTCAGGTCCGTGTCAAAACAGAGATGTTCACAGTTGTAGTTAACATGTTGAACTAGCAGTATATCCAGTTCTTCTCTGAACACCAAGTCAGATTAGCAAGGGTTCCAGTGCTGGCTCCTTTTCTCTGATCCTCATAGTTTTCATCTGTAAAAAGAGAAGATATAAAAGTACCTAATTCTGACGGTCCTGATGAACATGGAGGAAGATATCAAAGCAAGAGCTTCAAAAATGATAGCTACTGCTTTTCATTCAGTGAGCAATTATGGAGCATCTATCATATGTTAGGCTCTAGAAATTCAGAGGTAAGAAATATATGACTTAGAACAAGTTCACAGCCTAATGTAACAAATATTTTCTATAACAGCATGTACCCATTACATAGACTTGGAATATACCTTCTATGCTCTAAATGATTTGGGCCAGGCCTGGTTAACATTCTTCACCTACTTTCCTGCAATATAATGAGACAACTGGTAAGTCGATTGTTCTTTTGATGGGTCCATCTAATTTATTGATGTAGATAGAGGAAAGTCCCTTCCCAGGCTGTTGATCTCTAAGTATTTTTAATTCAAAATACTCTTTATATCAAGGAGTCATATTTTGGGGATTTTCCTGTGCTCCTTCGTTGTCTGGCATAAAGCAACTATTGCACAAAGTAATGTAAAGAACATTGGAAAATAAGAAAAGGGGAGGGTGGGAGGCAGTGAGAGATAAAAACTTACCTCCAGGGTACAATAGACACTATTCTGCTGGTAAGCATACTAAAAGCCCCAACTTACAAAAAGCATGTGTACCCCCTTAATATTTTGAAATATAATAATAATAATAATAATAAGGCAACTATCTCCTTTTCCCTCTTTCACCCTTTCAGCCTTAATAATCAAACTATGTAAGTTGCCCTTACCTTCATCTGACCTGCTCACTTTGCCCTAAATGATTTAGCTCATTACCTTCCCTCCATTCCTGAAGGTCCTTCCTACTGATGGCCATACTTAGAAACTTAATCATCCTTCATGTAGGAACTCAAACTCTTCCTTTTTATGCTTTTACAAAAGGTCTTGTCATTTTTTGAGGCTCAGCCTTCTCTATTGGCCCATTAGCTGTAGGAACTCCTTAAGAATCCTAAGCTTTCTCCTTTGATCCTCCTCCCCGGATAATCTCATTCATGATCAGAGGTTCAATTTATGACTTTTATGGAGGTAGATCAATACAATATGCCCAACCCAATATAAATCACATACGAGCTCAGATAACTAAGTTTGAAAATTCATCCTAGAAAAAGTGCTACATACCTCATTCCTGAATACACTATAGCCACCAAATGGCCAAGGGGAATACTTCAAAGGTCACTGTAGTAAAATATTCAGCAATGAGGTAAGTATTTTTTCTAGGATGAGTTCATGCACTTAGTTGTCAGGCCCCATACGTCAACAGCTCTGATGGCCATTCCAGGAAAAGAGTGCCACAATTGCTTTGAAGGACAGACTAGGTGCTGGCTTTAGTGCATAACTTCCCAAGGGGAGGACCTTGAAGGTGACCATAATGATATTCAGCAATGAGGTATGTAGCATTTTTTTCTAGGATAAGTTCACAAACTTATTTTTACAACATCATATGTAATTGCCTTTTTGACAAATTCCTTTTCAAAGGCACCTCAAGTTCAACACAACTTAACAAATGATCTTTCTCCAATAAACCCGGGTGAGATCCTTTTTTAGTGCTGGCCACTGTAAACAATCTATTCTGTTCACCTACCAGAAACTTAGGAATCATGTGGAATATGCCATTCTCTCTTATTCTGCATATCTAAAGCATAACAATTGTGACTTTTTTTTTTAAATCAGAGGGAGATGGCCCAATCAGACCCACTCAAAACATGGGTTATGCTTGCCATTGTAAATTTTTGGCATTTTGGTTTACTTCAGTGTTTTGGGAAGATATCATTCATCAACTCTGGGACATTGATAGTTTGGATTTCAGAAACAGTCAGGCTAAGAAGGGAAGTGCCTTGGGCTGTAATGATCCCCCCAAAATAAATGTTACTGTGTGAAGACTAGAGTAGCTTCCACTCCCATGACTTCAGCTCCCTATCACTCTCCGTCACTGTGAACCCAGCCATATTAGTCTAGGTCAGTGATTTTCAACCATTGTGTGCAATGGTGTGCTACAAAAATTTTTAAAGGTTATTAATTAAATTATTTTGGAAAGAAGTTCAAAGCAGAGTAAGTATATTCTCTTTTTTTGCTTGTTTTTTGTTTTTGTTTTTGATCAACATAATTTAAGTGTGCTCTGGAAGTTTGACTATAGGTTTAAGTGTGCTGTGAGATTAAAAAAGAAAAGGTTGAAAAACACTGATATAGGTTATCCAACGCTATATAACCAATAGAGATGTAGATTTACTATAAGAAATTGGCTCACATGATTACAGAAACTAAAAAGTCCAAGATCTGCAGTTGGCAAGTCAGAGTCTCAGGAGAGCCAATGGTATAGTTCCAGCCCAAATACAAATCCAAAGGCAAGAGAAAACTGATGTCGCAGTTTGAAAACAGTCAGACAGAAATAGCAAAGATAGGCTTGGTGCCTGTAGCACTGAGGCTGGCAGGCTCAAACCCAGGACAACTGTAACAAGATACAGCAGAGCATTGTGGCAGGTGCCTGTTGTCCCAGCTACTCCGGCAGCTCAGGCGAGAGAATTGCTTAAGCCCAAGAGTTTGAGGTTGCTGTGAGCTGTGATGCCACAGCACTCTACCCAGGGCGACAGCTTGAGACTGTCTCTGAAAAAAAAAAAAATAAAGAAAAGAAATTAAATAGCAAAGATACTGAATCAACCTAACTACCCATCAGTGGAATATTAGAGAAAGAAAATACGGTTTATATACACAATGGAATACTATTTGGTCATAAAAAGAATGAAATCACACCTTTTACAGCAACAGGAATGCAGCTTAAGTGAAACAACTTAAGACACAGAAAGACAAATAGCACATATTCTCATTCACAAGAGGGAGCTAAAGTATATGTACATATGGAAGCAGAGTGTGGGATGATGGAGAGTGGAAATTCAGAGGGGTAGGGCATGAGAGAAGGTGGTTGATGGAGATGGCTTGGTGGGTACCATATAGTCTGCTTCAGTGATGGATGCACTGAAGGCCGTGAAGGCCTGTACCACTGTGATATGTGTACGTGTGTCAAAATTGCAATTGTACCCCATGAATATATATACAATTGAAAGATACATAGAAAAAAGGAAGAAAATAGAGAAAGAGAATTTTATCTTCTTTGGCCTTTTATTCTACCCAGGCCTCCTACAAATTGGATGAGTCCTACCCACTATGGTGAGGGCAGTCACCTTCCTCTGTCTGACAGTTCAAATGTCACTATTATCCAGAAACACCTTCACACATCTACCAAAAAATAATGTTTCACCAAATATCTGGGTACCCCATGGCCCAGTCAGGTTGACACATAAACTAACCATCATACTAAACATTGCCATTTTCCTCTTTGCCTGCCCAGTCTTGCTGACTTATCAGCTTCAACCGCCATCCCATGCTGAGTGTGTGGGTCCGCAAAGGAGCACACATCCCTTCTCCTCTCAGTCATAAGGTCTGCTCATTCTTGGCAGCAGAGGCTGTGTTTAACTATTACTTCGCCTTTGAAGGACAGAAGACTGTCATAAAACACACACATAGACACATTATTTCCAAAAGTTGAAGCTATGGAACACCAGCTCCATTAGTTATCCTGGAGAAAAAAATTTACTTATTGATAATTAAATGTTATATCCCTGTATAAGTTTGCTATGCTGCATAATATTTTATCACAAACTTAGCAGCTTATAAAAACATCCATTTGCTATCTCACAGGTTTCATGTGTTAGGATCCTAAGTTTAGCTTAGCTGGGTCTTCTACTCAGAGTCTGGCTGAGGTACAATGACAGTATCAGCTGAACTGGGTTGTTTTCTGGAACTTGGTTCTTCCAGGTCAGCAGGAAGACCACAATTCCTCCATTAAGGGATTTTGCCTAATTAAGTCAGGTCCACTCAGGAGAATCTCTTTTTTTAACTCATTGTCAGCTGACTTAGTGCCCTTCACTTGTGCCATATAATATAGCCTAATCTTAACAGGAGTGATAGCCCATCAGTTTCACAGATCCCACCCTCACTCAAGCAAAGGTGTTTCCATAGGGGTAGAATGGGGTTTGAACCTTTCTTATTTGAACCTTTTATGACCAAATAGTATTCCATTGTGTATATATACCTTTCAGAGGCCACAGTACAGATTCAATTTGTGGATTAGCATGGTATGGGCTCTGAGAAATCCTCTGGTATAGAAACTTGATTAACTTTGTTCCACATATTGTTACTCTAATTAATTTGGCACATTTGAAAACCTTTTCATACAGCCCCTGTTATCATCCCTGGAATTAGTGCTCTGGGGTTTGTTTTGTTTTGTTTTGTTTTGTTTTTGAAACAGAGTCTCACTCTGTTGCCCTGGGTAGAGTGCCATGGCATCAAAGCTCACAGTAATCTAAAACTCTTGGGATCAAGCAATCTTCCTGCCTCCACCTCCCAAGTAGCTGGGATTATAGGTGCCTGCTAAAACGCCTGCTAAATAGTTTTTTCTATTTTTAGTAAAGACGGGGTGTCATTCTTGCTCAGGCTGGTCTAGAACTTCTGAGCTCAAGAAAGCCACCTGCCTCAACCTCCTGAGGATTACAGATGTGAGCCACCATGCCTGGCTGAAATTAGTGTTTTGTGTCATGTGTGTTTTGATGTTTTGAGATACACCAAAACAAGAAAAACCTGCACTGTAAAGTTAGTCCATGATTAAAATCCCCACCTGCCACTTCCCAGTGGCTTCAGAATGGGCAAATTCCTTGACCTTACAGAGCCTTGGTAAAACAGATGTGGACTACTTGTTTCTCCAGCAAACACCACAAGGCAGTGGAACTAACTAAACCTTGGAATATGCCTGGTACAGATTAGAGGTCTAATAAGGTCTAATTAGAGGTCTAATAATTTAAAAAATTGAAAGTTGGCTCCCTTAGCCAGGCGCAATGGCTCACACCTATAATCCTAGCATTCTGGGAGGCCAAGGAAGGTGGATTGCTTGAGCTCACAAGTTCAAGACCAGCCTGAGCAAAAACGAGACCATAGCACCCTACCCAGGGCAACAGTTACAGATTTTGTCTCCAAAAAAAAAAAAATTTGGTTCCTTTCTCCCTTTTTCACATGAAATTTATGAACAATTTAAAAATAAAAATGACATTAGAGTGTATAACCTTATTAGATATCAAATTTGAAGCTTCAGAACAGCCTTAAACTAAAAAAAATTAAAATTAATTTAATGTAATTTAAAATTTAATGGGAAGAATGGTTATTTATTCTACCAATAATACTTAAGTTTATGTTTAAAACAATTTTTCATCCATATTATCAGAGCTCAGTGACCCCAGAAATGAATCATTAGCATATGTAGGTAAAGAGTTTATGTGCTCTTCTAAACCACCAAAACAACAAAAAAACAAACATTTTGATATTATTGTCTAAGTTGAACTGAGATGTCCCAAAAATGTTAACTGCCTCTCCTTGTAATTCAAGTGAAGTATTATTAAAAGACTCCAACCACATAATGTAGAGCATAAACTAATTAATGTCTTTGGAACAAGTTTCAAATTTTAGAGACAAGTGATTTGACATTTAGGCTAACCTGCAGGGCACTTCTGTATGTCAAGTGTGAATAGTACTAATTCAAAAAGTATAATGTAGCCAGGCACAGTGCCTCATGCCTGTATTCCATTCCTAACATTCCCGGAGGGTGAGGCAGGTGGATCACCTGGCTCAGAAGTTCGAGACCAGCCTGAGCAAGAGTGAGATCCATCTCTACTAAAAATAGAAAAACTAGTCGGGCATCATGGTGCACACCTATGTCCCAGTCATTTGGGAGATTGAGGCAAGAGAATCTCTTGAGTCCAAGAGTTTAAAGTTGCTGTGAACTATGACCCCACAGCACTCTACCCAGGGCAATGGAGTAAGACTCTGTCTGCAAACCAAACTGCAACAAAAAATAGCCGGGCAGTGTGGCAAGTGCCTGTTGTCCCAGCTACTTGGGAGGCTGGGGCAAGAGAATTGCCTAAGCCTAGGAGTTGGAGGTTGCTGTGAGCTGTGATGCCATAGCACTCTACCAAGAGCAACAGAGTAAGACTCTGTCTCTAAAAAAAAAAAAAAATCAGAAAAATTCGGTGATGAATTCTGAAAAACTCAGAAAACTTTAGACTAAAATTTAGCTTTGTTCTGCTTATAAAAGAAAACAAAAGTGTAATTATATTATTCGATACCATTAGCCATTAACAGAGGGGGAGAGAAGTGCAGAGAATATATTACTTATAAACAAAATTCTTCCTAAATGGAATCCTTTGCAATGTATCCCATGAGGCATCTGTAGGTCTTTAGGGAGACAAAACAATTTATTGAAACTTTTGTGCAAATTGAAACTCACATTTGGAGCAATGCATTAAGAATGTACAGATCATTTATTCATGCTCTTCACTGAAGGAATTGCAGAAATCACTTTTATTATACAAATGCTCCTTCAGTGATTAAAATCCCTTCTCTCCGGCATATGGATGGGAAAGGAATAAAAGCGAGTGCATATGAAAGGTAACCTGCTTTGATAGATAAATTGCACATATTCAAGAATGAGGAGAATGGTGTGTGCGTGTGTGTTATCATATTAAAAAAGTAAAACGTATTTGGAACTCTTTGAGTTTCTTTCCTCAATAATGAGAAGCACAGAGTGAGAATGTTCACTCTTAGTAATTTTATCAGCACACCATCAGTGAGGCCTGAATGAATGGTAGACATTACTCTTGCAGAAACATGAATAGCATATCATTTTGCTATTACTTCTGCAGACACAGCTAGCAGAGCCTATACTCATTCTAAACTGCTTGTCAAGGTTCTATAAGAGTCACAACAAATAAAGACAAAATCTTGCAATTTAACTGTGTTTTACTGGGAGCTACAATGCACCCAGTCCTTTCCTGGGAACTATTAATCATATTTTAAAAAAGATGTTGACACTTCCCAGTGCCAACGGTGAGGTTGTGTTCATAGTGCAGGCTGCAATGGTGGGGAGGGGTCTGGCCTGAGAGTTTTGATTGTGCATAAAGCATATGGTTGGCATAAATGAATCACTAAACTGTGGCATATGTATACCATGGAACGCTATTTAGCCATAAAAAGACGGAGACTGTACATCTTTTGTATTAACCTGGACACAGTTGGAGAACATTTTCTTTAGTGAAGTATCACAAGAAAAGCAAGTATCCAATATATTCAATACTAATAGGAAGCCAGTAAATGAACTAATATATGCCCACATAAGAGAAAATCTCAATTTAATTCAAGTCGAGGGAAGAGCAGAGGAGAGAGAGGGATTGGTGTGCTGTCACCTAATGGGCACAATACAATATATGGCACATCTCCTGGGTGAGAGGCACAACTACCACAGAGACCTCACCTTATGAACACAAACATTGTAATCTAATCATTTGTACCCTCATAGTTATCTGAAATAAAAAAAAATAATAATAAGGTTAGGATTCATTCAGACCTGGAAAGAAATTGACTCTCACGGATAGAAGAGTTGGGAAGTGAGACAGAGAAGAGAAAAAGACTTAAATAAAGGGTGCTCGCTTCGGCAGCACATATACTAAAATTGGAACGATACAGAGAAGATTATCATGGCCCCTGCTCAAGGATGACACACAAATTCATGAAGCAATCCATATTTTTCAAATCTAGTCCAGGCCGGCCAAACAACAATGACAGCTGCAACCAAAAAAAAAAAAAAAAAAAATAGCTGGGCATTGTGGGTGGGCGCTTGTAGTCCCAGCTACTTGAGAGGCAGAGGCAGGAGAATTGCTTGAGCCCAGGAGTTGGAGTTTGCTGTGAGCTGTGATGCCATGGCACTCTACCCAGGGCAACAGCTTGAGGCTCTGTCTCAAAACAACAACAACAACAACAAAAAAAAAAAAAGGACAATTGAGGAGGAGCAAGATGGCAGCCGAGTAACAGCTTCCTTGCATCTGGGCACCGTGAGTCTGGGGAGATAGGACTCCAGGCATCTCTGGCTGGTGGGATCTGCCTATCATCACCCCTGAGAGGATACAGGGAGTCAGCAAGAGACTTCGGGACCCAAACAGGAGGACTAAAACAGTGGAAAACCAGCAAGTGGTCGCGTGTGTTCAATCCGTCTAAACCCGCCCACAACTGTAAGTTCAGTAGCAGCGAGACTGCAAACCAGAAAGGCCTTACCTGTGAACTGTTTTGGTGTCTTTGGACTTGGCACTCAGCTGAACTGCCTTGGGGAGAGCCTGAGAGGGAGTGCGGAGAACTTTGGCCTTTGTCTAGGGCCCCAGTCTGAGCTGCTGAGCCAGACGGAGCTAATAGTGTTTGGCTCTGGATCACAGGCAGCCATTGTGAGCGATCTGCCCTGGCAAGCTCCGCCCTCAGGGTCGCAGAGCTAGAATTGGGTGGGAGCCGGTAACCCAGCGACCAAGTAGCCTAAGGGCGGGGTCAGAGCCGCCTTGCAGCCCTATCCTCGAGGGCAGAGGGAGACCAGTTTTGGCACACAGGGTAAGTGGATAGCCACTTCAGCAGTGATTCCAGCGACAAGCACTTCCCTGGGAAAGCTTCTGCTCAGTAAGTGAACAAGTTCAAAGTGCCCTTTAAGTGGGCTGAAGAGAGATTTAGGGTGTCTACCTGCTGGGGTTTGAGAAACTAGCAGCCTCCAGTCGTATCAGAACTGTGATTAACATCTCATACCCCAGAAGACCACGTGTTGCCCAGACAATATTCAATAACATATACATACTGCTTTGTTTTTGGTTGTGTATTTTTTTTTTGTTTGGTTGTTTTTTTTGTTTATTTTGATGTTGTGGATTGTTGTTTTGTTTTTTAAGTTCAACCTTTTCCATACAGGTCCTTTTTCTTTCTCAATTTCTCTAGTTTAAGTATAATTTCCCATTGCTGCCTATTTCAATAATTAGAACTTCATTTTTGTTAGTGTTTCTACCGCTATTATTTGGTTTTTCCAGCCAATTTTATCCCGTAAAGTTTTCTGTTTGCTTGTTTTGGTTTGATTTACAGCATTTTTGTCTTTCCTCTCTACTTGGTGGAGGTGGGGTACTGTGTCTGATCAGGTTAGCAAAGAGCTGCTGACCTCAAGGGAACCACCCCACTGGGCACCCCCAAAAGATGTTTTTTTTTAAGGTTTTATCAAAGTACCCAACTGTATACCTATATTGCTCTGCCTCCCTCTTTCTGTGCCTCTCTTTTTTTGTCAATATTCCTTTTACCCAACCCATCTCCTTTCTCTATTTTTCTTTTTTTTTTTTTCTTATCACTCAGTCCTCCTTTCTTTCATCCCTTTTTTGCTCTTAAACCTTCTCACTCTTCTGGTCCTGTAACCCTTAGTCCACAGGCACGAGAACTTAAAGAGCAAGAGGAAGAGAAAGGAAAATTAGGGGAGGGAAACAAATAAAAGAAATCACCCATGAGGAAGAATCAGCAGAAAACTCCAGGCAACGTGAAGAACCAGTCCAAAACAACCCCGCCAAGGGACCATGGGGTAGCTACTGCAGAGGATTCCACCTATACAGAAATGTTAGGAATGACAGAAAGGGAATTTAGAATACACATGTTGAAAACAATGAAAGAAATGATGGAAACAATGAAGGAAACTGCTAATAAAGTGGAAAATAACCAAAAGGAAATTCAAAAACAGAATCAAATCAGAGATGAACGATATGAAGAATATAAAAAGGATATAGCAGAGCTGAAGGAAATGAAACACTCAATCAGGGAACTTAAAGATGCAATGAAAAGTATCAGCAACAGGTTAGACCATGCAGAAGAAAGAATTTCAGAGGTAGAAGACAAAGTTCTTGAGATAACTCAGATAGTAAAAGAGGCAGAAAAGAAGAGAGAGAAAGCAGAATGTTCACTGTCAGAATTATGGAGCTTTATGAAGCGTTCCAACATATGAGTTATAGGAATTCCAGAAGGGGAAGAAGAATGCCCCAGAGGAATGGAAGCCATACTAGAGAATATTATAAAAGAAAATTTCCCAAATATCACCAAAGATTCTGACACACTGCTTTCAGAGGGCTATCGGACCCCAGGTCGCCTCAACTCTAACCGAGCTTCTCCAAGACACATTGTGATGAAACTGTCCAAAGTCAAGACAAAAGAAAAGATTCTGCAAACTGCCAGGAATAAGCGCCAGTTGACCTACAGGGGCAAATCCATCAGATTGACTGCAGACTTCTCTAATGAAACTTTCCAAGCAAGAAGACAGTGGTCATCTACCTTCAATCTACTTAAACAGATTTCCAGCCCAGAATTCTGTACCCTGCTAAGCTAAGCTTCAAAATTGATGGAGAAATCAAATCATTTACGGATATACAAACATTGAGGAAATTCACCACAACAAGACCAGCTCTACAGGAAATACTTCAACCTGTTCTGCACACTGACCACCACAATGGATCAGTAGCAAAGTAAGAACTCAGAAATTAAAGGAAAGAACCAAACCTCCACACTGATGCAAAAGATAAAACTAAACAATGGACTCTCACAAAATAAGATGAATAGAATACTACCACACTTATCAATTATCTCAATAAATGTTAATGGCTTGAATTCCCCACTTAACAGACATAGATTGGTTGACTGGATTAAAAAACACAAGCCATCCATTTGCTGTCTGCAAGAAACACACCTGGCTTCAAAAGACAAATTAAAGCTCCGAGTCAAGGGTTGGAAGACAATTTTTCAGGCAAATGGAATTCAGAAGAAAAGAGGAGTTGCAATCTTATTTTCAGATACATGTGGATTTAAAGCAACTAAAGTCAAAAAAGACAAAGATGGTCACTTTATATTGGTCAAGGGAAAAATACAACAAGAAGACATTTCAATTCTAAATATCTATGCACCCAATTTAAATGCTCCCAGATTCTTGAAACAGACCTTACTCAGTCTGAGCAATATGATATCTGATAATACCATCATAACAGTGGACCTTTACACTCCTCTTACAGAGCTGGACAGATCCTCTAAACATAAATTAAACAAGGATATAAGAGACTTAAATGAGACCCTAGAACAACTGTGCTTGATAGACACATATAGAACACTCCATCCCAAAGATAAAGAATACACATTCTTCTCATCACCCCATGGAACATTCTCCAAAATTGATCATATCCTGGGACACAAAACAAATATCAACAGAATCAAAAGAATTGAAATTTTACCTTGTATCTTCTCAGACCATAAGGCACTAAAGGTGGAACTCAATTCTAACAAAAATGCTCGACCCCACCCAAAGGCATGGAAACTAAACAATCTTCTGTTGAATAACAGATGGGTGAAGGAAGAAATAAAACAGGAAATCATTAACTTCCTTGAGCATAACAACAATGAAGACACAAGCTACCAAAACCTCTGGGATACTGCAAAAGCAGTTTTGAGAGGAAAATTCATCGCTTTAGATGCCTACATTTGAAAAACAGAAAGAGAGCGCATCAACAATCTCACAAGAGATCTTATGGAATTGGAAAAAGAAGAACAATCTAAGCCTAAACTCAGTAGAAGGAAAGAAATATCCAAAATCAAATCAGAGATCAATGAAATTGAAAACAAAAGAATCATTCAGAAAATTAATGAAACAAGGAGTTGGTTTTTTGAAAAAATAAATAAAATAGATAAACCATTGGCCAGACTAACGAGGAATAGAAAAGTAAAATCTCTAGTAAACTCAATCAGAAATGATAAAGGGGAAATAACAATTGATCCCACAGAGATACAAGAGATCATCTCTGAATACTACCAGAAACTCTATGCCCAGAAATTTGACAATGTGAAAGAAATGGATCAATATTTGGAATCACACCCTCTCCCTAGACTCAGCCAGGAAGAAATAGAGCTCCTGAACAGACCAATTTCAAGCACTGAGATCAAAGAAACAATAAAAAATCTTCCAACCAAAAAATGCCCTGGTCCAGATGGCTTCACTCCAGAATTCTATCAAACCTTCAAGGAAGAGCTTATTCCTGTACTGCAGAAATTATTCCAAAAAATTGAGGAAGAAGGAATCTTCCCCAATACATTCTATGAAGCAAACATCACCCTGAACGAAAACCAGGAAAAGACCCAAACAAAAAGGAGAATTTCAGACCAATCTGACTCATGAATTGCCGCACCCACGGCACCACAGCCGTAGTGAGGCGGTGCTGTCCGCGTTCTAGAACGACAGGAAGGTGGATTGTGCTCCATGGAGCTTAGCCCCCAGCGCCCCCAGTATGCACAGCATCAGAAATGGTGCCTAGCATGCTCAGTTACCCGCTTAAGTTTAAAGATTGTGGCATCTATTCATGTGTTTGTCATTCTGTACCAGAAGTCTGTTTGTTCTGATAAACTATCAATATGTACTTTCTTAAGAATGAACACAATACACTGTTGATCCAGATATAACACCACCTCATGAGCTTGCTAGACTCAGTAGCACCAATAATGAGCACACAAAGATGTTTTCCCACCATAAATATCAGTGAACTAGGACAATGAACATGAGAACAAGAAAAACAAGATGCATACATAAGTTACAAATTTAACAAAACATGTCCACCCACAATAAAGTTTTGTTCAGAACATCTTGCTTCACTAATTTTCATATGTAATACTACTAATAGGAGTAAAAATATATAGAAAATATATATAGAAGTAGTCAAGCATTATACATAAAGGAATATGTCAAGCTGTTTTAAAAAAGATTATAAGGAACTGAGAAGAGTTGCAGGACTGAGAGGAGTTGCAAGCCTTGACATTCCTAAGATAAGAGGGAGTAACCAGGTTTTACTGATAAACCACCCTCCGGAGAGCGAAAACCTTGAAAACATGTAATGCATGATAAACCGCATATGCAGATACAAAAATAATTTACAAGCGTAAGCAGAATGAAGATTGCATTGTTTGAACCTTAGAAAGAAAATGTATAAATACCAACATATGCTTTCAGTAAATTTACAGCTGCATACTCCAACCCGTAGTGTGTCAGACTGTCATTCCTACGCCGATCTCTCAACCTTCCTCGTTCCTTCTCCCTGCTCTCCCTCGGACTGGAGCCCACCGACAGGGTGGTCCGCGGCAATGAATATAGATGCAAAAATTCTCAACAAAATCCTAGCCAATAGATTACAGCTTATCATCAAAAAAGTCATTCATCATGACCAAGTATGCTTCATCCCAGGGATGCAAGGGTGGTTTAACATACGCAAGTCTATGAACGTTATCCACCATATTAACAGAGGCAAAAAAAATCACATGATCCTCTCAATAGATGCAGAAAAAGCATTTGATAAAATCCAGCATCCTTTTCTAATTAGAACACTGAAGAGTATAGGCATAGGTGGCACATTTCTAAAACTGATTTACACTATCTATGACAAACCCACAGCCAATATTTTACTGAATGGAGTAAAACTGAAAGTTTTTCCTCTTAGAACTGGAACCAGACAAGGTTGTCCTCCGTCACCTTTACTATTCAGCGTAGTGCTGGAAGTTCTAGCCAATACAATTAGGCAAGACAAGGAAATAAAGGGAATCCAAATGGGAGCAGAGGAGGTCAAACACTCCCTCTTTGCTGACGACATGATCTTATACTTAGAGAACCCCAAAGACTCAACCACAAGACTCCTAGAAGTCATCAAAAAATACAGTAATGTTTCAGGATATAAAATCAATGTCCACAAGTCAGTAGCCTTTGTGTACACCAATAACAGTCAAGATGAGAAGCTAATTAAGGACACAACTCCCTTCACCATAGTCTCAAAGAAAATGAAATACCTAGGAATATACCTAACGAAGGAGGTGAAGGTCCTCTATAAAGAAAATTATGAAATCCTCAGAAAGGAAATAGCAGAGGATATTAACAAATGGAAGAACATATCATGCTCATGGATGGGAAGAATCAACATTGTTAAAATGTCCATACTTCCCAAAGCAATCTACCTATTCAATGCCATTCCTATCAAAATACCAACATTGTACTTTCAAGATTTGGAAAAAATGATTCTGTGTTTTCTATGGAACGGGAAAAAACCCCGTATAGCTAAGGCAGTTCTCTGTAACAAAAATAAAGCTGGGGGCATCAGCATACCAGATTTTATTCTGTACTACAAAGCCATAGTGCTCAAGACAGCATGGTACTGGCACAAAAACAGAGACATAGACACTTGGAATCGAATTGAAATCCAAGAAATGAAACTAACATTTTACAACCACCTAATCTTTGATAAACCAAACAGAACATACCTTGGGGGAAAGACTCCCTATTCAATAAATGGTGTTGGGAGAACTGGATGTCTACATGTAAAAGACTGAAACTGGACCCACACCTTTCCCCACTCACAAAAATTGATTCAAGATGGATAAAGGACTTAAACTTAAGACATGAAACAGTAAAAATCCTCCAAGAAAGCATAGGAAAAACACTGGAAGATATTGGCCTGGGGAAAGACTTCATGAAGAAGACTGCCATGGCAATTGCAACAACAACAAAAATAATCAAATGGGACTTCATTAAACTGAAAAGCTTCTGTACAGCTAAGGAAACAATAACCAAAGCAAAGAGACAACCTACACAATGGGAAAGGATATTTGCATATTTTCAATCAGACAAAAGCTTGATAACTAGGATCTATAGAGAACTCAAATTAATCCACATGAAAAAAGCCAGCAATCCCATATATCAATGGGCAAGAGACATGAATAGAACTTTCTCTAAAGACGACAGACGAATGGCTAACAAACACATGAAAAAATGTTCATCATCTCTATATATTAGAGAAATGCAAATCAAAACATCCCTGAGATATCATCTAACCCCAGTGAGAATGGCCCACATCACAAAATCTCAAAACTGCAGATGCTGGCGTGGATGTGGAGAGAAGGGAACACTTTTACACTGCTGGTGGGACTGCAAACTAGTACAACCTTTATGGAAGGAAGTATGGAGAAACCTCAAAGCACTCAAGCTAGACCTCCCATTTGATCCTGCAATCCCATTACTGGACATCTACCCAGAAGGCAAGAAATCCTTTTATCATAAGGACACTTGTACTAGACTGTTTATTGCAGCTCAATTTACAATCGCCAAAATGTGGAAACAGCCTAAATGCCCACCAACCCAGGAATGGATTAACAAGCTGTGGTATATGTATACCATGGAATACTATTCAGCCATTTAAAAAAATGGAGACTTTACATCCTTCGTATTAACCTGGATGGACGTGGAAGACATTATTCTTAGTAAAGCATCACAAGAATGGAGAAGCATGAATCCTATGTACTGAATTTTGATATGAGGACGATTAATGACAATTATGGTTATGGGGGGGAACAGAAAGAGGGAAAGAGGGAGGTGGGTGGGGCCTTGGTGTGTGTCACACTTTATGGGGGCAAGACATGATTGCAAGAGGGACTTTACCTAACAATTGCAATCAGTGTAACCTGGCTTATTGTACCCTCAATGAATCCCCAACAATAAAAAAAAAAAAGGACAATTTATCTACTTATTTATTTTTGAGACAGAGTCTCAGTTTGTCACCCTTGGACTTAAGTGATCCTTCTGCCTCAGCCTCCCAAGTAGCTGGACTATAGAAGCCCACCACAACACCTGGGTATTTTTTAGAATCAGGGTCTCACTGGTCTGGAACTCCTTAACTCAGGATCCACCCAAGAGTGCTAGGATTACAGGCGTGAGCCACTACACCCAGCCAAAGGGTGATTTATTGAGCAGAGGACTGCTGTGGATAATAACAGCAGGGTTCAATCCACTGAGGACCTCACAGGGACAAAGAAGAACAGCTTCATAATTATCCCTCTCAAGAGGCTGAAGATCTGGGGTATTTATTCACCAAGTCTCTGTTATTAGTAAAGGATTGCTCCTGGGGGCATTAACCCTCCCTCCTGAGCTGAATGATAGCCAAGTCTACTCCCGAAGGGAGAGAAATGACTTTCCTTGGACAGAATCCAAGGCATTTCAGTAAGTGGACTCACAGAGGTAAAAACTTAGGGAACACAGGAGAGCTCCAAAAGTATCTTCATAATCAAGACATTATTTAATCCCCCCCGGCTGGTGGGCTTCCTGGGTCTCACTACCTCAGGAGGTCTTTACGATATAAGGCAAAATCTTGCCAGTTGTATTCTAGGCATCTTTCCATCTAAAACTTGTTGTATTCTAGGCATCTTTCCATCTAAAACTTAGGCTGATAGAATGTATACTGTCTGTGTTAAGTGGATTTAGAACTTTGAGCTTGAACATCTAGATTTTTTATAGGGCTCACTTAGACACAAAAAGTTTACAATTGAATTTGGGAGATTGGACACACACAAGTGAAAAATACAAGTCAAACATAATTTAGAAGTTTAAGATGCTAAAATAAGTGCAGTGGAATTTTCTCAGAAGTGAGATGTGAAGTTCTGTCATTGTGAAATCTACTGAAATTCCTAATGCTTTTATCTAGTATCATTTGCCATTTCAGTCTGAAAATTTAAGGCATCTGAATGAGACACATACTTTGTATTGATTTCTTAAGCTGTCAGCTATTTGGTTCAATGGTAACAGACAAATTTCTTGGTACAGTAGAGTAAAAAATGAACATAGATTGGATACTTGCTAGGAAACATGATTTTGAATGATTCTGTTCTGTTGTTTTGAAGAAGAGGCAGAGAAGGAAATGGGTTATTTCCCAATTGTGGCATGAATAAAGCATCAAAGTTTGAAGAAAAGAGTATGAAATTGGAAAACCTCTTCTAAATATATAAATTGTACAGAATAGAGAAGATAATAATCAATTAGTGAGTGTCTAATTTATGTGTAAATCTGTGCTTAGGCAGGTGATGAGATTAGGAAAAAACAGGCTCTATTGAGGGAAATATCTGAGACCTAAGCTCCACCCCTTAGTAGCTGAGTAATCAGATTCCTTACTTTATCTCTCACAGTCTAAATGCATCTTCTCTACAATGGGCATGTAAGACCTATGTCACAGTGTTCTGCGAAGAATATGACAGTAAATATTATATGAATCTACAAGCACTACAAGCCATAAACAAGAGAATAGATAAAATGCAGTGTATCTTTATAATGGACTATTACTTGCCAATGAAAAGGGATGAACAATTGATGCATAAATCAACATGGATTAATCAGAAAATGATTGTGCCACACAAAAAAGACTACATTCTACTTACTTGAAATGTAGGGTTCCATTTATATAAAATTTAGAAAACACAAAGGAATCAATAGTGGTAGGAAGTACATGAGGAATAGGGAGAACTCAGAGGGATAGACTACCAAAGGGCACAGGAAACCTCAGAGATGATGAAGATATTCATTATCTTGATTGTGATGATGGCTTTATGGGCATATACACATGTCCAGATTTATCAAATTGTCCTTTGTAAGTATGTGCCATTTATTGTATGCTCACCATAGCTCTCAATAAAACTTACCTCTTTCATGTTTACATGGATGGAGCTGGAACATATTCTTCTTAGCAAAGTATCTCAAGAATGGAAGAAAAAGTATCCAATGAAGAGGGACTTTACCTAACAATTGCAATCAGTGTAACCTGGCTTATTGTACCCTCAATGAATCCCCCCCCCCCAAAAAAAAAAAGTAAAAGTATCCAATGTACTCAGCCCTACTATGAAGCTAATTTATAGCTTTCATATGAAGGCTATAACCCAACTGTAGCACAAGAATATGGGGAAAGGGCCAAGGGAGGGGAAGAGAGGGAGGAGGTTGGGGTAGAGGGAGGGTAATGGGTGGGGCCACACCTACGGTGCATCTTAGAATGGGTACAGGCAAAACCTACTAAATGCAGAATACAAATGTCTACATACAATAACTAAGAACCAAGTGTATGGTGCCCCATGATCAAATTAATGTACACAGCTATGATTTAATAAATAAATAAATAAGAAAATGCCATGAAGGCTACATTAAACAGTTTTATGAGAATATTTCAGATTGTATATGAAACCAGCACATTGTGCCCTTTGATTGCACTAATGTACACAGCTATGATTTAACAATAAAAAAAGAAAAAAAAATGTAACATAATATATTATTAGTAAATGTAATTTTCCTTTTCTAAATGTGTGTTTTCTAACTTTAATTCAACATGCTTGGGGTCAAATTTGGTAGGTCCAAATCAAATGAAGCCACATAGAATTGTCATTCATTATTTTGTGTGCCCATCACTTTCCCCTTCTTCATGCAACAGGTTCTTTTGGTAAACTGCTCCTTCCTGGTTCAAAGATGTGGTTCTCATTGAAGTTGCCCATCTCTTTGGCTGTTCAAGGAAGGAAGTGTGTAATGGACATCATGTGGCCCTCTCAGTGCTGTGTGCCCAGCCCCCAAATACTTCTTCCTTTTTTTTTTTTTTTTTTTTGTAGAGACAGAGTCTTACTTTATGGCCCTCGGTAGAGTGCCGTGGCATCACACAGCTCACAGCAACCTCCAACTCCTGGGCTTAAGCGATTCTCTTGCCTCAGCCTCCCGAGTAGCTGGGACTACAGGCGCCCGCCACAACGCCCAACTATTTTTTGGTTGCAGTTCAGCCGGGGCCGGGTTTGAACCCGCCACCCTCGGTATATGGGGCCGGCGCCTTACTGACTGAGCCACAGGCGCCGCCCTACTTCTTCCTTTTGAAGAAGGTTGGTACCTGCAACCTTCTTCAGAGCACTTTGCCTCTAAACAACCAGAGCTGAAAATGCCTAGGAGGTTGTCTCCCTTTAGAGTAAGCTGGAGCCACTGATTAGGGTGCAGTGTTGCAAAAGCCCACCTCCCTGGCTGTGAGATGAAAACAAATTCTGGCGTGTAATTAATGCTCCCAGTTCCCCATGAGATCAAATTGAGGCTGACATTTCATCTGAAACTGTGACTTTGATCAGCTGTTTCTTCTTGCTCTTCTTGTTTCCTCTGTTCCCTTACCTTTTTCTACTGGGAGAACTTCCTGAATAAAATCACTTGTACTTGACTCTGACCTGCAACAGTATGGCAGCCATTGAGATTTGTCCAGTAACGAAACCAGGACCCAAGTTAGTCCCAGGAGATTCTTTTAGGTATTTTTAGAATTTGAGTTAGAGGGTGAGTGTTGTCATTTCTCTGTAGTCAAAGTGAAGTACAGATATGACACTGAAGCTCCTAGTACCCATGTTCCTCATCTTCAGAAAAAACTATTTTGAAACAAGAACTCCAAACTGAGAGAAACCCAAAGATGAAGACAGAGAAACCCCTGAATGATCCCTGGGCCCATGATTCCAGTTACCTTTAAGAACAGCACTCTTTTTCCTTCTGGGAAGTTTTCATGGCAGCCAATTAATACAATCAAATATTTAAAAAAAATTTCCAGACTTCTTTGTCATTCATTCTCAATAATTTGAACTGATTTTCTTTATAATACCAAACACTCCCCTTGCACAGACTAATGATATGAAATCACATAGGAGAGAATCTGGTGGCTAATCTCAAGTTTCTTTCATTAAACATTATACTTTTCCCTGAGACCCAGACAGTAACATAAAAACTAATTTTATCAAGGAAAAAAATGATCTTAATGGCACAAGCTAGCAGCTAACGCTGAGAGTATAAAAATGACTTCCTGAGAAAGTTTAGCTCACAAATGCTCTGAACCCTCAGATGTAGAGCAAGACCATTAACTGCTTGGAGAATTTTCAAATTGGAATTTGCTATTTTGTGCAGAATATTAGAATGGTACTTCCTTTGCTTGGCTAAGATCAAACTAATGACGGGAGAATTACTATTTTAATTCATTTAGAGATTGCTTGATGGCTTAAAACTGCCCTCTTATAATTTTTAAAAAACTAACCCACTAAAAGATAAGGTATATAAAAATACAACATTTTATGCAATAATCTCTGTTGTTTTTAGTTGATTTTTTCAGTGGAAGGAGGAGATATATCTGGGATTTTTAAAGTTCAAAACAGGAGAATGACAATTTTATTTTATTTTTTTGAGACAGTCTCACTATGTTGCCCTCGGTAGAGTGCTGTGGTGTCACAGCTCATAGCAACCTCAAACTCTTGGGCTCAAGAGATTCTCTTGCTTCAGCCTCCAAACTAGCTGGGACTATAGGTGCCCACCATAACACCCGGCTGCTTTTTGGTTGTAGTTGTCATTGTTGTTTGGCAGGCTCAGGCTGTATTTGAACCCACCAGCTCTGGTGTTTGTGGCTGGAGCCCTAGCCACTGAGCTATTGGCACCGAGCCAGGAAGAATGACAATATTAAGTGCAAAAAGATTTCTGCTCTAAGAACATTTATATCAGTGGCCCTCAATGAGGGGAGATTTTGCTCTTCTTCCCCACCCCTCCTCTTAGGAGACAGTTGGCATTATAGCATCTGGAAACTTTTTTGGTTGTCAAAACTGTAAGGGAGTGGGTGTTTGCTACTACAGGGATGCTGCTAAACATCTTATGACACACAGGACAGCTCCCGCAACAATGAATTATCCAGCCTAAAATGACGGTTATGCTGAGGGCGTGAAATCTGATTTACACCCTTGCTACCAAACATTCTCTTTCATCACTTCACAGGTGTACCCTGCAGAATTTAAGAACATCACCTCTGAACTGGACTCTGGGTTAAAATGTTAGTTCTGATGTCTCCTAGACATGTGATCTAAAGCAAAACCACTTTGCCCTTCTGTGCATTTTTCTTCTAATCCAAGAGCAATAGCACTTAATTCATAGGGCTATTATTAAGAACTGAATGAGGTAGACACTTGTAGGAAAATGCTTAGCACAGTGCCTGCACTTAATAGAGACCCAATGCAACTTTGCCATTTGCTCTTTTCATGACTATGAGTAGAACTTTGGTTCAGGTATAGAAGATGAAGCAAGATATTTTGTTTGGGCTGTTCTTGATTTGGCCATTTTACCACTATGGATATTTTATAATAGTTCAAAAAATAAACCTTAGAATTTCATTGAAAAAATCACTGCATATCTTCTACCACAGACATCTTGCTCTAGCCCTAGCCTCTCATTTCTCTTTGACCCCAGAACCTTCTGTTCCTTTCTCCTTCTCAATCTCCCGCCATCCTATTCTGGAACTTTAGTCAACACTTACCTTTTCTCAGCCCTCTTTGCATCTCTGAAGCCCACAAGGTTTCAGGAATAGTTTCAAATCAGACAGTATAAAGTAGAGGTCTGTAGAGCACTTTTGTTAATACCCTTACCTTTGTTTGGTCTACCTTAAAAACATTTTTTTTTTCCTATTTGACTGCCTTTAGATAGGACATGTACTTATTACCAGGGCCCCCATGACTCCTTTTTACCTTGTTTGACTTACTTTATCCATTTAGGTTTCTTTGCTTTGTCTCCTGCAGACTGCTGGGTTTAGATGTGATTGGCAGATAGAAGCAGAGGACTTGAGTATGAGAAGGACTCAGGAAGCTACTGGCAAGCGTGAGCCTCTGCAGCAGTGGGCTCAGGAAGGTGGAGGACATGGTGGCATTCTGGACAAGACGGAAGCTGTGATCACATGTGCTCAGGTGGAAGTTATAAATGCCTTTCTGAAGATAAAGAGTATCACAGTCTGTGATGGCAGGAGCCATCGCAGAGACCATTGGAAACATGTATTTAAACCATACCCTTAAGTGTCAGGGGAAGAATTTGAATTTAACTTATAGTAATAGGAAGTATTAATTTTTTAAAAATAGGACATGGAGAAGGTAACAAGATGAAAAGGATCTTTTGATTTCCTTAAAAAATAGATTTTATTTTTGTCCTTTCTATCAATGTATGTTAATTGTAGAAAATATAGGGGTGGCACCTGTGGCTCAGTGGGTAGGGCGCTGGCCCCATATACTGAGGGTGGCAGTTCGAACCCGGCCCCAGCCAAACTGCAACAAAAAATAGCTGGGCGTTGTGGCAGGTGCCTGTGGTCCCAGTTGCTCAGGAGGCTGAGGCAAGAGAATTGCCTAGGCCCAGGAGTTGAAGGTTGCTGTGAGCTATGATGCCATGGCACTCTACTGAGGGTGATAAAGTAAGACTGTCTCAAAGAAAATATAGAAAACACAAAAAATGATAGAGAAAATAAAAATTACCCCCACCCAGCTCCTAGCCTTCAAATTATTTATGCTTACACACACACACACATTTAAAAATAAGTTTAGAGTCATCTATAAAATTTTTAGTCTGAAGCTAAGAAAAAGTTGATCTGATAGAAATAAAAGTACAACAGGCCAGAAAGGGTAGGGGAAGGGAGGATAAGAAGAGATTTGTTAAAGGATTCAAAACTACAGCCGAGTAAGAGGAATAAGTTCTAGGGTTCCACAGAACTCTAGGATAACTATAGTTAACAATAATATATAATATAATTTCAAATAGCTAGGAGGATATTAAAGAAATGATAGACGTTTGAGATGATGTTTATGTTAAGTATCCTGACATGATGAACACTTACATGATCTGTACTATGTATTGAAACATCACTATATACCCTATAATATGTGCAATTATGTGTCAATTTAAACACTTTTTAAATTTGCCATTTTTAAAGTGATATATTTTCCCATGTCATTAAGTGTTTTTCAAAAGTTTTCTGTCTGATAAAGTTGCAGAAGTAAACAAAGATCTATGTTCATTGAAGCATTATTTGTATAATGGAAAACCCACTAAATGTAAAAACAACATGAATGTCCATTAATAGGAACAAATGATCATATTCATTAACTTCACAAATATTTCCTGAGTACTTACCACATGCCAGCTACAGTTTATTTCTTTGCAGGGGTTGGCAAACTTTTTGCTGTAAAGGGCCAGATATTACCTTTCATATGCATTTTGAGCTTGCTCAATATTGTAGTATAGTTACATTAACTCTTCACCAGATATTTGGTTTCTAAATTTGCACTATTAAATACATTGCTGCAATTAATATTATTGAACAAAAATCTGTGTGAATTTGTGTTCATTTGAATAATCCCAATAAATTAAATTATCAGACTAGAGGATTTCAACTCTTCTAGGATATATATATATGTATGTATTGACAATTTGTCTTCTAGACCAGCAATTCTCGACCCACAGGAACTATCTTAAAGGGTCACGGCATTAAGAAGGTTGAGATCCACTGCTCTAGAAAAATGTAACAACTTATACTTCCACCAACAAGTAGAAGGTTCATTGCCCCCACAATTGTACCTACATTTGGCAATTTTATTTATTAAAAAACATGTAAACTCCTGCAGGCAATATTATCTTTTGTTTTATTGTGCATTTCTTCAATGCAATCAATGAAGCTGGTCATTCTTTTTTTGTTTATTAGCTACTGCTATTTTTTTTTTCTGAATTGTTTATTCTCACCCTTTTTTCCATCATAGTGTTATAAAAGAACTTTTAGGTCCTTAATTTTTCCATGGGAAAATTTTACTCTAGTCTTTCTCTAGTTTTTCCCTTTTCCGGAAACTCTTGTCCTACCTTTGATCTGAGGTTATTCCAATTTTTTTTAAATAGAATTTTTTTATTTTTTTGAGACAGAGTCTCAAGCTGTCACCCTGGGTAGAGTGTCACCCTGGTGTCATAGCTCCCAGCAACCTCCAATTCTTGGGCTCAAGTGATCCTCTTGCCTCGGTTTTTCTATTTTTAGTAGAGATGGGGTTCTTGCTTTTTTTGCTCAGGCTGGTCTCGAACTTGTGAGCTCAAGCAATCCACCCACCTCTGCCTCCTGAGTGCTAGGATTACAGGTGTTGAAAAAAAATATTACCATGAGAATGTGACCACCTCTCACTCCCTACCATAGGAATGTGACCACCTCTCACTCCCTACCATAGGAATGTGACCTTTTGTAACTGTTCCAGAAGATAGCTCCCCGAGCTAAAGCGAATGTTTATTGTTAAAGACAAATATTTGACTGTTGATCTTATCTTAAGACAGTTGAATAATGAACCAGAGTTCTTCTTATCTGTTTAGAGCCCCTGCTATGTCTACTCCCTCTTACTTTATGGTTAGAGCCCCTGCCATGTCTGCTATTCCCGCCTACTTTGTAGTTTTTGCCTTTATAAGCTTGTAAAAACTGCTGTGCGGGGCTTGACTCCTCGGCTTCTAAAAGAGTTGTGGGTCAAGCCCCGGCATGCAGGAATAAAAATCCTCTTGCATTTTTGCATCAAGTGACGTCTCTTGCGGTTGATTGGGGTGGTCAGAGCTCCGGGCAGAGTGGGGGGTTCTGCCCCAAGTCTTTCATTTGGGGGCTCATCCAGGAGATAACGACCACCCCTCACCTGCAGAGTCGACCTTGGAGGTAAGAAAGGGGTACCCCGAAAACTGTCTAGTCTGTGTCTTCAGTCCTTTTGTTTGACTTTGTGTGCGCGCTTTCGATTTCGCAGCCGTTCGGCACCTCGTGAGAGTGGCCGGACAGTGGTCGGTAGACGTGCCCGGAGGACCACAGGCTGAAACCCTGGGGGACGCCCCAGGAATTGAGGAGAACCAGGGACACCTGGTTGTCTCCTGCTGTAAGGGCACTGGTCGAGTCTGGTTGTTCGATCAAAAATTACGGGAAATGCGCCCGTCTGATTCTGTTATAGGCTTGTGAAGGACCAAGTGTGGTAGGTGGGTCCTTGTACCTGTAATATTTCTGTTATTCCTGTTATTTGTGTTTCTGACATATCCACTGACGATGGGACAGACTGTGACAACCCCTCTGAGTTTAACTCTAGATCATTGGACTGAAGTGAAGAGAAAAGGTCATGATCTGTCAGTAGAGGTTAAAAAAGGCCCATGGCAGACTTTCTGCTCCTGGAGTGGCCTACTTTTAACGTCGGCTGGCCCTCAGGAGGAACCTTTGACTTATCTCTTATTTTTGCTATTAAAGAGATTGTTTTTCAGAGAGGACCGGGAGCCCATCTGGATCAACAACCTTACATCATAGTCTGGCAGGACCTGGTGCAGAATCCGCCCCCCTGCGTTCGGCCGTGGACTGCCACATCCAGGCCCCCGTCTAATCCTCAGGTGCTCGCTGTCCAATCTTCCGGTCCCAGAAAAGGGGGCGACAGTTCGGACCCCCCTAAGAAGATCTACCCGGAAATCCAGACTGATCATCTTCTCTTCGACCATCCACCCCCTCCTCCCCCATACCCTCCCGCCTTGGCTCCTGTCGGGGGGCAGTGAGGACCAGCATCGCCAGATCCGGCGATTGCCCCCTCTGCACCCCCGGGGGAACCTTCACTGGGGCCCGCACAAGGTACCAGGAGTCACCGCCGGGGAGGAGTGTCTCCCGACACTACTGTTGCCCTACCCCTGAGGGCATACGGCCCCCCGCCGGTGGCAACAGATGAGGGACCACCTCCTCTCCAGCCCCTCCAGTACTGGCCATTTTCTTCCGCAGACCTGTATAACTGGAAAATTAATCACCCCCCTTTTTCAGAAGACCCCCAACGCCTGACTGGGCTGGTAGAGTCCCTGATGTTCTCTCATCAGCCCACATGGGATGACTGCCAGCAGCTCATACAGACTCTCTTCACTACTGAAGAGAGGGAGAGGATTTTACTAGAAGCTAGGAAGAATGTACTCGGGGCGGATGGGCATCCTACCCAGCTCCCCAACATCATCGAGGCTGCCTTTCCCCTCTCCAGACCAGACTGGGATTTCAACATGGCAGAAGGTAGGGAGCGACTGTCAGTCTATCGCCAGGCTCTAGTGGCTGGCCTCTGTGGGGCGGCAAGACGCCCCACTAATTTGGCTAAGGTAAGAGAAGTAATACAGGGGGCCACGGAACCCCCCTCCGTGTTTCTTGAGTGTCTAATGGAAGCTTTTAGGCATTACACCCCATTTGACCCTGCCTCTGAAGGACAGAGGGCATCCGTGGCTATGACTTTCATAGGGCAGTCAGCTGTAGACATTAAAAGAAAGCTGCAGAGAATTGAAGGATTGCAGGACTATACCTTGCAGGATTTAGTTAAGGAAGCTGAGAAAGTATACCATAAAAGAGAAACTGAGGAAGAAAAAGAGCAGAGAAAGGAGAAAGAGAGAGAAGAAAGGGAAAATAAGAGAGACCGAAGACAGGAGAAAAACTTAACACGGATTTTGGCCGCAGTAGTAGGGGAGAAGAGCCAGGAACAGACCCAGGGTAGAACTAAGAAGTCAGGTAGCCTGGGCAACCGCATCCCGTTAGATAAGGATCAATGTGCCTACTGTAAGGAAAAGGGGCACTGGGCCAGGGAATGTCCTAAAAAAAAGAAGAAGCGGCGCCTGTGGCTCAGCGGGTAGGGCGCCGGCCCCACATGCCGAGGGTGGTGGGTTCAAACCCGGCCCCGGCCAAACTGCAACAAAAAAATAGCCGGGCGTTGTGGCGGGCGCCTGTAATCCCAGCTACTTGGGAGGCTGAGGCAAGAGAATCGCCTAAGCCTAGGAGTTGGAGGTTGCTGTGAGCTGTGTGACGCCATGGCACTCTACCAAGGGTGATAAAGTGAGACTCTGTCTCTACAAAAAAAAAAAAAAAAAAAAACTCTCCAAGAAAGTACTGGCCTTAGAGGAAGAAGAAGATTAGCGGGGACGGGGCTCGGAACCCCTCCCCGAGCCTAGGGTAATACTTAAGGTGGAGGGGAAGCCAGTTGAGTTCCTTGTAGACACCGGAGCTCAACACTCAGTCCTACTTGAACCATCAGGACCCGTCTCCAAGAAAAAATCCTGGGTTGTAGGGGTCACAGGGCATCAGCAGTACTCATGGACTACTCGAAGATCAGTAGATCTGGGAGTGGGATGGGTAACCCACTCGTTCTTAATTATCCCTGAGTGCCCTGCGCCCCTCCTCGGGAGAGATTTACTCACCAAAATGGAAGCCCAAATCACTTTTACTTCTGATGGCCCAGAGGTCAGGTAACAGCCCTGACCATGCGTTTAGAGGATGAACATAGACTCTTTGAAAAGCAGTGGGAGAAAGGGACTAGTCTCGTAAATGACTGGCTAGAAAAATATCCCGGGGCATGGGCCGAAACTGCTGGAATGGGACTGGCTGCAGAAAGGCTGCCTATAGTCATAGAACTCAAAGCTACTTCCACTCCTGTGGCAGTGCGCCAATATTCTATGACTAAGGAAGCTCGGGAAGGAATTAAGCCTCACATTCAGCATCTCCTACAGCTGGGCATACTAGTAAAATGCCAGTCACCATGGAACCGCCCTTATTACCCGTCAAGAAACCCGGCACAGGAGACTATCTCCCTGTGCAGGACTTAAGAGAAGTAAACAAGCGGGCGCAAGACATCCACCCCACCGTGCCTAACCCTTATAATCTGTTAAGCTCTCTCCCTCCAAACCATATCTGGTACACTGTCCTGGATTTAAAGGATGCCTTCTTCTGCCTCCGACTACACTCCTCTAGCCAGAACATCTTCGCATTTGAATGGAGAGACCCGGACTCTGGAACAACGGGGCAATTGACATGGACCCGACTTCCACAGGGGTTTAAGAACTCCCCAACCATCTTTGATGAAGCCCTCCACCAAGACCTAGCTCACTTTCACACCAGCCACCCTCAGGTAACGCTCCTACAATATGTAGATGACTTACTACTAGCTGGAACAACAAAAGAAGAGTGCTATCGGGGCACAGAACTGTTGCTAGAAGAACTAGCCCGCTTAGGATATCGAGCCTCTGCTAAAAAAGCCCAGATCTGCCAGAAAGAGGTAACGTACCTGGGTTACACCTTAAGAGGAGGGCAGAGATGGTTAACGGAAGCCAGGAAGCATACTGTGACTCAGATTCCAGTTCCCCGCTCGCCCTGCCAGATGCGAGAATTCTTAGGAACTGCAGGGTTCTGCTGCTTATGGATACCGGGGTTTGCTACTCTGGCAGCTCCCCTCTACCCTTTGACCAAGGAAGGCACTCCCTTTGAGTGGGGTGCCAGCCAACAGCGGGCCTTTGACAACATTAAAAAGGCATTATTATCAGCCCCGGCCCTGGCTCTACCAGATGTAACAAAGCCCTTTGTCCTATACGTAGATGAGAAGAGAGGAGTGGCCCGAGGGGTGCTGACACAGCCCTTAGGGCCATGGAAAAGACCGGTAGCATACCTCTCCAAGAAATTGGACCCCGTCGCTGGTGGTTGGCCAGCCTGTCTGAGGTCTGTGGCGGCAGTAGCGGTACTGGTAAAAGATGCAGACAAATTGACTATGGGGCAGAAGTTGACAGTCATTGCCCCCCATGCTTTAGAAAGCATCATCAGACAGCCCCCTGACTGGTGGCTGTCTAATGCCCGCATGACACATTACCAGAGTCTCCTATTAAACGGAGACAGAGTCCAGTTTGGCCCGCCTGTCATCCTCAACCCATCTACCCTATTACCTGATACCTCTGTCCAGAAAGATGTATTACACACATGCCAAGAAGTACTGGCTGAGGAAACTGGAACTTGGAAGGACCTCTGTGATCAGCCCCTGCCGGATGCCCAGCTGACCTGGTTCACTGATGGGAGCAGCTCCATAATAGAAGGTAAAAGGGTGGCCGGGGCGGCGGTAGTGGACGATAAGCAGACCATCTGGGCAAGTAGTCTGCCTGAAGGGACGTCGGCCCAGAAGGCCGAGCTGGTCGCCTTGACCCAGGCCTTACGTTTGGCAGAAGGGAAAAAAGTTAACATATACACCGATAGCAGGTATGCTTTTGCTACGGCCCATGTTCATGGGGCCATTTACAGGCAGCGAGGACTGCTGACTTCAGCAGGAAAAGAAATTAAACACAAGGAAGAAATCCTAAGTCTACTGGAGGCTGTTCACCTCCCTAAGAAAGTGGCCATTATCCACTGCCCTGGGCATCAGAAAGGGGGGTCCAGAGCTGCCGAGGGAAACCAAAGAGCCGACCGAGAAGCTAAGCTAGCAGCTCAAAGGCTCAACATCCTGCCGCTATATGAAAACACTTTAAGGCCTAGCCTTAAAGAAATAGCACCCTGCCTTGTCAAACACTTTAAATATTCGGAGCGGGATCTCGAGAGAATGAACAGATTAGGCCTCCACTTAGAATCCCCAGAGGGGATCCGAGAAACTCCGGAAAGAAAAATCATCCTCCCTGAAGAGCAGGCGATCACCTTTCTCAGACAACTTCATAAATTAACTCATTTGAGCCCCAAGCATCTAAGAACTATTGTTCAGTCCTCCCCATACTATATTATGGAATTAAGTAAACTCGTTGACGCAGCTGCAAAAGAGTGCAGACCTTGCCAATTAGTAAACACCCAGCCTAGCACATTACCTCAGGGAAGACGACTCCGAGGAGATCATCCTGGGAGCTACTGGGAAACAGATTTTACAGAGATTAAGCCGGCCAAATACGGATACAAGTACTTGCTGGTGTTCATAGATACTTTCTCAGGATGGGTCGAGGCTTTTCCTACAAAAAGGGAGACTGCTCAAGTTGTAGCCAAAATAATATTAGAAGAAATTTTTCCAAGATTTGGGCTACCCAAGGTAATCGGATCCGACAACGGTCCCGCTTTTGTTGCCCAGGTTAATCAAGGTTTAGCCAAAATCCTGGGGCTTGAGTGGAAATTACATTGTGCTTATCGGCCCCAAAGCTCAGGGCAGGTAGAGAGGATGAATAGAACCCTAAAAGAGGCCATGACTAAATTATCCTTAGAGACTTGCATTACTGACTGGACAGTCCTCCTTCCCATTGCCCTGTTCCATGTGCGCAACACCCCTAGCACTCTCAAGCTGACCCCCTTTGAAATCCTATATGGAGCTCACCCCCCGCTTGTTGCCATGCAGCACTTCCCTTCCCCAGAATCTTACTCCTCTCAATCTCTATACACCAGATTAAAAGCCCTTGAAACTGTGCAAAAGGAGGTGTGGAGCCGGCTGATCGAGGCCTACAAGCCCGGGAATCTGCAAATACCTCACCAGTTCCAGGTTGGAGATTCGGTGTACATCCGGCGCCACTGGACAGCCAACCTTGAACCACGGTGGAAAGGACCATACCTAGTGCTGCTCACAACCCCGACGGCAATAAAAGTTGATGGCATCGCAGCCTGGATCCACGCATCTCATGTCAAACCAGCACCGCCGCCAGACTCCGGGTGGAAAGTGGAAAAGACGGACAACCCCCTCAAGCTCCGCATTCGCCGCAGTAGCCCTGCTCCTGCTGATACAACTCCCGGTGATAAGTAGCTCCGGTCCCAACCCCCATGCCCCCCAGAGGTTAACCTGGCAGGTTCTCTCTCAGACTGGTGATGTAGTATGGAGTACTACAAAAGAAGACCCTCCTTGGACCTGGTGGCCGTCCCTCACCCCAGATATTTGCGCCTTAATAGCAGGGCTAGATAATTGGGATATCTCCGATGAGAACTTTAAAGAGGTTCCATCAAGCCTTGATCACCATTTAACAAAGCACTCACTTACCCAAGGCTCCACATCCCAAGGCCAGTACATTGCAGACGCCCCTGGCTGTGGCAACTTGCCCGCCCAGCACCGGATGCGACAAACGGAGTTCTATATCTGTCCCCGGGACGGGAGAACGAGAAGCCAGGCCAACAGATGTGGGGGGGGTAGAAAATTTCTATTGTAAACAATGGGGATGTGAGACGACTGGGCAGGCCTTCTGGCACCCCTTCTCCTCTTGGGACTTAATAACCGTAAAGAGGAGCAGTAACGGAGCAGGGTCAAACCCCCTAAATATTTCCTTCACGGAGAGGGGGAAACAAGCCCAAGATTGGATAAAAGGAAGAACATGGGGATTCCATTTCTATATGTCAGTGTGGGATAAAGGATTTACCTTCTTCATCAAATTAAAAATAGAGACCCCCGTCGCTGTCCAGATAGGACCCAACATCGTACTCTCAGGACAGCAGCCGCCAGCCAGGCCACCTATTTCTCCCCGTATGCTCCAGACTCCGGGGAGCACCCAATTTACTGAGGCCAGCACAGCCCCATCGCCTGCGAAACTGTCTCCCCAGGTAACATCCCCGGAGACTCCAAGCACCGGGCAGAGACTTCTTAACTTAATACAGGGGGCTTTCAATGTCCTCAATACTTCCAACCCTAATCTTACCGAATCTTGCTGGTTGTGTCTATCCTCAGGCCTGCCCTATTATGAAGGGATTGCCTTCTCAGGTATCTTCCAAAATACCACCTCCCATAATTCCTGTGACTGGGGATCCAAGATCACCCTTACAGCAGTCTCTGGGCGAGGCATTTGCCTAGGCACGATCCCTGAAAATCGCCAGCATCTGGGTAATCAGACCATTAAAAGCCCATCAACCACTACCAATTATTATCTAGTGCCCCCTAAAGGAGGATGGTGGGTTTGCAGCACCGGGCTAACCCCGTGCATTTCCTCATCAGTGTTTAACTCCACTGCAGACTACTGTATCCTCGTACAATTAATACCTAGAGTTATCTATCACGAGGCGAGTTCCTTCGAGGCAGAATTCGATCTCAGACCCCGTAGACAGAAGAGGGAACCAGTCTCTATTACTCTAGCTGTCCTGATGGGTATAGGGGTGGCGGCCGGAGTAGGAACAGGAACGGCTGCGCTTGTCCAGACCCCACAGTATCTCGAAGAACTGCGAGCAGCTGTAGATGAGGACCTAAAAGCCATAGAACAATCCATCACAAAATTAGAAGAGTCACTAACATCCTTATCAGAAGTAGTATTGCAGAATAGACGGGGACTCGATCTCCTGTTCCTAAAAGATGGAGGGTTATGCGCTGCACTAAGAGAAGAATGCTGTTTCTATGTAGATCACTCTGGTATGGTAAAAGACTCCATGTCTAAACTCAGGGAGAGACTAGAAAAAAGACAACGAGATCGGGAGGCCCATCAAGAATGGTTTGAAAGTTGGTACAGCCGATCACCTTGGTTCACCACTCTCCTTTCCAGTTTAATAGGCCCTCTTATTATACTGCTTCTAATTCTTACCTTTGGGCCCTACATTTTCAACCGTATAGTTACCTTCGTCTGGGAGAGAGTGAGTGCTGTACAAGTATTAATGCTCAGACAGCATTACCAGTCTCTCCGCCAGGACAATAGCCATGAGAATGAATACGCAGAGCCAGAAGTTCCATGATTAGAACTTCCCAAAAAAACAAATGGGGGAATGAAAGAAAATATTACCATGAGAATGTGACCACCTCTCACTCCCTACCATAGGAATGTGACCTTTTGTAACTGTTCCAGAAGATAGCTCCCCGAGCTAAAGCGAATGTTTATTGTTAAAGACAAATATTTGACTGTTGATCTTATCTTAAGACAGTTGAATAATGAACCAGAGTTCTTCTTATCTGGTTAAAGCCCCTGCTATGTCTACTCCCTCTTACTTTATGGTTAGAGCCCCTGCCATGTCTGCTATTCCCGCCTACTTTGTAGTTTTTGCCTTTATAAGCTTGTAAAAACTGCTGTGCGGGGCTTGACTCCTCAGCTTCTAAAAGAGTTGTGGGTCAAGCCCCGGCATGCAGGAATAAAAATCCTCTTGCGTTTTTGCATCAAGCGACGTCTCTTGCGGTTGATTGGGGTGGTCAGAGCTCCGGGCAGAGTGGGGGGTTCTGCCCCAAGTCTTTCAGTGTGAGTTGAAAGGACCAAGCTAACTTCATTTTGCTAAAACTAACTCCATTTTGTCTCACAGCCTTCACTGGCCCCACTTTGCCTCACAGTCTTCAATTTATAGCTGCATACCAAAGGTGATAGGCAACCTGCTTGCATACCAAAAGTGATAGGCAACCTGCTTCCTCCCCCACCCGTGGCTCCAGTGTGTCTGCCCCGAGCAGATAACGGCCCCCACCCTCTGCCCCAGTAGTAGTAAATCTTTCCCCTAAGCAATCAGCCCAACTCAAACATTGTTTAGCTCCTTAAGCCCATATTTCCCCTCCCCCCACTTTTTCTTTTCTGTATCCTTAAAACTGCTCTTCCCTCTGTGGTAGGGGCTTCTCTGCCCTCCTGCTGTGCCAGGAATGAGAAGCCCAGATTCGAGTCTGTGAATAAACGGCTCTATTGCTTTTGCATTGGACTCAGCTCCTTAGTGGTCTTTGTGGGGGATTTCAAGATCTGGGCACAACATTTGGTGCGTTGGCAGGGAAGTCTCCCAAGACCCCTGAGGACATCCGACCCAAACAGCCGCTGTGTGGTAAGTGTCTGTCTGTCTTGTCTGCCTTGTCTGTTGTGGTTGTTTTTGGAAGTCTGGAATCTGTAAAAATGGTTAGCATAAAGTCAAGGTGGATGCGCTGGAGACTGCTGGAAGCCAAGCGAGCACACAGGGTTGGTGGCCATGTCGGCTACACAACCCACCCGTCTTGAAACATGGACCAAGAAGTCTAACACATGCACGAGTCGGGGACTCGCATGAAAGCCACGATGGGGCCTGGACAGCTCCAGAATGGCAGAGAAGGCCCAGGGAAGAAAGTGACTGGGGCAGGCCTGCCTCCCGAGTGTTACAGCGTTGTTGCCAGAATCTCCATGCCTGGGTAAAGCTCAATAATAAAGGGCCTTTATTATTAGCCCTTTGCCATTAGCAATTTGTATAAATAGAAAAATGTTTTTACAAACTGAATCTTTGTCAAAGGACAAGATTCTTGCCTTCTAATTATCAGCTTGGCTGAGTGAATGGGTGACTTCATGGTAAACTGGGATCCTGTTTTATGGAAAGTGAGTTTTTGAGAATAAGAGAAATTAGACAGAAAAGAGAATGGCATTGTGTAAAGAAAGAATCTTGTGTGATAAATTTTGTCCTAAAACAGAATGGTTGTGTAAAGAAGTGAAAGGCAGGGCAAAAGTTAAAGAACATTTAGAAAGTTTGTAGATTGTCTGTGAAGGTTAAATTGCTCATAAAAGGGAATTTGTGAAGATGTTTTACATATGATCCAGTTGACTATGTATTTCCTTTAAAATCCTTTGGCTTGTAATTTTATTTGAACAAATGTTTTAAGCCTTTGATATTTGATAAACCTTCCAACATCAAAACTCTAAATCTGGGGCTTGGTGCCCATAGAGCAGTAGTTGCAACGCTGGCCACATGCACTGAGACTGGTGGATTCAAACTTGGCCCAGGGCAACAACAACAACTTTAAATTTAGTCTTCTTAAAATATTAAGACCACTGAAAGTCATGAGAAAATATATAAGAAACATTATCAAATATGAAATGGTAATTAATTTTGTGTGAATTATGGTTATATGTATATTCTAATATTATAAAGAATTGGTCTGTCCTAACATATATTATCGGTAATAATTTTAATTCATCTAAAAAAGAGTTTTTTATAACTGACCAAGTCCAAAGTTCATCCTAAAAAGAAATATTAAGAGACACTAACAAATTCTCTCAAATTCAAATTACTGATGTCTTTAAAAATTAAATACCTTTGGACTAAAAGCAGATTTTTTTAAACTTTCATTAGAAAGATAACATGTCTATAAGTATTACTAACTTAACTTCATAAAAACAGAAATCAGTTACGTGGAACTGGACTAGTTTGTAATGGCCTTTTGTTCAAAATATTGTTGATTCTGTCTGTGTTCTGTTTTCCAGAAGTCAAGAAAATAATTTTCTGTCTTTCGAGTTATTTGTAACTTTTCAAACAATGTAGGTACTTATGAGCAGAGTTTAAAACATGTATTTTTCTCTCTCCTTGATTTCTCTAGAATTTGAAAGTCATTTGTAAGCATTCTTAATTTCTGACAATACAGTAATTTGCATAAGTTCAATAAGAATCTGTTTTGTTTCTATAGAACATAATGAAGGCACTGGTTATTTTACCAAGGCTTTGGCTGGAATAACATTTTCAGAGGTGTCCAGACTGCATTAAGGAATTCAGGTTGACTTTATAAGGCCAATAAAAAAAGCCCTTTGGAAAACTGGCCAGACACCCATCAGTAACATTTCCTTATCTGTAGTAAGTAATGAAGGTCGCTTGCTGACAGGTTAGGGAATTGAAATGTGCTTGGGGACCTCAAGAGAAGAAAAATTTACCCAATGCATATAGGTATCTAACAGCACGGATGAAACCTGGGCTCTGAAAGGCTTTCAAAGAGTCTAGCCTAAGAGTCCTTATAAAAGGTTCCAGTAAAGTCAATTTTAAAGGAAAGAAGAGCCTAGATGGCTAATAATTAATTATTCTTACTGCACTTTATGTAAATAATCAGACCCCATATATTGAAAGTACAGTTTATTTTGGCAAATAAGTTAATTCTACTATAATTTGCCTTTAGTAGAGAGAGAAATAGGAAAGAGAAAAATAGTTTCAAAGAAGGAAAAAAAGAGGCTGTATCCCACTGGTATTAAATTCCAGCCTTGTCTGTACTGTAAACTCGTAAAATAAGACATAACTGTTTTACTAAACTGATCTGTTAAATGGACTAAGGAACTGGCCAAAAAAAAGTATAGAATTAATCATCCCATGGTTTAGGTTGCTACTCTGGTTTAAATTTGACAATGGGCTAGCCTTTATAACAGAAATAATGCAAATAATAGCTAAAGTTTTGGGTATCACCTGGAAACTATATGTAACTTATAGGCCTCGAAGCTTGGACAGAGTAAAGTACATGAACAGGGCCTTAAGACTCAATAAAAATTACCTGTTGGCTACACTGGAAAACTTACGCAGTATTCAATGTTATCTAAAATTTCTTAGTAAATGATATAACTGTAAACACTGCATTTTACTTTGCTGAATCTGCTGCCAGCAGAAGCCAAGTGTTCTACTTGTCTGAACTTAAAAGAGGCCATTTTCAGTGTAAGGCTGGCTCTAGAAAGCCAGAAGCTGTTTGCTTTCCAGTGAAAGAGACCAGACATAGAAACAGTACACGTGGATTTTTTAAGGAGCTCTGACTTGTGACCTCCAGAAATTCCTGACTGAGGAATCAGAATGTGTGCGGTTCCAATATGTCAATGACCTCCTTTCAGGACACCCTACCCAGGAGGGCTGCGCGTGAGGCATGGACTGTCTTTTATGACATCTAGAGGTATGTGGCTATAAAATGTCTAAGTGGAAGGCCCAGGTCTTCCAGCAGCAAGTACGTTATCTAAGATTTACTGTCCAGCAGGGGTAGAAGTATCTAGGCATGAAATAAAGGCAGGTCATTAATCGCCTCCCCACCTCCAAGAGCTGAAAGCAGGTTCAGGAATTCTCAGGCCCAGTCGGCTTCTGTCGTCTTTAGATCCCCAACTTTGCCCTCTTAGCTAAGCCCTTGTATGAGGCAACTAAAAGAGGGAGAGCCCTTGGAGTAGGAAGGAAAACAAGAACATGCCTTCTCTCAGCTAAAGATGAGGCTGATAGCTGCACCTGCATTAAAACTGCCAAGTCCTTTATTCTATATGTCTCAGAGAAAAATAAAATGGCTGGGGGTGTGTTAACCCAGCTGATGGGTCCTGGCCAAGGTCTGCACCCTGTTTACAGGCTTAGCCACTACCTCTCTCCTTATGCAAGAAGGTAATAAGCTGACTCTGGGCAGGGTCTCAGAGTGAAAGTACTGCACTCTGTGGTTAATTTAATGGACACTGAGGGACATTTTTGACTCTCTAATGCAACACTCTGAACCAAACCACGCTCCTTCTAGTCAATAGAAGAGAGACTAAGCATGACTGTATAGAAATTATAGGTAATGTGTACTCTAACAGACCTGACTTGTGTGACAGCCCTGGACAGATAAAGACTAGAACTTATATGTAAATGGAAGCAGCTGCGTGACAGCGCAAGGTGAGTGGTGGGCTGGGTATGCAATGGTCACCTTAACAGAGACTGTGGAGGTTAAGCCCCTCCCTCAAGGGACATTGACTCAGAAGGCTGAGCTAATTGCCTTGACTGGAACCTTAGAACTAAGTCAAAGGAAAATTTTAAATGTTCTTCTGACTCTCCAAGTTCACAGGACATTGTACAAGGAGAAAGAACTATTAAATTCTGGAAAAAATGAAGATATTAAGTATCAGCAGGAGATAACTTCAGTTGTTAGAGGCAGTATAGAAACCCCAAGAAGTGGCAGTTATGCACTGTTGTGGACATCAAAGAAATGCTTCCAGCATGGCTAAAGAGAACACTAGGGTTAGTACTGAGGCAAAAAGGGCTGCATCCCACCTTACCAGGTGTCACGAGTAGCTCCCCTCATCCTATGGGTTCTGGAGCTCACCCCTATCTACTCCCAGGAGGAAAAGGATTAGTTAGCAGAGGAGGGGAACCAGGAAACAGAGAGAGGATAAATAAAGATGCCAGATGGGTGAGTAGCAGTCTCCCAAATTCTAAGAGCCATCGTAGTGACAAGAGTATTCAATGAAGTTGCTGGGCCAGTACTTTTACATCTCCCACCTGCCAGCCCTAGCCAAAACTGTCAGTCCACAGTGTGTCACTGGCAGCCAGTTCAACACGTGTCAAGGACCAGCGGTACCCCCAAGAATCCAGTCGTACAGAGCAATGCTCTTTGAGGACTTCCGGTCTTTTGTGTCTGTACCTCTTATCTCTCTGGAAGATCAAGAGGACCAAGTCTAAGTCTAGAATCAGAACCTGGTCCCCCTGAAACCAAGGTAAAAAGAACTTTACACCATAATCCTGACATCCAACATGCCCTGCTCCAGCCACATACTGGGAGCTGGCTGGTCAACGCACGGCTGAAGCCTGAGGAAACTCAAACGGGAACAGTCCCAGAGCTGGTATAAATCTGTGTTCAGTAAATCCCCCTGGCTCACAACCTTAATTTTGACTATAGCAGGCCCATTTGTATCCTGTTACTACTGTTAACTTTCAATCCCTCCATAATTAACAAGTTACTAGCCCTCATCTGATCCAGGATCAATGCGGTTCAAATAATGGTTTTACGGGCACAATATACTCCTCTCAGCTCTGGATTCACTGATGATGGCATAGAGCTACGGCCTGTAGAACCTGCTGAAGACCCATGATTGGATCTTCTATGCACTAAAAAAGGGGGGAATGAAAGGACCAAGCTAACTTCATTTTGTTAAAACTAACTCCATTTTTGTCTCACAGCCTTCACTGGCCCCACTTTGCCTCACAGTCTTCAATTTATAGCTGCATACCAAAGGTGATAGGCAACCTGCTTGCATACCAAAAGTGATAGGCAACCTGCTTCCTCCCCCACCCGTGGCTCCAGTGTGTCTGCCCCGAGCAGATAACGGCCCCCACCCTCTGCCCCAGTAGTAGTAAATCTTTCCCCTAAGCAATCAGCCCAACTCAAACATTGTTTAGCTCCTTAAGCCCATATTTCCCCTCCCCCCACTTTTTCTTTTCTGTATCCTTAAAACTGCTCTTCCCTCTGTGGTAGGGGCTTCTCTGCCCTCCTGCTGTGCCAGGAATGAGAAGCCCAGATTCGAGTCTGTGAATAAACGGCTCTATTGCTTTTGCATTGGACTCAGCTCCTTAGTGGTCTTTGTGGGGGATTTCAAGATCTGGGCACAACAGAGCCACCAAGCCTCACCTCAAATAGAATTTTTGAAAAGAAATTTACAGAGATTTGTAGCTCTGTGTTTCGGCTGGTTCTTTTTTGTGATAGCTAAGCTTTCCTTCTCTGGGCCAGCCATTGTTTCTGATAGAACATTGTTTCCACCTACAATGTCAAGAGTTTTCCACATTATTCCAGCCCAAGGCTGTAGGGACCAGCCTGTAAGGTAGGTGGAGAGGCCAGACGTTACCCTGCTTTCTTTACAGAAGTGAGGGCACCACTCCTTCAGAAGCTACTGTTCCTCTCTGACTTGGCTTTCAGTTGATTTACCTCTATCATAATCATGTGTTCATTTTTCTAGGAACTTAACAAAGCTCCATAACAGAAGAGGAGAAATTATTTGCACTACCACCTCCTTCATCTGTAAAATTTATTTTTTTTAAAACCAAGTGTAAGTTCTCTTTGATTTTCTTCTCTGGCTGCTTCTGATGTTTTTATATATATCAATAAAAACCAAACAAACAAACACTTTCTGGAATGCTTCAGTCTCTTCTTATTTCCGCAGAGAAAGTCCCAGGGCAGCTATGTTATAGGTGCCTTGCAGATCCCAGATGGCGGGAATGTTTCTTAGAGCATCTAGGCTGTGCCAGAAATGATACAGAACATGACACAATTCAGAAATTGGGATGGTCCGGAAAACAGGGAGGTGCACAGTTCAAAGCTACAGTTTCAAAACTTCAGAAAATAAATAAAAGAGCCTTTCTTTCTAACACAGTCTCAAGTGACCCTTCTCTCATCCCAGATAAAACACTAATATGAGCTAATCCAGTTGGTTTAAAGGGAGAGGCAGGCCAGGTGCAGGGGCTCACAAGGACATAATCCCAGCACTTTGGGAGACAGGTGGGAGTATCACCTGAGGTCAGGAATTTGAAACAGGCCTGAGCAACATAACCCAGTCTCTACAAAAAAATTAAAAAATCAACTGGGCTTGGTGCTGTGCTCCTGAAGTCCCAGCTACTCAGGAGGCAGGAGGATCATTTGAGCCCAGTAATTTGAGGTTGCAGTGAGCTATGGTGCCACCACTGCACTCTAGCCCAGGCAACAGAGTGAGACTGTGTCTCAATCAGTCAATAAAATATACTGAGAGGCAGTATTGTTCACCTTGACTGCACACCCCCCTGATTCACTCTGGAAGTTACTTGCAGCGTGGGAGGGCAGATCCAGCCTCAGGCACCTGCATCTCTCCCTGCTCTGAGGCTTTACCTAGGCCCAGGGGCATAACTATGCCTTAGGGGGCAGGCTGGACATGGGGGAAGAGATGGGCTCAGTGTCTGTGTGAGACCCTTGGGACTATCCTTTAACCAATGAGGCATGGGAGTTGGTGGATAAACATGATCATTTCCTTACACCTCAGTGGAACAAATATGAAGTATTTTCTATAAGTGTCTCAAGCATTTCCTAACTGCTTACAGTCTGTCAATGTAGCCTTTATTACTTTTTCACCTTGTATATCTCAGATCCTGAGGCTGGATCTGCCCTCCCACGCTGCAAGTAACTTCCTCATTCCTTCTCATGCTGCCTAGAATCAACTCTTAAATAAGCTCTGTGTACCTAAATCCTTGTCTTGGGGACTGCTATGCGAAGAACCCAATTAAGAAGATGGTGCGATGGTACGGAGTTTGTTCATTAGAGTTAGATGGCCTAGACCTGCATTGGCCAGCATGCCAGCTGGTAGCCATGAGTGATTCCTCAAACATAAGCATACATTAAATAAAATTAAACGAAAAATTCATTTTCTAGGTGGCGCCCATAGCTCAGTGGGTAGAGTGCCGACCAAATACACTGAGGCTCGCAGTTTGAAACCCCGCCTGGGCCAACTAAAACAACAATGACAACTACAAACAAAAAGTAGCTGGGCATCGTGGCAGGCACCTGTAGTCCCAGCTACTTGGGAGGCTGAGGCAAAAGAATCGCTTAAGCCCAGGAGTTTGAGGTTGCTGTGGCTGTGATGTCACCGCACTCTACCAAGGGTGACAAAGTGAGACTCTTGTCTCAAAAAAAAATTCATTTTCTAGTTAAAGTAGCCATATTTTATAAGCTCAAATAGCACATATAGCTAGTGACTATGGGATTAAACAATACAGATACAGAATATTTTCATTATTGCAGAAAATTCTATTGGAGAGTGTTGGCCTAGATTGATTAAAATTGGCCTCTTCTCATTCAAAACTTCAGGCAACTTACTATCTGCTTTGAGACTCAGTTTGCATATCACGTTTGTAAAATTGAGCTGTGGTAAGTATTGAATAAGATAATTTCTTTAAAGCATTTAGAAAGCACATAAGTGTTCAATAAATATATGGAAGAATGAGAGAGGGAGGGTAGAGCTCTAAGTTTTCCAAGGATTTGGAGCAGTGTATAAAAACTGTGAGCATAAGACATCACACTAGGCAAGTGATTTCCTTTCATTGGCCTCACTTCCTTTCTTGTTAGGGCATATTGGCAGAATTCATGAATCTTCACATTTTCCTATTAGGGTGATTTTTTTTCACTGGCTTCATCTTCATTTATTTATCCATTTGTCCAGTATTGATGGACCTCCTGTCTTCCAGGCACTGTACTGAGAGCATTATAGTAACAGTGAAGAAGACGCAGTCCCTGTCATTGCACATCTTAAAATTCCAGAGAAAGAAGCAGACAAGAAGTATATACACTAACTGGCTTATGGTACCTCCTGAGATAACCCCTCAGGCTGGCCTTCAGGAAATTTCCTAAAAGGAGTGACTGAAGTTCAAGGGATTAGAGAGCTTTAGTCTGGTGAACAACGGGGAGGGTGCTTCAGGATGGAGACATCTTTTGGAGCTTCATTTTATACTCTGTGTTCTCATGTAGTAAATTAGATTTTAGACTGGCTGGGTGAAAGACTAAGGAATATGGCAAAAATAGGGGGAAAAGGAAAGAGAAAACAAGAATAAAGGGGATTGGTGGTTGCTGTCCTTCCTGAGAGCCAGGCAAAGTCCCAGTTGCTACGTTGGGCTTCTCTAACCAAAGACTATGAACCACCTACAACAAGGAAAGTGGGTGGGAGAATTACTTATAAAAATACTGATCCCTGGCCCCAACATATAACTATTGAATCAGAGCCTCTGGAAAGGATGGCCCAAAGGGATTCTGTTGCACACCTATGTTGAAGAACCACTACTGCAACTGCTTACTTTCTAAAGAAGCAGGACATTTGAGACAGAATGTTCCTTTAATTTTGATGTTCATGTCTAAAACAAGACAATAATTTTGAAGGTGCTGAACTTCATGGGTTCCAACTGCCATGGGAGTTTAGGTTCTGTTCTTCAAGGGAACTTCCTTCCTACAGTGAAATTTGGTGCCATTTTTTTTTCTTTCAATCCACCAACCTCTGCAGTCCTTTTTGTAATGTTCTGCACTTGGCTTTTACTGTCTTTATCATATACCTCCAAACTTCTTGCTGACAGAATGCCATTGTCTTTGTTTCTACCATTATATCCTGTTGTGTGCTTTCAGGCTTTCCTGCTGACCTTGAATCCAGCTGTGTCTTCCTTGGGTTAATGATGTCCCTTAGTCTCTCCTTTCTCTTTCTGACTTTGACCTGTCACTCTGCTTTAAACTTGGCTCCCCAAATTTTCTGTAGGTTGTAGTGAGAATTTCTCTTGGACCCAATGTAGTTTTGGCAAAGGTGACATTTTTAGATACTTTAAAATCCCTTTTCTTCTGGGCAGTTTATATCATGGTTTTGAGGTATCTGTAGGGGATTGATTCTAAGACCCCCCAAGGACACCGAAATCCTTGCAGACTTAAATCCCTGACATAAAATGGTGTCAACTTCATAGACTCATTGAAAAAAAAAAAAGAAAGAAATTGGCATAATATCTGCATATAACCTCCTGTATATTTTAAATCATCTCTAGATTACATATATTTATGATACCAAATGCAATGTAATGCTATAAAATAGTTGTTATACTCTATTGTTTTCTATTTGTATTATTTTTTATTATTGTATTGTTACATATTTTTATTATTTTTATTTATTTTTTATTTTTTTGTAGAGACAGAGTTTCACTTTATGGCCCTCAGTAGAGTGCCGTGGCCTCACACAGCTCACAGCAACCTCCAACTCCTGGGCTTAAGCGATTCTCTTGCCTCAGCCTCCCGAGTAGCTGGGACTACAGGCGCCCGCCACAACGCCCGGCTATTTTTTGGTTGCAGTTTGGCCGGGGCCGGTTTTGAACCCACCACCCTCGGCATATGGGGCCGGCGCCCTACCGACTGAGCCACAGGCGCCGCCCTGTATTGTTATATTTTATTGTTTATTTTCCTAGATTTCTTTTTTGAGACAGAGTTTTACTATATTGCCCCCAATAAGAGTGCCAGGGCAGGGCGGTGCCTGTGGCTCAGTGGGTAGGGCGCCGGCCCCATATACTGAGGGTGGAGGGTTCAAACCCAGCCCCGGTGAACTGCAACAAAAAAAAAAAAAAAAGAATGCCGGGGCATCATAGCTCACAGCAACCTCAAACACTTGGGCTTAAGCAATTCTCTTGCCTCAGCCTCCCAGGTAGCTGGGACTACAGGCACCCACCATAATGCTGGGCTATTTTTGTTGTTGTTGTTGCAGTTGTCGTTGTTTTAGCAGGTTCGAACCTGCCAGCCTCAGTGTATGTGGCTGGTGCTGTAACCACTGTGCTATGGGCACCGAGCCAGCCCAGATATTTTTGAGAACTTCTTTTGGAGGTTCTAGCAGGGAGTGCAGCTACTCATATACCCTTGATCAAAGACAGTCCTCTTCTATCGGGAAGGTCATCCTCTTAGACCCAGTGTGCAGCTTTGGGAAGGAGGCATAAGCATCCATGAAGGGGACACCCGCCTAGCCAGCCAGATTACCTGAATCAACCTTGGTAATCAATGAGATGACAGAAGTTGCAGCCAGATTGCCCTCACCTTCTCCCAAATATTTTTGATTCAAGATTGCTTGAATCCTCAAATGTGGAACCCACAGAGACGGAAGGCCTAACTCAAATAAGTTGTTGAGAAATGCCATCAAACTTAATCATTTTAATGCATTATGGAAGAGGGAAAAATAACATTAGCACAATGGTTGCTTCCAGGACTTAGCAATTATGATTGAACTGCAATAAACATTCTGGTGCAAACATCTTTGTGGTAAAATGATTTTTGTTCTTCAGGGTAATGGGATTGCCAGATTGAATGGAAGGTCAACTTTTAGTTCCTTGAGAACTCTCCATACTTCTTTCCATAAAGGTTGTATTAGTTTGCAATCCCACCAGCAGTATAGACATATTCTAAAAGGGCACATATGTTGTAAGAAGGAAAAAATGTTACCTTTAAATATATAATGTTAATCTTTCCCTTCCAGCCCAAGTGGCTGCTTCCTAATCTAATCTTTTAACTTGTTCAAAACTGGGTAAGTGTTTTATTTATTCTTGTGGCCGTATTCAGCTTTCAAGGTAAGGAGTCAGGCTCTTGCCATTTGAACCCCTTACAAATACTTCTCCACTTTCTCACGTTTATAATTTTTCTAGCCTATCTCTGCATCTTCCCATGCAAATTCCAGAAATCTGTCATCATTAAAAAAGAAATAACCAAGAAAACCTAAAAATACCCTTTATTTCATCACTGTATTAGTGATTTCCATTGCTGACATGTGGCAGAATGAACTCAAATATGTAATTTACGAAAATTAGGGTTTGTTTCTTAAACAATTCTACTCAGCTCTGCTGGTTATAATGAGTTTGTATTTGTAAAATGGTTTTATGCTTAAATGAAAAGGTAATGATAAACAACCACTGGAATTGCTAGATGCACTGTCCCTTTGCTCAGTTTCTTGACATGACTTTTCGGCAAATCCAGGGCCCCTGGAGAAGTCACTGTGGATATGAAAATGAGCATATTATTTCACTGTTAACATGCACTGCTAAGATGAAAGAGAAGGCATATGGGCCTACTGATGTTTTTATTTTCCTTTCTGCAAAGATTAACTGAATAAGAAACAATGTAAGCAAGGTATTCTAAATGCAAAGCTTGACCACAGAGTTTTAGAACTTAATGCTTCAGATGTGTGCAAAGTTTTTGAGACGTGCTACAATGTCAGCTTCCAGCTCAATTAAGATGATGTCATGTATGGCCTTCATAATAGGGAAATTGATGTACACTAGGTAAATACTAAAGAAAAAAGATGCAAAAAGGTTCCATAGTCAAATAATGAAGGCATGATAGAAAACAAACCACTGGAAGGAACCTCAAGCACTTGACAATGCATCTCATTGGCAAAATAGGCACCATAATAATCCCCTTTTCACAAATAAAGGAATTGAGACTGTTAAGTAACTGGCCCAAGGTGATGGAGATTTTAAATTACTGAGTCAAAGGTGTTTATCTGACGTCTACTTCTGTGTGGTAATCTAATACCAGAAAGTACAGAATGATTTAGATAGTGTTATCATTTATGGCCACAGTTACTTTTCAAGCAGTTCACAACTACAATTTTGACAAAGAAAAAGTGTAGAATAGCAGCTGTTCATACATCCTCAGCCAATGCTTCTTCATGTCCCAGCTGATCTGTCTAAATGACTGATAGAAACTGGGTTTTGCACCTGTGTGTCAAGGCTCTTTGAAAGCAGAATTTAGTCATCACTTCCATCTATGATTTGTCAGCTTTTTGTGTTACATTTAGGAATCCAATGGATAGCAGAGTAACTTGTCCTTATCTTTGGATTTACCAGTTAAGTTTTTGAAAGAGTTCACTACTATGATTTGGTTTGTCTGATTTTTTAGTTTTCAAACTAAGATCTAGACCCCATCTTCAGTGATTTTGATCCAGAGGTTTAGGGTAAAGTCCAGGAGTCTGAATTTTGAAGCTCTGAAACAAAATATAATGGTTACTTGGCCACTACCTCCATCTTCTTTTAGGAAGTAACCATTTTAGATTCTTTTAATATTTTTATTTTGCATTTGTATTTCCATAATTCTCCACTGCTATTGAGATAAGTTACAAAGTGTTAGGGACCTTCTAACTCATACCTCAGGTTGGCTCTGGTGTTTCATATTTGATATCAAACATTTATTAACTCCCCACTATGTGTGAAATCTTTACTGATCATTATCTCTTAGCTCCCAAAGAACTAGGTATTTCCTCAGGTCACAGGCATATGAGGGGAGAGAGGTTAGAATCTAATCCAGTTTGACTGAAAACTTAGTTCTTGTCCCAGGAAATCACAGTGCAGAATTCTGGTAGAATCCAGGTTCCCTATCCTCAAAAAGCTTCCTATTTGTGGGGGAAAAGGGTAGGAATTAGGGAGACGTCTGAGGGGGAATTTAGCAAGCACAACTCATTCCACCATGTGTTTATTGAGTACTTCCTCTATTCCAGGCACTGGAGACACCATATAAATGGTTATTTTTCCCCTCCTTCTGCTTCCTCTCCCTCACCCTCTTGCTTTAGGGAAGATGGAAAGAGCAAATGTAGGTAAGACATTGAAGAACTGCTGATGAAAAGATTTGGGCCCCTTACCTGAGGACCACATGAGACAGGAAAACTCATACGACACCATCCATACTGGAAAGCTCCCAGTTACTCACCAGTAAATAATGAACCAACCAAAGTTTGTCAAATGTACTTGAACAACAAATGGAAAGCTTTTCCCCACTCCGTTTCCCAAAATCCCACCTTAATAGAAAAATCCCATCCCAAAAGAACACTGATCAACCAAAGTGCTTCTTAAGGGTCTCTCCTTTAACTCTATAAAACAAACACTCCTTTCAAACTCTTTCTAGTCTCTTTTGGAATAGATGTGATAGCAGCCAACTCCCTGAACATAGTAATGTCTGAATAAACAGCCTTTGATTAATGCTATACATGGTCTTCCTACTTCTGGCAACATGTTCAAAGCTCTCACCAATGTTATGTATTCGCTCTCAACTATTAACAAGAGTCTCTGCTCCATCCTGACTAGATGGCAGACCCAGTAGGAGTAATGATGAGTAAGGTGGAAACTCAAATCCACTCCTGCCAAAAGGAGGGTGTGGAAAAGATTGGTTAGCTTTGGGAAATCTGATCCCAAGCTGCATGACCTGGGCTTGTTACACGACCTTTAAATCATGAAAGAAGCCATGACTTCTGACATAAGTGAATAAAAGTATAAAGAAACTGGTTAGCCAGTGTGGTGGTGCTTGCCCGTAGTCCCAGCTACTTGGAAGGCTGACTCTAAGACTGCTTGAGTCCAGGAGTTCAAGGCTGCAATGAACTATGATTATAGCACTGATTGTACTGTAGCCTGGGTGACAGAGTAACCTGTCTCAGAGAAAAAACAAAAGTAAACAAATAAAAGTTAAAAAAAATGGGGAGTAAACGAGAACGTGAAGCTCTTTCAGAGTCGAATACAAATTAATAAATGTAGAAAGATGATGGAGATGGAGACCATCATCATTTTGCAAGGGATGCTAAATCTCATGGGGCAAATGTTGATTAGAAACGGCCTATAAACCAATGTATCTATATCTATTAAGAATGGAAAATGGGCCAACATGTAAATAATTGGTGAATCTGTGTAAAGGACATTTAGCGATTTGGGGGTAATACTGCAACTTTTCTGTAAATATGAAATTATATTAAAATAAAAAATTCAATGGGCGGCGCCTGTGGCTCAGTCGGTAGGGCGCCGGCCCCATATACCGAGGGTGGCGGGTTCAAGCCCAGCCCCGGCTGATCTGCAACCAAAAAAAAAAGTAGCCGGGCGTTGTGGCGGACGCCTGTAGTCCCAGCTGCTCGGGAGGCTGAGGCAAGAGAATCGCTTGGGTCTAGGAGTTGGAGGTTGCTGTGAGCTGTGTGATGCCACGGCACTCTACTGAGGGCCATAAAGTGAGACTCTGTCTCTACAAAAAAAAAAAATAAATAAATAATTAAAAAAAAAAAATAAAAAATTCAAAAAGAAAGAGAAAAGGAAGGAAATTAGTAGCAACAGTCGTCTACTTGTATTACAATTATACCTTTTCTTCATGATCATATACTCAGGAATGAGTAAAGTTAAATAAAAGTCTAAAACAGTTTTTGTTGGGGATTGGAGACAGAATGATTTTAATCTCATCTTTACTCCTTACCAGATCTGTGACGTTTGGCAAGTTACTTACTCTTTCTGTGCCTCAGTTTCCTCTTCTGCAAAATGGTGGTTTTTATACTTGTGCCTACTTAAAAGGTTGCTCCGAGAACGGTACCAGATAAAATTATAGATGAGAATGAAGCTTGTGAATCGACCATTATTATGTGTTATCAATGAACGATTTGATTTTCTTGAAAAAAAAAAAAGGTTGCTCTGAAGGTTAAACGACTTTGTATTTGTCAAGAGTTTAGCACACACCCAGTATGTTTACTATTACTGTTTTTGTATTACATGTACGGTGCTTAGAATCATGTCAGCTCCAAATAAATATCTGCTCTTACTGTGATTACTGGGCTGAAAATCTGTCAAGTTTTGTATTGATCTGAGGATAAGGGTAAAACAACCCCCCTACAACTCATTAAGGGATCGAGGCTTTACGGAGGTCACCAGACCCTCCTGACCCCCGGGACTGAAGTGGCTCCTTCCCTGTCTCCTTACTCCTTTCAGTTTCAGCTCCAACACGACTTCCCCAGCCGGGCCCTGGTGACCCCAGGATCAGCTCCGTGAGCCCAACCTTCCAGCATTGCCACAGTGATAAACAGATTATCCGCTCTGCTGTCAGTTCTACCGGGCAGGTTAGCCCCAAGAGCGCGCGGCTGCGGGTCAGTTTCTGCTCATACTCGTAACGCGGGCTCAGGCCGCCGCGAAACAGGAAGCCGGGGCGAGGCGCGGGTCCAAGGCCTCACGGCCAGGAAGCGCATGCGTCCCCAGGGCCGGCCGCCCCAGTGCAGGGGGAGGTCCGGGCCCGCCTCCTTCTCCTCGCCCTCGTCCTCCTCCTCCGCCCCCTGTCCGCTCGCTCCGTCTCCCCCGCGTTGGGTTTCCTGGTTAAGATGGCGTCCCCCGCGGCTGCACGGGCAGGGAGGCTTCTGCGAGACGTGGCGCTCAGGCCCGCGTTCCTGGCCGCCGGGTTCCAGGTGAGCGCGGCCCGGGCAGCGGCGTCCATCTCCCGGGCTCAGTCCGCCCTCCCGCTTCCCTCCTGGTCTCTGTGCGCCGCCGCTGGGCACCCCACCGCCGGGGTGACGCGTGGTGCTGCGCTGAGGCACAAGAGGGACCCCCAGCCTTCCCCGCCGGGGTGTGGGGCCCAGGGCCGTGGGGTGGGGTCGGCAGCCTGGGCGCCCCGGAGTGTGAACGACCCAGCTCCGGAGTCGCCGCCGTCGGCCCCCAGTTCACCAACTTGCTCCGAATGCAAGTTTAAGAAAAGTTTCTCGGACCGGCCTTAGGCTCTGGAAGTTTTATTGTCAGTTTTGCTAGTTCTGCCTTTGAAACGACTTTGACCCTCCGCACATTATTTTCGGCCACGTGATAAACATGCCTAGAAACTCAGCCCATCCCAGGGAGTATTAGTGAGTGAACTTTCTGCAGACCACCTGTTTTTGCAGACCTTAGGGTGCCTGAAGGACAAAATTTTCAAGGAAAAATCGTCACTAAAACACAGCAGACCTTCTTTGGCCCTTGCCCATGTTTTCCTTGTTCATGAAGAATAAAACCGAGGAGGAGTAGTGGTGGACACGGAATAGCTAGCTATTGGAACCTGGCCTCCAGTAGATTTTACTTTTTGTAGATGGCAAGCTTTAGAGTATTTAGCAGGCCTTTGGGGAAGTTTTGAGTTAGTAATGAGTAGGACTTTACTTCTCAACAACTGGGCTTGTGAGTCTTTGTAGGTGATCTCTGGTTTTAAAGAAAGGACAATCTGGCACTCAGCCACAGCAGAGCAATGACCTTGCCTATTTCCCCATTTTTAATTGATGAAAGGCAAATTATCACTCATGCAGTTTTAAGCATGATATGCAGTGGATACTTTTTTAGGAAACTAAAAAAAGCTATAAATCATTTTTTGAGTTAGACTAAGTTTTGGTTAATTAAGACATCTGTGAGGGTTTTACTCCTCTCATTTCCTGACTTCCCATTTCTCTGTTACTGTTAATGTAAATTTAAAAGGTGGTAATACTTAATACTGTAATATCCTTAGTAGGCACTTGATAGTATGTTGGGCTAGCAAAAGGAATGGCAGTTTGTCTAATTAAAGATCACTAATAACTTCTTTTTTCTTTCTTTTTGTAGAGACAGAGTTTCACTTTATTGCCCTTGGTAGAGTGCTGTGGCGTCACACAGCTCACAGCAACCTCCAACTCCTGGGCTTAGGTGATTCTGCTGCCTCAGCCTCCCGAGTAGCTGGGACTACAGGTGCCCACCACATGGCCTGGCTATTTTTTTTGTTGCAGTTTGGGCGGGGCTGGGTTTGAACCCGCCACCCTCGGTATATGGGGCCGGCGCCCTGCTCACTGAGCCACAGGCGCCGCCCAGATCACTAATAACTTTTAATAGAGTAAGGAGAGTACCTCCAGGAGATCTAGTCCTATTCATTGTTTAATGAATAAGAAAACAAGAACTAGGGGCTAACTAGGAGTGTAGACTTGAATTGATGAGAAACATGGTGCACAGGGCAGTGATAATGCAAGAAAAGAAAAGAATTGTACAGAGAAACCTAAAATGCAGAGGGCTCAGCTGAGGAATGTGAAGACTTCTTGCCTAACAAAGAAATAGGAGCTTCAACAGGACACTCAAGATAATGAGGTTGGGGATAGGGCGGCGCCTGTGGCTCAAGGAGTAGGGCTCCGGTCCCATATGCCAGAGGTGGCGGGTTCAAACCCAGCCCCGGCCAAAAACCACAAAAAAAAAAAGCTAATGAGGTTGGGGATAGATACCCATGTTATGCAAGAAGATAAAGTAGAAGTCTGTTGGGCCTCGCTCCATTTGGTTGCTGTGATTTACATACTCGTCGATGACGTGGTATGCTGTGAACACAAGGCTTAGAAGATGAAAATAATGTTTTAAAAGATAGGAATCATAGACAGTGTCCAAAAACTGGAAATAGACATTAGTAAGTATTGAGTCCAACCAGCTCATTTCACAGGTAGAGAAACTGAGGTCTCAAGAAGTTCAGTGACTTATTCAAGGTAACAGTGGGAGTTTGAGCAGATTCCATAGTAAAGTTTTTTCTTTAAATTTCCATTATACCAGGCCTGGTAAGTGTAGGTTTCTGTCTGAAAACATGTTATGGCAGCATGCAAATGAATCTGCATACCAGTAGTAGTTAGATAACATCCAACATCCGTGTCATTAGCCCAATGGATACCTCCCCCCCCACCCATGAACATCTTAGAATTGGCAATAAAAATAGGTGAGTATTGTTGCTGACTTGTAAGAAGCTTTTATTAAAATTCTTGGGCGCTTCTTGGTGTCTGCTTCATGTGAGTCTGAATTGATATTAATTATGCCAACCTAGGCAAGGTAGACATTATAATTGAACATGGCCCACTTTTCCCACCAAACTTAAGAGTCCTCAACAAATGTCTCAGAAATCTGTTGCTACTCTTGGCCCAGACCTACTTTAGACCAGGCCTTGTGAAAAACTGATGGGTATATGGAAATAAAAGACCCAGTTTCTGCTTTGAGAAGTGACTTTGGTCCCACAGAGGTACCCATAGAATGACTTTTTATCTACCTGCTCCATGTGGTTAAATTTAACATACATTGCTGATGCTTACTGAAGGTTTTTTATTTTGTTTTGTTTGTTTTGACCTCTGCTCTTAGGTCACTTTTTGACTTTTGATTTATATCCTTAAAGGATATCCTTTAGCTGTTTCTTATTTTTATATATTTTTTATTCGGCTTGTATCATCTGGCAGGACTGTTCCAGACCCTGGGGTTTAGGAATAGTGAAGAAAGCAGGTAGAGCTCTTGGCCATGTGATACTGTATATGTAGGTAATAATTATGATTTTAACCAGTGACAGATACTATGAAAATGAAGTAGGTGACCAGGTTTGGTGGCTCACATCTATAATCCTAGCACACTGGGAGGCCCAGGTGGGTGGATTGCTTGAGCTCAGGAGTTCCAGATTAGCCTGAGCAAGAGACCCTGTCCCTACTACAAAAAAAAAAAAAAGAAAAGAAAAACTGAGGCATGACGTTTGCTTGAGCCCAAGAGCTTCAGGTTACTATGAGCTATGATGCCATGGCACTCTACTCAGGGTGACAGAGTGAGACTATCTCAAAAACAAAACAAAACAGGTTTATGAGATAGAGAATGAATATCTTAGCAGGAAGGTGGGATGATCAGAGAAAACCTATTTGACACTTTTTTTTTTTTTGCTTGTTTTGGTTTAAGGTTTTTAATCGAAACATACTTACTGAAAAATGTGCAATTATAAATGAATAGCTCGATGAATGATCATAAACTGAGCATGCACTGAGGTGATCAGATACAGAAACTCATTATTCCACAGCAATCCAGAGGCTCTCTGTCCACCCTGCAAAGGGTAACCCCCCTGATTTATATTAATAATAGCATACATTGGTTTTAGTCCTTTCCCCTCTTTATATAAATGAGTTATACAATATGTACATGCATACTCAATGTTATGTTTGTGAGATCCTGAAGGTGATTTTTTTGACATGTGAGCTGAGATGTGAATGATGAAAAGCAGCCAGCCAAGTGTGACTTGAGAACATTTGATAGGCAGAGTAGACAGCATGTGCAAAGGGCCTGTGGTGGGAGTGAGCTAGGCATGTCTAGGCAGGACAGGGAGAGACTGGTGGTAGACATGGTCCAAGAGGTGGACAGGAGCCAAATCACTTGGAAGCCTAGACCTGCAGGGTCTGGTAAGGACCTTTTAAGGGCTTAGAATGGTTATTAAGCGACTTGCCTCAGATTATACAGTTAGTAAAAGGCAGCTGGGTCTGAATTCCCAGTCCTGGCTACTAAAGCCCAGGAATGTAATTACAGAACTGTACATACTCCCTGTTATAAATCTAGGCTCTACTGGCTTTGAAACTTTTAAGGGAGTGGTCGGTGTTTAGTGAACTTAGTACTCCAGTAAAAGCCTAGCTATTGTCTGTAATCTTTCCAAAGACCCATATCCTGGGGGATAGGGCCTATATTGCTGTGTCCAGATAGTTAGCCAGGTGAGCAGGGTGCTGTGATGCTTGGAGACGAAGGCTGCCACTGTAATGGGCATAGAGGTGGACACATACTGTGGACCTAAGAGGAAATATTGACTGAGAGCATGGAGTTGGAAATGGTAACTAAATGGAAATGTCCTAAAAAGTAATTGGAAACTAAGCGGAAATGTCCAAAAAAGTAATTCTATGCTTTTTAGGACATTTCCATTCTCCCAGTTGGGTGAAGTTCATGGAGCTGTTCAGTTGTCAGAGAAGCACTGTCTCTCGGGCCCCCAACTTCAGAAGCTCAGAGCTTCTGTCCAGGAACTCAGAGAGGAAAGTATATTGTCAAAGGAAACTGCTGAAACACAGCCCCTGGTGTCTTATACTTCAAAAAGAATGGCCCTAGCTTAATTTTCTGCTCTTTCTAGAAGTGGGAGAAGAATGATGGATGCCATATGTGCAAGTTCTTATCAGCTAAATGAGGCTGTGGAGGCTGCATTGGAAATTGTGACTTACCTTTAGCTGCCTTCTTGACTAGGAGAATAAATATCTGGCTTCTTTCTTTCTTCTTCTTTTTCTTTTCTTCTTCTTTTTTTTTTTAGATGAAGTACAGCTGCAATTTCTGCTGTTAGAAAAGGAATCCATCTCAAATAATTTAGATACCAATCTGTTGACCTCCTGTGTGGAGAAGACCTTTAAGTGATAGCTTGTGTCCCCACATTGGTTTTGTTTACTGTAAATGAAGCGTTCCTTTTAGGAGTAAGTGATTGAGTACACAGACCCACAGCAGTGAGAACTTTGCTGCCCTTGTACCCTGGCCGATTTCTGCAGGCATGAAACCCAGAACATCACTGAAATAATGGCATATTGGGGGAGGAAAAGGAAACAGCATAAATAACCTCAGATCATTTGTCCTTCAACTCTCTTTACTACACAGTCTGGAACTGTTTTTACTTGATGGAAAAGAACTAGAGATATTTATACCTGTTTGATCAAATGATAAAATCAATATACTAATGTTATTTGGAAATTAATACTGTTAGTCCTGTGAAGAAGGTCGGGGTGATGGAGAAGGCATTCTTAGTAAATGGACTGCATGCGGGAGCAGAGGAGAGAGAGCCCAAGGAGAGGTTAGTTGCTGTGGTGTGGAGGCCAGATGCAGTGGGTAGCAGAAGTTGAGGGAGGGTGTTGCTCTTTTAGGTAGGTAAGGAAGGATGAATAGAGCTGCAGAAAGCCCAGAATGTGCCAGGGAATAATATAACTCCATAACTTAAAATCAAGCAAATATCATTTATTGAGCAAGTATTTTCTGAATGCTTTCTGTATTCCCAGTGCTAACTAAGTTCCCCAAAGGCAGAGGTCATGTTGATTTAGGTCTTCAGTGTAGAGCTAGTCCTTAAAGAGATAGATGCACTTAATCAACATTATTGAATGAAAGCCAAGAGAAAGAAGATACCTAGTCCCTACTCTCAGGGACTCTTAAGACTCTTAAGAGTCTGGTCCTAACTCAGAATTGGCCTGTACAGCAATAGTGGGTGCTGCAGTTGACGTGTGTTCTTCGTCTTTTAAGCCCCCATGCTTGTTCCCACATCTGCTGCTTGCTGTCCCCTGTGTCTGAAGCACAAATGCCCCATCTCTGCCTGGTTTCTCCCTTCATTCAGCTTTCTTATTCAGTGTTAATTTCTTTAGGCCTGTCTCTCCCTAGTCATCTTCCCTAACTCCCTCTCTGTCCAGGGATTAGTCTCTGCCCCTTGTCTGGTTTATTGTGCTTCGTAACACTTGGCTCTACATGGCCTTGTTTGTTTATTGTATCTTCCTCTCTTTCCCACAAATGTGAGGATGTAAACTCCACTGGGCAAAGAGTTTGCTTACGCTCTGCTCTTTCCCCAGCTGGCCTGACTAGGTATTCAGTCAGCATTTGCAGTCTAAATGAGTAAGTGGGGTTCATAGAGAAGGAAGAGGCAGATAAGGAACAGGACTTGAGGGACGATGGGGCTAATTTAGGCAAGTGAGGAAGGAAGGAAGGAAGGGTCTGCAGCAAGTGTAGTGAAAGGGTTTTCATAGTAATAATGGGCTGTTCATTGAGCATGTAGTATGTGATGGGCTCTGTACCAAGGAATATCTGCACATTATTTCTTTAACCATTGTGACATTACTACGAGGGAGATTGCACTGTCTCCATGTTTCATAAGTAGTCAGAAGCAGAAAGGTTGCATAGTCACTTGCTTAACTTTACTGTGCCAGGCAGTCACCTGTCTCCCTGGCTGATAAAACCATTTTACTGTTAAGTCATTATGCTGTATAGATGAAGGGTTCTATGTAAGCTGAACCATGCAGGTAAACTGTGACTTACATTCCCCCATCTATCTCTTTGCTCTTAAGTGATAGTCACTGGTGGTCATTTGGACTCTTTCTGATGTGGATGTACTGACCAGCTCTGCACAGTGCCTGACTCCTTTCTTTGATTATGGGTTTTGGAAAACAGAGTAGCAATGAGTTAAGGGCATAAGTTCTGGGTTCAGATTCAACTGAATTCAAATTCTGGATCCTCCAGGTTGCAGAGTTATTGAATCAGACTGAGCCTTAATATACTGTTCTTTGAAAAGGGAGTAGATCTCAGATGGTTATAAAGATTAGATGATTCCTGAGATGTTTGGCATTATGCCTAGATGGTGGGCTTACCATTATTGTTTCTCTTGAAGTGATTTGAAGCTAAATTTACTTGCCTTTTTTTTAAGGCTTTGTAGAGCTAGAATAATTTTCCTTGCCCAGATTCAATAAGCTTTATAATGTGCTGCCATCTCAGGGTTAGTGGGGCTTTGTGTGTCCATCTATTTTATTTCACTTAATCCTTGCAATAACTGTGTGGGACAGGAATGATTATCTCCAGATCACATTTGGGAACTTGAGGCTCGGTGAGCTCAAGGCCTGCCTCCTGGGCTGGATCCCACAGATATGGGGAAGTTCTGGTGAAGCCCAGCATGGCGGTGAGAAAGGTCACATGGGGAGCTTCTTTGCACCAAGTTGTTGTTATTCCAGAAAGTTGGCACATCTCAGTGTTGACTCACTAGTGATGGCTTCTGGATGTCGTGTGTGTCAAAGATTTGAGGCAACAGAACACCTAAAGAAGAGACTGTAGCTACAACATGTACCAAAGGCCAATGGGGACTTGTTCTTCACTATCTGCCTAGCACAAAGCACTGTCCTCAGGGTTTCAGGAGTACTGGAGAAATTGTGAGATTTCATTGCCTTGGCAGAGTGTGCTTTGGGGGTGATAATGAAGGCTGCAGTTTCCTGGCATTTTGAATTCAGACTTTGATCAGTGTGCTGAGAATGTGGTTAGCTTTCACTCTTTCTAGAAATGATTCCAAAAAAATAGCACCTAAACACTAGCCATTGAAAGCACAGGTTTCTGGCCTGGTGCCGCGGCTCACTCCTGTAATTTTAGCACTCTGGGAGGCCAAGACAGGCAGATTGCTTGAGCTCATCAGTTTGAGACCAGCCTGGGCAAGGGTGAGATCCCGTCCCTACTAAAAATAGAAAGATTAACCAGGCGTTGTGGTGAGTACTTGTAGCCTCAGCAGGAGGGTCACTTGAACCGGTTAGTTTGAAGTTGCTGCCCGATACCAGCCCATAGTAATTCCATGGCACTGTAGTCTGGTGACAAAACGGGACCCTGTCTATGGAAAAAAAAAAAAAAAGCACAGATTTCTAACATTTACTCTAACTGGGTATAGTATATGAATTGATACTGGAGATATGGCAATGTGCAAGAAATAGGTTTGTGCAAGTTTGGTGGGAGATGGGGGTCTAATGTCCCCTTTCCTACCCCTGTCCTTTTCTCCCCCCTCTTGCTCCATTTCCATTTCTGGGCTGCCTTCATCATAGGGATGTGGCTTTATGGCACTGAGGATATTCAGGAGGGCTGCCCTGTAGAGTTTGAGGTGAGAGATGAGATTCAGATGTCCACAGGGGCAGAGTTCTGCAGATCCTTCTGAGCCTGTTGCTGGATGATGTGAGCCATTAAAGGGTTTTAGACAGTGAAGTGGCAATGGCAGTTTTATACCTTAGAGCACTTTTTCTTGGTATAGCATGATGAGGGCTGGAGGAATGCAAGAACACTGATCATTTGTGAGACTTTTGCACTGATTCAGTACTGTGAGTAATTATGCCACGGTGGTAGGTATATCCCAGCACTGAATCAGATAGCCTGAGTGTAAGGATTGCCTTTAACCCCAGAGCTTGGTGATCTTGTGACAATCACTTACATTTTTTGTTATGAAATACATTTTTTCCTCACATTTCATCATCTCTGAAAGCCGAATGTATTTTATAATTTTGTCATAGATTGATTGGTTGGTTGGTTGCCCATACTCCCCCAGACATAAAATACATAAAATGGGAGAGGATGGGGGCTGGATCAAAATTAGGGTAGCTACATACTTTATCGTCCAGCCTGGGACACTTTTGAGAGTGAATATGAGTACTGTGAATAATTATACTGGGATAACAGGACTGTCTCTGGAAAACTAGTTGTGTAGTTATGTTAACTAAAATGGACAAACTGGTGGCAAGGGATGGGAGAGAAAGATTGTCGTTATTAAAGAAACAGACCAGGGAGTTCCTGTGATTTTCTGCTGCGCTCCCATTGCTGGCCTCTTCCATCTCTGTCATATAGCAGAAGAGTGATAAAAGGCTGTTGACTGCCCCTGAGCAGAGAGGCTGTGACGAGCTCCTCAGGTTGCAAAATATCCCTGCTTATCTTTGCTCATGGAACCATGTCCTCTGTCCCTGTGCCCAGGTGTTCTCTGGACATGTTATTAGGACCTCAGAAAACCAATGGGTTACACAAGAAGAGAATAGACCCATAAACATACTGGGCTTACAAAGCACAGTGAAGGGCTTCCCAGGCTCCCAGCTACTTTACTCAATTTAGACAACATTCTAGGCCATGGTGGAATACTGCTCTCTAGCTTAGTTACTTCCTTCCATTCTCTGTCTTGTGTGGAGGATACATTAAGGTCTTTGGTCGAAAGAAAGAGACCCGAGGCTGGGTGTAGTGGCTCATGCCTGTAATCCCAGCACCTTGGGAGACCAAGACGGGTGGATCGCCTGAGTTCAGGAGTTCTAGACCAGCTTGAGCAAAAGTGAGAACCCTGTCTCTAAAAGTAGCTGGGCATTAATGGCAGGCGCCTGTAGTCCCAGCTACTTGGGAGGCTGAGGCAAGAGGATTGTTTAAGCCCAGGAGTTTGAGGTTGCTGTGAGCTGTGACTTTACCGTACTCCATCAAGGGTGACAAAGTGAGATTTGTCTCAAAAAAAAAAAAAAAGGCATACTTGGACTTATCTCAAGTGGGATAAAAATGGTTTATTGAAAGGGAAATGTTTTAGAACTCAAAACTAATCTTCCTTTCTGTTATCTTCTCTGTGCTTTTCTCTTTTCCCTCCCTCCCTTCCTTCTTCCTTTCCTCCCTCCTTCCCTCTCTCCCTCCCTTCCTTCCTCCCCCTTTTCTTCTTTTAACTGGTTACTTACTTACTATAACATCTCTTTATAACTCTTACTTGCTCATGACTTAGGCCATCTTTTCCTTAGCCCACTCCAGCACATCATCCAGCTTCTACTATCTCTCAGAATTTTATAGTTGCAATAACAAAATACCACAGGTGTACCTCATCCTGCTGCACTCAGTTTTAGGTCACGAGCCCAGGAAAAGATTGTCTGGTCTTCCATAAGTTAACCATCCCCTTCCTGTGATGAGCCGGGTGAGGTGAGGAGCTCTGTGGACAGGAGCAGCACCATGTCCCCTTCCCAACCCATCCCTGCAGCAGGGCTCTGGGTGCACCAATCCATTTAGGGCACCGTTTTTATTTTCTGCCCTTCGTGACCAGATGCCAGCCTTATGTATCTTCTTTTCTCCACATTTACATGTTTGTGGTTGCACTGTCCCATATTTCTCAAAATTCATTTTTGTGATCTGAGGTGAACTTGTTCAGCACAGTGTACAAGGTGATGGTGATGTGCCTCATTTATACTATTTTCTTATGTTCTGAGGAGAGAATTATTAAATGGGAAAATGGGGTATTGTGGAGAGACATGGGAAAATGGGGTATTGTGGAGAGACATCTCATCCATCCACATAGTCAAGTGAGTGTTTTCAAGACAAGTTTCCTCTGGGCCTGGAATAGTTCTCCAGCTAACCTGAGTTGATTGAGATAATTCAGTGTCTCTTGGTTCTCTTCCTTTTTATGCTTCCTAAGAAGGAGAATTTATTTGGGTCCATTTACAGCTACTCATTGAGAAGCTCCCTTGTTGGCTTCTGGCTGCTGGCCCCCTCAGGTTGCCTTGGTTTTGGTTAGCTGGGACTAACGTGGAAGGTAAATATATGATGTATGAAGGTCATATATTTTAACATTGAGGTGTGTTTGTGAGTAAAAGGGAGCATGATTTGTACTTCTCCCAGGATAACGGGCAAACCAGAACTGGAGTCAGACTGCCTGGGTTCAAATCTTGCTTTCAATAATGTTTTATTTTAGAAACACTTTCACATTTTGACATCTCTGAAATGCAGTTCTTTACATTTGTGTCCTAGGTTGATTGGCAGGTTTTTTCCTCCAGTGGAACTTAAAAATGGTATATCTTACAATTATCAGTGACTTAAATTTGATAAAACTTGGTCATTTCCTTGTGCCTTGACTACCTCATGTGCAAAATGGGAACTGTTATATTGCTATACAACTCTGAACCCAGAGTTGTATTGAGCATTAAATTAGTACATGCATACTAGTCTTAGCCCTGTGGCCAAAATGATTAATAAATGACAGTTATATGTTTTAGTATTATTACCACTCAGATATCATGGAGGCTTTATTTTCATAAAAAACTCCTTCAGTGTTTTCCCTGCCTTCCCCCTAAATCCCTTCAACTTTACAATTCACAAGGGAAATTAAGAGCAAAGTAAGGCCAGGTGTGGTGGCTCATGCCTATAATCTTAGCACTTTGGAAGATAAAGGCAAGTGGATCGCTTGAGCCTGGGAGTTTAAGGTTGCAGTGAGCTGTGCTGATGCCACTACACTGTACACTGTAGTCTGGGCAACAAAGTGAGCCGTCTTCAAAAACAAACAAACAAAACAAAACAGAGAAGTAAGTCCAGCTCAGAGTAGGGAATAAGACAAGTCAAGGTGGGAAAATAACTTGGAAAAAAAGGGAGTAGTTCTCCCCCTCACCCCCCGGAATGCCTTGTTTGAGCTCAGACGTGGAGGGACCAGTTACCATCTATTGATCCCATAGCATTGGTTGGAAGTAGAGATCTGCATTTTAGCTTTACCAGAAAATGTTAAGGTTTTCTTCTTATCAGTGGAGGTCTCTTCACATTTTTATAAGGAGCTGTTTTTATCCTTTGCTTCTGCCTGTGCCCTGCTACCTGCTGTTGAGAGGCTACCTTACAACACCTGGACTTGGAAGGGCTGATGTGGGTCAACTCATCTTTGAAAGGAAGAGTGGTGGGGCCTTGGTGTGTGCCACACCTTCTGGGGGCAAGAGGGACTTTACCTAACAAATGCAATCAGTGTAACCTGGCTTATTGTACCCTCAATGAATCCCCAACAATAAAAAAAAAAAAGAAAGGAAGAGTGGAACCACATTTAATAGGCATTCTCATTCCAGCCTGAGGGCTAAACGTAGGCCTTTAATAAGTTATACAAAGAAAGCAGAGAGTTATTAATTATTTTTGATTAAGGGAATAAACTATTAATGATGAGTGTTTCTTTGTTAAGATTCAGAGCCCTATTAAAGTGATGTATCATTAAAATTGAAAACCAACAATGCAGGGAAAAGAAAATGAACCTTTCAGTTTTTAACATTTTTATAATTACCATGAAGAAATAAATGTGCTATTTGGCACATTAGAAAAACTAGGTAAATTTTGAGATGGTAAAGCTGAAAACAGGTTGTCCTCACTAATTTGAAAGTGGTACAGAAGGTGGGAAGGGCTGAGTGTTAAGTAGGATAGTTCAAAATGGAGGCAGCAGGCTTGGGACTAGTACCGGAAGGCTGAGTGTGAGGGTGCTTTTACCATGGGAGTATCAAATCCAAAATTTCCAGGAGAGCATGTTGTGAGTGTAATGGGTCCTTTCATTTTTGTTTGATGTGAGTTTAAGGGGAGGCTTTTATGAGTGGTATAAAATAGATTTAATGACTATTTTATATAAAATATAATTTTAATATGGGAGATACTTATAGAGTGAACTTTATATGAAAACATGAGAAAAATACTAAATTTCTTTATTCAATAGAGGGACTCAAGTGAGAGTAGTTAGTAAGGGTATTCCATTTTTCTTAATATTGGCAATATATCAATAACGTTGCATTAGTAATTGACTAATTCTGGTAGTCATGAGTCACAGTGTTCCTTTTGTGGAGATACATTGTCTGTTGCTATAGGATGAATCCATTCCCTCCTGTCTGCTCCACAGTCTTTCTTTTTAGGTCAGAGAATAATCTGTTCCCTGGAACTTTGAAATTTTAAATAAGCAATTATCGTAACTTAAGTAAAATTAATTATTAAGGCAAAGGAGTACTTTAATGATCAAATTTTTGGGGTGCTGAGGGGGATAGCAAAGGAATTGCTTTTTTGATTCAAAATATGGATCAGCAAATGCCTTTTATGTTTCTGAAACTTTGTTTTTGCTTTTCAAAGCTTCTAAAGGTACTAAATAGGAATGTATATATTTTTAATTTAAATTTTATTTTTTATTTTTTTTTGAGACTCTCACTTTGTCACCCTTGGTAGAGTGCTGTGGCGTCGTGGTACACAGCAACCTCAAACTTCTGGGCTCAAGTGATCCTCTTGCCTTAGCCTCCCAAGTAGTTGGGACTATAGGTGCCTGCCAAATGCCCAGCTATTTTTAGAGACGGGGTCTCTCTCTTGCTGAGATTGGTCTAGAACCTCCGAATCAGTCAGTCTCCTGCCTCCGCCTCACAGAGTGCTAGGATTACAGGCGTGAGTCACCATGCCTGGCATTTTATTTTATTTTATATTTTAAAATATATAGGACATAAAATTGGCCATTTTAATTATTTTTGCAGTTTTAACATTTTACCATTTTAACCATTCTCTGTCATTAAGTGTATTCATATTATTGTTTAGCTCATCTCCAAGATCCATTTCCTAAACTTATTCATCTTCCCCAACTAAAACTCTTGTATACCTATTAAATATTAACTCCCCCACCCTGCCCCTCAGCAAGGCAACCTCCATGCTGTTAGACTTTTGGTTTCTATGAAGTTGGCTATTCTAGGAACTGCATCTAAGAGTAATCCCACTCCCACTCCAGTCACTCCTTTTGTAACTGGCTTCTTTCATTTAGCACTATATTTTCAAAGTTGTAACGTCAAACTTTCCTTTTATAAAGCTTACATACATATGTATATATATATACATATTTATTTATATGTAAAATTTTGTTTATTCATTCATCTGTCAATGAATGCTTGGGTTGCCACCATATTTTGGCTATAGTGAACAATGCTGCTATGAACATGGGTGTACAGTGAGTGCGTATTTCATGTTAATGTCTACTTGAGTAGAAATGTTACCTGATATATATGTAGTTTGGGCTACATGTTCAGTTTCCCATATTAAACTGTCTATTCAGAAATATCTTCCTTGATGATATTCTGTTAAATATTCATACACATTTATTCTTCCAGTTGGTGTTTGATAATGCAACTTAGATGCACTATTGGGCCTAGCTGATAGTGAGTTGGTAGGAAGCTTGGGGGTGTGAGACCCTTGCTGTCCTTAGGAACTTACTGTCTGGTTTTCTGGAGACTGATACGAAATGAGAAATTACAGCCAGATTGTTTGGTGCTGTGAGATTGGTCCCTAGCCCCTTGTGGAGGAGTGTATAGTGAATCTCATTAAATGTCACTAGTAGATTCTTAGAAACTGTTACTTGAAGTGAAAAGACATATAACAAAACTAGTTTTTCTATAGGCTAATTGATATAAACAGGAGTTAAAGTCCTACAGCATATTTCTGGTCACAAAAACATGACCAAACTTCTAAACAAAGATGAAAACTCTTACATTAGCCCTAGGAGTCTTATGAAATGTGAACCATAGATACATTTCAGAAAGATGCATAAAAACAAAATAATGATTTGTCCAACACTTGGTCAATCAGTGAGTGGTGGTGGTTATAGTGGTTGTGGGTCAAATCAGGGAATAGATGTTTGGCAGGAGACCGTCCCAGTGGCTTGGGGCATAGGGTGGAATCCACTCTGGACGGGGTACCATTTCACACTCACACTCACTCCAATGGGGACCATGTAGGCAGGCTAGTTAGCTGAGCAGGCACAGCTGTGGGTAGTGGAAAGAAACAAGAGAGGAACCCAAGAAAAACCACACAGACATGGGGTCCTGTCTGAGAGCTATTTTTTTTCTCATCAATGTCATAACAAAATAACATTGAATAAAATGGCATTATTTGAGGATCTGTGGTAGGCCTGTATTGTTTCTCTTGGACTCACCTACACGATGGATATAAATAGTATCTGGGTGACCTCAAGTAGGGCACATAAAAAATAGACACCTGGCATTTATTAAACACATTCTGTGGGGCTGGGCCTGGTGCTGTGCCCTTGAAGAGAATTATCACATTGCATCCTCGTGGCAACCCCACATTGCTAAGCTCATCTTAAAGTGGAACAAACTTGGTTCAGAGAGTTTAAACAACTGTTGCCCTGCACAACTCCGTTTGTGCTGGTCCTAAGTTGAACTGTGTCCCCTGCAATAAAATTTCTTATGTTGAAATCTACCTTCAGTACCTCAGAGTGTGACCTTACTTAGAGATGGAGTTTTTATAAAGGAAATCAAGTAAAACTGAGGTCATTAGGTTAGCTTTAATCCAGTATGACTGGTATCATTATATATAGGTCATTACAAAAGTTTTGAGACAGACTGTTTTATGGTCCATTATTTCACTTCCAAAGGACCCAGTTGACAGGTTCCTTTCTGATTCACCCATGCAAGTTTCAACTTGCTTGGTTATTGGTGTTGCTAGGAGAGCTCCATTTGTTTCTATCTGTGTGGGATTTTGCATTTCTTGATTTTTGTGTATCTCAAAACTTTCATAAGGATCCACATATGAAGGGAAAATTTAGACTTAGATACACACCCTGGGAGAAAGTGATGTGAAGATGAGGCTGTGATTGGTTGATGCTTCTACAAGGCGGGAACACCAAACAATTGCCTGCAAACTACCAGAATTCAGGAGAGAGGCATGGAACAGATTCTCCCTCATACCCCTCTGAAGAAACCAACCAGGCTGACTTCTGAATCTCAGACTGTAAGTCTCCTGAACTTGGGGAGAATAACTTCTGTTGTTTAAGCCTCCTGGTTTGTGGTACTTAGTTATGGGAGTCATAGGACACATGCCAGTGAACTCTGTGCACTCTGTACATTTGTGAAGAATGAGAGTGACAAATGTCATATTAGTTTTATGGAAATAGTTTTGATCTCACAGATCTTCAGAACCTCCCTGCATTGAGATGATGAAGGTATGACTCATTGTTTGATCAAACATATTTGATATTATGTGATCAGATGATCCTTTGCCTTTCTTAGGCGTTCTCTGAACTTTTCCTAGAGATGCATGCTTGTCCAGCTGTGAGGACAGCTGCATGGCCATGAGTTGTCTTGCTTTATTGCTTCATTAACTTGTTTTTGAACCAAAACATCATTTCCTACTATGTTATTCTTCAGTATTGGATTTGAGAAGCTCTGACCATTTCTGAATGTGAAATCAACATAAAGACCGAAGAGTCACAGTGGAGAAGAATATTGCTGGGACTGGAGCACAGGTTTTCAGGCCTTTCCCAAAGAGGAGTTCTAGAAGTATTTTAAATAGCAACAAGAAAGTAGAATGAATGTGAAGGCTTATTCCTTCACATATGTCAATTGTGTTTTTGTAAATTTGCTTTTAAACAAAAGACCCCCAACAAACTCCATTATTATTAGTTTTTTAAATTTCACTTAGTTTTTAACCATTCTCTTTATTCAGATAGCTACATTTTAATACTTGCATTATAGGTCTTTTGAAAAACAGTTACATAACTTAATCCAGCTGATTCTGAAATCAGAAGCATAACACCAAATACTGTTTTTCTTCAGTAGTGTAAAGTTGAAATTTAAGAATAATCAGCATGCAATCAAAGGCTAATTATAAAGGAACAATAATGAACATAAAAGTGAAATCACTTTTGAGGGTTATAATGAAAGGGGAAAAAAAGAGTAATAGCCATAGTTGAAAAAGGAAAGTAATAAAAAGAGGGTATAGTTATGTCGCTAGGCAAAGAGTGGGTGAAAAATTAGCCAGCAATGGTGTTCCGTGGAATTCTCAACCACTTTGGGGGAGAATGGGGGAAACAAACCTTGTAAGAGCATAAAAGTCTATATAATTATGTAGACTTACTGCCATGGATGAAGTCACCTAGGAAAAATCGTAATGGGTTTTTAGGAATTGCTGACAGCTGAAGGGTAATAAGGAGAGGTAAGCTTCAGTTGTGTCTGTTTCTGGCCCCCTCATAACTGTGTGGCTGGAGGTAAGATATTCCAGGTCTCTGAGGCTTAGTTTTTTTCTTTTCTTTGTTTTTCAGTTTTGGCCGGGGAGGGCTTGAACCTGCCACCCCTGGTATATAGGGCCGGCACCCTACTCCTTGAGCCACAGGTGCCGCCCCGAGACTTAGTTTCTTTTTTAAACTGTTTAATATTTCTTATACCTTTATTAGGTGTCTAACCGGACTTGTGCTATGTGCTAGATACACAGTGTTGCAAAATGGCTGCTAAAACAATGCTTTCCAGAGTGTGTGGTGGGTCCAGTGGCAGGACACGAGACACATTTAGGTACTAGAGGGATGCAGAGTCAAATACCAGTGAATCATACAGCATTCACTGTCGCTTTCTTTTACATTTCTTTGAAACTGTACGATTTCGTCAAGAAGAATTCACTTCTATGCTAGTGTGCTTTTGAAATCTTCACCTTAGGACTTTATACCTCAAATAGCCAAAATTGAGCCCTCATCCATTTCTTTAAATTGTATTGATATTTACCTTTTATTTACACAAACAGCATAGGCAGCAATATAAAGAATCCTTTTAAAATAAATTTCATTAAGTTAAATCAAGCATTATAAAGAAAGTGATCCTGGTATTAATGTTCTGTGGATGTAGCAAGAATTACATGTGAGTGATTGTCCTTTGGGGAACCTTAAACCAAGAACCCTAAGACGTCTTCGTTTGCGTTCCCTGTAGCATCCTGAGAAAAGGGTTCATGTGAAAGTGGTTTTGGGGGGAAGGTTTTCCTAGGAAATGGTGGAAGAGGGTTAGAGAATTTCATGTAGGGAAGGAAGTTGAGAAGTGTGCGTTATTATATAAACCTAAGGGTAACTTCCACAGGGAAGCTATGGAGACAGTGTGGGTTACAACCTCTCAGAGTTGCAGTTTGAGGAAAGGGAGTTGAGGGATTTGTACACCCTCCTTTCTTCCACAGGGATGTAAATTCCCAGCACTTCTGGTGCTTCATGCTCAGGGGCATGTTGGCTTCAGCACCCCATGCCAGAGAGCCACACAGCTACCGTGTGAGAGCACAGGAAGAGTCTGTATGCACAGATGATGGGGATCTGAGGTTATGAGAAAACTGCTGGGAGTTGCTTCCCTGCCTCTTACTCTACTGTGTAAGCCAATTATGAGCTTTGTGCCTTAGATAGCTGGTTTAACCCTTCTGTGTCTTGATTTCTTCATTTTGGGTAAAATAATAGTAGTAGCCTCTGGGGTTTTTCTGATTTTTTAAAACATCGTATTTTTGATTTCATACTTTTTTTTTTTTTTTCCTCTTGGGCTTAAGTGATTCTGTTGCCTCAGCTTCCCAAGTAGCTGGGACAATAGGTGCCGCCACAATGCCTGGCTATTTTTTCTTGCAGTTGTCATTGTCAGCTGTCATACGCCAGCCTTGGTGTATGTGGCTGGTGCCCTAACCACTGTGCTATGGGTGCTGAGCCTGATTTTATACTTTTAAATTCACTATTTTTTTTAATTTAATTTAATTTTAATTTTAATTTAATTTAATTTTTTTTGAGACAGAGTCTCAAGCTGTTGCCCTGGGTAGAGTGCTGTGGCATCACAGCTCACAGCAACCTCAAACTCTTGGGCTTAAGTGATTCTCTTGCCTCAGCCTCCCAAGTAGCTGGGACTACAGGTCCCTGCCACAATGCCCGGCTATTTTTTGTCTGTAGTTGTCATTGTTATTTGGCAGGCCTGGGCTGGATTTGAACCTACCAGCTCTGTTGTATGTGGCAGGTGACCTATTCACTGAGCTATAGGCGCTGAGCCTAAATCCACTATTTAAAAAAAAATTAAGTCCACATTTGAGTCTTACCTTAAGTAATCATGTCCATAAAATGATGGGCTTGGTAAATTATTCACACACACACACACACACACACACACACACAGACACACACACACAGTATTTATATAAAGTACATTAGGGAAAGAGAAGAGACCCCACATAGAGCTTTCTTTAGAAAGCACTCCTGCCAGAAACTATGATTTGGTGACTGAACCCCACCCTGTCCTTCTCTGGACATGGGACTGTCCTGCAGTTCCCACCCTGCCTCACAGCTGGCCGTGGCCATGGTAGTGCCAGGCCAGTGGAATGTGAGTAGAAGTGCTGTGGGCTGTCCAGCATGTAAAGAACTCCTGCATGGCTCCTTCACGTTCTCTTCCCTTCTTGTTAGCTGAGTCGGTGATGACCTTCTGGATTTGGAAGCCATGTGGTCAAGATGGCAGAGCTCTGTCACCTGGGTTCTTGAACAACCCTTGTGGAGGAGAGCTATCCCACCTACACGTCTGTCTTCCCAGGATTGTGACATTAGCCAGAAGGATGATTGTGTCGTGTTGAGCTACTTTGTGTTTGGGGTTATTTGCTACATAGCTTGTTGTTCATGAACTGATGCAGAACTCAAAAAATGTTGGCTGAATGATTTGTGGATTTAAGCCCCAGTGAGCTATTGTAAACAGCTCTTTGACTAAGTGGTAGCTGTGGTCAACTGCAGAAATTGTGGAGAGTTTGTGTTGTTTTAGATTAACTGCAATTGTGATGACATTCATCCTAAAAAAAAAAAAAAAGTTGGCTAAAATCACACTTTGCAGGCTCTGAGCCAATTGGTTCACTTTCCTGAACTTCCATTTCCTAAATTGTAGAATGGGAATAGTTAGTGTGACTTTAAGGGTAGGTGTGAGAGTCAGAAATAGAGATGAGGAATTGTTAGTGAAATGTGAAGAGTTCCACATAGGCAGGGGTTTATGGTCTTTCATTTGTGGTTATAAAGATTGGGGGTACTGCGTTTTCCAGCTGGTGTTGGAAGGCAGGGCTACTTGGCTGTCATTATTTGGCTGTCATTATATCTCTGAGGTTCCTCGCAGATTTATAGGCCTCCTGCTTCCTTGTGAGCTCCCCTTCCCCCCGTTTGTTATACTGAGTGCAGGCAAACTGCAGGGGCAGAAGAAGGCCAGCATTTGCCTCTGTGTGGTAAGAATAATTTTAGGGATACCCAGGTAAACATTTAAATGTTAACAGGAATCCACAGTATATTATGAAAAAATGTAAAACTGGCATTCTAAGCCTGTAATTTCATAAATATAATACTCATTCCTTATGATGAGGCTATAATGTAGGTATTTAAGGAAAATGAATACAGTAAACTCAAACAATTTAAGTGAGTAATTGTACTTGTGGTAAGTGTCTATAGTGAAAATTATGGAGGTTGATATATGTGTGGCCTGAAGTTTGGGGAGCACTGAAACAGGTAGAACCTAGTATATGACATCTTTAGTTTATTTGTCTTTAGTTTGCTCATTCAGCAAAATATTTGAGTATTTACTGTGACCTGGGAAAATTTTTAGGCACCAGTATGCAACAGAATAAAACATTCTTGTTTATTCTGTCTCTTTACTCCACTAGGAAGAAGGTAGAGTTTTTTGTCTTGTGCAGATGACATGATGTTCTACTAAGAAAAATAAGGCAGAATAAGAGAAAGGAGTTGTGGTTAAAGGGCAGTACCTTTATCTAAGGTTGTCAGTGAAGTTATCATCTGTAAGGTGATATTTGAGCAAAGACCTGAAAGAGGTGAAAGAGTGAGGCGTGGGGGAATGTGGGGAGAGGATGTTCCATGCACAGGAAGGAGAAAGTGCACAGGCCCTGAGATGGAGGCATGTGCCTGGCGTATTTATGTAACAAGAAGTTTCTGTTTCTGGGAGGGAAAGAGTAGTGGGGAGAGAGGAGGTGTTTGGAGAGATGGGTAGTTGAGATTCATCCAAGTTGCATTATTAATAGTTCCTTTTTATTACTAAATAGTATTCCATGGTATGAATATACCAGAGGTTGTTTTATCTTCCACCTACTAAAGGACATTTTGGTTGTTTCCAGTTTTGGGACTATTACAAGTCAAATTGCTATAAACAGTCATGTGGAAGTTTTATTTGGACATGAATTTTCATTTCTTTGGGATAAAAGCCAAGAAGAACAATTTACTGTATTATATTTTAAGTGTATTATTAATTTTTTAAAGAAACTGCCAAACTATTTTTTAGAATACCTGTTCTGTTTTCATTCCGATCAGCAATATATGAGAGGTTACTTTTTCTGCATCCTTGCTAGACTTTGTTTTTAATGTCTCTGTTCTGCTTGGTATATAGCGATATCTCATTGTGTCTTAATCTGCAGTAATAGCTGGTGATGTTGAACACCCTTTATGGGCTTATTTGCCATTCATGTATCCTCTTCAGTGAAATATCTCTTCATACCTTTTGCTTATTTTCTCATTGGATTGGTTTCTTATTATGTTGAGTTAAAAAAAATTATTTTTTTTCTGGAGACAGAGTCTCACTCTGATACCCTAGGCTAGAATGTCACATATATTCAAGATTCTAGTCCTTTGCCAGATATGGTTTGCAGAATATTTCTCCCAATCTATATCTTGTCCCTTCATCCTCCTAACAGAATCTTTCATAGAATGAAAGTTCTAAAATTTTGCTGAAGCCCAATTTATTCTTTTTTAAATTATTGTTGATGGATCAAAACTTTGATGTCATGTCTAGGAACTATTCGCTAAGCCCTTTAGGGTCACAAGATTTTTTTCCCCCCATGTTCTGAAAGTCTTTATAGTTTTGCATCTAAATCTATGATCCATTTTGAGTTAATTCTTATACAAGGTGTGAGGATTAGGTTGAGATTTTTTTCTTTGGCCTATACATATCCAATTGTTCCAGCATCATTTGTTGACAATCTGTCCTTCCATTGAATTGATTTTGCTTGGAAAGCTTTTGATTCTTTTTTTTATTTTTTTATTTTTTTTTATTTTTTTGAGACAGAGTCTCACTATGTTGCTCTCAGTAGAGTACGATGGCATCACAGCTCATAGCAACCTCAAACTCTTGGGCTTAAGTGATTCTGTTGCCTCAGCCTCTGAAGAAGCTGGGACTACTGGCGCCCGCCACAATGCCTGGCTATTTTTTGATTGTTGTTTAGCAGGCCTGGGCTGGGTTCGAACCTGCCAGCCCCAGTGTATGTGGCTGGTGCCCTAACCACTGAGCTATGAGTGCTGAGCCAAGGAACCCTTTTAATTCTTTTGTGATGGAATTCTAGAATTTTAGTACTATTAAAGTGCCTTTGACATCATTTCTTACATGATAAAACAAATGAATTAAAGAGAAGTTAAATGTGGGAGACAAGCTTTGCTGCCTTGATCAAAATTGTTGACTTCTGTTCTGGGGCACTCTCACGTTCTACTTCCAGTGAGGCAAATGTATTTGGATCTTCAGATGTATTTTGTTTTTGATGAAAACTCAGTGGTTTGATGTTTCTATGTACCATTGCTTGGTTTTTATGATTTTTTTTTTTTTTTTTTAAAGTAAAGAACAATTGGAGATTCTGGAAAGAGAAAGTTTTGGTAGTTTAATATTCCCATGGACTCTGGGCTGATAAAGTCAGGCTGAGCTCTCTATCTACCTGTATTTTACTTTCAAAACCTGGTATTTTTTGTGAAATCAGTTTATGTAGGCTCTGGTTAGAAGCTTTTTTTTCCCTGTAATTTTGGAGGGTACAGAAACCCGAAGAAGGTAACGATAAGGGATAATCTCGGTAACATTTATAGCATGTCGATCACATAAAAAAATGTTGGAATAGGTTCAAATGGTTGATGTTAATGGATTTGTTTCTCTCAGCTTCTTTTCTGTGGGTCTCTTAGGAAAAATGTAATGGTAGAACTCAAGTTTTCTTTGACTCCCTTAAGAATCCAACACTAGATTATATTTCTGTTTCCTCAGTGGTTTATAGACTCTTAGGACTATAATGAACTTTGGAAATGATTCAGTTTTAACACAGAAGCTAAGGCCATTTTTATATGGGCAATGAAAACTGGTATATGGTCACTGGGAATAAAGATCCATGTTAGTTTTGTTTGTTTTCCTTTTTTATGCTGGAATGTGGCTGTTATACAGAATCAAATTGGTGGTTTAAAGAGCTTGTTTTCATTTAGCTTTTGTAACAAATACTGTAACTAAGACAAATGCTATTACTACATAGTTTGGCAGATTTCTGAGTTCTAATTGTGGTCCTGACCTTGCTAGCTCTGTGTTCTCAGGTAGGTAATTTAAACATGCAGAGCTTTATTTTCTTGTGGTGTGAATTAAGGAAGCACAACAAGGGTGTTATGAAGATTTAAAAAGCTAAAGACCACACTGGGTGTTTAGTAAATGCTCAACAAATGATGGTGATGGTAGTAGTAGTACTAATTTTGTTAGTAATGATACTACTAAATTATAATATATTTTGTCTTTTGTTAATAAGTTGAAAATATAGATTTGCTTAATTTATTATATTACATATGATTTCCTATAAGGTTGGATTGATAATATGGTATCATTTCTTATAATCATATGCTAAATAATAACATAAACATCACACAGACTTTCCAAGTTTAGAAAGTAAGAATGTATTCTTAACTTTCTGTGATATTCTTTTGATGCTATTTCCTCTGGATCATAAGAGGGGTGTTTTGGGTAATGTGATGTTGGTATCACATTGTAAATGTACAATTTTCACCTTCTTCTTTATCCCCTTATAGATAGACCGCATTCTCTTCTCTCTTCCTGCCTGTGGACTCAGATGCAAACACAACTCCCCTGTGTTCTGACCACACTGTGAACTATGAGGTCCCCTTAGACACTGGTCTTGTATAGCCTTCTGTTTGCACATTATGTTTTCTTTGTTGGAAAGGCTTTTTGCCATCATCTCTCCATTTCTTGTTCAAGATTCAGCCCAAACAGTACTTCTAAGAATGTGTCTCTGTGTTTCCCACCATGATAACCCATTGTCCCTTCCCAGCAGGGGCTGAGTCTCTTTCCTATCTGTGTCTCTAGCCTCTAGCATATGGTGGCTCTGTAGAATGAATATGTCCAGTTGTTGCTTAGCAGGGGCTTGCATTTTATTGAGTTTTCTTTTTCTGGTGAGTGGTTAGTAATTTTTCTCTTCAAGAGAAAGTTTGGGGTCTGGATGGCATTATGAGAACTTGAAAAGTTGAGAGAATAATTTTATTTCTCATTTAATGAAAAAGTGCCCGTGAATAGCTGATAAAAATTTAATTGAGAGAATACTCATATATTGCTTCTAGCCATTTCCCCCTATACTCCATGTGAAAAACCAGTTATTTTATTCTTTCACCTAAGGCGCTCTTGAATCAGTGTGATTTTGACCAGTATGGGGAAGTTAAGTTTTGGTAGTTTAAGACCTGTTTTGATTTTCAGGGCTGGAGAGCTTTGTGCTAGTTGGCACTTCTAGTTGGCACTTCTTTTCTGTATTATAGCATGCTTTTCATTGCAGTAGAGTTCATTGTCTTAAATGGCAATATTACAAGTAATCTTGAGCATAGTTGGAGAAGCTTTTGGTTCTAATGTGAGGTTGGCTACGTGGAGGACATGCAATCTTTGAACTCCCTTTTGTTGTTGCTGCTGTTCTAATGCTAGCTTTACATTTAGCTCCCAATAATCTGGTGGCTGCTTATGTTTTAATTAATTTCATGGTATGAAATAAAGGAGTGAATGACTCAGTAAGACCACATAACTGGATGTGGTGGGGTATACCTGTTGTTCCAGCTACTCAGGAGGCAGAGGGAGGAGAATCTCTTCAGCCCAGGAATTTGAGGCTACAGTGAATTATGACAGTGCCATTGCTCTCCAGCCTTGGGTGATAGCAAAGTCCCACAAAAAGAAGAAAAAAAAGAAAAGAGAAAGAAAGAAATGAAACTATTCGACTATTTGAAATGATATCAGAGCCCAAATCTAGTCTTTTCTAAAACATGTCAATTTTTTGTACATAAAGCTTAATTATTTCAGGGAAATCTTTTGATTAAAAATCCTTTTAATTAATATTTTATGGTTATCACCCTGAGATACCATCTAACCCCAGTGAGAATGGCCCACATCACAAAATCTCAAAACTGCAGATGCTGGCGTGGATGTGGAGAGAAGAGAACACTTTTACACTGCTGGTGGGACTGCAAACTAGTACAACCTTTCTGGAAGGAAGTATGGAGAAACCTCAAAGCACTCAAGCTAGACCTCCCATTTGATCCTACAGTCCCATTACTGGACATCTACCCAGAAGGAAAAAAATCCTTCTATCATAAGGACACTTGTACTAGACTGTTTATTGCAGCTCAATTTACAATCGCCAAAATGTGGAAACAGCCTAAATAACAGGAATGGATTGACAAGCTGTGGTATATGTATACCATGGAATACTATTCAGCCATTAAAAAAAATGGAGACTTTACATCCTTCGTATTAACCTGGATGGAAGTGGAAGACATTATTCTTAGTAAAGCATCACAAGAATGGAGAAGCATGAATCCTATGTACTCAATTTTGATATGAGGACAATTAAGGACAATTAAGGTCATGGGTGGGGAAGGAAAAGCAGAGAGAGGGAAGGAGGGAGGAGGGTGAGGCCTTGGTGTGTGCCACACCTTCTGGGGGCAAGACATGATTACAAGAGGGACTTTACCCAACAAATGCAATCAGTGTAACCTGGCTTATTGTACCCTCAATGAATCCCCAACCAAAAAAAAAAAAATATTTTATGGTTATGTAGTATCTGGATATTTTCTGCCCTTTTGCTCCATAATTCTTGCCTTTTCTATCATTAGTCTGTTAAATTTTTATCAACCATCTCAAAATAGGATGTCTTCTAGCTTGAAAGGTAGCATTTGGCTTTATATGGTAACTTCAATTCTATGAGGAATTTGAGATTTAAAAAAAAAAGTCTTTTTGAAGACTTTTTTTTTGAGACAGAGTCACTATGTCACCCTCAATAGAGTGCTATAGCGTCACAGCTCACAGCAACCTCCAACTATTGAGCTTAAGCGATTCTCTTGCCTCAGCCTCCCAAGTACCTGGGACTACAGGCACCCGCCACAATGCCCCACTATTTTTTGTTGCAGTTGTCATTGTCATTTGGCAGGCATGGGCTGGGTTCAAACCCGCTAGCCTCAGTGTATGTGCCTGGCACCGTAACTACTGTGCTACGGGCGCTGAGCCTGAAGACTAATATTTTTTGAGGGTAGCAAGTTGCTGACATGAGGTGACTGGTATAGAAGCATATGTAGTCTTGGGGAAAAACTATGTATATCGAACATTTTAGATATCTGATCTAAAACATATCTTTTTAAATTTTATTTTTTATTTAGAAAATTTAACTTGTACTTATTACAAAAAGCTTAGAAAATACAGAAATATTAAAGAGCAGTAATGATCACCTGTTACTGCTTGTGCTCAAGAGAATGCTTTTGTGAATAATAGTATGGAATCTTTCATTATTTTGCACACATGTGCATTACATGTATGTATGCAGCTTTTTTTAAGTAAAATTAGGATCATACTAATGAGATAATTTTCCTCTCACTTGACATTAAATCAGGATTACTTACCTGTTCATTAAAATTTTTTGCAAATATTTCTTATGCTAAAGAATTTAGAGGACTGTGAGGCTATACTCAGGTAGACTCACATACATCTCTTTTTTTGTCATTTCCTAATTAGTGGACATTTGTGTTGTTTCTAATGTTCCTTCTTTCTTTTCTTTTTTTTTTTTCTTGTGGTTTTTGGCCAGGGCTGGGTTTGAACCCGCCACCTCCGGCATATGGGACCAGCACCCTACTCCTTGAGCCACAGGCGCTGCCCTCTAATGTTCCTTCTTTCAGTGTGGTGGTGTATATTCTTCATCTTCATGTGATGAACATAAATTTCTGTTTACTAATCAAATAAATTCTTGAGACATTCTGTTTGATTGCCCTCTAGAAAATCTGTACAAATTGTAGTTCTACCTCTGATGATTAATAATAACAATGATAATGCCTATTTATTGATAGTTTATTATATACCAGCCAGTATCCTGAGCACTTTGTATTAGCTCATTTATTTCTCACAAAACAGTAATCTCTTTTTAGAGATAAGAAAATCAACATGCAATTTACGAGAATATGTGTTTTTAGTACCTTGACTAACATCAAATATCATATTCTACAAAATGTTTTCCCATTTTTTAGATGGGAATACAAACACTCATTGTTTTACATTGCATTGGTGCAATACTACTAAGACTATAGAATTTTTTTTTTTTTAATCTACCAAAACAAATATTATCTTCCTTGGTCTTAGGAGGAAATTTGTTCCTGAAAATCTCCTAGGACAAATTCTGAATTCGCTTTAATCAAAAATATGGTTACTATTAATTTCAGTAGGAAACTTTTTAATGCATGGCTAAATTCCAAAGTTAATACCAATTTATGTTAAATAACATTAAATCCTGTTAAAATGGACACAGTGTCGGGCGGTGCCTGTGGCTCAAAGGAGTAGGGCACTGGGCCCGTATGCCAGAGGTGGTGGGTTCAAACCCAGCCCTGGCCAAAAACTGCAAAAAAAAAAAAAAAAAGGACACAGTTTCTTCAGGAGTTAAGTCGTCATGACATAACAAGACCATGACCTTACATTATGTACCCTGTAATGGGCCTGTTGCCTATGTTGTTTAAGTTTTTTCCTACCTTTATTTACAGAGCACTAAATATTGTATTTGAATATGGTATATGAATACCAAGTATTCATTTAATACTCAATGTTTATGTAATTGAAACTTTAATGCAAGCCTCATTCAAGAAAATCATAAAGAATACAGAAGAAATCAATGAAACTGCTTTAGGAGACATGTGAGATAATCAGCATTACGAACTAGCAGAAGACCAGCAGACTTAAATCAAGTGTGCAAGGGTAAGGCTTCTTGCATGATGTTTCATTTCCCAGCTTTCAGCTGCTCACAAGGCATGAGGTTTCTGAAAGGATCCTTGTAAATGCAAACAAATGCTATGTAAGTTGAACAAGGTTTGTTAAATGAAATTCCTCATTAGGTTGAATTCTGGTAACCTGTTGGATGTATCTCAGGGTCTTACTGTTATAAATAATAGGATTGGAAAGAGAAACTGAAGTTTTTTTCATGCCCTGTTGCTCAGTTAAGCATTTTAATTGAGTTTTGCCAATGGAGGGTTTGGTGCAAAGAAGTCATGTGTTTAGATTTCAGTTTTCAGAAGATGACTTTGGCCATTGTATGTGGACTATAGCCAGCAAAAGTAGAGTTGGTGAAACCAGAGTTAGGATGCTGTTTGGAGAGTCAGGTGGAAAGACCCAGTTTTGAGTCTTTGATCTCCTATATCAGGATAATGTAGGATGCCTCCTGAAAATGCAGACTTCCTTAGATGTATCTGTGGGTAGAGCCCAGGAATCTGCATTCTAAGGAGATGCTCACAAAAGTCTCCCTCATTATTGCTTGAGAACCATTGAACTGGCCATCTCTAAGATCCATTTTAGCTCTGGCATAGGACAAAAATACCCTCCAAATTAGACATTGTCCTAATTGCGTTAGTTCCTCTCTTCTCCTTTCCCCTTCACTCCCTTCTTTACCCTCCCCTCTCCTTTCTCATTTTTGTTTGCTTGCTTTAGTTTCTTTAGGGGAGGGGAAGTTCTTCTCTCAGCCCTCCCTTCTCGCTGCCTCTCATTTGTCACAGGTGAAGATGCCAGTCATCAGCAAAGAGGTGAAAGTCCCCATCACTGGCTGGCTGAGCTGAAGAATGGTTTAGGAAAAGATACTGGGGAATCACTTAACAGTGTCCACCACCACTGTGTTGCTGATGAATGGCCAAGCTAAGATTTGAACCCCCTTCCATCTGTCAGTCTCCCAAGTCTACGAAATGTATCCTATGTCATACAGCCTCTCTAAATCTGTCTGCTCGCTATAAAGCCCTTCAATTATATTGTTTTCTTGATGGAGTTAGACTTCAGTGGCCAGTGGACCCAAATTATGTTCAAGTATCCACTTGTTGCTTGCTTTATCAGCAAAGCTTGCCTGTCCCTCAGCTTTGAGAGCATCCATTGCCTGAACTGTGGAACTCTGGGCTCAGGCACAAAGACTTCATTTGCATTCAGCTGTGTGCCACTCTACAGCAGTTAAAGCAGCTGCACACTGTCATCTCAGGAGGTGAAATGCAAAGTGTAACTGCAGGCTGGAAATGTGTTGATGTGGGTCAGTTTGGAAACAGTGCAGGGGGCATTTTCTGAGGCTTTGCAAAGGGGAACCTAGCCCTAATAGGGCCACTAAGTGCCAATTGCATTTTCTCTTTGATACTCAGCAGCAATCCTGTGAAATAACGTACTGTCATTATCTACCATTATCCTTATTTTACAAAAGAGAAAGCTTAAAGAGGTTAAGTAGTTTGTGTAAACTCACCCAAGTTGTAAATGATAGGCTCTGGATTTGAATTCAGTTCTATGGGACTTTGAAGTTTACACTTCTATTTAAATTTTTTAAAATGGTGGTATGTAGCCTAAAATACTGATAAAAATCATACAACATCTGTGTAGTTTAACATGTAATTATGAAGTGAATATCACTCACCGGACCTAAAGAGAAATGTATCAGCACCTAAGAAAATCTCTTTCTGCTATTCTTAACTGATTTGTATCCATACCACTAATTTTTATGGTAGTGATTTAGATGTGAAACTTACACTCTTAATTATCCCGTTTAATTGTCCTCCTTAACTCCTTAACAAGTCATAATATAGTATAGGGGAAAGCTATGTGGATCAGAAATCAGAGGCATAGTTGTTTTTTTTTTTTTTTTTAATTTTGCAGTTTTTGGCAGGGACCGGGTTTGAACCCGCCATCTCCAGTATATGGGGCCAGCACCCTACTCCTTTGAGCCACAGGCTCCCCCCCCTTTTTAATTGTATTTACTGTGAGCAAGTCATACCTGGCCAAAAATGACCAGCACAGGGCCAAGTAACTTCTGTAAACCTCAGCTACCATTATTTACATGAAGAGGTAGTTCCCTGGGGCATGAAGATCAGATTGGAGTTCAGCTTTTGCTTGTTTATCTCACTGTTCATTTAGTAGCATGGTTACATAAACCCTTAATGATTTCAGTGACAGACTTCGTTCACTTTGAATAGCAAGTATTTTGTTCATTTATGTAAGTCAGTAAATTACCCTTAACACCTATTGATTAAAATGTCCTAGCTCTTGAAGGACTCACAGGTATAAATTTCCTTGAGACGGACTGTACTTTTGTTTTTTAAAAATCCACCACTGAGGCCTGTGCATGATAAAGTGCAAGCAAGTGGTTATTAATTTTTTATTGAAATCTTTTCTGAATAAGTGTTTTCTCTTGGTTGGTTTCAAAAGGAGTCATATTCCTGAATCTAATTAGAGGCAGTTCATATATTGTGGGCTTATTAAGATTCAAGGCACTTTTTTTATTTTAGCCTGTCTGATATCCCTTTTTAATTTCACTTAAATTTGAATTACTCTAAACATCACCTGGCCATTGAGGATTCTTAGTAATGTTAATAATGATGTTGAATCTGTTCCATCGTGTTCTTCTCAAGTCCCATAACCTTATTCTTTTTTTTTTTTTGTAGAGACAGAGTCTCACTTTATGGCCCTCGGTAGAGTGCCGTGGTGTCACACGGCTCACAGCAACCTCCAACTCCTGGGCTTAAGCGAGTCTTTTGCCTCAGCCTTCTGATTAGCTGGGACTACAGGCCGCCTGCCACAACGCCCGGCTATTTTTTGATTGCAGTTCAGCCGGGGCCGGGTTTGAACCCGCCACCCTCGGTATATGGGGCCGGCACCTTACTGACTGAGCCACAGGCGCCGCCCCCCATAACCTTATTCTTGATTCTGACTTGTGAACACATGGGACTGTGAAGCCCCTCTCTCCCTGTGGCAGCATCAGTAGTCATGCCAGACCCTGTTCTTGTGCGCCTTGGGGTCTCACTTCATGTAGCTCTCTAAGCAGCCAGTGCCTGCCGGCCAGAGTTAGCAGGCTCTTTGCCACCCCTGGTCCTGACGTTGGCTGTCTTGGGTCTGATCTTTTATATCCTTCTCCAGGACCTCTTGAGTATGTTGCATTATCAGGTGATTTTTTTTTTTTTTTTTTATTTCTGCCTTAGACCTAATTCTCCTACCTATTGAATGAAGATCTCTTTCTTTTCTACAACTTTCTGTTACCATACTTCATATGTGTTCTCAAATCTTTCAGGCTGCCTATGTAGTTTTATGCATCTGTGGATAAACTGCTAGACTTATTCCTTGGCCAGTCTATGCCCTTGTCCTTTGGAGTTTCCGCTTGGAAGTGACTTTTTCTTCTAAGGTGAGGACTCTCCTTCATTCAGTAAGGTGAATTCTCAAAGTGTTGTCGCTGCCATGAGTTAGTGTTCACTGGCTGTTTTGGAATAGAAAAGAACATCTTTGCTGGAATCCCTCTGAAATACGTATAATCAACAGACTCCATTCCTAGTATGGCCATCCAAGCTCTGAATAGGTTGGACTTTCCACAGCTAGTAACTATTGCTCTGAAACACACACACACACACAAGCAAGTACTTGAAGGCTCTGGAAAGGGAACAGAAGCTGGAAGGTTCCTTTTTTTTCTTTTTTGAAACAGAGTCTTACTTTGTTGCCCTTGGTAGAGTGCCATGGCATCTTAGCTCATAGCAACCTCAAATGTTTGGACTCAAGTGATCCTCTTGTCTCAGCCTCCCGAGTTGCTGAGGCTACAGGCACCAACTGCAATGCCCGGCTAGTTTTTTAAAGACAGGATCTCACTTTTGCTTAGGCTGGTCTCAAACTCCTGAGCTCAGGTGATCGACCCACCTTGGCCTCCCAGAGTGTTAGGATTACAGGCCTGAGCCACTACCCCAAGCAGAAGCTGGCAGATTCTTGTGAGGGGAGTCAAAGAGTGACGGGCATTTCCTAAGTATTCAATTTTTACTTACAGTTTTGCTCTTGAGGATAAACTTCAATGGTGGCTAAATTTCAATGGAAAACCTGTCGTCTTTCAGCCTTGGAGAACTGGAGAATAGAGTTTGGGACTGCCCATTGCCTAGAAAGTGATAGGGTGGTAGTGGGTGTCCCTGGCATTTTGGGAAAGAAAGGGTCAGAGAGAGGATTTCCTATATTCTGTGCATGGGCTCTGCTCAAATTGCAAGTATCCCTGAACCACGCCTGTGTGAGGCTTATGTAAGTGGCCCAGCTAAGGTAAAAAAGAACTAAATGAAGATTTGAGCTGGTACTCAAGAGACAGGAGTGTGCAGCTTGAGTCTGAATATGTGTCACCCGTGAATCACTCTTCATTGTGAGCTCAGCTATTTTCACTTATGTCTGATACACACAATGTAAATATGTGCTTTTCCCACTGTTCAGTTGCCTGTCTTAGTTTCATATGCTTATTTCACAGTTGTTGGGCTTAGGCAGGCAGGCAGGCAGGCAAAAAGTCTGAAATTTATAGCTAGTGCAGACTCTCAGCCAAGGCAGCAGTTTGATGTGAGATTTGAAGGATGGTGGTTTTGCCCCAAGTCTTATTTCTTTTGTGCAATTATTAACGTGTTATGAAGATTTCTCTCATGTTGCTCTGCTAGTTCTTCAGAATGGCGTTGGCAGTAGGGTTGAAGATTGTAAAATCATCATCATCATCAATAATAATAGCTAGTATTTTCTGAGCTCTTGTTACATGACAGATAATTGTCCTAAGTACCTTATATGTAGTAACTCATCCTATTCTGATAGTAACCCTGTTTATTATTCCTATTTTACAGCACAGGGGTATTGAATGCATAGCTGTTGAGTGGTGAAGCCACCAGCCAATAGGTAGAGGGAGATAAGTTAGAATGGTTTATATGCATGCGCACACTTTCCAATATGTGGTTGTAATTGAGAGGTGGGTATTCCTAAAGAAGGTAGTTATGAAAAATAACATTTTCTTGCTACTGTGTCAAGTTTACTGGTATGAACATGGCAGGGAAAAGGTTAAGAAATACTAGTAAGGGCCCAAAGATCGAATGAATTCTTCAAAGGGGTCAATTGTGAGTGAGCAGTGCTTATCTCAAGTGAGTTAGATTCTGCCTAAGCAATAGTTTGTTGACAGGTGTGAATAAAATATTGTTGAATTTTCATTCATATAAGAGAGCAAATTATTGAGGGTAGTTAATTAGAAGGAAAGGATGAAAATATGCTTTATTTATAGGAGAATTAATAGTTTATTTTGTTTGGACAGGAATTCTTGACATCTTTGCAGAGAGCCTCACAGAGTCTTGATATGGTACCTTTGGTGATGGCAGTGCTCTGAGTCAGGAGTTGGCGGAGGAAAGAGAAATCCCTGCCACCCAAGAGCCTTTTACAATATACTGAGCTCTGCAGTGTGCTGGCTGTGAAGAAATTAGATTGTGCTGGAGCCACGGGGATACAAAAGGAATCATAGCATTAGGCTTTGGTAATAAATGCAGGGTGTCCAGAATGGAGACATGTTTCGGCTCTGTTCAATATTGTTTAACTATATCTGGAAATTTTCTTCTTCTAAACACCACGGCTATAAAATGAACACTTTATTCCAGTAAAGAACTTTGTATTGGACTAACAGATAACAAATAAAACAAGGCTAACTTCTGAACAAATATATAAAATACAAAACAATTTTAAGATATTAAAAGATTTGAAAGTCTTGGAGCATAGTTCATATTAGGCAGAAAGTGGAGCAGATTCCATCCTTAAGGGAAGAGAACCACACTTAGTGGGACCCATATTTATGTAGCTTTTCCTCTGAGGGCCCTTCTCAGACCACAGTGTGCATTAAACATTAAAAATGTTATTTTTTCTTCTTTTTTTTTCCTAATGACATTTTGGCTCTATTATTGCTGGGCAACTTATTGAACATAGACATTGATAGGAAGCATTGTTCTTTAATTGATATTTAATGCAAGTAGGCATTTTCCTGGCATTCTAGTCTCGGGGAGCAAGTCATTAGAATTTTGCCTATTATATTATTTTATAGGTCATAGAACATGAGGAAATGAAACACTGAATGAAAGAGTCAGGGTATATTAACCATATGGCTTTTGGTTTAGAACTCATTTTTTGAAAACATGCAAAATTTGGATTGCTTTTTCCATGTTTGAAAGGTTTGACCTCCATGTAAATGACTTTACTGTAGAAACTGATTGCAGTGTTCTACATTGTTTATGAATATTGATATAATAAATTTTTAATGGACACGTTTTGCTAGCAAGTACTTCATCTAGCATAAAATTAGAGAAATGTTCCTTGAGTCAGTCTGTGAAACAGCCAGAAAAAAATGATCACGTCCTTTTGAATAACCTTAAAAACATTTTACTTTTCAGTATTAATTTGTTCTTGCTTTTGGTTTCTGGCTTAGGCACATTAATTAAAAATTGCAGTCTCTGTACATTCATCCTCCTACACTGTGGATTCTAGCCGTGAGGATGGTGAGAAGCAAGATGATCAAGCTCAGGTTTATATTTTAGTATGGATTATGACATATCTCTGTACACGTTAGTTAAATCTGAAAGATCAAATGGATTCTCTGCTTGACAGTCTGTTATGGTGATGTAATAGTTGTGATAATGGAAGCAGTTTTTGAGTGTCTGCCTTGTGTTGGGCACTGTGGTGCATGCTTCAAAAGCAGGTAGAGTGATTAAGGTCATAGGCTTTAAAAGTTAGGTTTGCATCCTTGTGACTTTGGAAGGATATCTTAATTTCTCATTGCCTCACTTCTCTATCTGTTATTGGAGCTCATCTTCCTCCTACCATACAACTTCAAAATACTGCTTTGAAACAGGACTGTGTTACCTGGTCACCTGACATTAAATGGTTGTAGTCATATTCATAGTGGGCCCAGGGCTGACCAGGTCTCTACCTGTAGTGTCCATGATCTTAACCGCCTCACTGTACGTCTGAGCAAGCTGCCTGAGGCATAGACAGAAGGTGCTTAGTAAATAAGCTCTGAGGTAGCTCTATAGAACAAACCCAGAATTTGGGTTTGAACTGGCTTATTTAGCCACATGTACATTCTGTGTAACTAGATGCAGAGAGAAACTTACTAGCTTTGGAGTCTTAGAGGTAAGATGATGGTCATATAGGCTGAAATCTACATTATTCTAGAAATATCACTACTGGACTCTTAGCCCTGGGAGGGACCTGGTGTTGTCTAGTAAAGTTTATTGTCACAGGATCTGTTGTTATTTATCTGCCATGAAGGAAGGTCTATGGGCCTAGTTTTAGGTTGAGGGTCATTTTATCAGTGTTCTTTAGTTACTTAATTATCATTCAACAGATACTGATGAAGCACCTTGCATATGACAAGACCATCCCAGGGGTGGGGGGGTGTATTAGTGAACACATCAGACATGATCTGTGCCTTTGAGACTATCATGGTCTCATGAGATGCACCAGACATGGACAGATTGAGAGGTGTTGTGAGAAAAAAGCATGGGTCAGTAGACTTCTTCTGTAAAGGACCATGTACTAAATACCTGAGATTTCTGGGCCTTTCATTTCCTTCTGTTACCACTCAACTCTGCCACTTCAGCATGAAAACAACCATTGATGAGAAATACCTGACTGGCGATGGCAGCGTACAATGAAATTTTAAAGACAAGCAGGTAGGTAAATGTGGCTAAAGTTTATAAACTCTGATTAAAGGAGGGAAGAAAGGTTTTCTGGAGAAAATAGTTTATTCGAAAAGGTGATTTAGGCTCTTGATCCAGAATACATAAGATATACGAGGTTATTATAGGAAAAAATGAAATCTCTCATACCTTCCCTTCCCTTCCAGAGAGGGTAGCACTCTTGCCAGGCTTGGGTGTAGTGTTATTTGTATATAGTTTATTTTTAAGCCACACCTATAATTTTGAACAAACTTATTTTAAGCCCGTTTTCTCCAGGAAACTAGGTGAGTTACCCAAGATTTTATGGGAAAAAGCTAGGGCTGGGCTGAGTGTAATGGCTCACACTAATCTCAGCACCTTGGGAAGCCAAGGCAGGAGGATCTCTTGAGGACAGGAGTTCAAGACCAGCCTAGGTAACATAGCAAGGCCCATATCCACAAAAAATAAAAAATTAAAAAAAACTAGCCAGGTATGGTGGCACATGTCTCTTATTCCTAGCTACTCAGGAGGCAAACACAGGAGGATCACTTGAGCCCAGGTATTCAAGGTTACATTGAGCTATGGTGACACCATTGCACTCCAGCCTGGGTGACATAGCAAGACTCTCTCTTAACAAAAAGAAAAGAAAGGCTAGTGCAGCTCCTGTTTCTGGATGTAATGTTACTCAGTGATGGGGTTAGGCTGGCGAAGTCTACTAATATTTGGTATTCCTCCTTTAATCAATGAGACACAGTCTTTTAGCACTGAATACAGGTGAGGCTGTCTGAAAATTAGTGTCTGCTCCTGAGACATTCTGGTAATAAAAATGTTACTGGTATGAGAAGGAGCACATTGGATTTGCCATAGAACGGTCTAGTTTACAATCTGGGGCCTCTTCTGCTGCTTTCACTTTTTTAATTTTAGAGAGGGAAACTGTAGTAAAGTCTGGAGTTGTTAAGTAAGCCAAGTGTGTGTGACAGTCTGCTGAAAATGTGTGCAGAACTTGGTTTGAAATCCTCCACCCTGTGGAGTTTTTAGTCTTTAGTTTCTGTTGCGGAATCACGTGATGATTTAATCCATGGGCTCCTTTGCATTGTCTTAGTTGGGAAATAAAATTGCATAATTTCCTTTCTCTTTTGGCCTACCCCTGTGGCAGGAGAGCACATCCTCCTGTCCCATGGTTGGGGCTGACTAGCAGGGTGGTTTGTTTGTTTGTTTGTTTGTTTAGAGACACTGACATCATAGCTCACAGCAACGTCTAAAAGTCTTGGGCTTGATCCTCTTGCCTCAGCCTCCTGAGCAGCTGGGACTACAGGTGCCCACCACAATGCCTGGCTAGGTTTTCTACCTTTTTTTTTTGAAACTCTGAAATTATTTTTCTCTTTTATTATTGCCGAAAAACAATATTAACAGTCCTTAACAATATTACTTTGGACCATAGTTCTAATCTGATTTAGTTATTTTATTCCTTCTGCTGATTCTGGGATTGTTTTGCTCTTCCTTTTCTAATTCCTTGAGATGGTTTATTGGATTGATGATTTGCGATCTTTTTAGTTTTTTTTCTTTTTTTTTTTTTATTGTTGGGGATTCACTGAGGGTACAATAAACCAGGTTACACTGATTGCATTTGTTAGGTAAAGTCCCTCTTGCAATCATGTCTTGCCCCCTGAAGGTGTGGCACACACCAAGGCCCCACCCTCCTCCCTCCGTCCCTCTCTCTGCTTTTCCTCCCCCCCCATGACCTTAATTGTCATTAATTGTCCTCATATCAAAATTGAGTACATGCTTCTCCATTCTTGTGATGCTTTACTAAGAATAATGTCTTCACTTCCATCCAGGTTAATACGAAGGATGTAAAATCTCCATTTTTTTTTAATAGCTGAATAGGATATTCCATGGTATACATACACCACAGCTTGTTAATCCATTCCTGGGTTGGTGGGCATTTAGGCTGTTTCCACATTTTGGCGATCGTAAATTGAGCTGCAATAAACAGTTTAGTACAAGTGTCCTTACGATAAAAGGATTTTTTTCCTTCTGGGTAGATGCCCAGTAATGGGACTGCGGGGTCAAATGGGAGGTCTAGTTTGAGTGCTTTGAGTTTTCTCCATACTTCCTTCCAGAAAGGTTGTACTAGTTTGCAGTCCCACCAGCAGTGTAAAAGTGTTCCCTTCTCTCCACATCCACGCCAGCATCTGCAGTGTTGAGATTTTGTGATGTGGGCCATTCTCACTGGGGTTTGATGGTATCTCAGAGTTGCTTTGATTTGGATTTCTCTAATATATAGGGATGATGAACATTTTTTCATATGTTTGTTAGCCATTCTTCTGTCTTCTTTAGAGAAGTTCTATTCATGTCTCTTGCCCATTGATATATGGGATTGTTGGCTTTTTTCATGTGGATTAATTTGAGTTCTCTATAGATCCTAGTTATCAAGCTTTTGTCTTGATTCAAAATATGCAAATATCCTTTCCCATTGTGTAGGTTGTCTCTTTGCTTTGGTTGTTATCTCCTTGGCTATACAGAAGCTTTTCAGTTTAATGAAGTCCCATTTGTTTATTTTTGTTGTTGTTGCAATTGCTCAAGGAAGTTAATGATTTCCTGTTTTATTTCTTCCTTCACCCATCTGTTGTTCAACAGAAGCTTGTTTAATTTCCATGCCTTTGTGTGGGGTCGAAAAGTTTTTGTTAGAGTTGAGTTCTACCTTTAGTGCCTTATGGTCTGAGAAGATACAAGGTAAAATTTCAGTTCTTTTGATTCTGTTGATATTTGTTTTGTGTCCCAGGATATGATCAATTTTGGAGAATGTTCCATGGGGTGATGAGAAGAATGTGTATTCTTTATCTTTGGGATGGAGTGTTCTATATGCGTCTATCAAGCACAGCTGTTCTAGGGTCTCATTTAAATCTCTTATATCTTAGTTTAATTTCTGTTTAGAGGATCTGTCCAGCTCTGTAAGAGGAGTGTTAAGGTCCCCTGTTATCATGGTATTATTGGCTATTATATTGCTCAGACTGAATAACGTCTGTTTCAAGAATCTGGAAGCATTTAAATTGGGTGCATAAATATTTAGAATTGAATGTCTTCTTGTTATATTTTTCCCTTGACCAATATAAAGTGACCATCTTTGTCTTTTTTGACTTTAGTTGCTTTAAATCCATATGTATCTGAAAATAAGATTGCAACTCCTCTTTTCTTCTGAATTCCATTTGCCTGAAAAATTGTCTTCCAATCCTTGACTCAGAGCTTTAATTTGTCTTTTGAAGCCAGGTGTGTTTCTTGCAGGGAGCAAATGGATGGCTTGTGTTTTTTTAATCCAGTCAGCCAATCTATGTCTCTTCAGTGGGGAATTCAAGCCATTAACATTTATTGAGATAATTGATAAGTGTGGTAGTGTTCTGTTCATCTTGTTTTCTGAGAGTCCATTGCTTAGTTTTATCTTTTGCATCAGTGTGGAGGTTAGGTTCTGTCCTTTAATTTCTGAGTTCTTACTTTGCTGCTGATCCATTGTGATGATCAGTGTGTAGAACAGGTTGAAGTATTTCCTATAGAGCTGGTCTTGTTGTGGCAAATTTCCTCAATGTTTGTATATCTGTAAATGATTTGATTTCTCCATCAATTTTAAAGCTTAGCTTAGCAGGGTACAAAATTCTGGGCTGGAAATTGTTCTGTTTAAGTAGATTAAAGGTAGATGACCATTGTCTTTTTGCTTGGAAAGTTTCATTAGAGAAGTGTGCGGTCACTCTGATGGATTTGCCCCTGTAGGTCAACTGGCGCTTACTCCTGGCAGCTTGCAGAATCTTTTCTTTTGTCTTGACTTTGGACAGGTTCATCACAATGTGTCTTGGAGAAGCTCGGTTAGAGTTGAGGCGACTTGGGGTCCGATAGCCCTCTGAAAGCAGTGTGTCAGAATCTTTGGTGAAATTTGGGAAATTTTCTTTTATAATATTCTCTAGTATGGCTTCCATTCCTCTGGGGCATTCTTCTTCCCCTTCTGGGATCCCTATAACTTGTATGTTGGAACGCTTCATAAGGTCCCATAATTCTGACAGTGAACATTCTGCTTTCTCTCTCTTCTTTTCTGCCTCTTTTACTATCTGAGTTATCTCAAGAACTTTGTCTTCTACCTCTGAAATTCTTTCTTCTGCATGGTCTAACCTGTTGCTGATACTTTCCATTGTATCTTTAAGTTCCCTAATTGACTGTTTCAGTTCCTTCAGCTCTGCTATATCCTTTCTATATTGTTCATATCGTTCATCTCTTATTTGATTCTGTTTTTGGATTTCCTTTTGGTCATTTTCCACTTTATTAGCAGTTTCCTTCATTGTTTCCATCATTTCTTTCATTGTTTTCAACATGTGTATTCTAAATTCCCTTTCTGTCATTCCTAACATTTCTTTATTGGTGGAATCCTCTGCAGTAGCTACCTCTCAGTCCCTTGGCGGGGTTGTTCTGGACTGGTTCTTCATGTTGACTGGAGTTTTCTGCTGATTTTTCCTCATGAGTGATTTCTTTTATCTGTTTCCTTGTCCTAATTTTCCTTTCACTTCCTCTTGCTCTTTAAGTTCCCGTGCCTGTTGACTAAGGTTTTCATGAGTCCTTTTGGTACAGGAGCAGAAGAATGAGTAGGTTGAAAAGCAAGAAGGGAGAAAAGAAAGGAGGAAAGAAAGAAACGAAATAGAGAAAGGAGAGGGGGTGGGTAAAAGGAATATTGACAAAAAGAAAGAGGGACAGAAAGAGCGAGACAGAGCAATATAGGTGTACAGTAGGGTACTTTGACACAATCTTAAAAAAACCCAACCTCTGGGAGTGCCCGGGGTGGTTCTCTTGAGGTCAGCAGCTCTTTGCTAACCTGATCAGACACAGTACCCCACCTCCACCAAGTAGAGAGGAAAGACAAAAATGCTGTAAATCAAACCAAAACAAACAAACAGAAAACTTTACGGGATAAAATTGGGTGAAAAACCAAATCATAGGTGTAGAAACAGTAGCAAAAATGATGTTCTAGTTATTAAAAAAGGCAGCAATGGCAAATTGTATGTATACTAGAAAACTGGAGAAAGAAAAGAAAAAATCTGTACAGAAAAGGTTGAAATTAAGAAACAAAACTACAACATCAAAACAAAATCAAACAACAAAAAAAAATAAACAACCAAATACAAAGCAGTATATATATCTTGTTGAATATTGTCTGGACAACAGGTGGTCTTCTGGGGTATGAGATGTTAATTACAATGCTGATACTTCAGAGGCCTCCGCTGATTTCTCAAACCCCACAGGGTAGACACCCTAAGTCTCTCTTCAGTCCTCTTAAAAGGCACTTTAAGCTTCTAAACTTGCTAAGCAGAAGCTTTTCCAGGAAAGTGCTTGTTGCTGGAATTACTGGTGAAGTGGCTATCCACTTACGTAGTGTGCCAAAACCCGTCTCACTCTGCCCCTGAAGGTTAGGGTATGAGGCGGCTCAGACCCCGTCTTTAGGCTGCTCAGTTACTAGGTTGCTAGGTCCTGCCCCATCTTTGCTCTTCAACCCCTAGGGCGCACCTTGTTGGGGCAGTTCTCTCACAGTGGCTCCCTGGGGCCCTCAGCCAAAACACTATTAGCTCCGTCTGTCTGGCTGAGCGGCTCAGCCTGGGGTCCCAGACAGTGCCCAGCGTTCTCCGCACTCCCTCTCAAGCTCTCCCCAAGGCAGTTCAACTGAGTGCCAAGTCCAAAAACAGCAAAACAGTTCACAGGTAAGGCTTTTCCAGTTTGCAGTCTCGCTGCTACTGCACTTACAGCTGTCGGCAGGAGTAGACCGATGGAACACAAGCGATTACTTGCCAGTTTTCCACTGTTTTTGTCCTCCTCTTTGGGTCCAGAAGTCTCTCGCTGACTCCCTGTATCCTCAAAGGGATGATTATAGGCAGATCCTACCAGCCAGAGATGCCTGGAGTCTTTTTTTTTGTGGTTTTTGGCCGGGGCTGGGTTTGAACATGCTACCTCCGGCATATGGGACTGGCGCCCTACTCCTTGAGCCACAGGCGCCACCCGATGCCTGGAGTCTTATCTCCCCAGACTCATGGTGCCCAGATGCAAGGAAGCTGTTACTTGGCCGCCATCTTGCTCTCCCTACTCCTTTTTTTAAGTAGAGATGGAGTCTTGCTCTTGCCGAGGCTGTTTTTGAACTCCTGAGTTCTAGTAATCCAGCCAGGTTGGCCTCCCTGAGGGCTGGGATTATAGGTGTGAGCCACTGCATCCAGAGAGCAGGGTGTTTCTAATAGTGTCAGAGATGCTGATCACCCATTGGTTCTTTTGCTTAGTAAAGCAGATTATCTTCATACATCTGCTGTAGGAGGCTACTTTGGTGCTTCACTGAGTAAGTAAGGCAGAAAGTTCTTCTATGGGACTGTCAGTGCTTGTATGGGAGAGCATCGGCCTCCAGTTTCCTCCTTTGGGCTCTCCAGGGATTCATCCCCATCTCTTTCATATATAGAACAGGGGTCTGCGATTTTTTCTTTAAAGACTAGGGAGTAATACTCCCTAGTGGTAGGCTTTGCAGACCACGTATTTCTGTTGAGACTGCTGAAAAGCAAAAGCAGCCACAGACAGGCTTGCCTGGCTGTGTTATAATAAAACTTGTTGATTTGGGACTTTGTATCATATATTAGTTCAAAAGAGTTAGTTAAAACTTCCTATTCCATGCAACTGTGTTTCACTTTGTAGTGTAACTCTTGTTGATGGTATGCTGGTGGAACATTGTGTAATTTAGGATTGTGAGGCTGAGGCCATTTATTGGGGAAAGGGAGGCCCTTGATTAGTGATGCCCGTCATAACAGCAGGGATCGGGAAGCATTGGTAGAAGCACTGTGCATCTTTCCTCCTTGAAGCTGGGGTGTCTTGTGAGCAAGAACTATGCCATTTATTTTTGTGTATCAGGTACTTAGTGCAATGGTTAAGTCAAGAAAGGATTGTCAAATGAATGGACATCTAGCTTGATGCCTTTCTACAAAGCCACATTTAAATACTTCATACTACACAGTAAGTGCTTACTGTATGCTTGTAGCATTAATGTAAGTATCTTTTTATTCCAATGGGTTTTCCAAAGAAAGGAAATTCATTGCCCTCTGTGTTTAATGCCCTTGGCCATCAGTACTTTATCTTTCAATATAATAGAACCACCAAATTCTACAGTTTAAATGATTCCCTTATTATTAACGTGCTTGTGCTTAAGACCCGTCTTATTTCTAACAAACTATATAAACAACATAGTGTAATTAGCATTTGTTTTAACATTTCTTTTGATACATGTGAAATAGATAATTAAGGAGTGATTTGTTTTTCATGTTTGCTGTATAAAATAGGTTTCATTCCTTCATAGTAAATAGAGTGTAGTGCCTGATAGCATTATAATACATCCCTCTGAATCCTTTTTTTCTGAGCATAATATGCCAATATGCATTTCATAGCTATAGCATGTAATTATCTTTTGTGGGTGTTTGGTTTGCTGCTTTTTGTTTTGTTTTATTTTGTGAGACGGGGTCTCACTCTGTAGCTCAGGCTGTAGTGCCATGTGCAGCGGCATCATTATAGCCCACTGCAACCTCAAACTCCTGCCTCAGCCTTCCCAGTAACTGGGACTACAGGTGCATGTCCCCACACCTGCTAACTTTTCTGTGTTTTTGTAGAGACGAATTGTTACCCTTGGCTCAGGCTGGTCTCAAACTCCTGGCCTCAAGCGATCCTCCTGCCTCAGCCTCCCAGAGTGGTAGAATTACAGGTCTGAGCCACAGTTTTTGTATTTTTGCAGGGTAAGAAGGGAGCAGAGAGAAGAATAAAAAAAATGCTATAATTAAAATTGATTTTCCTAGCACCTAATGTATGGTATAGTGAAAATACATATATTTGGTCTTTGTACCAGGTTCTGGGCACAGACCTCCTAAAACCCTTGATATTTCCTCAGTAGTAGGAGCTTCTTTTATTATTTATAATGATCTCCTTTCACCTATCCTTGCATTCGTGGGAACCGGGTGATTCCTGGTGGGTCCTTAGATTGTTTCAAGGGAAGGGTCTAACCGTTCTTTTTAGGGTCTTACCGCTAAAAAGATTGGTAAGAACTTTCAGTTTTCATTCCCACTGTACCACCTTGGGGTATGGGAAAGAGGTAGAGATTGAAGATAATCACCAGTGAGTGGTCATCCCCTTAATCAGTCATGCCTAAGTCATGAAATCCAATTAAAACCATGAAACAGATTAGGGGAGCTTTCAGGCTGGTGACGTGTGCAGGGTGGCCATGTCTGTCTGCTCCCTTACCATGTCCTAGACATCGCTTCCATTTCACTGTCCTTGAGTTGTGTCCTTTGCACTAAACCATAATCATAAGCGATTTCCTGCATTCACTGAGTCTAGTGATTTCTTGTACCTGAGGACCTGGTTGTGGTAACCCCCAAATATATGGTTGGCCAGTAACCTGGGCATGCCGTTTGCAGCTACTGTCTGAAGTGGGGACAGTCTTGTGAGACTGAGCCCTTCACTTGTGGTGTTTATGTTAACTCTGGAAATTAGTGCCAGAATTAAGTGGAATTGTTGGACAACCAGTTGGTGTGGGAGAACTGTGAAAAAACATATAGTTGGTGTCAGAAAACACCACAAGGTGCCTGTCCTTGCCATGCTTAACTCAGTATGGGCCACAGCAGCTCTTCATACTCAGCAGAAGAAATGCTTTCATAACCAAAGCTTCAGTGAGCAAGATTATTTTGTAGGTTTCAGAGAGGAAGTTTGGCTTGTTATTTTATTTTATTAATTTTTAATTATTATTTTTTTTAGATAGAGTCTCACTTTGTGACCCTGGGTAGAGTGCTGTGCCGTCACAGCTCACAGCAACTTCAGACTCTTGGAGTCAAGCTATCTTCTTGCCTCAGCCTCCCAAGTAGCTGGGACTATAGGTGCCCATCACAAGTCCTGGCTATTTTCAGAGATGAGGTCTCGCTCTGGCTCTGGCTTAGGCTGGTCTTGAACCTGTAACCTCAGGCAATCCACCTGCTGTGGCCTTCTGGAGTGCTAGGATTATAGGCATGAGCCTCTGCACCCAGCCAGCTTGTTATTTTAATAGAGGAAACAGAGAGAACTGAATGAAGAAATATTAGAGGACAGGAAGGGGGGAAAAACAAAACAAAAACAGCACTTAATTGAAACAGAATTTGGAGCTTGCAAGAAGCAACTACTTATGGGATGAAAAGGGAGATGCTGAAGATCCCCAAGAACTTGGAAACTTGGAGAAGGGGTCCTGCAGAGTTGGGATCCAAGCATTAAGGAAAGGGACCTAGGGCTGCTGCTGGGCCGGTTTGGGCTCTGAGGCTGGCCTGGGAGAGCTGGCAGGATATGTAAAGCTGCTCTAGAAGCCCACTGCTACTGTCAGGAGCACAGCTGAGGCCAGGGTCTCTGGTGATGGATCTCAGACATACCAAAAGCAGCAGACACCACCTCCATCTGCTAGCCTTCTGGTCTCTCTGTAGTGTCCCATATTCTTGGACCTCAATGGGAAGCCAGCTGGCAAAGGAGAAAGTAATTTGCAAAATCTCAGCCTTACTGAGCAGTGAGCACCTAGAAGGAGATTTGAGCTGAGAGAAAATACTTAATAACTAATATATCACTGATACAGTCCAAGTTTGGATCCTCTTCATCTTTTGATTTGCTGTGCTGAATCCCAAAAAGTTTGTAGAGATCAGATGAGAAGATACATGTAAAATATCTGAATAAACAAAAATGATTTCCTGCAAATACGAAGCAGGTCCTGTTTCCTTCTCTGGGTTAGTTAACGGTTAGTTGTGTGTCTGTCCTACTTTGCTATCTATGGCATTTCCCAAAGGAGTAACTGATGTCATGGGATTGAAAGCAGATGCCAAGTAAAAACTGGCTTGACTATAACTGTAAATATAGTTAAACAAATGTTTTTAAATGGTTGTGCAAATCAGAACCTTTATAAGATAGCATGTATTGTGACTATGTAATGAAAATAAAACTGCATGTTTGACCATGGCACCCCTGCTCCCCATTCCCAGCCCCAGTTTCTAGCTCATTAACTTGTTTTCTGCTTATGTTCTCTGTACTTTGAACTCATCTCTTCTCTTCCTTTTATAATTTTTTTTTTAAATTTCTAGCTAACTTTTTTGATGTATATAGTATCCCCTCACATTGCTCTGATGTACTGTACTTTAAAAAACAATTTTGTGTTATGTTCTCCTTGAACTTCTCCCCCTCAGGTGTGTGTTCTGTTCGTTTCCAGTCTGTGATGTTGGTGGCCCCCGTTGTTTGTTATTCTTGCTACTGTGCTTCACAGTGTGGGGGTGAAGGCCTTCAGTAGCGTTTCAGCCGTCAATGACCGTCAGTGACTACAGTTTGTGGCCACATGTTGTGAGCCAGTACCTGGTCTTCTCCCTGCGCATCAGCAGTCCCCTGGGCCAGGATTTCATCTCTTATCCAGCAGACTCTTTGCTACCTAATACTGGTCATTTTGGTGATGGCCTGGGCCCCTCCTCTGCTCCTTAGGTACCCAGCTTTCCAGTTTAAAATGTAACGAAGGACAGTGCAGTCCTGTCCTATATTCTTTTTGATGATGTAGTTGTTATCTGCCTACTATTCTTCAGGGAGTTCTCTAAATTTTTGGTCTCCCTGGGTCACTCCATTTATTTTTTTCCCCCAGTGCTGCTGTGAGCTTAGATATTTTGCTATCTTGTGTTCTTTCTCTCTGTATCCCTGTTGTGATTAGCACCATGTCTTAACCTGTGGAGTAGGTGATGTTTCATGCTTAGGAGATAGGTTTTGTGGGGAGACATGTTTCAGGGTCTCAGGTCATTTTTCCAGCTATCAGTGTTCCCACTGGTATTTCTTCTGTCCTGGGAAGGTGAGTAGCTTTCAAGTCTGGTGTCTCAAAGCTAGCGGGATCTGCAGAGATGGACTTTGAGATGACTGTCTCACTTTAGAGACAAAGGAGGAGGTCACCAAATGAAGAGAGTGAGGACCAATGGGACAGTTGTTTGGGGTATTTCTCTTTGGATTGTATGGCCATTTGGATGCTGGCTGGATCTGGCTAGGTGGAAGATAATGGAACCAAATTCCTACGGCTCTGGCATTTCTTGCCTTCCTGTGTTGCTTCTTGATTTCAGACCAGATAGAAAAGAGATTTTATACACATCTTTCATTTTGCTTTCCTAGCAACCTTGCAGAGCTACAGTGGTTGATATTTTCATTTGTCATGAGTAAATAAGGTAAAAGGTTACCTGCTAATAAATGGTGTGGCAAAGGTGCCCCACTATCTTTGGCCTCACCCACTAAAGCTCATTTCTCATTTACCAGCTCCTTCTGGAATTGTGCTCGGGACATTGCCAAGCAATACAGTGTATTTTGTTGTTTTCTGATTCATATTCTCTATACACCTTCAGTTTGGATCAGTTGTTAAAATGTAGTGATGTCACAGAGTGTTTCACTAGGTTCCTGAAAGAAGAATCATTAGAATTGAACTTTGCTGATATTTCTTAGGTTCTTTCAATCCCTTAATTTTATGAAGGTCATGTATAATTAGGATATTGTTTTCTTTGCTGCTTAGATATTATCCGTCTGACTGTTTTACAAGGATCTTTTTGTGTGTGCTTTTTTTTTAAATTTTTATGAGTTCTCTGTCATCCTGGTGGACTTTTCAAATGAGTGACAGTATTTATTTCAAGTTCCCAGGAGGAAAAAAAGCTTCCTGGCGGAAAGGGAGTGTTATGTATTCTGCATGTGGTATACATTTTTTTTTTTTTTTCAGGGATTATTTTGAAGTTTTCATGTTACCTAGTTTTCTGAAAGCTTGCCTTGCATTTAACTTCTGTGGGTTATTCTGAGAGACAGAGGTAAGATTTAGGTGATTCTCCCCATCTCCTCTGGCTAAAGAAACTCAAATACTCCAAGAGAAGAGATGACTAACACAGTTTGAGAGATTTGGCATGTGTTTTTCTTTTGTAACTAGGACATTTTATTTGGAATATTGGGGAGAGCAGTGGAACTACATACTCAAGATTGTAATTTCTCCTATGAATGGAGATTTTGACAATGGAATTGTGGAAAAAGGGGGCACTTCCTACAAAGTTGTCATTTTTCTTTAAAGAAAAATCTAACTCACTTTTCATGGCATCAGTATTTTATTCCCCAAAAAGAATGAATTTCTCATTGTAAACACAAACAGTGGACTTCAGACCTGTAGACACCAATTATTATTCTGTATGGAGACTGTCCCAAATGTCAGAGAGATGATCTCAGGAATTTCCCCAGCAAAGGTCGGTCATTTACTACTCTCCGTGTCATTTCTGTGGGATGCCACTGTGATAGGTAAGCCTCTGAGATTGAGGTAGCAAGGTTGCTCAAAACTACTGTTGTAGAGAAGTGATGAGAAGTCCTTTGCTATTAGGTAAATCCCACTGGACTCAAATGTATCCTAAACTATTAAGCACTATTAGATTGTTAGAAGGAGCAGAGTGGGTTGATTAAAATAAAGTCTGCCCCTTTGCAGGCTTCCAACTGGATTTATTGGAAAGCTCTTTGGGGAGTAATTTTTCTTTCTTTTTTTTTTTTTTGCAATTTTTGGCTGGGGCTGGGTTTGAACCTGCCACCTCTGGCATATGGAGCCGGTGCCCTACTCCTTTGAGCCACAGGCGCTGCCCTCTTTGGGGAGTAATTTAAGGAGGGCTGACAAATGGAGAATTGCAGGGGACAGAGGGCGGTGGCAGAGCCCTATGGAGGAGCTGCATCTGATGTATGGAGGTGACACACTTTACCAATGGTAATGCTAGGTGTGCATGTAGGTCTTCAGGGTTTACAGAGAAGGTGCTTTACAGAGCACCTTCACATATGTTGTCTGATTGTACCCTCTTGTGTCCAACCCTGGAAGGCTAGCTATTGTGTTTTTTTTTTTTTTTTTTTGAGACAGAGTCTCACTTTGTCACCTTCAATAGAGTGCCATGGTCTCATAGCTTACAGCAACCTCAAACAATTGGGCTCAAGGGATCCTCTTGTCTCAGCCTCCTGAGTAGCTGCGAGTACAAGTGTCTGCCACAATACCCAGTTACTTTTAGAGACGGGACCTCATTCTTGCTCAGGCTGGTCTCAAACTCCTGAGCTCAAGCAATTCACCTGCCTCAGTCTCCCAGAGGGCTAGGATTACAGGCTATTGCACCCAGCCTAGGTCTTGTGTTTTACTGATATCTCTGTTTTACTCAATGGTATGATAAGCTCATTTGAGGCAGTGATCATGAAAAACATTGCTGTTGGTCTGTTCATTCTGGTGATGTGTTTGGGCAACAAGATTCAAAGAAAAATATCTAATATTTTCCCTTCTCCCAGTATTATTAATGATCTGCTCTGATGGTGTGTGTAGAATGATGGCTTGGGGTTAGCTGAACAATTAATGGCCCCAGAACAAGATTTTTTTTCTCCCCTCTTTGAAGATTTAAGGAATGAACACAAGGTGGTTGTATTATTACACACTTTTGAGTTTCTTTTCATGTGAGTATTTCACGTGGAGGTGATTCTTGCAAGCCAAGCCTCCTTTTGTCCCCAAAGAGACTCACTTGAGTGAATGGAGGAAATGAATGGAGGAAATGACATACACATATCATGTATATATTTTTTAATGAGTTAGATGAGTGGCCTGATTTTTGGGAAATAAGTTCTAGAATTATTTAGGGCAGAAGTGAGCGGAAAATGAGTTTTTATGAACATGAGCCTGGTTTGTAAGACCAAGCTTCTGGGCACAAACCTTTAGATCAGTGTTTTTCGACCTTTTTAATCTCACGGCACACTCATACCTAGAGTTAAACTTCCACAGCACACTTAAATTAGGTTGCTCATAAAAAAAAAAAAGAATACTTAACTGTGCTTTGAACATCTTCTGAAAATAATTTAATTAATGATCTTTAAAAAAATTTCATGGCATACTAAGGTCCTGTCATGGCATGTGGCGCACTGGTTGAAAAAATAACGGCTTTAGCTAGTTCATGGTTGAAAAATATCATCCTCCTTTTTTCTCACGAGCTCACTTGTTCTTCAGGGATGTGGTCTTGGCAGGTCACAAGGGCAGTGCCTAAGCCCATGGATGAACACTTGAGGCCAGCTTGTTGAGGGAACTCCGGGCATCGCAAGAGCTCGGATTTCTTCTAGATCTTATTAATCTTTTAAAGGTAATTAGAAAAATTATTAATCTTACTAAAAGTAATTAGCAAAATTTTAAGAGCGTGCCCTCTTTCGTGATACTGATTAATAAATCCATCTTCTTGAAATTAAATCTAATTATTAATTACATTAAATAATGTAACGAATTTTATTAAGGAAAGTGGAGAATGTGGAGATTAATATCATAATCCTGTGGGACTACTATGAAGAAGTTTTAAATGTTGCTATTTTCTCATGTTTGCTCAGATTGTTTACAAAGTCTCCTGGTACCTCATCCCAAAAGCTATGACCCTGTCTGACCCTCTAACATAGTCCTAGACGTGGCACGTCACCGTCAAAACTGTTTCACACATTTTCATAAGATGGTTTAATTATTTTTTTTATTTCAGTGTACATAAATACTCGTATGTATTCCTCTTGTTCTGCCACTTGTGTTTTGGTTGTTTTTCTCTCTTGGTGTTTTACTTTGGGAATATATCTGCATTGGTAAACTTTAAGAGCGGCTTCATTCATTTGAACCATTTCACAGTATTCCATTGGATATGCCATATCTTATTAATCCTTAGTCATTAATTCTTCTCTTTTGTTATTTCTACATAAGTAGTGTCTCTTTACTCAAGGGAGGCCTTGAAGAAAAGCTCAGATAGGACACTGTAGCAGGATGTCGTTACTGCAGGGTCGTTTGCCTATTGCCTGCTGGGATTAATGTTAAATAATGGAAGAATGTTACAGGATCAAAGACCCAGCAACTCTGATGTGGTGGAATGATGTGTGGGAATGTCAATAATTTAGTGTAACACAAAGGCCATGTCTTGGTCTGCTTCCTTTTGCTCATAATAGAAAACCTGAAACTGTGTAATTTATAAAGAAAAGGAATTTGTCTTGTACAGTTATGGTGGCCTGAGAAGTGCAAGTCAAAGGGCTGCATCTGTGAGGGTCTTCTTGCTGGTGGGAATTCTCTGCAGAGTCCTGAGTTGATATAGGGCATCACCTGGGGAGGGGCTGAGTGTGCTTGCTCAAGTCTTTCCTCTTATAAAGCCACCAGTTCCCTTTCCATGATGGCCTGTTAATGCATTAACCTATTCATGAGGGCTCTTGAAGATTCTACCATTCAGTATTGCCACCTTGGGGGTTAAATTTCATAATGGGTTTTGGAGGAGATGTTCAAACCATATCATGCCAGTTTGCGCAAAAAAATCCAAAGATAAAGTAATTTTTTTTTTAAAGAGACAGAGTCTCATTTTGTCACCCTTGGTAGAGTGCTGTGGTGCCACACACAGCAACCTCCAGCTCGTGGGCTTAGGTGATTCCCTTGCCTCAGCCTCCTGAGTAGCTGGGACTATAGGCGCCTGCCACAACATCTGGCTGTTTTGTCGTTGCAGTTTGGCTGGGGCCAGGTTCGAACCCGCCATCCTCAGTATATGGGGCTGGTACCCTACCCATTGAGCCACAGGCGCCGCCCAGATAAAGTAATTTTTAAAGAAATGTTCCTTCTCCTCCAACCCCCAGAGCAGGGAGAAGGATATAGGCTGTGTCTCCCTTAAAAAGTTTTTTAAATTAAAAAATGCTTTTTTCTTATGACTAGCAAATACATAAAATTCACCACATAAAATTTCTTTTTCTTATGACTAGCAAATATACAAAATTCACCACATTAATATGAATTATCATTGTACAGTGTTATGCCTAATACTGGATTTCTTTTTCCCCTAAACCCACATTTAACCCACGAATAAACTTTGCTTTGTCACCAAACTGTATCCAGAATCTCCTCATTTCTCTCTGCTCCGTGATTACTGCCCTTTTCTGTAGTCTAGTTGAGGGACCAGTGCACTGCCTGCTAGCCAAATCTTGTTTTTGTAAATAAAGCTTTATTGGAACACAGCCATGCCCACTCCTGTATATATTATCTGTGGCTACTTTGTGCTGCAAAGGCAGAGTTAAATAGTTACAAAAGAGACTACCTGGCCCTCAAAGCCTGAAATAGTTACTATCTGGCCCTTTATAGAAAAAAGTTTGCTGACCCTGATATGGTTTCAAGCAGCTGTCTCCTTATTTGTTTCATTCCCTAAATAGAAGACAGAGTGACTTTTCTAAAAAATGAAAATTTTGATTTTTCTCACTCTCCTGCTTAAAACTCGGAGTGAATAAAGTCTAAATTCCAGGCTGTAGCTTACAAGCACCTGCATGATCTGGTCCCTGTGCCCCTTCCACACGCTTTTCTGACCACACTTGCCTAGTTTCTGCACAAACCAATCTGTTTCCTGCCTTGGATCCTCGGAACATGCTGGCTTTCAGCCTGCTGTGCTTCGACCCTGTTTCTTCACAGGTGCACCTCCTTTCTGTCATCAGGTCTCTGCATAGATGTCACTGCCTCAGAGGTGACCATTCAGTCTGAAGGTGACCTGCGTAATTCATCGTGTGTCTTTTATTTTCTTCGTAGACCTTCCCATGCTCTTTAATTACACTTTTCATTTATGTGTTCACATCTTTCTTCCCTGCCTGCCCCCCTTCCCCCAGGACAAAAGCTTGGTGAAGACAAAGAACTTGTCTGTGCAGTTGACTGATAGATCTTGGATGACATTGTAAATGCAGTGGAAAATTGTTAAAAAAAAATGAACAAAATATAGACCCTGTCCATTTCTTTTCTTTCTTTTTTTTTTTTTTTTTGCAGTTTTTGGCCAGGGCCAGGTTTGAACCTACAACCTCCAGTATGTGGGGCCGACACCCTACTCCTTGAGCCATAGGCGCTGCCTGACCCTGTCCATTTCTTTGTTAGGAGTTAAATGCCAGTGTATGTTTATATTACCATAATTTGTTTTCTTAATCAATAAGTATATCTTGCCCACTTCTGTTCACAACATAAAATTAAGGTGATTTTCTTCTGCAATGTGATTAAGCTGGCATACTCTCCAGCAGGGGATGGACAGGCATTCTGAAACGATGGTGCTCATTATTTTTAAAGCCTTTTATACATTTGTTTCTGCTGGTGTGCTGATATGCTAATGCTTATCAAGGTTGTATTTTTTCCCTCCATTTCCTTCTTGTTACTGGCAGAACAGCATTATGAAGGTATGCAATGAACTCTCCTTTGGGCATTTGTCCTTACTACAAAGAGTTTTATATTTCTTTGCTCCTTAAAAAATATGCTGCTTTTCTGCTGAACTTAAAATAAAAAGAACAAGGCAGGGTCTTTGAGAATCTTAATTCTTTTGGCTTAGGGAAACCCATCTAGCACTCTCTTTCATTCAGAGCTTCCCATGTTCCCCCTGAGCCTCATATTCAGTACAGCTCTGTGTTTTCCTGAAGTAAGATCTGTACACCAGTGTCCCCTGCTGCTTTTCCTGCCCTGGTTGACTGCACAGCTCAGGACCTGCTTTTGTACACTGGGAGACACTTCACAGGCACTGTCTCAATAGAGGGCACAGGCTCTGCGGTCAGACATCCCTGGATCTGAAATACGGTTTTTCTTCTAACCAGGCTTTGTCATTCTGAGCAGGCACTTAGCTATTCTGAGTCTCAATTTGCTCATCTGTAAAATAGGCTTCTACTGATGTTTTCCTTTACTGGGAGAAATGAGGTAAGTTCATCAAGTGGACAGCATACTTTGTGGAACTTCATGGCACTTGGAAGTGTTCACAAGTATTTGATTTGGTTTGAAAACCTAAGACTTTGCCAAGAAGAATGAATTCTAAAATAGGAACGTGCTATGTTCCAGTTTCTGACAAGTCTGAAAGCTCAACTTTCAATTCTTTGCTGGTAGGATAAATTATTTTATTATTATTTCATAAGCAGAAGCTGCTCACTTTATTGCTATGGGCCTTAAACAAGAGGTGTGGTGCCATCAGAGATGTATTATAAATGGAGCAGAAATGGCCCCAGGCTGCTGGTCTGATTCCAGTCTGATTCCTGTGAAGACTCCAGTATTGTTCCTCTTGATCAGGAAACTTTAAAGGACTTTTTTCTCTAGCCATCTATTCTAATTAAATTTCACATTCCATCAACATTATCTTTTTAGGTACCTATCATTATTATTGTTCACAATTTGCTAACTGCTTTATTTTTTAAACTTTAAAGTGGAAAACAGTATTTTTAGGTCAGGAACGGCAAGGTAGTTTTTGTATGTTTTTTTTTTTTTTTTATTGACACAAGATTTACAGTTTTATATGCAGGAGACTTGGCTTCAAATCTGGACTCTCAGTCAACTGGGTGGCCTCACCCAAGTTACTCAACCTCTTTTTTACTTGCAGACTTCTTTATCTGTGGGATAGGGATAGTCTAGCTTACCTGAGATGAAAAGTAAATTTACTTAGTGTAAGTGGTACATTTTAAGATGCTTATTGAATGTGAGATTTTTCTGGTTCTTTCTATTGGAAATTACTATTCTGTCTCTTTTTGTGATTCTTGAGTGATTCAGGTGTAGAGATTCCGTGATAAGAGTTTTAAAATACTTCCCCAAATGCATTTAAAGTGCAGGACACCTTGGACCCTATTTGTAAAAAATCATTTATGCGATCCCCAAATATTTTTATCCGAATGATTGCTGAGTGTTGACTTACTACAATTTTCCTACTCCTTTCTATTTATGCATTAAGTGATAATAGCTTGCCTTCTTTCAGTACTTATCATTGGCATCGTTCAAATTCATTTGCAGTATTAACTCATTGAATCCTCACAACAACCTGTGAGAATGGCCTGTTAGCATCCTCTATTTATAAATGAGGAAACTCATTTTAGCTGTTATTTCTGCCATCCATAGGGTTGGTAATATCCTTTTGTAGCCCTACTAGAGCTTAAGAACTCAGCCACAGGGGGCTAATTAATTGGTTAACTAATTTTCTTACAGTGTGCAAATTGGGGGTGACCTCCGTGGAGAGTGGCAGGGCCAGAAAAAAGCATTGTAGTTCTGGACAAAAGGAATGTTATATTTTCAAAGGTGATTCCAAATGTAGACCGTTCACTTTAGCCTGAACACAGAGTAAGATACATGTCATTACTCCTGTTTCTTCTCTTCCTTCCATGTCTGACATCATTTTTTCCTTTCTATAGGCTTAGTCTTTAATCATAATAGTTGCTTTTTAAAAAAACCTATTTCTTTAGCATATTTTCGTTCTGAAAGAGAAGCTGACATGGTAGCGTCATCACATTCAAGCCCTAACAGAACAGTATTACTCTTACGTCCTCTTCCAAACAGGATTCCCCTTAATCTCTTTTACAGGACAGCACACTTTAAGTGGCTTCCTCATCAGAGTCTGTTTTAAGCAAGCTGGCCTTTTATTTTTATGACACTCATTTTGAGACACATTGAGTTATATCTGTCTTTTCATTTGCACCAACACATTTATTTGAAGCCTCGTATTTCCTAGGTAACGTGACTAAGGTGGATTTATGGGTGCTAATTTGCATACAGAACAACACTGACAGAACTAAAATATAACAAACACATACTAACTTTTGGCTTACCACAACCCACTGAGCATCTGCCTTCGTTCCATGCCTGTAATGAGAGGGAAATATATTTTCCTCTGAGTTTACAGCTAATTCCTTGTTTGTATTCCATTGTCGTCATTGCTGTTGAGAGCTGGAAATGAGGTTTAAGAGGCTCTTCATGTCTAACAGCAGGAGTTTATATTAAAGGTTCTATGTAACAAAATGCAGCTTTTGCTTCCTGTCTTGATTTCATACTGCATTTGAAGAACCTGCCACATTTAAGTAGGGATTCACCCCCTTCATTTTTCACACAAGTTAACAGGGACTCTACACAGTGTGCTAAAGCCTGGAGTTGATGCTTCCTGCCTATCCATGCTATGTTTTTGTAGATTGATTCTCATTGCACAAGTTATAAATGGATTCTTTGAAATTAAAAAAAATCCTATAAAGATTCTTGGTCTGCCCTTCCCAGATTTACTGGCAATAGCTTTGGGAATGTCCTTTGGACCTTCTTCCATACATTTACTCATGCATCTATCTACAGAGATAGATAATCTCTCTAGAGATAAAGAATGTTGCATCACATGTGGACGTGTATATCTAAAAATGTTATTCTGCTTTTGATATTGTTCTACGACTTGCTGATTTCTTTCACTAATGTGCCTTGTAGAATAATAAGTGCTAAGGTATTTAGACTTAATGGGCTAGACTAGTTATAATACTGCTAGGAAGAGTTTCTCCCAAGATTTCAGTGATGAGTGCATCTAAGGCTTATTTCTCATTCATGGGAATGTGGGTCAGATGACTCCAGAGCAGTAGTCCTCCTATAGTCATTTGATAATGTGGGCTGCTTCTACCTTATGACTCCATCATCTCAACATATGGCTTCTAAGGCTTTGCAGTCAACAAAAATGGCACTGGATTTTCAACCACTGTGCTATGAATTTTTTTGAGACAGAGTATTACTTTGTCACCCTTGGTAGAGTGCTGTGGAATCATAGCTCACAGCAACCTCAAATTCTTGGGCTTAAGCAATTCTCTTGCTTTAGCCTCCCAAGTAGCTGGGACTATAGGCCATCACAATGTCCGGCGATTTTAGAGATGAGGTCTTGCTCTGGCTCAGACTAGTCTCCAGCTGGTGAGCTCAGGCAATACACCTGCCTTGGCCTCCCAGAGTGCTAGGATTACAGGCATGAGCCACCATGAAAAAAAAAATTATTTTTTGCAGATTTTGGCTGGGGCCAGGTTTGAACCCACCACCACCGGGATATGGGGCCGGCACCCTACTCTTTTGAGCCACAGGCATCGCTCCACTGTAAAAATTTTTAAAGATCATTAATCAAATTATTTTCGAAAGAAGTTCAAAGCACAGTATATATATATATAAAATTATTTTTTTTCTCTTTTCTTTGAACAACATAATTTATAATTTGCCATGAAGTTTAACTATAGGTTCAAGCGTGCCATGAGATTAAAAAAAAAAATTGAAAAACATTGTCCTAGAAGTTTTGGCTCACTAACTACAAGAGAATCGAGAATTGTAGGGAAACATGCACACTGTGTTGCCACAGGTTTTTAAATGCTTCGGATAGCTTTGGTACATTATGCTTATAGTTTGTTTAGCTTGTCTCCTCTTTTATGGGTATTTGCATCATTCCAGCTTCACCCTTTGTTACGTACAATGCTATACAGAAGATCCTTGTATGTCTCTGGTACCTGTTTTGCCAGGATAGATACCTACAGAAGTAGACTTTCCAGGTCAGAGGATGTGGGTGGTTTAGTGTCCTCAACGCTGTCAAATTGTTTTGCAGGTGGTTGCACCAGTGCCTTCCATCCATAGCTAGTATATGAGAAACTGTTTCTCACCATACCGTCAACCATGACAGTTATCAAACCTCATCTTTATCCCCTCCATCCAGTGACATCTTCATTCCTGTTGGCAGAATGACTTATTTTGTTGGAATTTCTGTTTTCCTAATTACTAGTAGGAAGTCTTGGGCTCTTTCTTTTCTTTTCTTTTCTTTTTTTTTTTTTTGAGACAGAGTCTCACTATGTCGCCCTTGGTAGAGTGCTCTGGCATCACAGCTCACAGCAACCTCCAACTCCTAGGCTTCACTGATTCTCTCGCCTCAGCCTCCCAAGTAGCTGGGCCTACAGGTGCCTGCCACAACGCCTGGCTATGTTTTGGTTGTAGTTGTCGTTGTTTGGCAGGCCTGGCCTGCGCTTGAATCCCCTACCTTCTGTGTATGTGGTTGGCGCTCTAGCCACTGAGCTACAGGTGCCGAGCTGTCTTGGGCTCTTTCCAACACTTCTTTCTCTTGCTTTCTCAGTAGGGCAGTTCTGCTGTGCAAAGCCAGGCTGAGGAAAGGTGGAGCAAGTGCACAGCCAGTGGGCAGATGTGGCTCACAGGTTTTCCCTTTGGGGGGCGCCCAGCTCAGTGACATTTCTTTTGGCACCAGCTTTATTGGTTTCTACCCCCTGTGGTGCTATTTTGGTAGCCTCTACACCACTGATTTTAAAACCATTTGGTGGAGGATGATTTCTCAGTTGTGACATTTTTTTCTTTATAGCTATTTAATTTTGTGCTTTGAGTTTGCTTGTAACTTATAAATTTTTGCCCGCTGAGTCATAATTGTCTTGTTACTTCTTTGTTTCCTTCCTCCTTCCCCTCATTTTTTATTCTCTTTCTTCTGCCTCTGCTCCCTTTCCCCCCAAAGCCCTTAAATCTTTATGGGCTATGTTTCCTTTAAGTTGTATTCTTTCCCCTTCCCCTCAAGGCTTTGAAATGCTTATTGTATCAAAGAAAGGTGGATGGAAGGGAATGATAGTTAGGCTATTGTATGAGTCTAAAAGAAAGAAAACTTAGGTGCTCACCTATCTCATGTCATTTGAGAGCATGGTGCTATTCCTGAGATGGTCCCTTTGCCAAAATCCATATGAAGGAAGGAAAGAAAATAGGAATGAGGCCAGTTTTCATCATGCCTCTGGCTCTAGGCCTCAAGGTTCCTGTCTGTATAATGAGCAGGCTGGACTCCAGTGGTTCTTTTATATCTCAGAACCCCAAAATATGAATGACATCACTGAGAAGCTTCCCTGGCATAATGTCCCAAAGCCCCTTTTATATAGGTCAGTATGAAAGTTTTGAGGCATGCTGTGTTCTGGTTCATTATTTCACTTCCAAGAAACACAGGTGACAGCATCCTTTCTGATTGACCTGTGGGAGTTTCAAGTTGCTGGGCTTATCAGTGTTGCTGGGAGGGCTTCATTTGTTTCCATCTATCTGGATTTTATGAGGTCTGACAATTAAGTTTGTGAACTCATTCTAAAGAAAGTGCTACATAACCTCAGTGCTGAATATCACTATGGTCACTTTCATAGTATTCCCCTTGGGAAGATATGCATCAAAGCCAGCACCTAGTCCATTCGTCAAAGCAATTTTGGAAGTCTTTTACTGGAGTGGCCATCAGAACTATTGTTGTATCACCCTTGATGTCCTGAATGTCATCAAAATGTCTTCCTTTCACTATTTCCTTTATCTTCTGGTAAAGAAAAAAGGTCATTGGGGGCTAGATCAGGTGAGTAGGGAAGGTATTCCAATACAGTTGTTTTTTTATTTTTTATTTTATTTTTTGCAGTTTTTGACTGGAGCCCTGTTTGAACCTGCCACCTCCAGTATATGGGGCGGCGCCCTACTCCTTTGAGCCACAGGCACGGCCCCAATATAGTTATTTTTTTACTGGCTAAAAAATCTCTCATAGATACTGCTTTGTGAGCTGGTGCATTGTCGTGATGCAAGAGCCATGAGTTGTTGGCCAAGATTTTTAATTAAGATTTTCCTAAATGTTTCTCTCTTGATGTTTACTTGGTCTGCCATGCTTCTCACAGTTAAATGATGATTTTGATGCACGGTGTAATGAATTTTATAGTGTTTTTATCAGTTCTGCTTGTTACCAATACCCTGACCTCCCTTCAGTGATGTCTTCTCTCCCCTTAAAAAACAATTAATCTATTTGTACACTGTGATTTTCTTCATGGCATTATTCCCATAAACTTTGACTAACATGTCTCTGATTTCACTTCCACTGTTTCCAAGTTTAATAAGAAATTTAGTGTGTGTTTGTTGCTTTTTTCAAGCTCCAACATTCTCATGACAGCACACAAAAACACACAACAACAATAAGGAACACCACTCAGACACCACTACATATTGACATGAGCACAACTGTGAAACACTGATACACCAACATTATGAAACCTTACTGAGTTGTTTATACAGTGCTGCCGACATAAGCACACTGTGGCAAGTTTGTGAAGTTAATCGTCAGACCTTGTATGTTTCTTGATTTTCGTGTGTCTCGAATCTTTCAAAATGACGCATGTAGGTAGATTGTTGCCATTCTCTTCACCTTCAGACTATGAAGTGATATGTAAATCATTTCCTTTCAGGAAAATGGGAGATTCCATGAGGTTATTTATTAGAGTTCAACAAGGGAAAGAAAATTAGTTACAAAGGTTGTTGGAATGAGGGAGGGGGATTGATAGGATTATACCTGCGGTGCATCTTACAAGGGTATATGTGAAACTTAGTAAATGTGGAATGTAAATGTCTTAGCAAAATAACTAAGAAAATGCCAGGAAGGCTGTGTTAACTAGTGTGATGAAAATGTGTCAAACGGTCTATGAACCAAGTGTATGGTGCCCCATGATCATATTAATGTACACAACTATGATTTAATAAAAAAAAAAAGTTGTTGGAATCAATGGAAATACACAGGTTGGGGAGACAACACTGGGATTGACAACAGTGGAAGATTCTGAGGAATAGGGTGGTTTTATCAGAGTTCAGGGCCTGGTTGTGGGAACAATGTCATGGTGGGGGGATGGTGGGAGTTGAAATTGCGGAAGAAAGGGCTTTCTTGAGGGACCTGAGTTTCAGAGGAGTTACTGCCCTGCTCAAAAAGGAAACAGCAGAACTTGGTGTCTCCCTGCCCCACTGTTCAGTGTCTGAACAGGGTCTCAGTTATAGGCAGTAGGCAAAGGAGCATAGGGAATGGATATGAGGGCAGGTGGGCAAGTAAGTGTCAGAAACAATCGAAAGGCTAAGTCAGATAATGTTTAGACTGTTTCTTTACATACATTACAGAGTTCACGGATTCCCCGAGAGATTCCTGCAGGGAAGATAGTACACTAGCATCTTCACAGATAAGCTCTTCCTAGGAGTTGAAATAAGCTTCTGTCATTCTAGTATCTTAGACTAACAACTATTCACATCTCTACCTCCCTCTACCCCAAAGCCTGGAGTAGTTACATTTCAACTTAAATGTGCTGTGCCAGTGTTTTGCAGAAGTCCTATTTCTGGTAGACTTTTGGCCTTTTGCAGACAGGGACACTATTTTACTCAACTCTATCTTAGTCTGTATCGCCACGTGGCCTCTGGTAATGGGCAGCCAGAATACAAACACAGAACCAACAGGGTAAGCCAGTTGATCAGTATTCTTTTCAGAGGAGCTTTGGTGTTTTACAGTAACCTGCGGTCTTGGGCAAACGACTTAACCTTCAGTCTGAGTTTTCTCATTTGATAGATGGTTTTATTAGTCAGGATAGGCTGTTGTATAACAATAACAAATACCCCCCAGAATTTCAGCAGCTAAAAATCCACAAAGGTTTACTTTTTACTACACATTTATTGTGAGTCACTTGGGGTCTGTCTATCCTTATTCTGGATAGGTCAGCTGCCATCTTGAATGTTTTCATACCCTAAGTCAGGAGAAAACTTGAATGGGATGGGAGGGATGACAATTCAACATTGGCCTGAATATGTCACTTACCGTATGTACACAAAACTTGATACTGTGATAGAATTAAAAAGGAAAAAAAAAAAAAATATATATATATCTATATATATATATAGTCTCTGCTCCAGGTTCTTGGTACATAGTTCTTAAGACCTTCAGCATCTCTGGTGTGATAAGACTGTCTTTTGTGTGCTAATGAGAAGACTAGAGGTTGGGGTCCCCTGCATAGCTTCATGATGGGCAGCTGATCACCAGAAAGACCAAGGTTCATGATTTGAAGGTTGGGACTTTCAGCCCCACCCTCTCAATCTTTGAAGAGAAGAGGGGGGCTGAAGGTTGAGCTGATCATCAATGGCTACTGAGGTAATCAGTCGTGCCTATGTAAAAAGTAAAGAAGTCTCCATGAGGCTGACGCTGAGGCAAGAGGATCACTTGAAACCAGAAATTTGAAGTTGCTGTGAGCTAGCTAGACTGACACCAGGGCACTGTAGCCTGAGCAGCAGAGTGAGAATCTGTCTCAAAAAACAAAAAACACCCCACAAAACCCGAAAGGACAGTGTTTGGAGAGCTTCAGGTTGCTGTGCAGATGGGGAGGTATCTGGAGGGTGATAGACCAGAGAGAGCATGGAATCTCCACCCGCTTCCCATGTCCCTTACTCTATACATCTTTCTACCTGGATATTCTTTTGTGATGTCCTTTGTAAAGAATTGGCAAATGTGGCTGAGCATGGTGGCTCACACTCGTAATCCTAGCACTCTGGGAGGCTGAGGCAGCACGATCGCTTGAGCTTAGGAGTTTGAGACCTGCCTGAGCAAGAGCAAGACTCCATTTCCACTAAAAATAGAAAATTTAGCTGGGTGTTGTAGTAGACACCTCTGGTCTCAGCTACTTGGGAGGCTGAGGCAGAAGGATTGCTTGAACTCAGGAGTTTGAGGGTTTTCCTGAGCTACTTAGCCATCCTCTAAAATTAAGTAAGCCTGAGGAGGGGGATCTTAGGAACCAGGTGGCTGGTCATAGCACAGATAAAACAACTGTCATCTGAGATGACTATAGTCATGTGAGACTGAGCCTGTAATCTGTGAGATCTCATACTAACTCTGGGGAGTAGATGGTATCAGAATTGAAGTGAATGATAAGATACCCAGTTGGTGTCTGCTGGAGAATTGCTTGGTTAGAGTGTGGGGATGAACCCTCACACACATTTTGGTGCCCCAAAGTGAAGTGTTCAGTGTTGTCCATGTAAGAGAAGAAAACATTAGTTTTTCCACATCTCCTACAGAGATGGCATCATCTAACTTTGGCTAAGGTAGAGCAGTGCCTGGAAAGAGGAAGACTGGGAGTGTTTTTTGATTTGCACTAATGACAGGTAAAGAAAGAGATAATAATACTTGACTTTTCATGGTTGTTTTAATCATGAGATTGATAATATAAATATTTAACATAATTTCTAGCACATGGTAAATGCTCAATTCATAGTAGTCAAACTATTATTATTAGTCAGCAGCTTATCACATTTCTGGCATGCTGTATATCATTTGCTTGCCTAACAAATTTCTCTTTACCTTATTTTTTCCTCAGAAAATGCAAAAGTGAACTCAAGTTGTTCTCTAGACTTACCACAAATTCTTAATAAGTGGAGTCGTCTTGAAGTTTTAGACCTAGTCAGGGACCCTGTTCTTCCAAGTCTTGGACTGAGAAAAAGAGGTGATTATAAGAAAATCACTTTGTGGGGTGGTAGTGTGAGTATCAGTGGTGGTTTTGGAACTTTGGTAACTATCTTGGTTTTCTATTTAAGAGCAGCAGACTTTAAGCTGGCTTTCATCTGAGTCAGTGTAGAAATAGTCAATGTATATTATATGTCTAGGGAGCTGCTCTCTGGATCAATTGCAATTAGTTTGCAGCAGATTGCATTAGCATAGCTAAAATTAATACAACGAGTGTTCTGATGAAAAGGAATTGACCACAACCACACTGTGGCTGTTTTAAGTCTCCCTTAAATGCTCTTTTCAAACTATATTTTTTCTTCTTTGGTTAATGGCTTTAAATTGGTATGTTAACATAGACATAATCTATTGATCCTTTCCACTTGCCTTTTAAAAGTGGTCCTACATAATAGCACATAGCAAACACTTAATGTTTTCTTTCATTAAGGGGCTTTTACTAAATGCCTTAAACTTGTATTTTTCTTGATATGTGACATACTGTTAAAACTATAAGTAGGTTCATCTACAAAATTTTGTGTTTTTAAAATTACTAATGTTCATCAAGACTTAAAATATAAGAAGTTTGATTAACAAATAATATACAGTAAACGATGTGAGCATTGCTTGTCTGGCAATGTATTTTTATCCCAGTATTATTTATTTCTAAAGAGGAAGTACCCACAGTTTCAATATTAACAACATTATTACCAAGATTTATAAGAATGGAACAGAGAGCTATCTTTAGGCTTGATCATGTTGAAATTTAAGTTGTTAGTGGGCAGCGCCTGTGGCTCAAAGGAGTAGGGTGCCTGCCCCATATGCTGGAGGTGGCGGGTTCAAACCCAGCCCCGGCCAAATATTGCAAAAAAAAAAAAGAAAAAAAACCCGACACTTGATCAGAGTTTTGGTGGTGCCTGTGACTCAAAGGAGTAAGGCGCTGGCCCATATGCCGGAGGTGGTGGGTTCAAACCCAGCCCCAGCCAAAAACTGGAAAAAAAAAAAAAAAAAATTTAAGTTGTTTACAAATGTGTGTAAATCATGTTTATTTCGAGTCTTAAGGACTAGCTTGTACTTGTCTATTTTTAGAGGCGGTCAGTTTCTGGGAATAAAAAATTGTAAAAGGCAAGATTTATTCATTTGGCCATCTAACTGGTATTTTTTGAATATCTTTCATTTGCCAAACTATCTCACATTCTTTGTAAAAACACAGAGGAGTTTAAGACATATTCTGTGCCCTTGAGTGGACTCCAGTCTAGTTGTGAGGTTTAGAGTTTCTTTGGAATCTTCCTTCTTCAGAAGAGCTCCAGGAATGCAGCATAGCTTAGAGATTCCAGAAGAAGCGACATTTAAGGACATGTTACAGGTCCTGAAAGCTGATGGCTCCATATGATGAATCCCTGTGGACCTCACTTTTATGGTCTCTGTACCTTGGACATCCACCAAAGCCATTGATTGAAGTCACTGGGGGTTGTCTCAGGTGACCGTCCACATTGCACCTGTATGGTGGCCGGTTGTGTGACTGATTTTTTCGGTTTGCATGTGCAATGATATTATCATCCCAGGTCTTGCAAGTAGTGGTTCCTTTCCATTGTGACTCATGGATGCAAAGGAGCTTGCACTAAATATATTCTTTTTTTCCCGGATTTTTTTCCCTTTTAAAAATGTGGCTTATGGGTTTGGTAGAGAATGATGTTTATATTATTGGAAGAAATGTAAAGAAAGGATTTGTTTGTTCATATCATTGTGACCTTTGACTGTTTCCTTTCAACACAGATGAAAGCTAACTGATAGTGTATATTGGAAAACCGCTTCTACTTAAAACTTCAGCAAGATTACTTTAATACACAAGGTTCAGCTTAGAAACTAGTTATATTTAATGGTGAATCATTTGGGTTCTTGCATTCAATCTTGGTGTATGAAAAAGATAATCTCATTAAACACATAATGACTGTACCTGGTCTCTATTAAAAACTACAGTGAAGAAGTAAATTAGACTGTGGCCCAGTGACTTCAGAGAGTTAAAAAAAAAGTTCCTAAAAACTTTACAATGATTAATGATGCGTATACGGTTAGTAAAATAATGTTATGCTTTTTATTTATTTGAGATGGGGGTTGAGAGGCATATGCCATATAATAGCCTCCTTAATAGTTTTTAAAATCACTTTTTATTTTGAAATACGTAAAGACTGGCAGGAAGTTGCAAAAAGAGTGTAGCATTCCCACGTATGCTCATCCAGCTTTGCCTACGTTGGCACCTCGTGTAGCTGTAGTACGATTTCAAAACCAGGGAATTGACATTGGTATGTTGCTATTAACCTAGACTACAGACCTTATTCAGCTTATACTGTTTTTATAAACATGCATTTGTTTGGGGGGTATGTGTAGTTGAAAATAGTTAAGTCTGAAGAATTGACATCAACCCTGTTTTCTTCCATTTCTCTCATCTTTGTGTTGCTGGTTGCCAGTAGACAGTGCCTGTAGGACTGGCCATGTAGAGTGACTGTTATTTTTCACGTTATTAGTATGGTGTTCTTACCTCTCTCCCTCAATTTCTCTAGGCAGTTCAGTTAACCTCCAGAAGATGGCTGAACCTGCAGGAATATCAGAGCAAGAAACTGATGTCCGACAATGGAGTGAGGGTTCAAAGATTCTTTGTCGCAGACACTGTGAATGAAGCTCTTGAGGCTGCTAAGAAACTAAGTAAGCTAATTCATAATGGGTGAAATATGCTTGCCTACATCTGTGAATTCACAGGTAGTGGTTTCCCACTAGTTAATTTTTTAGTCATGGGTTCTGTTGACAGGGATGGATGCAGGAGAGAACTTTGAATTGCAGAAGAAAAGAAGTTGTTTAAGGATGAGTTTAATCCTAGCACTCTGGGAGGCTGAGGCAGGTGGATCGCTTGAGCTCAGGAGTTTGAGACCAGCCTGAGAAAGAGTGAGATCTTGCCTCTACTAAAAGTAGAAAAATTAGCCAGGCATTGTGGTGGGCACTTATAGTCTCAGCTATTTGGGAATCTGAGGCAGGAGGATCACTTGAGCCCAGGAGTTTGAGGTTGCTGTGAGCTATGATGCACGGCACTCTGACAGAGTGCCAAAGTGAGATTCTGTCTCAAAACAACAACAACAGAAAAAGAAATTCAGATTACCCTCACCTTCAGATTGCCTGGTGCACACATGCACAAGTGGCAGCAGGGTCAGGTCCTGTTGACCTGGGAGGAGATGTGGAGCCACAGGACAATCCTCAGTGTGATGGTCTGTGTACTAGGGGAAAAAACCTCCTTTCCTTGACACACTGGAGATGTCTCCTGCCCTTCTGATCCTCCCTGGGTAGGATTGATAGGCACTCCTTTGTCCTGGACTCTGCCAGGGTCACTCACTGGAGTCACTTGGAGTAAGTGCCAGAACAGCAAACAGCTTCCCCTTTTTTTGCCTCTCTCAGGACTTATTAGCAGGATTCCTCATAGGATGATCACGTAGGTGTTTTCATCCCAGCTTTGATGGAAAACAAATGTGAACCATGGAAGCACTGGTCAATGATGTGTGATGGGAGTGAATGGAGGCCTTTAACAGTGATGTCCCAAGTGCACATCAGATGGTCCGAAAGGGAAGTTGTGATCCATGTTAACTAATAAAGGAGATGATAACTGTGAAAGCAAAAGAGTCCTATTAGAAAAACTTTTATTTTTTTAAAATGAGATAGCAGCATACGGGACATCACTCCATGGTAATGTCTCTGAGTTTTTAGTGGCCATTTCACCCAGTGTCCTCAGCTGTGGCTAGTGGCCGGGAGAAATGTGGCTGAAGCCCTGTAGGGCAAGTGAGGCAAGGAAGTCAGCATCCTTTTTTAAGCCTCCTTTAACATGGAGAGAGCTCCCTTGTGTCTGGGGGAAAGAAAGGGGAAGTGCATGACTTTGAAGTCACACTTAACCTTGCTACACTGTTTTGCCCTCCCACTTACTGGCTGTGCAACTTTGCAGAGGTGCCTTCTCCTTCCTGGGCCTCACTTTCCTTATCTATAGACCAAAGCTAATCTCGATGTCCCAGTGCTATTGTGAGTTTTTCTCTACTTATACATTGAGAAATTAGAGATCAGGTCCTGCTGCCTGCCTTTCATTGACCACTCCTTCTGGAGTCATACAGATACTTTCATTATCTGTATGGCTTGCCTTTGTCCACTAGAAATGTAACGTGTGGTAAGTATTTTAAAATTTTCTAATAGTCATATTAAGGGAAGTAGGAGGAAATGAACGAAATTAACCTTAATAATACATTTTGTTTACCCTAATGTATTCTAAAACGGCATCATTTCAACATGTAATCAAAAAAAAGAAATTATCAATGGAATATTTTATGGTTTTTCTGGTCCTAATCTTCAGAAATCTCATTCGTAATTATACGCCTCCAGCTCATCTCATTTCAGATTAGTCATGTTTTAAGTGCTCTGAAGACATATGTGCCTAGTGGCTACCATGTTGGACAGTGTAGATTTATAACACTAAAAGCATAGCATGTGATTTTTTTGCCTACAACTTTGGAGAACAGTTATTTCTCACCAAAAATAAAAAAAATTGGATCATCTGCTATTTAGCCTTGTCTAGGCATCTGTAGCAGAGTTTGAGAGTGTAAGATGGAGGCAGTCTCCTTATTTCAATTTTCCAGTTGTCCATGGTCTTTTAGAATAAACACTAAGGTACTTCAGCTAGCAATTGTTCTTTTATCTTCTTCTTCTTTTTTTTTTTATTGTTAAATCATAGCCGTGTACATTAGTGCAATCAAGGGGTACAGTGTGCTGGTTTCATATACAATCTGAAATATTCTCATCAAACTGTTCAACGTAGCCTTCATGGCATTTTCTTAGTTATTGTATGTAGACATTTGAATTCTGCCTTTAGTAAGTTTCGCCTGTACCCATTCTAGGATGCACTCTAGGTGTGACCCCACCTATTGCCCTCCCTCCACCCTAACCTCCCCACTCCCTTCCATTTCCTTGGCCCTTTCCTCATAGTCATGTGCTATAGTTGGGTTATAACCTTCATGTGAAAGCTATAATTTAGTTTCATAGTAGGGCTGAGTACATTGGATACTTTTTCTTCCATTCCTGAGATACTTTAAAGTTCTCTCAGACGCTCATACAGAGATCTGAGTTGAAATGTATATTTATTTGTTCTTGAACAAATATTTATTGAGGGTTGCCCATGTATTAGGCACTGTGGATGCAGTTGTGAAAGAGATGGGGGGTCCTTTTTCTCCATGGAATTTATATTCTAGGAAGAAATTAATTGTAATTTCAGATGCTATACATAGAAATTGAGAGCAACTTATTCATCAAGAAATGAAAATAGGTTTCATTTTCAAAAACTATCAAAATTGGTTATTATAGTAAGAAAAAAACCCAATAAAATTAGACCCAAGCTTGTAAGAGAGCTCCTTGGTGAGCTGTGATAATAGACTCAGTAAAGGTTAGTAGTGTATTCCAACCCCTTCTCAAGAAAGAGTAATTTTTGTTTTATACTCTTGTGGTTTGGGGATTGGAAATGAAAGCAAAGAAATACAAAGTTCAAGTTGGTCTTTGATCTTCATTTTCCTCATTATTTTCTTAAATGCAGGGAAGCCCTAGTATTCCGCATCTGTTTCCTTTCTAGAGAATTCTGGAAGTCAGCTGATTATTCTCCCCACCCTACGTAGGCACAGCACACCTGAGAGGAATTATCTTTCAGCTTTTCATGGACAACATAGATTTATTGAACTAATGGGCTTTTTAGTTATGGGTTTGCTTTACAAGCATTTATTTAGCTGTCACTTTGTAGTTGGGGATTATCTCCCATGATTTTAAAACATCATTGGCTTTGGAGGATTTAGCAGTTAGGTGTTTACATGCTGATCTGTGGCAAGGGAGAGAAAGAAACAGAAAATGAAGCGAGTTAAAATAAAATAAAAGTAAATAATGAAAACAAACTTTTGTAAAAGTTAATTTTGGTTCTTTAGGAGTAGTTTCAAGAAATTCAACCTGGGTAAAGGGGTTGAGAATGATAAAGGGATTAAGAAGGATATAAAGGGATTGAGAAATATCGAAGTGGAAAAAGGAGTTGAGAATGACCCATCTGTGTGCTTTTCCCTGCACAGACCTGTGGTGGTTCCTTTAGGTGCTGTGTCCAGCAGAGGGACTTTCTGCGATCCTGTCTAGAGCTAAACAGGAATTTAGAAAATTAATCCAGTCATCTCATTTGGCAATCTTTCCCTTACTTAGCAAGTAGTTTTGGTAGAAGGAAGGTGTCTTCCGGTTTCTGCTCAATAGTTTTGATTTGAGGGGAAACTTGTAGCTTTGGAAGAGGAGATAGTGCTGATTTTAGTTGCTAAAAGAAAAATGAGTGGAGAATCAATACAAAAAAAATATACTTGTCACTGAGATCACCTGGAGAAAGCAAAGCGGGAAGGACTTGACAAAACATAGTGTTTACATTCTTGTCACTACAAGATTGACAAAAACCAAGAGTACGATTGATTGCAATTTTACCAACAAGATTTGAGGTTAAGATTAAATCTGGATTATATATTCATCTTCCTGATTATCCTAAAAATGGGACCTCTGCCTTATACTGATAGATAATGATATAAAATGGGGAAAAATTATAGAGAGTGACTCAAGGTCACAGATCAGAGACATACAAGGAGGAGTATCCTGTCAATTATGTGTTAGGAGAGTTCATATTTTGATTTCAAAGGTTTGTAAATGATTGAGATGTGTCTGCTTACCTTTATAGTTTATTCATATGTGCATTTGTTTTGAAATAAGATGATATTTTATAAAATATTTGAAAATAAATGTTGATAATAGTCATGGCTGTCATTTCCAGGGTGATGTGGTGTGGATTATCTCACAAATCTCTTTTCTTGTGTCTGAACCCATTTTCCTAGTTATCTGTTGGCCATCTATTCTTGGGTGTCTCTAGCACTCCTGACCCAAATGGAATTTGTCATCTCATGGTTGCTCCAAGCCTTCCCTTCCTGTTCTTTCTACCAGTTTACACAGCTGAGATGGCTTTGCCATTTTATTAGGAGGGAAACAGGCAAAATAAGGTTAAAAAACTTGCCAAGGTTATAGAACTAATAACCAACAAAGATGAGATTTGAACCCAGCCATATTAGATTTAATCTCTTCCCCAAGCATTTTCCTATTTGATAAGTTGATGATGTTCCTGGGAGGTTTTTATGAGTGGGTCAGCATTTTTAAGATGAAAAAATGCATATTAATAAAATTAGAAGATTGGATTAAAACTAGATGTGGCAGGTTCTAAGGTGCGATTTATAGAAATTGTGTAATCTGCAGATGTTTTGTTAATGATTCATTTTGTTTCATCTCTTTGAGCAATAGAATGTTTTGCTGTGTAGTTATGGAAAAAACATTAATTGCAATGTTTGTTTAAAATGGGTAATACAAATGTTTTGTTTCTAACACACAATTCATAATAAGACAGTGAGTGTGAGTCTCATTTTCTTATATGGAAAACGGATTTATTTTTGATTGAGAGATTAAATTTGGTTTGAATTAAGTTTTTAATATGTGGATAATATTCATTTCTGCAGCAGTTTGTAAGAGCTACCTTTTGTAATCATGCTTTAAGTAAGGAATTGTTTCCCTAGCATTCCAGTTGTCTTCGAAGGTTTATTAAGTACATACTTTTCTCCTCTCGCGGATTAAAATTAATGAATACAATCAGTAGATAATTACAGAAGACCTACATGTGAATGACTAATAACTTTTTGTTACCTTTTTTAGTTCTCTTTAAAGATTTATGAAGGGATCTGTTTTTCATTTAATTGAGAAAATCTGTCTTTAAAGAATGTTTGTATGTAAACCTGGATGAAACTTGTCTAGGACCACTACCTTAAATTTTTGAAATCTCCACAATTTATTAATTATTCCATTCATATTGACATGAGACTCTCAACATTTGATTAAACAAGAAAATTGTATTTCAAAAACTCACAGTTTTATTTTTTGTCAGGAAAGAAAATTGAAATATGAATGGAGAAATTAATCTTCTTTGAGCTAATGACATGCATCCTAAAATGGAGATAAGAGGCTTTTATTGAACTTGGCTAGCTTTATATTGCTTGCAGCTATAACACATTTCTATTCATCAATATGATGTTGTTCTTTTCGTTTTATATAATCATGTCCTAAAGCCTGGTAAATTACTGACACCATTAAGGAATTGTATTTTATGTAAAAAGGGAACTACTGCCCATTGACTACTGATTGGCATGTGCTATTAATCCTGTAGGCAATTAAATACAATTGTAGGCCTCCTTGATTATAGTGGCTTTGTCACAGTGGCATTATGTGGTTAGGGTCTTGCAAAAAGATCTTATATCCTTTGTGTTGAGATGGTGGTCATTTTTGTCTTATAATGACAGACATGGATAACATTGAATTTTGTGAAGTAGATCTTCATTTTACCAGTGTTTTCAGCTGCCTGTTATTTTGAATATGGAGTCAATAAGGCAGAGATGCTACTAAAGTAATGGCATCTGTGGTCCATCCGAGTTGATGCCGTGTTTGCTTTCTAGGAATAGCAGATCAGTCCTCTGGTGGGATTTGGTTGTGTGCCCGACTGCTGTTATTCTCTTTGGTTCTTTCCCATTTTCTGAGCCTTGGTAATTTGAGCCTCCTAATACCTTTCCTGTAAGTTAGTTCATGCTTATTTCAGCTAGTGTTAATTTCTGTTGCTTGCTGCAAGAGATGCAATAGTTATTCAATACATGTTATTAAGAAAATTTTCTTGTTTGTGCTCACTTGTAAATGCTCCTTAAAAGAGCACCTGAACTGAAATTAATAGGTTTTTTCCTAACTGTATTTATTAAGAAGATCCTAGCCAACAAATTTTAACCTTTAATAACATTTTCTATTGTATATATCTCTGCAATGAGATCCCTCTTTTGTAAAATGTTCTTTTCTTTCCCCCCTTAGGCTGTAAATAAAACTGGGTTTCTTGGTCATCTCTATTTTTTTTTTTTTTGAGACAGAGTCTCACTCTATGTCCTGGGTAGAGCGCTATGGCATCCTAGCTCACAGCAACCTCAAACTCTTGGGCTCCAGAGATCCTCTTGCCGCAGCCTCCCGAGTAGCTGGTACTACAGGCACTGATCACAATTCCATGCTATTCTTGGTCATCTCTTTAGAACTTATCTGTGCTAGAGTATCTTTTTCCTAACTGTCTTGCTGTATTTGCTGAGTAGAAGCAGCCAGAGGCTACAGAGTGAAGGGTAAGATCAAGGCAGGTTGTGGGCAGGCTGGCCTTATGAGAGTGTAGAGATTCAGTCGCTTTAGAAACAAATGAGAACAGTGCTTTGAAAGTCATTCCTTTAACTTCAATTTTTGTAGTATAATGAAACAAGGACTAATTCCTTTTTCTTACATTTTAACCAATAACAGAATTAGTGATGGCATTTAACTTTTGGGGCTTTACCATGTTAATCTTTGGGGGCTTTACCATGTACCTGACATCGAGCCAGGCATTTCCTGAGTGTCATCTCCTGCAATCTTCATTTAAACCCAGGGGAAAGACTTTCCTGTGAGGGCTGGTTCCAAATACCACCAGATCTCTGCCTGCCCACAGTTGTGTATCCACGGTAACTAACATAATTTCACTTTCTGCCTTTTCAGTGAGTCCTTAATGGAGTTACGTGTCAACTTTCTTTTTTTAATGCTACCTCATTTCAAATGAATATGGAAGTTAAGTTACCACGTAGTCTCGTTTCCTAGGACTTCCCTGTGAATTTCTTTCCATCAGAATCTTTGATTCACCCTCAGTGTGGTTTGCAGGTAGTTTGGAATGTCCAGAGTGTACTCTATAGCAGCAGTTCTCTATTAAAGGGTCGCGGCATTAGGAAGGTTGAGAGTCACTGCTCTATAGGATTGTACATGTAGACACCAAGCTATTGCAATATAACTATTGCAAAATCCCTGAATAAATGATATAGGAGCTAGCTCCCTATAACCCCTCTGTCTGGTTATATTGGCCCTTTTAAAGATACCCTAATAGACAAATCTCTTCTGATTATCAAAGGAATATGCTCATTATTTTGATTCTGGAAAATATAGAAAAGAGGTTAAAAAAAACCTTCCTCTTTTCCAATTACCTAGATGAAAATTTTCCTGTGTTGATATTAACATTTTCTTTCATTTTTCTTATGTGGGTATTCATTCATTCATCAATATTAATTTCTGTGTATATACTTAAATAATATAATTAAGAGAGATTGAATTCGTTTATGAATTTTGGAAAATACTAAGCATACAGTATTGTTTTTAAAAATTTTATTTGAAAATTCTACATTATAACATGAGCATTATCCAAATATTAAACATTTTTCTTAAAAATATTTTTATTTACTTTAAATTTTTATAATCTCTAGATTTTATATTATTTCCTGTTATGATTTTATTTGGATTTTTGTTTTTTCTCTCTTGGCATATTTTGGCTTCTGTAACACATAAACTTCCTCATTCTCAGTAGTCTAATGTGATAAGGAATTATTTCTTATTCACAGAAAAAGTCTATTTTGGTGTTCTCAGTCTGCCTCAGCAAGACAGGCTTCTTTCATTATTTCACTCAGCTGTTTTCAACTCATGGCTCCCAAAGATGACCTGAAAAACTGTGCCCATTCCATGAGTGATTACATGTGGAGACTGGCATGAACCACATCACTTCAGCTAATAGTGTATTGGCTAAAATTCACCACATGATCTCAGTTAACTGCAGGGGAGGCTGGCAAATATGGTTTCAATACATGCTTAGGAAGAAGAAATGGGTTTGGTGATCAAATAACAGTCTTTTCCAAAGAAAGGTTTAGAATCCTGAGAAAATTTATCTTTTTGCTGCTATGTTTAAACCACTATTTATTTGACTATTAATGTTGGGGATAATAATATATACTTCAAGCAATGATTCAGATAAAAAATATAAAAATAGCACATGCCTCATAGAAAGGAAACACCAATGCTTCCTTCCTTTCTTTCTTCCTTTTTTGGACTGACCTAAACCAGTGTTTTGAGCCATCATAAAAGGAATATAATAACAGCTATTAAAAACATCAGCAACAGATACAAAATAAAAATTTTCAGTGATTTTGCAATAAACTTGAGTATTAAGCTGTATTTATTGTACAGCTTGTCAGATGACTTGAATTATTAATGAATATATTATTACTTGTATACTGTTGGTGATGTTTTCTAGAAAGATGGAGATATAAGAAGTAGTAAGTTGCATACTTTTGAAAGAAAATGAGAATCATGCTTTCTTTACATTGCTACAGGATAAATATTACATATGGAATTATGCTTTTAAGATGCTACGCTATTCCTCAAGGTGGTTGTTACAGGCATTGGCAATGTTTAACAGATATTCATGAATAGTACTAAGACTCCACTTGAGTTTTCTAAGTTACCTACAGAAAAGTGAGGAAATGAATTGAGAAGGTTTAAAAGAATTATGTTGCTTGATCTACCTTAGGATGAAAATTGGATGAATAAATAGGCTACCTCAATTATGAATTTTTTTTTTTACTTCCATTCAACATGGAACAAGCTAAGAAATTTGTAAGTCTGTTATTTTTCTCAAGTTAAATGTGAGCCAAGTATTAAAATTTTTTTGTCTTCAGGCTTTTATTTGAACGAATATACCCATCATTTCAGTATGGGGGAAAGAAACCAGATGGGTTGTGGATAACGGGGAAAATAACAGTGCTAAAAGTATTTGATATGCAAAAACTAAACTGTTCCCAGAGTCTTCAGGTGTTAGATATGGCACTGAAAAACAATTTTACATAAGCATATATTTTCTTCATAAATAACCCATCTGTCCATTAGCATCATAAACATGAGATAATTTAGATGCCTTTGAAACACAGTTGCTCAGAATTCCTTGCTGCTCTTCTTGTTTAGGGGATTCAGTTTTAACTCACTGTGGTATATGTGGCCAACTGTGAATGACACAGGTACAATCTGCCTTCCCCACGTTGTTTCCACTTGTGCCTGTTCCCCAATGTGTGGCTGTGTCTTTGTCCATGTTCTTTCTTCACGGCCTGATTTCTCACGTAGTGAAGATAACTCTGGAGTTGTCCTTGAATTCAAATTCTGCATTTGTCACAGGCTAGCTGTGTGACCCTATGCAAGTTACTTAACCTCTAGAATCCTCAGTTTTCCCATCTGTAAAAAGGGCTTAATAATAATACTTCCGAGGGGAGCAGGAGAGTGAAATGAGGTCATGTGTGTATAAAGTGTAGCAGAGTTATATACCCTAAGGTTTTAATAATGGATAGCTAGCATCATTATCATTGTTATTATCCTGCATTTATCATGGCCCAGCTTAACTGCCACTTCTTAGGCGATGATTTCTGCGAGGCTCTCTGGTGGTATTTAAGATGATGGGAAACTAACCTGGTTGAAAAGCATAGCTTCACCCCTTTGTAGCTGTGTTCTAACTTCTCTGGAGCCCTATTTCCTCATTTGTAAAATACAGCACGTCAGTAGTGTCTACTGTGGGTTTGGTGGGAGACCAAGGTCTTAACACAGTGCCTAGCTTATAGCAGACATCAGTAGACGATATCATGATACTGCTGTGATTTCTGCTATTTTATTAAATGGTATATTCTTTATTTCAGTGTGCACAGAGTGGGGTGAGGCTGAATTTAAATGTGATTATCTGTATCCAGAAGGAGGTAGCACATTCCTTGTGATGTAAGTGTGGACTAATACTTTTCATATAATGAAATAAAAGTACATGTGTTTCCGTAAAACTGCACGGGCGGTTTCTAGATTCATCTGGCATTTAAAACTTTCATAAAGGTCTCTAACCATAAGTGACCATCCCTTTTAGTTTGTTTGGGACACAGTTAGTCTGTTATTCCAAAATGATTGTAAATTTTAATCCTTTTTACTCTCAAAATTGTCTCCATTGAAATAATAAATGTGGTCACCTTATTCAATGAATAACATTAAGGATGATTCTTTGCTAGCAACTGTGTTGAACAGGAAGCCTCTTTTGTGGCAATGACTGTAATAGCTTTAAATATTATATTAATTCATGCAGCTTTTAAATGAAGGATGAACAGGAGAAGAAAGGGTCTTTCTGACAGTTAGAGGTGAATGCTGGGAACAGAAACAAATAGGCAGGACAACACTGAGTTTATTCCAGGGCCAAGACTATTCGCCTCCATTCTTCTTTGGATGTCTTATTCTTTGAACCATAGTATGGATTCCACAAGTGGCCACTGGATGGAAAAGTCGATAACAAGCCGCGTGGAGGTTAAAGTTGCCAAGCAGAACTTCTGTGATGTCCATACCCAGTGAGTTTTCTCTGATGCCATCGGGTCATACATGTCCTTAAGCTTGCTTTAAGGGAAAAGGAAAAACTAAGGAGGCAGCACCCTATCGGACATGGGAAATTGTAAAATCATGAAGGGAGGCATCAGCTTGATGGTGTTGCCTGCTGCCAGCATCCTGGCTGGATTTGGTCCCAGGGTTCTCTTCAGGATGGTCTCTCATCAGTCTGGTGCCACTAAACATCCTTGGTGGACATGTGGGGATGGTCAGGGCTGGTATTGACAGGAATAAATCTGCTTAGATAAAAAGCTTCACCTTCTGGCAGGTTCTTTCTGATCTCCAGAAGGTCACGTTAACAGAAGTCCCTGGTCTGTAGTGCCTCTCTGTTCTATTTACATTGATGAGCCCTACTTTCAGGCATAGGACCTTGAATGTGTGCTGATTTCAGTTGAAAGGTGCCCCAAATACAGTCATTTTGGTGCCATTTTTATCACTGCTTCTTCTACTTCTGAAAAACTTAATATTCTATGCTATTAGACAGAAGCTTTCCATCCTTGCTAGAGTGCTTGTGATTGCCAGAAGAAAGGGAACTGTACGGAAACTAAGGGAAGGCTCAGACCACTTATGGTGTAAGTAATCTTTTTATCTGTGGGCCACTGAGTACCTGAAATGACTCAGGGACTGAGGTTGTTTGGTCACAAGGGCGACTGAAAATGGTTGGTGCTTCTAAGCCATTCACTACAGGAATACAGAAATGATAAAGGCCTAATTTCATTGTAGGTACTAGGTGTTCAGGAAAGTCTTACTGGAAAAGGTGAACGACGCATTGTTTCTGGCACATTCTTAAATCTAATACATTTAATGAACAGTTTGTTCTGAATGGTAACCTTGGCCTCAGTTTTCTTTCTCTCTCCATGAAAGTGATCTCTCAAAAAATTGGCAAGACATTGGCAATTCTTAGCTTGGAACAAAGAAGTGATAACTTCAGTCATTTTACTAGTTGTGTGTAAAGCTAGTTCCTTGTGTAAAGGGTAAGAGAGAGGCTTACCCTTTATAGCAACTGTGTTGAACAGGAAGCCTCTTTTGTGGCAAGGACTGTAATAGCTTTAAATATTATATTAATTCATGCAGCTTTTAAATGAAGGATGAACAGGAGAAGAAAGGGTCTTTCTGATAGTTAGAGGTCAGATGGGGCTGCCTTCTCAGATAGATCCTGTGATGACCCTTCAATAGGAGGGGTGTCCAACACCTCTCCTTGCCTTTTAGGAAACTTGTGGGTACCCACCCTGTGGGTAGTGTTCATCTGACTAAGGAGGTTGGATATTTACCAACCAAATGTGCGAGAATGAGGTGTACAGCTGCTTGAGAATGGACACATTGACAAAATGAAATGGTAAATGTTCATATCTGCCATCCAGGTGTCTTAGAAGATAAATTCATCTTATTTGCTATACGTTTTTGTCTCTTTGTAAGCAAAAGAACACATTTCAACAGAATTTTAGGCTTTTATTTACTTATACATTCATCAAATATTTATTGGCTGCCATGTTCTAGTGTGGTAGAAAATACAGTGGCTGAGATGTTTCGAAAACTCAGTGTATGTGTAATAAACACTGTTAAGTATTTTACTTGCTTTATCTCATTGAATTCTCATTACACCTTTGTGAGATACACCATCATCTTTATCTCTAGTTTAATGAAGAATTTCCTACAAGGCCCAAAGAGGCCCAGTCTCAATAGAGCCTCTCGGAGTAATAGAAAATAAGTCAAGGGTGCATTCCTTCTGAGCCCAGGGCTTCTAGCATCCAGAGGCTCCTTCATGAGGTTGCATACCTTCATTCCCCACTCTAATCCAAATCTCACACCTTCTTCCTCCCAGAAACTCAGTTCAAACCCCCCGAAACTGGACAGACTGCTGTGGCTGAGCCCTTCCCTTCTGCTTGATGCCTGGTTGGCATCCTAAGTCTTCCTTTCTCTGGTTGATTTTATTAGTCAAAACTCTCAGGAGTCCTGAGGCCTTCCTGGCCCCTGTCTTGAATACTGAAAGCAGCACCCATTACCTGAATAGGGAGTTGGTCTGTTGTGTTTCACGTTACAAAGGTATTCTCAATATAGAAACACATCTGCTTTCACAATTCAGTGCCTTTTAACTTCACAGTGATTGGAGTTTAAAGGAATCTTTCGTGAACATTGAAGTGCCTAAAGAAGGCGGATCGCTGAAACGCTGAAACGTTCTCCTTGACCAGTAGTATAGAATGATGCTTTCAGGACTTTTATTTTAACTTCTGTAGCTAAAGGTGTGTAATTTCACACTAGGTCATACACATTTTTGTTTAGCTTCCTTTGACTTTAGCAAAGGAGTTTTTTTGATGGGGTAGGGAAGTGGTGTTGGAGTCTGTTCTTGAGATACTGTTTCAGTTCTGATACAACTCAAAATCTGCTCTAGTGCTCTCTGGTTTTTATAAAATTATGTCCACTAACTTTTTTTTAAGAGACAGAGTCTCACTTAGTTGCCTTTGGTAGAGTCCTGTGGAGTCATAGCTCACAGCAATCTCAAACTCTTTGGCTTAAGAGATCCTCCTGCCTCAGCCTCTGGAGTAGCTGGAACTATAGGCGCCCACCACAACACCTGGCTAGTTTTTCTATTTTTAGTAGAGATGAGGTCTCACTCTTGCTCAGGCTGGTCTGGAACCTGTGAGCTCAGGCAATCCACTAACCTCAACCTCCCAGAGTGCTAGGATTATAGGCCTGAGCCACTGTGCTGGCCTCTTCAGCTAACTTTAAAAAATAAATTCTTTTGAACTTTTAATTTAAAATTGTATCAATAATCAGTAAAAATCATCTATAGCTTTACTATCTTATTCTATTTTCATTTTCTATTTTCAATAATAAAAATTTTATATTCTATAGACAGGATGGTACCAGGGTAAGGGATTTTTCTGTACCATTCATTTGATATCTGAGTACTTTATTCGGAACATATTTTGAATATTTGAGCTTGGTGAGGATACAGAATCTAAACAAGCATATTAGCAAGACATTGATAGATGGTGAGAAATACTGTGACAGAAATAAGTAAGTTTCTTGATAAAATCATGGAAGACTTGGAGTAGTCAAGGAGGGCTTCTCTGTGGAGATAATTTTAAGTTGACATATGAGGATGAGAAGGAGCCAGTCATGATAAGAACCAGGATAAAGGTGTTCTAGGCACAGGTGGAGGAGAGACCAAGATCCTGAACTGGATACAGCTTTATCAATTTGAGAAACAAAGGAGATTAGTGAGATTGAAGTTTAAATAAGGGCAATGTGGCAAGGTTTGATGGAATGGGCAAGACCCAGATGATATAAAGCTTTGTGCCACAGGAAGGATTTTAGGTTGTATTCTATGTGAGATGGGGAGCTACCAGGAGGTTTTGATGCAACTCATGTCAGGTATTGTCTCAATAATTGCCTGAAAGTAAAAAAACTATCCCTGAACTCAGTGAGTCATTTAAGCAAGAACGTTCTTATTGGGGGATTGAGATGGGCCTTGTTGGGCTTGGTTGCAACCTGCAGGCTGGGACCAGGTCTGCTCTTGTGCCTGTCATCCTCCTTGGACCCTAGTAAGTGGGGGTACATTCTTCATAAAGGAACAGCCAGGGTGCAAGAGAGCCAAGTCCAACTGCAAGCATGTTCCAAGCCTCTTCTTGCATCACATCTGCAGACTTCCCATGGGTGAAGCCCCAAGTCGAGAGGCCGGGGTCTCTAGTGGGAGGAACATCAAGGTCTCATGACAGAGGGAGTGGATCCAGTGAGATATGATGAATTAGGGCCAAAGATTTATTTGACCACATTAGTGACCTGATCTTTCCTATCTTTCCTATATTATGAAAAGTTCACCATAGACTAGAGTGACCATCTGTCCTGGATTCCTCAAGAGTGAAGGGTTTCCTGAGACATGGACTTTCAATCTAAAACTGAGACAGTCCCGGGCAAACCAGGGTGAGTTGGTTATCCTGGACTGTCCTGTGGGGAATGGACTAATGGGGCAGCAGGAGAGGTGGGGAAGAGATAGCTCGTGCTTGTGGTTGTCCAAGTGAGAGAAGTTGGTGGTTTGTATGATGAGGTTGCACGGGACACAGGGAGGGCTAGACATCTTTGGGATGTACTTTGGAGGTAGAACTCAGGGGTCTTGCTGATGTTTGGGATGTGGTAGATGAAGAAAGGTATTGAGGATGTGTGAGACCAATTGAATACGCTGTTTGCTGGAGTGTGATGATCTGAATAACCTATAGAGTAGAAGAGCAACTTTTAATAATTGTAAGTGTCTGATAATAAACTATTGCTTACAAATATATTATACAGTATATTACAGACATACAATGTGGTATTTCTTCAAAATCATGCCTACAAAATTGGTAAAATAAATATGGAGGGTTTTGTGTATAGACCCAGACCTATAACAATATAAACAATTTGTATTAGAAAAATGATTGTTAATAACAAAGGAAATTATTCTGATAGTCCTCATTGGCTATCCCAACTCACCATCTACTATGGTGAGCAAGGAAGCCAAGGATAATGGAAAATGGGTATATTTTCTTTATTTTGGTTTGCCAATGCCTAACCCATCAGGAATTACATTTTATATTAGTATTTAAATCATGAGTTTCCTAAACAGTATCTTGGGGTGACAGTGTACCTGGTATGGTGGGAAAGTATTTGAATAGGAATCAAAAGACCTCGATTTGAGCCATAGCTTTGATAGTCAGTATTATTCTGGGGGTTGAGGGCTGCATTTGATTATGTTTAGATATTACCAATTCCTTTTCCCATTTGTCTAGTTGATGTCTTGAACAACAAGAAGGACCTGTTCCCTAGATCATTTTGGGATGCTGGTTGAATTCATACGTGTTTGCATGTGGGCAGTGCCACTGAATACTTTTATAGCCTTGAATATATTTGGGCTCAGTTTCTTTCTCTGGGAATAACTATGTAGGGACGTTGTGAGGAGACATCATACAAAAGAGATTGTGTATGGAGGTACTCCATAAGGGCTTATCAATGAAATCTTCTTCCTTCTCCACCAGGGCAATACGTTTGCTGGCCTCATTTTTGTCATCTGTTGTACCTTGAGTCCTTGTATATGGTGGCAGTGAACACGTGTTTGTGGAAGGCACAGCTGATTACAATGTCAGGTTTCTGTCAGTTATTCATTTTGCCCCTCACCTCTGTACTGTTGGCTACTGCTGTAAGGCCAGACCTCCTGGGTTCTAAACATTTTTCTTCTAATTTTCTAACATCAGCTCTTGGGCAAGCTACTTAACTTCTCTGTGCCTTAGTTTTCTCATATACAAAAGGAACTAATAATATTTCCTGACCAGATAGTTGCTGTGATATAATGTTCTCATTATATTAATTGTAGTAACTCAATGCAATCAGTGTATGGGCATCAGTCAATCACTAACAAAGAAAGACTTAATGAATATTAGTTGCTTTATTGCTGTTATTATTTACAGGTAGGTTTCCTGCTGCATTTACTTGATTTATAGACCTGAGAGACAGAACTATTTAGAGATGTAGAAAATTAGAAAGTTTATGTCCTGGTGAACTCTAAAGGGTAATTTGATACAGATTTCTATTATTTGCTTTTTGGGCAACTTGTAATTATTCTATAGTGGCTAGTGTAGCCTATTTGTTTAATTTCACCTGTTGTGAAAAGGCTAAAATGAGTCTTTTTGGATCTCAGTCCATTGAAATCTTACACAGAATCCAGTTTAAATGCTATTGCATCCTGGTCAGCCGGCCTCTCTATTCTTCTTAAATTTTTATGTTTCTCTTTATTTGTCCTAACATCCTTGTATGCTCTGTTTGCCTTCTTGATTTAGAAAATCTCTGACATCCTTTCTCTGGGATGCGAGGAACAGCTCCTGGACAGACAGCCTGGGAAATCTAAAACAGCTCCAGGAGTATACCTCTTGTTCAGTTCATCCCTACCCTGATTAGAGATCAATGCACAGTGTGTATTATGCACTTCTTTTCTTGGAAAACAGGTCTGTGGTCAATGGACTAAGTAAGAGAAGAGGCATGTTTCAGGTGGCACGTCTCCATAACTATAAATAATTCTGAAAGTTTTTTTTTTTTAAGGAGCTCTCTCCATGTTTAAAATCTTGGGGCAGTCTGGTGTCTTTTCCTTCTGGAAGGATGTGAAACTTTGTAGGATGGCGAAGTAATTTAAGGAGTTCTTAGCTCTCAAAAAAAAAAAAAGGTCAATAAAATGTCAAACCCAACTAGCTCAAAAATTTCTCAAAAGTCATAATAGCTTTGCGATTAGCAATAGAAATTGTCATGGTTCTTACTTGCTGGAATACATAGGGAGATATGTGAGAAAGAACATAATGGAAGTATTTTTATATTATACTTTTTGTTGGATTTTTATATATTTTCTCATCTGATTTCCGCATAACATGAGGATATTGCTAAGACAGGAATTATTCTCTTTCTCAAATGAGGAAAGAGACTCAGTGAGCTTAAAGGACTTGGTTAAGGTCTCACAGTAGGAGATAGTCACATCCCTAACATTTGTAGGATCAGGGCAGGAGGACAAATCAAGGCCCACATACCATATGTTCAAAATATAAAGTTTTACAAATGCATACACACGCGCGAGCACACACATACACATAAATGAAGCTGAGAGGCTATGAAATAGACTACAATATATCCCAAATGGAATAAAATTTTGACAAACATATCTTTATAATGACCTGTAAGGCCTGATTGAATTTTATGTCCTGTGTAGTTCAATGCAAGAACATGCGGCATAGGGATCACCAACCCCTATCCTGGAGTTTCTCTTTCCACCCTGGCTCCATTCTGCATTGTAAGGTATAACATGCATATGTGTATTCAGACCCTCTACCTTTCCTGCAAATAGCCACCCCTGAGTGTAGGAGTATACTTAGGGGGGTGCTGTGCTCTTCTCTTGGAAGGCTAAATATTTTTTTAATCGTTTTTTATTAAATCATAACTTTGTACATTGATGCATTTATGGGGTTCAGGGTACTGCTTCAATATACAATGTGAAATGCTTACATTGAACTAAGTAACACATCCATCACAATTATACTCATTTCTTAATAGTTTTCAAATGTACCATTGCATCATGGACGTTAGGTGAGGTCCCCCCAAATACCCTCCCTCCTCCCATATCCTCCCTTTCCTCCCCTCTCTTGGAAGGCTAAATCTTAACAAGAGGCCCATACTGGACCCTTTGGGCAGACTTCTGGGGGAATGTGTGTGTGGCAGGGGATATATGGGCTCTGGGGGGCTCTTTGGCTTGAAGACTCCTCACTCCTTCTCCTAATTAAGTCCGATTTTGAGGCTAGTAGTGGAGTATTCAAGACAGTCAGATTCAACTGGATTTTTTTGTTGCTTCAATCACATTGTTAGTCAGTATAGTGAAAGCCAGAGTTCATTCGTTTATTCAGTATGTATTATTTTACAGGTACTTGGTGCTAGAGATATAACTGAAGTAAGGCATCTCTTGGGAAGGGCTTTGCATTCTAGCAAGAGGAGACAGAAAATGTGTCAGCAGTTACAAAATATCCTAAAGTTATCAGTGCTATGAAGAATGTATAAGAGGGTAGTGAGCTAATGATGGAAAAGTAGGGCTGAGACCGATGTTCAGGGATTCTCTGTGGAAATGACCTGGTGATGTCAGATGTTGGAGCCAAACTCTTCCTGAGGATCTCAGGGATCTTCCAAGCAGATGGATCACACAGGCAATGGTGATGAGCTTGGTAATGTCAGGAACTGAAGGGTAGCCATGGAGGCTATGATGTTGTTGGTCAGAAAGTGGCAGAAGATGGGATTTGAGATGGACAGGTTATTGGAAATTTCGAACAAGGGAGTGATGGTAAAGCTTCCTGCTGAAATTCACTCCTTAACGGTTAAATCCAAGTGGCCTCTCCCAATTTTGGTCATCTTGCCAATATTAAGTGAATCCCCCTGCCATACAAATCCCCCATCTCTTATAATAGTTGAATGTCACAGATATATTTTGTGGACATTTTGAAGACTTCAACACTGGTGCTCCTGGCAAGTAATGTGAAAAAAGTGGTCATATATTTAGCTTTCAAGTTTCATGTCTTTTGCTAAAAATATAGAACCAGAAAGTTCTGAGCATAAATATAGGCATGCTCTTGGTGTTGGTTATTTCATAACTATTCTTAGGTGCCAAATGTCTTCATCTTTACATGATTTATAGTAATGTGTTAGAGACTAACAAATCAAAATCTCATTTCAGATGTGTGACACTAATGTTGTGTTGACTTATTGTTTCGTGTGTTAGATTTCTGATAAAATTACTAAAACACCTTCTTGAGAGGAGTAATAGGAAGAAATGGTTGGGGCATCAGATATTTGGCTGTGTGTGCTTTCTTATCAATAGACAAAAATCACTGTTTAATGATTCTGATAATAAATTCTTAGTTGTGTTAAATAGCATACTGGAATGTCTCACTTTAGGAACACTCAGCAATTTAAAATTTTTTGATAGCAAAAAAAGGAGTTATAATTAGCACAATTCTTGTTAAGAGAAAACAAAGACCAATTTTGGTTTTTATTTATTGTAATGATTCTTTTTTACTATTACAAATGTTTCCTCAACAGTAACCAGATGTGTAACATAGAAGCAGCTGCGTGGTTATGTTCATTTTTATGCATAATTTTGGAAATCTTAGACAAGGTTTATTGTGTGTTATGGAAAATGAAATGATCTTTTCCTAGTCTGAACAGCTGTGTAAAACAGAATGATAACATCTTCTCCTGTCTCCAAGTGACCATCTGTTTTTATGGGATTTGACAGGTAATTTATTAATTTTAAGAGGTTTGTTTTAGTGAAATGTTGGCAAATGTGCATTTGGCAGAGTTTTAGGAAAATACTATAAAGCTCTGGGATATTTTAGTGTCTTTCTGAAGGTCCAGCAGAATCTTTAAAAATATTTTTTTATTTTATGTTCTGAAATGGCTAAAAATGTTTGCCAGTGAGATACTGTAGAGACTGTTCTGTAGGGATCAGTATACATCTGACATCATTCATTTTGTTTGGGGCCAAGTTTAGTAGTATTAACTGTGAAGTTAAGAAAGATCTTATTTAATATTTTTTCCTTTCAGTACCATCTCATGTTGTTTACTGTAAAAATTAAACATGATATATAGGTGGTAAGTTGCTTTTAAACCCTGTCCTCCTCCATTCCAGCTGTCACTGCATTTTCCTAGGGTCCTGCTGGCATCTTCTCAAATCTTGGAAGAGATGTCAGCTCTTTTTCACATTCATTTGTCACTTTGAAGATTTCACTGAGTTACCCAGGGCTGAATGCAGAATGAAAAGAAATGCCACGCCACAGTTGTCATGGAAACAGTAGATGTGACGTGGGAATTCTTTATGATAGGCCCTTACTCATGTCTTAATTATTTATTTATTCCAGTGTGCTTAGCAAGCTAGTTTGGTCGTCTTTTTCTCCAAGTAGATTTGAAGGCTGGAAACAGTCCTACCTATAATAACATTTAGGCAGCTTAAAATATTTTTAATATTAGTAATAATTCAGTGTGAATAGTGTCCAATGTCATCAGTTTTGTCTCTGCCTTTCATTCACCAAGTAATGCTAAGAGACTTAATCATTTTTAGCTCAGTTCCCCAATCTGCAAAAGGAGGTTTATGACATTTTCTTCCCTAGTTCACTGGAATTGCATTAGAAAAATGAATGAATGTGGTGGTGACTGTTGATTGGATGACATTTGCTGAGTGTGGCTTTTCAGAGTTCAAGACTTGGTAAATTATTAATGGTTTTAATTATTGTTTATAAATGGCTGTCAGATAGTGATGATGATGGAGGGGGAGGAGAAATGTAGATGTGGTGAAGGAAGAACGGTAGTAATAATAACAAAATAGGAGACAGCTTAGGGTAGTGACTAGGCCATAGATCCTGGAGCCAGACTGTCTTGGTTCAAATTCCTTTTATGTCACCTATTATCTGGGTGACCTTGAACAAGTTACTTAAATCTCTGAGCCTGGAAAATGTCAGCTTTGGAATCAGAACTCATGCCTTTCTGAGCATGTGTTCTAACTACCATACTATGCTGCTTTCAAAACAAAAGCAACAAACCCTAGAACATTTTCCAGAGCATTTGAAAAGGTCATGTAACAGAACATACAAAAAGGAGAAATCAGAGACATCCTATCTTCTTTACTTAAAGTACTTATTAAAATACCCCATAGGATCATGAACATCAGACCAATTGGAAAGGGAGGATTAATTGGTTGCCTGAGGATTGACATTGGCATATTGGACTGTGCTATAGAACTTGCTTATTTCTGATCTCTCAAAATCAGTGAATCTCATTATTATTCATAGGTCTTTTTCTTTTCTTTTCTTCTTGTTTAATAGAGCACATTATTTGTAGAAAGAGAACTTTGTCCCATTGAAATCTAGATTGTTTTAGGGGCTTATTGAGAAACTGCACAGTGGCTTTTTGAACTTAACTGGTGCTACTCTTTGAACTCTCAGGTTTCCACCGTGTGAATCTGGTGGGTGGGAGATTTGACTGCACTATGGGAAGAGCCTCACTGGATCAGCCAAAGCCGTCCTCCATGGAAATGACTGAGAGTTACATGTAGGATGCCCTGTCCTTATTCCAAAAAGAAAACTGTGGCTTAAAAAGTAGAAATCATTGTTTCTTTTGGAGGTACTTTGGCATTTACTTAACTGCATGCCATGGTTTGGATAAAGTGGAGATGATTTGAGGGGCCAGTTTAGGATATAGATTGGTTGGTGTTGGCATTATTTTATAAATGTTGAGAAAAATCTATCATGGAAAAATGGAAATAAAGCAAGACTTTAATGGGCAGGGGAGTACTACTGGCAGTGGGGAAAAAGCATTTTCAGCCTGGCGGTGATTTGTATATTCCTGGGGGAGTTAGTATATTTCAGAGGCTTATTGGCATCCAGTGGTAGCTGGAGACAGATGATGGAGTATCCCTGCTCTGAACAAAGTCCTTGGCCTACTCTCTAAGCATCATAATGCTCAACTTGTGGTCATTTTTTTGTTATATTTTCATTTTTTGTTATATTTTCCCTTCATCAGGCAGCAAAGAGAGCAGTGGGTAGCTCTGAGTGTCTTCTTCATGTTCCTTCCACAGACAAGACCATGTTGATTTGGAACTAAGAGAGACCTATGCCAGGTGCCGTGGCTCACACCTGTAGTCTAGCACTCTGGGAGGCCAGGGTGGGAACATCCCTTGAGTTCAGGGGTTTGAGACCAGCCTGAGTAAGAGTGAAACCCTGTCTCTACTAAAAATAGAAACATAGCTGGGTATTGTGGTGGGCACCTGTAGTCCCAGCTACTCGGAAGGCTGAGTCAGGGGGATCACTTAAACCCAGGAATTTGAGGTTATTCTGAGAAAGGTGACACCACAGCACTATAGCCTGGGCAACAGAGAAAACAAATTAATTAAATTAAATTAAATTAAATTAAAATAAGAGAACTGGAGCCAAATTACTGTTAACCTGATTCAAAGGGTTGGGTTTGTGAGATAAAGGCTCTGAGGTAGTAATGTGTCAGGATGTGTCAAGCGATAATAAGGAAGTTTGTATAGCTGGAATAGGCTAAAGAGAAAGAGAGCCAGTAAGCTGTAGGACATGAGGTTAAATTACGGTGTGGGGGATACAAATGTATAGGACTTTGTGTACAAGTAGGGGGATGCTGGCTTTAAATTTGCATGAAAGGGGAAACCATTTTGCAGTGGTGGTATTTTTTTTTTTTTTTATCTTTTTTTATTGTTGGGGATTCATTGAGGGTACAATAAGCCAGGTTACACTGATTGCATTTGTTAGGTAAAGTCCCTCTTGCAATCATGTCTTGCCCCCATAAAGTGTGGCACACACCAAGGCCCCATCCCCCTCCCTCCATCCCTCTCTCTGCTTTTCCTCCCCCATCCATGACCTTAATTGTCATTAATTGTCCTCATATCAATATTGAGTACATAGGATTCATGCTTCTCCATTCTTGTGATGCTTTACTAAGAATAATGTCTTCCACTTCCATCCAGGTTAATACGAAGGATGTAAAATCTCCATTTTTTTTAATAGCTGAATAATATTCCATGGTATACATATACCACAGCTTGTTAATCCATTCCTGGGTTGGTGGGCATTTAGGCTGTTTCCACATTTTGGCGATTGTAAATTGAGCTGCAATAAACAGTCTAGTACAAGTGTCCTTATGATAAAAGGATTTTTTTCCTTCTGGGTAGATGCCCAGTAATAGGATTGCAGGATCAAATGGGAGGTCTAGCTTGAGTGCTTTGAGGTTTCTCCATACTTCCTTCCAGAAAGGTTGTACTAGTTTGCAGTCCCACCAGCAGAGTAAAAGTGTTCTCTTCTCTCCACATCCACGCCAGCATCTGCAGTTTTGAGATTTTGTGATGAGGGCCATTCTCACTGGGGTTAGATGGGTATCTCAGCGTTGTTTTGATTTGCATTTCTCTAATATATAGGGATGATGAACATTTTTTCATATGTTTGTTAGACATTCGTCTGTCTTCTTTAGAGAAGGTTCTATTCATGTCTCTTGCCCATTGATATATGGGATTGTTGGCTTTTTTCATGTGGGTTAATTTGAGTTTTCTATAGATCCTAGTTCTCAAGCTTGTGTCTGATTCAAAATATGCAAAATCCTTTCCCGTTGTGTAGGTTGTCTCTTTGCTTTGGTTGTTGTCTCCTTGGCTGTACAGAAGTTTTTCAGTTTAATGAAGTCCCATTTGTTTATTTTTGTTGTTGCAATTGCCATGGCAGTCTTCTTCATGAAGTCTTTCCCCAGGCCAGTATCTTCCAGTGTTTTTCCTATGCTTTCTTTGAGGATTTTTATTGTTTCATGCCTTAAATTTAAGTCCTTTATCCATCTTGAATCAATTTTTGTGAGTGGGGAAAGGTCCAGTTTCAGTCTTTTACATGTAGACATCCAGTTCTCCCAACACCATTTATTGAATAGGGAGTCTTTCCCCCAAGGTATGTTCTTGTTTGGTTTATCGAAGATTAGGTGGTTGTAAGATGTTAGTTTCCTTTCTTGGTTTTCTATTCAATTCCAAGTGTCTCTCTTTTTATGCCAGTACCATGCTGTCTTGACCACTATGGCTTTGTAGTACAGACTAAAATCTGGTGTGCTGCTGCCCTCAGCTTTATTTTTATTACTAAGAACTTCCTTAGCTATACGGGTTTTTTTCTGGTTCCATACAAAACACAGAATCATTTTTTCCAAATCTTGAAAGTATGATGTTGGTATTTTGATAGGAATGGCATTGAATAGGTAGATTGCTTTGGGAAGTATAAACATTTTAACAATGTTGATTCTGCCTATCCATGAGCATGGTGTGTTCTTCCATTTGTTAAAATCCTCTGCTATTTCCTTTCTGAGGATTTCATAATTTTCTTTATAGAGGTCCTTTACCTCCTTCATTAGGTATATTCCCAGGTATTTCATTTTCTTTGAAACTATGGTGAAGGGAGTTGTGTCCTTAATTAGCTTCTCATCTTGACTGTTATTGGCGTATACAAAGGCTACTGACTTGTGGACATTGATTTTATATCCTGAAACATTACTGTATTTTTTGATGACTTCTAGGAGTCTTGTGGTTGAGTCTTTGGGATTCTCTGAGTATAAGATCATGTCATCAGTAAAGAGGGAGAGTTTGACCTCCTCTGCTCCCATTTGGATTCCCTTTATTTCCTTGTCTTGCCTAATTGTATTGGCTAATTATCTAGCTAATAGTGCTAGAACTTCCAGCACTATGTTGAATAGTAAAGGTGACGGAGGACAACCTTGTCTGGTTCCAGTTGTAAGAGGAAAAGCTTTCAGTTTTACTCCATTCAGTAAAATATTAGCTGTGGGTTTGTCGTAGATAGCTTCAATCAGTTTTAGAAATGTGCCACCTATGCCTATACTCTTCGTTGTTCTCATTAGAAAAGGATTCTGGATTGTATCGAATGCTTGTTCTGCATCTATTGAGAGGATCATATGATCTTTATTTTTGCCTCTGTTAATATGGTGGATACCGTTTATGGACTTGGGTATGTTAAACCAGCCTTGCATCCCTGGGATGAAACCTAACTGATTATGATGTATGACTTTTTTGATGATAAGCTGTAATCTGTTGACTAGGATTTTGTTGAGAATTTTTGCATCTATATTGATGCGTGAGATTGGTCTGAAATTGTCCTTTTTGTTTGGGTCTTTTCCTGGTTTTGGTATCAGGGTGATGTTTGCTTCATAGAATGTGTTGGGGGAAGATTCCTTCCTTCTCAATTTTTTGGAATAATTTCTGCGGTACAGAAATAAGTTCTTCCTTGAAGATTCTGGTGTGAAGCCATCTGGACCAGGGCATTTTTTTGTTGGAAGTTTTTTTATTGTTTCTTTAATCTCAGTGCTTGAAATTGGTCTGTTCAGGAGCTCTATTTCTTCCTGGCTAAGTCTAGGGAGAGGGTGTGATTCCAAATATTGATCCATTTCCTTCCCATTGTCAAATTTCTGGGCAGAGTTTCTGGTAGTATTCAGAGATGATCTCTTATATCTCTGTGGGATCAGTTGTTATTTCCCCTTTATCATTTCTGGTTGAGGTTACTAGAGATTTTATTTTTCTATTTCTCCTTAGTCTGGCCAATGCTTTATGTATTTTATTAATTTTTTCAAAAAACCAACTTCTTGTTTCATTTATTTTCTGAATGATTCTTTTGTTTTCAATTTCATTGATCTCTGATTTGATTTTGGATATTTCTTTTCTTCTACTGACATTAGGCTTAGATTGTTCTTCTTTTTCCAACTCCGTAAGATGGCTTGTGAGTTTGTTGATGCGCTCTCTTTCTGTTTTTCAAATGTAGGCATCTAAAGTGATACATTTTCCTCTCAAAACTGCTTTTTCAGTATCCCACAGGTTTGGTAGCTTGTGTCTTCGTTGTTATTATGCTCAAGGAAGTTAATAATTTCCTGTTTTATTTCTTCCTGCACCCATCTGTTATTCAACAGAAGCTTGTTTAATTTCCATGTCTTTGTGTGGGGTCAAAAGTTTTTGTTAGAGTTGCGTTCCACCCTTAGTGCCTTATGGTCTGAGAAGATACAAGGTAAGATTTCAATTCTTTTGATCCTGTTGATATTTGTGTTGTGTCCCAGGATATGATCAATTTTGGAGAATGTTCCATGGGGTGATGAGAAGAATGTGTATTCTTTATCTTTGGGATGGAGTGTTCTATATGCATCTATCAAGCACTGTTCTAGGGTCTCATTTAAATCTCTTATATCTTAGTTTAATTTCTGTTTAGAGGATCTGTCCAGCTGTGTAAGAGGAGTGTTAAAGTCCCCTGTTATGATGGTATTATTGGTTATCATATTGCTGAGACCGAGGAAGGTCTATTTGAAGAATCTGGGAGCATTTAAACTGGGTGCATAAATATTTAGAATTGAAATGTCTTCTTGTTGTATTTTTCCCTTGACCAGTATAAAGTGATCATGTTTGTCTTTTTTGACTTTAGTTGCTTTAAATACACATGTATCTGAAAATAAGATTGCAACTCCTCTTTTCTTCTTAATTCCATTTGCCTGAAAAATTGTCTTCAAACCCTTGACTCAGAGCTTTAATTTGTCTTTTGAAGCCAGATGTGTTTCTTGCAGACAGCAAATGGATGGCTTGTGTTTTTTTAATCCAGTCAGCCAATCTATGTCTCTTCAGTGGGGAATTCAAGCCATTAGCATTTATTGAGATAATTGATGAGTGTGGTAGTGCTTTATTCATCTTATTTTGTGAGAGTCCATTGCTTAGTTTTATCTTTTGCATCAGTGTGGAGGTTAGGTTCTTTAATTTCTGAGTTCTTTTCTGCTGATCCATTGTGATGGTCACTGTGTAGAACAGGTTTAAGTATTTCAGTAAAGCTGATCTTTTTGTTGCGAATTTCCTCAGTGTTTGTATATCCATAAATGATTTGGTTTCTCCATCAATGTGAAAGCTTAGCTTAGCAGGATACAGAATTCTGGGCTGGAAATTGTTCTGTTTAAGTAGATTAAAGGTAGATGACCATTGTCTTCTTGCTTGGAAAGTTTCATTAGAGAAGTCTGCCGTCACTCTGATGGATTTGCCCCTGTAGGTCAACTGGCGCTTACTTCTGGCAGCTTGCAGAATCTTTTCTTTTGACTTGACTTTGGATAGGTTCATCACAATGTGTCTTGGAGAAGCTCGGTTAGAGTTGAGGTGACCTGGGGTCCGATATCCCTCTGAAAGCAGTGTGTCAGAATCTTTGGTGATATTTGGGAAATTTTCTTTTATAATATTCTCTAGTATGGCTTCCATTCCTCTGGGGCATTCTTCTTCCCCTTCTGGGATTCCTATAACTTGTATGTTGGAACGCTTCATAAGGTCCTGTAATTTTGACAGTGAACGTTCTGCTTTCTGTCTCTTCTTTTCCACCTCTTTTACTATCTGAGTTATCTCAAGAACTTTGTCTTCTACCTCTGAAATTCTTTTGCATGGTCTAACCTGTTGCTGATACTTTTCATTGCATATTTAAGTTCCCTAATTGACTGTTTCAGTTCCTTCAGCTCTGCTATATCCTTTCTATATTCTTCATATCGTTCATCTCTTATTTGATTCTGTTTTTGGATTTCTTTTTGGTTATTTTCCACTTTATTAGCAATTTCTTCATCGTTTCCATCATTTCCTTTATTGTTTTCATCAGGTGTATTCTAAATTTTCTTTCTGTCATTCCTAACATTTCTTTATAGGTGGAATCCTCTGCAGTAGCTACCTCATGGTCACTTGGAGGGGTTGTTCTGGACTGGTTTTTCATGCTGCCTGGAGTTTTCTGCTGATTCTTCCTCATGAGTGATTTCTTGTATATGTTTCCTTGCCCTAATTTTCCTTTCACTTCCTCTTGCTCTTTAAGTTCCCGTGCCTGTGGACTAAGGGTTCGATGAGTCCTTTTGGTATAGGATCAGAAGTTTGGGAAGCTTGTAAAGCAAGAAGGGATGAAAGAAAGATGGAAAGAAAGAAAAGAAAATAGAGAAGGGAGAGGGGGTGGGTAAATGGAATATTGACAAAAAGAACAGAGGCAAAGAAAGAGAGAGACCGAGCAATACAGGTGTACAGTCGGGTTCTTTGACACAACCTTAAAAAAACCCAACCTCTGGGGGTGCCCTGTTGGGTGGTTCCCTTGAGGTCAGCAACTCTTTGCTAACCTGATCAGACACAGTACCCCACCTCCAACAAGTAGAGAGGAAAGACAAAAATGCTATAAATCAAACGAAAACAAGCAAACAGATAACTTTACGAGATAAAATTGGGTGAAAAACCAAATAATAGGGGTAGAAACACTAGCAAAAATGACGTTCTAGTTATTGAAAAAGGGAGCAATGGGAAATTGTATGTATACTAGAAAACTGGAGAAAGAAAAGAAAAAGTCTGTATGGAAAAGCTTGAAATTAAAAAACAAAACAACAACGACATCAAAATAAACATAAAACAAACAAAGAGATTAAAACAAACAAATAAAAAAACAACCAAAACCAAAGCAGATTCTTGTTGAATATTGTCTGGGCAACTGGTGGTCTTCTGGGGTATGAGATGTTAATTACAATGCTGATACGAGTGGAGGCCTCTGCTGATTTCTCAAACCCCACAGGGTAGACCCTGTCTCTCCTCAGCCGTCTCAAAAGGCACTTTATGCTTCTAAACTTGCTAAGCAGAAGCTTTCCCAGGAAAGTTCTTGTTGCTGGAATCACTGGTCAAGTGGCTATCCACTTACCCAGTGTGCCAAAACCGTTCTCACTTTTCCCCTGAGAGGGCTGTAAGGCGGCTCAGACCCTGCCTTTAGGCTTCTCAGTCACTAGGTTACTAGGTCCCATCCGAGCCTTGCTCTGCAACCCCTAGGGCGGACCTTGTTGGGGCAGTTCTCTCACAATGGCTCATTGCGGCCCATAGCCAAACACTATTATCTCCGTCCGTCTGGCACAGAGGCTCAGTCTGGGGTCCCAGACAACGCCCAGTGTTCTCCGCACTGTGCTCAAGCTCTCCCCAAGGCAGTTCAACTGAGTGCCAAGTTCAAAAACACCAAAACAATTCACAGGTAAGGCCTTTCAGGTTTGCAGTCTTGCTGCTAGTGCACTTACAGCTGTTGCGGGATTAGACCGATGGAACACACGCGATTAATTGCCAGTTTTCCACTGTTTTTGTCCTCCTCTTGGGATTCAGAAGTCTCACGCTGACTTACCTGTGTCCTCAAAGGCCTGATTACAGGCAGATCCCACCAGCCAGAGATGCCTGGAGTCTTACCTCTCCTTACTCATGGTGCCTAGATGCAAGGAAGCTGTTACTCGGCCGCCATCTAGCTTTCCACCCTCAGGATCTTTTTTATCTTTTTATTTCTAACAAGCTTATTGAGTTATACTTTGCATATCATAAATTTATCCATTTCAAGAGTATCATTCAGTGATTATTAGTGAATTTCCCAGGTTGTGTGACCATTATCATAGTCCAGTTTTATTAATATTTTCATCCTCAAGTAAGATTCCTCATGTTCATTTGCTGTCAATCTCATTCTCATCCCAGCCCTAGTAAACATTAATCTACTTTCTGTCTCAACAGATTTATTATTTCTTTAAATGTTATTTCTTTTGTCTAGCTTCTTTCACTTAATATCGTCCTTTTGAGTGTCGTTCATGTGGTTGAATGCATTAGTGTTCTTTGTGTTTTTGAGGAGTGTTCCTTTCTATGCATACAGCACATTTTTTTCATTCACCAAAACATGGTGAACATTATGTTGTTTTGAATTTTTGAGTGTTTTTTTTTTTTTTATGCTGCTGTGAATATTTAGGTGTGAGTCTGTGTGGAATGTATTTTTATTCTCTTGAGCTGTGGTAGGCAGAATGCTGCCCTTTTGCGTACCTGGTTTTGTGCCCATGAATATGTGACATTAGACTGCAAAAGAAACTCTGCAAATATGATTAACATTCCTATTCAGCTGACCTCAAGATAGGGAGATGATCCTGGATTAGCTGAGTGGACCCAATAAGATCACGTGAGCCCTTAAAAGAAATAAGGAGAAGACTAAGAGAGGAATTCAGAGAGGAGTAGCAGAAGTCAGAGATATTTGACGCGTGAGAAGAGCTCAACGTGCCATTATTGGTTTCAAGATGAAGGGCCATGTGACAAGGGCTAGAAACCTCAGTCCTACAGCTATAAGGAACTGAATTCCGACAGTAACTAGTGAGGTGGGACGAGGACTCTGAGCCCCAAGTAAGAGTTGTAATACCAAGTAACAGTTTGATTTTAGCCTGATGACATCTCTAAGCAAAGAATACAGTCACATTGTACCAGATTTCTGATCTACAGACATTGCAAGATGATGAATGAGTATTGTTTCAAGAGCTATTAAGCTTATGGTAGTTTATTACAACAGAACAAAAAAATGTAGGTAGATTCCTAGGAATAGAATTGCTGGGTCATATGGTACATTTCCAGTGTAAGAAACTTTGCTGTGGTTTTCAGCAGAGGGTGAAATGATAATGTAAAATGATCCTCTGGCTGAGCTGAAATTAAATTGTAGTTGGGGCCAAGAGCAGAAGCAAGAGATCAGTAAGAAGACAGGGGAAGTGGGGGTGGTGGCTCTCAACAGGGTGGCTCTGCCTGAATTGGAATCAGGACAGGGCCATAAGTGACAGAAATATCTGGAGTAGGTTTAGCCCTCTTCTGGAGATGGCATGGTGGGAGGTGGCAGTAGTGTCTAAGAGCCTTCATGATTGAACCTTCCATGACCACAAGTCAGTCTCAGGTGGAGGCTGAGTCATCAGGGGAGAAGGGAGATGTATAATTGATTCACTGGTAAAAGACAGACACTGTAAGGTATTTTCCCTTTTATCATTGCATACAAATAACTCCATTCCCTACTCTGGGACAGTGGACATTCTAGTCACTGAGAATCTTAGTGTGGGATATAATAAAAGGTGGCTTGGAAGGGAGGAGTACATCATTCCACAGAAATGTATACATTAAAAATGGGAAGTATTGCTATATCATGAACACTGCAAAATTTCTCTAGTACAAAATCTTTCAAAGAACAGGCTTAACTTCCTTTGACCTGAGAGAGAGTTCATAAATTAGCTTTCTAATTTGGATGTTGTAAGTTAATACTTAGTTCTCCAAGTTTAGGGGAGGTAATTGATGACTCTTACTTCTTCTTCTTAAATGCACGTCTGATGGTTAACTGTGTTGTCAGAAGTCATCCTTAACGTCTAGGCTGAATCCTGTAAGCTTCCTTAAATGCCTTTAGGTCTGTGTATACAATTATTCTTCCCTACCTTTAGAATTTAATTCTCATCTCTCCTTATAAGGCTAATAGTCCAAGAAAGTTCTGTGACAGTCTATGTTTGACTTAGGCACCCCTTTGAGATGCTGTCATCACCATCACTTTATACATCACACACTGTTCTGTCTTTGTCCACTTATCTGTCTCCCTGATTTTGAGCTCCCAAAGTTCAAGGCTCACTATTTACCATTGCATCCCTGGTACAAAGAACTTACAACAGGGAAATGATCAGTAAACATTGACTGAATTAAAACAAAGAATCAGAGCTATCACTTTAGTGCATGTCCTCCTCTTTTCAAAAATACTGAATGTTTACTCTCATAGAGAAAGTCTCCAGAGAAACTCACTTGCCATTGCCAGACCTTCTAATCCTTTTGACAAACAAATGTGGCAGAAGAGAACGTGTTATGTTGACTACAAACATGTATGTGACACATCTGGTCACCAAGACTGTTTTCAGTATAAGAAAAAAAGCTGTGTACTATGCACTTTTGGTTTTCTGCCTTCTTAACTTTGCTGCATTTTTGCAATTTGCTCTTGAGAAAAGACTACCATGGGAAAGTCTGGAGAAAGTGTTAGCCAGATAGGTTGTATGCATTAGTAACTCCCCCTGCATCAGCACACAGAAATACATGTGTGAGAGATGTGTTTGTTAGAAAAGTGAGTGCACATCCAAGTATTTAAAGGATTAAGTACTCTTCAGAGGAAGTTAGCATGGTTTACTGTGCAAGGTACTATAGAGGTAGGGGAAAACTTTAATTTCAGGAACACAGACTCAACTAAATACAGGGGGTCATATTTTCAGAGGTCTTGCCCAGGCTTCCCTTTCACACACCTGTACGTCCCAGCAAACAATTCAATTTTATTTGACATTCATTGGGTTACACTTGACATTTCCACGTGCAGTAGGCACTTTTTTCTTCCTGACAACTGAGTTGTGAAATTATGATTGACACTTTATAATGTTCACCTCAACTGTGTTCAAAACTAACCAATGGTTTCAGAAGATGAACCAGTTCCAAATTTTGTGACCCATGGAAAACATTCTCACCTTGGAAATGGAGATAATAGTTAATCAAGGGATAATCTCTGTTGTTAGGCTGGGAGCTCAGGCTTCATTTCTGGACTCAGCTTTGGCCAGCCTGTGTAAGTTTCTCAGAGTGTCCTGAGAGGCACTCAGGAAACATTGGGTGAAAGAATATATGTAGTCACTTTGAAGATGATTTTCATTATTTTTATTGAGTTAGCACTCTTTTAAAAGAGAATTTATATTTTCAAAATGTCTTAGATTGGCTTACCTAAAGAACTAAAGCATATAAACAATGTGTATACCAATTCTTTTTTTTTTTTTTTTATTTTTTTTTGTATACCAGTTCTTCACATGACAGTGGAATCTCAGGAAAGCCAGGATGAGAGAGGATGGGGCAGTGAGGACAGGGAAGAAAAAAGATATACAAAGTGACAGGTAAAAGAGTTAGCACTCTTCTTCCTCAATTTAAAAAAAGCTTACTTTAAAAAAAGTAAGATATGAAAAAGATCAACTAGAATTATTCCATCCAGAGATAACCATTGTTGTCAGACTGATGTATGACCTTCCAGATTTACTATGGATGTAACAGTGCATATACACTGCTGCAAAGTTGGCTGTTTCACCTTTGATTTTCAAGTCTTGTGGAGTTATACTGGCTGACACCTGTGAATTAAATATTTTGTAATATTTCTGTTTCTTTATGTCAGAATAGCACGCTCCATTTTACCTTGTAATTCAATGTCATATGTTCTCCTGTTAACAAGTTTCTTTAAAAAGATAACAATTTCAGAAGATAACATAATAATCTATTTGACAATTGACACGGATTCTATTTTCCATTACCCTGTTTAAATTTGATTTTCTAGCACCATCCTGAATTGTTTGAAAGCCTTGGGGTCCGACACTGAGGGCAGTGTCTAGCTTGGGGTATCCCTGTGCTCCCAAAACAGTCTTTGTCATCAGGTAGGCAGAGAAGCCGAGCCAGAGAGGCCCCTTTGGAAGTTTCCTGGTTTGTGATTTAGTGGCAAAAAGCTTATTAAGGTATGTGTGGAACTTACTAAAATCTGTTTGGAATTTTCCCCCCTGATTTTATATTGTGTGGGATATGAGTGATAAGGCATCTTTTTTTTCTTTTTTAATGATGAACAATAACACCTGTGGTTCTCAGGGTCAGGATATTAGGCTTTGGTTACTCTGTTATGTCTCATCCAATTTCAGGTTTCATCTTGGAAAAAACAAAGCCATATGAGTACTTGCCATTAATTAAATTAGGTGTAGAGAACTTACTTCTTACTTAAATTAATGCCACTTGACATTCTAAATTCTTCTACTCTTAATCTTATAATTGCCTCATTTTGCCATGATTTATAAATTATGAACTTGGACTCTTTAACTTACTGAAAACTTAATTGTAAAAGGAAATTGTAATTTTCCTTCCTTAGTGAGGAAGGAAAATTTTTATTTGTGAGTGAAACAATTTTATTTTTAGCTTTATATTAATAATTTCTGATATTACATAAATCATACTGAAATTTCTAATCCCTTTCTGAGGAAATTTTTGGATTTCATGATAAAAGTTTAGCCTTTGGAAAAATGTTATAAAATCCTAGAAAATATATTGTACGTAACCCAGTTGATGTAAGACCACGTGCTCCTGGGCCTTCTCAGAGAGCCTCCCCTATGTTGCAAGCTTGGGCGGGGCATCCTTTGTTTTTTTCTGAGGCCCAAGCTTAGCAGCACCGACTTCCTGAGTCTCAAGCTGTTCCCACTAATTTTTTGACTAGTGAGAGAAAGGAGACAAAAAACCCTGTAGATAAATTCCTTGCCCTGCTGTTTTTCCCCATTTTCTCCCTATTCCCCATCAGGGATCATTCCCAGACACAGGGGTTCATATGGCCTCTCTGGAGATATCCCATCTCCTATAACCAAGCAACCTTCTACGATCTCTGGTGATGCCTTGGTCACCTAGGCAGCATTTCACTTTGCATATCTTTTTTTTCTTCCCGGTCCTCCCTGCCCCATCCTCTCTCATCCTGGCTTTCTTGAGATTCCACCGTCATGTAAAGAATTGGTATACACATTATTTATATGCTTTAGTTCTTTAGGTAAGCCAATCTAAGACATTTTGAAAATATAAATTCTCACCTTTATTTTGTCTAAATGCTTACTAGATTCATAATTTCAGCAGATGCAAACTTACCTTTGATTAGGCACCACAATTTCCTTACTTCTTGAATACAGAGATAGCCTCTTAAATTGGCTAGATAAGAATAAGGGCTTTATGGCACAGCATCTTGGAGGGAAGGACCTGCAGGCCAAGCCTTGGGGTGGACAGCTTTCAAGAGAGCAGACTGTCAGGAAGAAAACTGGATGGCAGCAAGAGACCTTTGTGGCTCCATTGTGTTTAAAAGTACGACTAACCCAATACCCAGCACATAGAATTTATTAAATGAATGTCCCCCCCAAAAAAAAATAAAAAAGAGAATGTGGGTATATTAAAATACAATATACATTACTATCTGCTTTTTATGATATTAAATTTATGCTGTTTATTCATTTGAGGAACTTATAACCAGTCATCTTAACCAAAGGCAGACATGTGATTTTGTAGTGGTAGGAATTAAAAAATGTTACCTGATGACCAAAGCGGAGAAGGGAGGATACAAAATAAGCCTTGGTCTTCCACCTTATCCCTTCTCAGCAAACTTTCTTCATCTGGTTGATGATGGTTTTTGAAGTACAAATTTGACAGTTTCCTCTTACCTTCTTTAAGATGAAGACCTGAGAAGGCATCCTTCCCTATGGATTTCGGCCTTTAGGTCTTTGGGTAAATGGAGATTTAACTGCATTGTTTATTTAGCAAGATAAAATTGAATGAGAAAATATGTATATAATATTTGGTATAATGATGGTCTAGGTAAGAATGTGGATGCCCCTTTGTTGTGGAGCTGTACCTGGCCACCTGGAGATAGATGATGGGGATATATGTAACTTAAACATGGCTTTTTAACTTCTTAGGAAGTACTATGTGTTCATTTCATGCTCAGCATCGGGTCTTTTATGATATCTTTAGTTTTCTGATGTTAATTTGTGATTCTTTTCTCAATAGCTTAGTTTTATGATAAAATGAAATTTTAACTGTCCTAGGTGAGCTCAAGTCTTTACTTAACACCTTTTAGTTGTGTCAGGTCAACCTGCAGAGTTGCTTACACCAGCTGGTTAATCCATTTTGACTTTTTAGAAAATTTTACATCACTGTTTTGTTATTGATAGTGAACATTTATTTGCGGATTTGGTTATTGATTCTCACTGAGCCATAGGCACCCCCCCTTTTTTTTTTTTAATTTTATTTATTTATTTATTTTTGATTCTCAAGGAAAATTAGAAATGTTCAAGCTGTGAGTCAAGTGAACCTGTAGTATTTTCTGCCTTCCTAACTTATGTGCTTTTCCCCTCCAACCCAGTTGGTTTGAGATGTTTTTATTTAGTTGGCAGAGTGGAAGTACTCTCAGCTGAAATTCTCAAAATCAACAGTTGGGAGAAATGTGGCACTCAGTAAGTTTCTTTGGGAAGGTTTCTATTTTCTTTAAGATAATCTCCACTTACACAGCAGAGCAGTTTTCTCAAGCAGAGAGTGTTCTTGACATTTCCCCAAACTGTTGCAGCTCCTCAAGATTGCTCTGGGGATTTAAATATGTTTATCTAAATTCATCTATTTTCTATTTAAAGAGGAAAATGTTTCAACACATTAGTGAATGGAAAATACTTCTGAAAACTCTGTTCAATTCTGGATCAGGAAAATATCTCAAGTCTCTTCCTCCCTGCCCATTAAAAAGTGTGCAGATTAATTACTGGACGACATTCATTTTGTGTTTTGCTTTATATAAACCATAGTATGGCATACTTTGTCTCTTCCTTTAAAGAGAGTCCCTGAGCTGTAAAGGAACAACATCCCTGCAGGCTCATTGAAGATTAAGACTTGCTGTAGTTTCCTGAGGTGACCTATGTTTACCTAGATTCATTCTTTGCTACTTTGTTGACTGGTGTATAGTTCTTACTTATGCTCCCAAGTAGTTGTCATGTCCACATATGTTTTACTGTTGAAACAATAGGGAAACACCTCTTTTCCAATACTTCCAGTAATATGGAAAGCCAGCATACAAAGGATGGAGCTGTCAGTGGAGGTAGAGTCCCAGTCAAGCCCTCTCCGTGGATGAACCTGTATTTCAACCTCTCCGCCCACCCAGTTCCTCTCTACATCTGCCCTTCAGAGATCCAGAGAACAGCCTTGCAGAATCCACTAGATAGTTTGCTTTCTGTCATTCATTTTCTTCAAATTTGTGTTGATAAAATTGAGGTTTTTTTTTAATTCTTCAGTTCAAGGTTAGTAGCCTAAATTTGATAATTTTCCAAGAATGCATGGTTTAAATACTTTGATACCGTCTCATGGATTTCCTGGCCAATTTTCTTTCTTTCTTTTTTATATATATTAATTTTTAAATAAATTTACAGATAATGAAGTTTACACATCGTTAAATTTGCCCATTTCAAATATACAGTTCAACGATTTTAAGTAAATTTATTGAATTGTGCAACTGTCACCATAAATTAGGTGTTAGCACATTTTCATTCTTACTCCCATAAGATCCCTAATGCCTATTTGATGTTAATTCCCATTCTCACCCACAGCCCCAAGCAACTCTTAATTTCACTTCTGTCTTGAAATTTGCCCTTTCTGGATGTTTCATACTGATAGAATCATGTGATATGTTTTTTTTTTTTTTTTTAATGTGTCTGGCTTCTTTCTCTTAGCATAGTGTTTTTAGGTTTACCTGTGACTTAGCATATGTTGGAATAATTTCCTTTTTTATGGCTGAGTAGTATTCCAGTAGTATTCCATGGTATGGACATGCCACATTTGGTCTGATGTATTCACCAGTTGGTGAGCATTTAGATTATTTCTACTTTTGGTCTTTTATTAATAATGTACTGTAACTATCTATGTAAGTTTTTTTGTGGACATATGCTTTCATTTCTCTTGGGTAGATACCTAGGATTGGAATATAACTGGGTCATATTTTAACTCTGTTTAACTTTTTGAGAAACTGCTAAACTGTTTTATACCATTTTATAATACATTTTATAATACATTTCACATATACCATTTTATACCTATACCATTTTATAATACATTTCACATCAGCAGTGTGTAATAGTTCCTATTTTATCTCATCTTTACCAACTTTTGTTTTCTGTTTAATTATAGCTATTCTAGTGGGTATGGGATGATACTTCTTTAATCTGCTTTTCCAAAAATGGTGTTGAGCATTTTTTAATAAGCTTATTAGCTATTATCTCTTGGTGAATTGTCCGGTCATATCTTTTACACCTTTTTTGACTAAGCTTTTTCTCATTATTAAGTTGTAAGAGTTACTTATAAGTTCTGGATTGTCAGTGCCCGTCTGGGCACCCTGTCCCGGTGCAAATAAAACCAGCCGGGATGCAGATTGAAGGTACAAGCCTGCAAGAGGTGGGCTTCCCATAGGTGCAGGGAGAGCCCCGAGTAACCTCTGTCATGGCCTTTTATTGAAACATTATACAACAGGTGTGAGGACCCACGTACTGGAGCTATGTGCTTAATGACCCCTAAGTGCTTCTTCCCCACGGGCTTCTACAAGCCTGGCGCTCCGTCTCCTACACTGGAGGGAAGTAAGTTCTGCTTGATCAGTCTTTCTACATGGGGAGATGTGTATCTACACAGATATTGTAACAAACTACTAAATATTAAATTCCATGAGTGCTAGAAAAATTATGTTCTGAGAGCTTAGCAATTTTAGTCTGAAATATCCTCAGGGATGTTTTGAAATATTTTGCTGGCCTCTATCTTGTAAGAAATTATTGAGTTAATGAATCACGAAATGAGAGAGTTAATGCATTTGCTTTGGTAAGCTTGAGACTTTTCAGGATTCCAGGGAGGGTAGGACTCGGGATCATAATTGAAAAGCTCAACAGTCTAATCATCTTTTCCTAAATTTGTTTCTAATATGGTCTTAACTATAATAATCTTAGCTCTGATTTAGGAATTATTTCATGGATAGCTCTAAATTTGTTCTTACTGCCTTCAGTATTTATTTTTTTAAAGCTTGCTGCTCTAGGAAGAATGAGGCAAGATGATTTTAATGATTCGAAGTTTGTGTTCAGAAAAATACTTGTACTTTCCTTTTAAAAAGAAGTCACTTAAATTTTCCCTAAGACCAGGGTGGAAGGCATTCATTTTCTCATATTTTCTTTCTCATGTATTTCTTTCTGTGTTAGTGTAGAATTTCAGGCTTACATAAGATCAAAGAATCATATTACTTTTTAGTCTTTTATTTATTTTTCATCCTTTCCTACTTTGCTACTTTGAAATCTATTTGATGCTTTCCCTTCAGAGTTGTAGCCAGCGGGGTCTTGCTATGTGGCCCCAAACCATGCCCCTCACTCTGTTTCGTTTGCAGGATCATTTTGGATTCTCCTTATTCTGTTGCCTTTTGTGTAATATGAATACCCTTTTCTTTAGCACATTTATGCCCAACAATGAATTTTTCTTAAATTTAACACCAGAGTTCTTTTGCTGTCCTGGATTCTCACACACAACAAAAGTCATTGCAGACAGGTCTCCACAGTGTCCTTGCTTTTACATTATTGTGGAGTTTAATCTGTGCAACTGTTCTTGAGAGAGCTGATCAACGCATGTCTTTATCCTTTTCTGAGGCAGCTAATAGGATTGTCATCATCTTCTTTTCTTTTCCCTCTTTCTCTTTTCAGAGTTAAGTACAATTCAATTAACTTTTCAGAGCTTTGGTTTTTGAAAATGTTTTCACAATAACAAAAAGGCAGAATTTCTTTGTATATAAATAAAGAAGAGAGTTTATGCTGGGGAATGAAGAGTCTTTTACTAAAAAATTGTCCCTCTTCTACTTTGGTTAACTGGGACAAAAATCAATTTTAGGTTCTTTAAGCGCAAAAAAGACCAAAGACAAAATTGATATTCTGAACAGGGCAAAGTATGACATTTTAATTGGGCTCTTTTTCTCTGGCTGATTGTAGCCATTTTCCAAATGAAATTAGATATTGGAAGTATAATTCTGCTGTATTAAAATGTAGTCACCTTAGGTTTAAAAGTATTTTAAAATATTTTCCCTCCCTCTCTTCTAAAGAATGTTAGGCATATTACAATTATGATGTATAAAAACAGCTGAAATCCATAATTATACAGGTAACTATTAATATTTAATATCTTAGCTAATTACATCTTTTAAGATTTATTTTATTCGTGATAGAAAGAAACATAGTGGCTCATCTTCATGTTTCTAATGAATAAAATGTAATTCAAAAAACAAAAGCCCATCACTGGAAGATAGTAGGAGAATTGTTACTTTGCTAAATCTAACATAAAATCTGTTAAGAAAATAAAATTTTTGCTTAGGGAAACATTATTTTTAGAATGTCTATAAATAACTATCACAGTAGAATGAGTTGAAACTCTTTAAGTTGCAAGTATTTTTCTGCATGCAATTATATATGTGACTGTTTTCATGTTTTTTTTATTTCATAAAATTGAGATTGTATATAGTTGTATGCTGCCTTTTACATTAATATGGCATCTGAGAAGTTTTCAATGTTAAATATTCCCCAAATGTCATTGCAGTGATTATATCAAAGTTTATTATTTGGCAAATTTAACTTATTTAACCATTTTCTTCCTGTAATATTTTTGGGTTGATTTCATCAGTTAAAAACCCGAGAAGTAAAGAGATAATTTTATAAGGTCAAAGACAAACTAGAATGTTCACTATGTTCAGAGAACCAAAAAGTTCATTAAAAGGCTCATCAGCTGCCAGATGCCTGAGTATCTTACTGCATATGCTTGTCCTTGGATGCAGAATCGTAAGTGGACAGCTGTGTGATTCCTTTCACTTTGCTGTGCTCTCTCTGATGGATTCTGGAGTAAAGTGCAGCTCACTAAATCAAAGATAAGAAGAGGAAGGAATGATTTTCAGATATGGTAGGCAGCTGAGATGGACCAGAATTTTAGGACATTTCTAATTTAAGCAGGGGACCTTGGAATATTTTGAGTGACAGCTGCCCTGTGACATTCAGTCCACCCTTTGTCACACGTGCATTCAGCAGACCCATGTGGAGGGAGGCTGCAGGGTGCCGGGTTCGGTCGTGGGGGGCGGTGCTGGTGGTAAGTCATAAGTGAGACACAGTTCTTGCGCTTGAGGAGCTCACAGGTTGCAATAGGTGACAGATAACTAGTACATTGTGGTAAACCTAATGGTGGAAATGTGGATTGTGTGTGTGTGTGTGGGGGGGGTTTATAGACTTTATCCAGAGAGTCAGGAAGGCTTCTCAGGGGCAGTGGCTGTTCTCATGCTGATGGATTGTCAAGAGTATTTGCCTGTAGTCAGTGTTCAGTCACCAGTGAGATGTGTTTTTTTTTTTTTTAAGTATGGCATATTTGTATTTTAATAGCTGTTATTGGTTTTTTTTTTTTTTTGGCCGGGGCTGGGTTTGAACCCACCACCTCCAGCATATGGGACCGGCGCCCTACTCCTTGAGCCACAGGCGCTGCCCTTAATAGCTGTTATTGGATTACACAGTTGTGGTAAGACTAAAATCACAAAATAACTGGTTTTCACACACATAGCCCTAAGGCATCCTGTAGTCTTACAGTACATCTATTAAAAAAGAAAAACCTACATTGTGTTCAGTAGAATTATTACTAACTCTTCATAAATCGGGAGCCATGTAGAGTATGACTAAGTCAAATGTTTTACAGAATTATTTCTGGGGTAACTTTCTCCCACTAGACGTATATGTCCCCCAATAGGGTATAGGACCCTATTGATTTTATTTGGTTTCATGTTCCCCACAGCTACCAGGGTATAAGTGTATTTATGCCAAAATTCTACTTCAGGTAAGATTTGATTGATTCTGTTAGGTAGCAGAGTTACCCGCCACAGTTTGAAAACCTAATGTATGTTTTATTGTTAAAAAAAAAGAAAAGAAACCAAAAAAGTAGAAAGAATAGAAATAGTATTAGAATACAAGGCATATTTTATTTTCACTGAAAAGGAAAAATGTTGCTATAAGAGTCCAAATGGGCAGATATCCTTATGTCGATTACTTTTTAAAACACTTACGATACCTTTCTACTGCAATGCCAGGATTTCAAGATCTAAGTATTCTGTGTAGATTCTAAAGTACAGATGAGGTGGTGAGGGTGGGGGTGGGGGGAAGGGGGCGGGATAGTGGCTCACACCTGTAATCCTAGCACTCTGGGAGACCAAGATGGATTGCTTGAGCTCAGGAGTTTGAGATCAGCCTGAGCAGAAGCAAAACCTCCGTCTCTACTAAAAATAGGAAAAACAAACAAAAAAAAAAACTAGCTGGGCATTGTGGTGGGCTCCTATAGTCCCAGCTTCTTGGGAGGCTGAGGCAAGAGGATTTCTTGAGCCCTGGAGTTTGAGGTTACAGTGAGCTGTGATGCTACAGCACTTTACCTAAGGCAACAGAGCATGGCTTTCTCAAAAAATAGAAATAAAAAATGGAAAAGTATAGATGATTAAAGCAGGGATGCAAAGTATCCATAGGAGAGGATTTCATTTAGTAACTATTGCCCATTATGATGAATATAGACATTAAAATTGTAGCATTTGGTTTCTACCCTGTTTCACTAATGTAGTATGCTATATTAGCATATTTCCTTTCTTATTTTGGACTACTTTTCAGGTTGCTGAAAATCAAATATAAAATGAAGATTGAAGTGAGTACTAACACAAAAGGAAAACATGCTAACAAGCCCTGTAAGTCAGCTCAAAAAAGTGTGTGAGCTGGGATCCAGTACTTTGGAGATATGTTTCCAAGGGGAAGCTGTCCAAAGCATGGAGACTGTTTACTTCTGATGCTGGCAGCCTGCTGTTTACGAAAGGAAAGAGTGAGTTAGATCAGGCAAATTACATTGCTATTGCAGATATACTTTTTTTTTTTTTTGATATACTTGATTTTCAAGAAGGAAACATTATAATCTTTGAAGTTTTTTCTCTTTATATTCCCCCCCACACATTTATTTCTTCACCAATATTAATTAATTGGCAAAGGAGATACTTAGGGACACCTAATACTTTTCCTCTTTTCTAGCGTCTGCTAACAGTTCAAATGTAGGCCCTTTAAGAATTTCAATGAGTCCCTATCAGCTTAAAATGTAGCACACTGTACATTGTGTTCTGTTCCTTGCTGTTTTTCACTGAACAATATGTGTACCTTAGAGATCAGTATATAGAGAATGTCTTCATTTTTTTCATACAGTTCATTCATAGTATTCCAGTTTATGGATGCATTATATTTACTTAAACATCGTAGCTGGTTTCACTTCCCCCACTGTTCTTCGTAAAAGCTGACAGTATTATCTTGAGCTGGCTGAGGGCCTGGTACCCAGGGACTGAGGAACAATAGAGCATTTAACAGATGAAGGGGCTTCTTCCCAATCAGTACAAAGCCCTGGATCTCCCTAGGACACCACAGTGTTCTTCATTGTTCCTAGCAATTACAATTCTGAAAAAATGATTCTTCAAGGCAATGATTTCTCACCCTGGCTTTGGAGAACCCAAGGTATTTTTAGTCATATTTTTGTGGCTTTGGGGAATTTTGAGAGAATTAATTTAGCAAATTCAGTATGTATATTATATATTATTAATATAATAAACTATAATTAAAATACATCAATTAAAAATAATAACTAAGGCTGGGTGTGGTGGCTCATGTCTGAATCCTAACACTTGCAGAGGCTGAGGCTGGAGAATGGCTTGATCCCAAGAGTTTGAGGGTGCAGTGAGCTATGATGAGGCCACCACACTCTAACCTAGCAACATAGCAAGACCCTGTGTCTAGATCAATCTGTCAATCAATTAATCAAACAGTCAATCAGTATTATATACATTATAATTCTTAAGTTATAGTAAACATATAATCACTATTTTAATCATTAAAATAATAAAGTGTAGATTATATAGTTATGCATTTTAGAGATTATAGTATTAAAATATATATACTTTCATCTTTATGTACATACTTACATTTCAGTAAGATCTATAAGACATTTTAGCCTTAATGATAATAATATTAATAGCAGTAATAATAGGAATCACCACTTCCTGAGCACTTAACCGTAGGCAGTTTATAAAAATCAAGTTATTTTAGTTTTTCAGCAAGGTGACAGAAGTTGCCTTTTGCTCATGGAAGAGGAAACTGATGTTGAAAAAGTTTAAGCTGCTTGGCTCTTAACCATTAACCACCATAATGCACCTTTATTGCATAAAGTTTGGGGAATATGTTGCCAAAAAGAACGTAATTTGGGAACTTGGGTTCTTAAGCTGCATTTAATGGCAAGCATGATAGAATATCACCATGACTGAAGATCACTTACGGAAGGGTTTACAGTGAAAATTCTTGTGCTCTACTGGCTTACCCATGGGAGAGGGCATAAAGTGTCAGTTGATGGCTTTGAATGTCCACAGTTGCTCCTCATCCTCTCACGGACCTGTTCCCATTTTCCCCAGCAAAAAAGCAAAAGTAGGGGTCAGGGTGGCAGGAGAGACTGAAACCTCAGTGGAAACCAGCTGTTGGACTGGCCAAGCCTCTGATCTGAAGACCTCATGGATGACTGACCCATGAGTAGGGGAGCAATATTTTCAAATAATGTATTTTAAAAACTCTCTACTGTAATGCAAACTAGCAACCACTGGATTTATTTGTAAGGGCTCTTCACATAAGTATGTGTCATGTCTGTGCTTGTCTGCAATTGTAAACAAATAGAGACAGGAGTACAGAAACCTAGGATACTCATGCTAATAATCAGCTATTCAATTTTACCTATTCAAATAGACACCATGGAAAAGTGAAACTCTCCAAGAATTTCTTTAGTCATTTTCATGGAGGACATGGGCATAGCATGGGGAAAGAGGAGAAGCCAAGGGGGAATCATTAATTGGATGTTGAGAGGGACTTGCTTGACCAAACATTTGTTTTTCCAAATATTTATTGGCAGTGCAATTTGGAGATATTCTTTTACTTTTCTAGCTAATTTTTGTTTGAATAGTTCTTTAGCAAAGTAGATAGGTTGCTGCAGTTGCTTAGCTTTGTGTTATTGTTTTGCCAGACAAGAGAGTATTGTTTTTTATAATGTTTAGGGACTTTTCATATTTGCTTAGCATGAAATGCCACAAATAATGTCTTCTTAATGTTGGCAACATTTAGTTGAAAATGAATGCAAGAAAGCAAATGACATGAGAAAATCCACTTCACTGTCTTGGTGTACGTCAGTGCCCACCAGCATGGGTTTATATAACTGTAGTGTTTAGTGGTCATTATCCCTTTACTACCAAAAAAAAAAAAAAATAGCACAGTGATTATTACAATACTTGGGCTCAGTGAAGTTTGTAGGAGTTACTAAAACAAGATACAAGTAAGGGCCAGGCACCATGGCTCACATCTGTAATCCTAACATTCTGGGAGGTTGAGGTGGGTGGATTGCCCTGAGCCAGAGCAAGACCCCCGTCTCTGAAAATAGCACTGTGGCAGGTGCCTGTAGTCCCAGCCACTTGGGAGGCTGAGGCAAGAGAATCGCTTGAACCCAAGAGTTTGAGGTTGCTATGAGCTAAAGTGACAAAAGTGAGACTCTGTCTCAAAAAGCAAGCAAACAAACAAAAAACAAGATGCAAGTTGTCCTGGGAATAAGATAAACCTAATATACTACAGGATTATGAAGGTTATTTTGTCATTGCAAAAGAAAATGTTAGCTATCAAAGAGGATTTTTTATGTTGTCAGAGCATCTGTCTGGGTCACAAACCTAACACTGTAGACGAGCAAAGCATATGACCTGCTGAGTTTGTGTTTGTTGTGCTGTTTCTGTATTCATTTTGTGAGTGTGAGTGGGGGGAATGGGGCAGGGAGGGGAGCTTGTCTGTTTTGATTGATTGCTGCCACCTAAGACATCTTGAGGCCAGGCAGAAACTCCCTTGCTATAGTGATTTATAACTTTAAGGAAGAGGAGAGTTTGCCATTTCTGGGATGTGAAAAGGGAGACTTCGTGTGATGATGTGTGTATGCTGGAGTTCCTAGGAGGAGGCTCTAGAAAATCACCCGAGGTTTCCTGTGCTCCTGAAGGCTTGGGATTAGGGTTTGATGGGGAGAACCATGTGGGCACTGTACACTTACTTGCATACCGAGACCTGTGCCTTGGGCTTTACTTGCTTTATCTAATTGAGCCCTCAATGTGATGTTCGATCACCTTATTGGTTGTTCAGGAGAGGAAATGCAGCTTAGAGAAGTCTCTTTCCCTTGCCAGTGAGTGGTGGAGTCAGGCCATGAACCCACATCTCATGTTCTTTACTCATGCCACATGGACTGGACTCGTTTCCTATAGCTGCCATACCCAAGTATCATGAACAACGGGTATTTATTCTCTCATAGTTCTGAACGCTGGAAGTCCAAGATCAGAGTGTTGGTATGGTTGGTCCTTCCTGAGGGCCATGAGGAAGAATCTGTTCCATGCCTTTTTCCAAACTTCTGGTAGTTTTCTGGCAATCTTTGACCTTCCTTGGCATGTAGAAGCATCGCCTTGATCTGTGCCTTCTTCATTTTCATGTGACCTTCTTGGAGGTGTGTCTGTGTCCACATTTCTCCTTTTCAGAAAGACACTGTCTCATATTGGATTAAGGCTCATCCTAATGCCCTCATCATCACGACCTACATCATCAGTGTCCAAATAGGATCACATTCTGAGTTACTCTCCATTAGAATCTCAACAATTTGAATTTTGAGAAGGGGCGATTCAACTTAAATGTGAGTTCAATTTTACTTTCTTGTGGCATATGTTTACACACACATAGATATACACACTTTTCTTTTAAAGATTTAATTTTTTAAGAGCAGTTTTAAGTTTACAGGGAAATGAAAGGACAGAGTTCACAGGTATCTCCTGTCCCCACACATGCCCAGTCTGCCCCATTATTAGCATGCTCCCGGACAGTGGTGCATTTGTTTCAATCCGTGAACTTCCATTAATACATGAGATGACATGGTTCACACTAGGCTTACTCTTGGTGTTATACGTCATTTGGGTTTGGACAAACATATAATGGGGCACGTAAACATTTATAATACCTTATAGCATGAAGCAGTGTTCAGTGTTGTAAAAAACTTATGTGCCATTGTAATTTTTATTGCTGAAAGTTTTGATGTTAATGTCTCAAAATTGTACCTTTGGTAATTTTGTTTCATAACAAAAAGACTTGCAGACGGTTTTCTCACTCATTCATACTGGAATCTGAAGACACCTGTGCCCTCTTCTGCCTCCCTTCATAGTTTTTTCTGCCCCTCTTGCCCACGTATATTGGTTATAGAAGGGATCCATCCTAAAATATGAAATAATGAGATTTAGTCATATTTTCAGCCGCGCAGTTAAGGTATTCTCTAGAGTAGACCTACATTGTGATATTATTTGTTCCCACATAAAAACTTGGCAGATTTAGACTTGAGAATTGTAAAAGACAAATAGAATCAAGGATTTTTATTTTCTGTCACGCTTCTTATCTTGAACAGTATTTCCATGTGTTTGGGTTTATTTTTAAACCTTCCAGCTGATGAATCTGCCCAAAAAGAACCCTTGGGATTTGACAGATTTTTTTTTACCCTATGATAAGTGCACACGGATCATCCTTCTAGTTAACAATCTGGCCTGAGTTTGCAGAGAGAGTAATCTTTCCTCTATCCCTCCCCAGCTTAAAGCAACTACATCTAGACCCCCAGAAACACCACCTGCTTTTAATGGGGCTACTTATTTTTCTTCTTGGCTTGCACAGATTGTCCTGGTGTTTCAGACATTGCTTTTTGGAAATGGGTCAATAGGAAAGTTCTATTATTAGGAATCATCTCTTTCTGAAGGAAACAAACTATCATTTTCAACTCAGCTCCCTGATATGAAATAGAAACCCCAGCACTTTCTCATAGCTGCTGTAAGACATTATACTAGGTTAACAACAGTGAGGAATCAGATGTGCTAAAAGTAAAAGCTAGGTGGGACCAGGGTCTAAAGCCAAGCAAGAGGCAGGAATATTCACACCACAAATGTGGAGAGTAGGACATTTTCTTTCCAGAGAGCTACAGATGCTGTGGAAATTTCAATTTTCTCTGTGGCATTTAAACCGTATGATTTTTTTTTTTTTTTTTTTTTTAGTGTCAAAGAATAGAAAATTAGTTTCAATTGTTACTTATGAGGCGCCATATGGCTACTCTATAATTTTGGCTTCCCATGGAGCTGCATGTGCATATGGAAAATGAAATTAATTGGAAATCACACCCTGAAATCTATTATTAAGTTAATATAGCTAACAGCTTGTGGGGTGTCCTTACACTCAGCATGATGTAATTGCACATAATAATAAGTAACTATAAAGTCATATAACAGACAAGCCAGAATAAACAGAGGTCAAAGGGACAGGCTTTCGAAAGCAAGAGCATTAATAATGGATGTCGCAGCAAACATTTCAGTTCCTTACAGTTTGCAAGCCCAGAGTGGAGAAAAGAAGTTTAATCATATTCAGATGAATTAATCAGCAGTGTTGTGAATTTCATAGCCAAGGGATTGATTTTTATTTTGCAAACTAGTGTTATGCAAGCTAAGGTCACTCTTGGTAGAATTAGTGGCAACTGTTTGTCAGAGGTGCCCAAACTTAGCATCAGAATCCACTGTGGAACTCTTAAAAACAGTGAACTCTGCATCTAAATCCTAGGATTTGGGCTTACTAGTTCTAGATTTCGCTTTTTTTTTTTTTTTTTCCTTTGAAACAGAATTTTACTATGTCACCCTCAAGAGTGCTGTGGTGTCACAGCTCAGAGCAACCTCAAACTCTTAGGCTTAAGCGATTCTATTACCTCAGCCTCCCAAGTAGCTGGGACCACAGGCATCTACCACAACATCTGGCCAGTTTTTTGTTGCAGTTGTCATTGTTGCTTTAGCTGATCCAGGCCAGGTTTGAACCCCACAGCCTGGGTGTATATGGCCGGCGCCCTACCCACTGAGCTACAGGCACTGCCTAGATTTCTCAATTTTTAAGATGCAGTACAAGTGATTGTGATACTGCTCAGCCATGGACCATGGAAACCCTAGATTTAAGTGATGTATCACACATGGCTCTGTTCAGAGGTCCTCAAACTTTTTAAACAGGGGACCAGTTCACTGTCCGTTAGACCATTGGAGGGCCAGACCCATTTCCTGGTTCTATAGTTAAAAAAAAACAAACTGTGAACAAATTCCTATGCATATTGCACATATCTTATTTTGAAGTAAAAAAACAAAATGGGAACAAATATAATCATACCACTACATGTGGCCCATGGGCCGTAGTTTGAGGACCCCTGATTAAATGATAAAGTCCATAGCTAGTGTGTGTTCAGTTTCCCTAATTTGGTTCCTAACCTTATAATAGAATAACCTTATAATAGAATAAAATGAGTTAAAATAAAAATGTAATGTAAGGTCTTTATTTATATTTGGTAAGCTCAGATAGAGTGAACAAATAATGTGATGTCATCTGTGTTTTTTATGAAGTTTATTAGTTTATGGGTCTGTCTCCTTAAATTCAGCGAGAACATTGGCTGTTTTGTTCAACTGGTAGTCAGGATGTGGTAGGAGTTCAATAAATGTTTTTGGAATATAAATTTGAATGTGAAAAGGGACAAGATTAACTCCTGGATATTCTTTTCTTTTATTTTTTTTCCTTTTTAATTTTTTGGTAAAGATGTGTCACACCCTGAGACCCCCACCCCCGCCCTCCTTCCCTCTCGCTGCTCTTCCTTTCCCCACCCCTCCCTCCTCCTTTCTCTCTCTGCTCTCCCCTTCCCCACCCCCACCTTAATTGTCATTAATTGTCCTTATATCAAAATTGAATACATAGGATTCATGCTTCTCCATTCTTGTGATACTTTACTAAGAATAATGTGTTCCACTTCCATCCGGGTTAATACAAAGGCTGTAAACGTTCCATTTTTTTAATGGCTGAATAGTATTCTATGGTGGCATATACCACAGCTTGTTAATCCATTCCTGGGTTGGTGGGCATTTAGGCTGTTTCCACATTTTGGCGATTGTAAATTGAGCTGGGATAAATAGTCTAGTGTAAGTGTCCTTATGATAAAAGAATTTTTTTCCTGATGGGTAGATGCCTGTAATGGGATTGCAGGATCAAATGGGAGGTGTAGTTTGAGTTCTTTGAGGTTTCTCTGTACTTTATTCCAGAAAGGTTGTACTAGTTTGCAGTCCCACCAGTAGTGTAAAAAGTGTTCCATTCTCTCCACATCCACGCCAGCATCTGCAGTTTTGAGATTTTGTGATGTGGGTCATTCTTGCTGGGGTTAGATGGTATCTCGGGTAGTTTTGATTTGCATTTCTCTAATAATTAGGGATAATGAGCATTTTTTCTTATGTTTGCTAGCCATTCGTCTGTCTTCTTTAGAGAAGGTTCTATTCATGTCTCTTGCCCATTGATATATGGGATTGTTGGCTTTTTTCATGTGGATTAATTTGAGTTCTCTATAGATCCTAGTTATCAAGCTTTTGTCTGATTGAAAATATGCAAATATCCTTTCCCATTGTGTAGGTTGTCTATTTGCTTTGGTTGTTGTCTCCTTAGCTGTACAGAAGCTGTTCAGTTTAAGTCCTATTTGTTTATTTTTGTTGTTGTTGCAATTGCTATGGCAGTCTTCTTCGTGAAGTCTTTCCCCAGGCCGATATCTTCCAGTGTTTTTCCTATGCTTTCTTTGAGGATTTTTATCATTACATGCCTTAAATTTAAGTCCTTTATCCATCTTGAATCAATTTTTGTGAGTGGGGGAAGGTGTGGGTCCAGTTTCAATCTTTTACATGTGGACATCCAGTTCTCCCAGCCTCATTTGTTGAATAGGGAGTCTTTTCCCCAGTGTATGTTCTTGTTTGGTTTATCAAAGATTAAGTGGTTGTAAGATGTTAGTTTCATTTCCTGGTTATCTATTCGATTCTAAATCTCTATTTTTGTGCTAGTACCATGCTGTCTTGACCACTGTGGCCTTACAGTACAGCCTAAAATCTGGTATGCTGATGCCCCCAGCTTTATTTTTATTACTAAGAATTGCCTTAGCTATACGGGGTTTTTTCTGGTTCCATACGAAATGCAGAATTATTTTTTCCATGTCTTGAAAGTATGGTGTTGGTATTTTAATAGGGATGGCATTGAATCTGTAGATTGCTTTAGGAAGTATAGACATTTTAACAATGATGATTCTTCCCAGCCATGAGCATGGTATGTTCTTCCATTGTTAATATCCTCTGCTATTTCCTTTCTTAGGGGCTCATAATTTTCTTTATAGAGGTCCTTCATTTCTTTTGTCAGGTATATTACTAGGTATATTCCTAGATATTTCATTTTCTTTGAAGCTATGTTAAAGGGAGTTGTGTCCTTAATTAGTCTCTCACCTTGGCTGTTGTTGGCATATACAAAGGCTACTGACTGGGGATGTTGATTTTATACCCTGAGACATTACTGTATTTTTTGTTGTTGTTGTTGCAGTTTTGGCTGGGGCCAGGCTTGAGCCCAGCACCCTTGGCATATGGGGCCAGCGCCCTACTCCCTGTGCCACAGGCGCTGTCCCATTACTATATTTGTTGATGACTTCCAGGAGTCTTGAGGTTGAGTCTTTGGGATTCTCTTAAGTATAAAATCATATCGTCAGCAAAGAGGGAGAGTTTGACCTGCTCTGTTCCCATTTGGATTCTCTTTATTTCCTTGTCTTGCCTAATTGTGTTGGTTAGAACTTCCAGCACTATGTTGAATAGTAATGGTGACAGAGGACAGCCTTGTCTGGTTCCAGTTCTAAGAGGAAAAGCTTTCAGTTTTACTCCATTCAGTAAAATATTAGCTGTGGGTTTGTCATAGATAGCTTCAATCAGTTTTAGAAATGTGCCACCTATGCCTATACTCTTCAGTGTTCTGATTAGAAAAGGATGCTGGATTGTATCGAATACTTTTTCTGCATCTATTGAGAGGATCATATGGTCTTTATTTTTGCTTCTGTTAATATGGTGGATAACGTTTATGGACTTGTGTATGTTAAACCAGCCTTGCCTCCCTGGGATGAAACCTACTTGATTATGATGTATGACTTTTTTTTTTGCGGTTTTTGTCCGGGGCTGGGTTCAAACCCACTACCTCTGGCATATGGGGCTGGCGCCCTACTCCTTTGAGCCACAGGCGCCGCCCTAATGTATGACTTTTTTGATACGCTGTAATCCATTGACTAGGATTTTGTTGAGAATGTTCGCATCTATATTCATTAGTGAAATTGGTATGAAGTTTTCCTTTTTAGTTGGGGTTTTTCCTTGGATATTCTTTTAATTAGAAGCATCAGGATACACTCTCTGTTTCTCACAAATTGATGTGTTATAAATGATTATACAATTTGTGGTGCTAGTATTAATGTGTGCAACCTGACTGTTCATTTAAGGTCACTGAGGATAGAATTTGCGTGGATCTGATACTAGGAAGGAGACTCTTCCTAGCCCTTACTTCTCTTCCAGTGGGGAAAAGATGTACACATAAAAGTTACATCTGTCAGAACCATGTCTAGAATTCTAGTTGAGATTCTCATTGACTAGGCTTTTGGGATAAACACCAGTCCAGGTAGGTCATTGTGCTAGTGGTGGATCATGTTTGCGCCTGGTGCAAAGGTGGCCCAAGGCTGGATCTCTGAAACCTACTCTCATTTCTTTTTCTTCTCCTTTACAGTTCATGTTATTTCATGCTACCCACATTGCCTGGGTATTACATTTGTTTTCCAATGTTCGTAAGTGTGTTACCTGCTTCCATTCTTCTATTCCTGCTCAATTTCTGCCTCAGGGCAGAATTGTTCTATGAAGCTCTTAAATGCTGCGAAGATAACTATGATGTTGAAAACACCTTGTTATATAGCCTCAAAACATGTTGCCTTTGGTGACTCTGACTGGTTTGTACATAAGGCAGGGATCTCATTGATGGATCAGTGGGAAGGAGGTAATGGCATTATGGCTAACAACTGAAGCAGGGACAATGGGAAAATGGATGGTGTCCACACAGCTGAGCAGAGCCGAGAAAGATCTGTAGACCGAGTTAGGTTGATCTGTGGCCTGGCCAGCAGAGACCAGCAGCCGTCTCTCAGTGTCAGAGCTCCCCTTTTTTCTTGCACAATAGAGCCCTGATTTTTTTTTTAATTTAATAGTCAATTTTGAAATAATTCCAAATTTAGGAAAAAGTGCCAAGTGCAAAATAAAAAAACTCCCATATTATTTTCATCCTGATTCCCCTGCTGTTAACATTGGAGAACAAGCTAAAAGCATGATGCCTCATCACTCCTAAACGTGGCCTGTGTTTCCCCTCTTGTAGGGATGCTTGCTTCCATCATCAGCATTCACCCCTTGAAATCAGGATGCCCCCTACCCTCTACTTCACAAAGCCCACTGAAATGTCATTAGTTGTCCCAATAGTGTTTTTCTTTTCTGAGCAGGATCCAAGTCAGAAACATATGTTACATTTAGTTATCATGGCTATAGAGCCTCCTCTACTCCTGGACATTTCCTGTCTTTCTAGTGCTTGATAGTCCAATTCTTTCTGCCTGGACCCATCCAGTGTTTCCATATGACCAGATTCAGTTCCCACACTCTTGGTGAAAATGACTTAGAATTGATGGTCAGCTGTTCATATTTGGTCCCATCAGAAAGTACCTATCCCCCACTGGTCACATTGGTAAGCCATGTTTCTGCATCTTGTATTTGATACTTTCTCTTTGTAATTGATGAGAATTTTGTGGGGAGATGATGTCAATATCATGTTCCTCATCCCACTTACACTCACCATTCTTTGCCTTTATGGACAATGCCTGGCCAAATCTGTCACCTCAGCAGTGGGTTGTCGATTGGTGTGTCTCACTTTTATCATTCGTGCTACATTTGTTGGTGTTCTACTAAAAGAGCCACTTTCCTTCTGCCTTTATTTATATCAGCAGTGACCTATGAATTCTTGTTTTAGTCAGTGAATTATCTTCCATTCCTAAGTCTTCATCATTTGACATGACTTCATCATTTCTTTAGGTACTTCCTTACTTTCTGGCACAAGATATCCCAATTTCAACTTGTACTTTTCTTGTCCCAGGCCTAGTATCAGCCATTTCTCTAACAAACCCTGATTGTTTTTGGTAGATATGGTTGTTAAAAACTAGTATCTGGGGGCGGCGCCTGTGGCTCAGTGAGCAGGGCGCCGGCCCCATATACCGAGGGTGGCGGGTTCAAACCCAGCCCCGGCCAAACTGCAACCAAAAAAAATAGCCGGGCGTTGTGGTGGGCGCCTGTAGTCCCAGCTACTCGGGAGGCTGAGGCAGGAGAATCGCCTAAGCCCAGGAGTTGGAGGTTGCTGTGAGCTGTGTGATGCCATGGCACTCTACCGAGGGCGATGAAGTGAGACTCTGTCTCTACAAAAAAAAAAAAAAAAACAACTAGTATCTGGGTACCTGGTTGTCCTCATTATTGCTGAGATATTACTGGTTTTAGATCTTATGAGGAGATAGGGTGTATGTATAAATATATAAGTATATACACGTACAAATACATATTAAAATGCTATATTTATACATATACATACATCTATAACCATTTCTTAAGCTACATATGTTACCATAGTATTGTGTTTATATTAATACCTTTCTATTTATAAATGTCAGGTTTCTCTCTAGCCTCCTGCCTTTCCGTGTTTGGAAATACTTTCTCTAACAGCAGGAAACTTGGTTATGTATGTATGCGTGTGTGTGTGTGTGTGTGTGTATACTTAGTGAAAACCTGAGAGGTCCCCTTGTAGCTGAGGACGAGGAATGCAAAGGGGAAGAAGGACAAGTAAGATGAAGATACTGGCAGACGTCAGTTTGAGCTCAAGTACACAGGTACTGAAGGGATGTCAGTGGCCCCTCATAGAGACACAACAAGGGTACATTTGATTGCACCCCAAAACTGAAGTTGTTGGAGAGTTTGTGGGCAGAAGAAAACAGCATAGTTGGGAGATGGGTCACATTGAATAGTTATAATAAATAGAGGAGATATCTATTTATGACCATAAACAGCATAGTTGGGAGATTCAGGTCCTACAATCTTGGTGAAAATGACTTAGAAATGATGGTCAGCTGTTCATTGATGGTCCAGTCAGGAACAATCTATTGTGTACCTGTTGTGAAAGTACCTGTTGTGTACATAGGCCTAGTTCCTTACATTAACTACCTCTCCATGTTGGCCAGTTTATTACAGTCCCTTGGGTGGTCAACTTACAGAGGTGCTACTGTATTTCTTTAGTGCTTATGTTACTTTTAACCCCAGGAAGATTTAAAGCTTAGTAAACAGATGATGAAATTTCTGAAACCCATGATAATGAATCCTTTTCCGTTATTAATGGTCTGCATAAAATTTTTAGTTGATGTGTTTATACTGTTTAAGAGAATTTGGCATATTGATGTAACTAACAAAGTGGACATTGATTCCACTTTGTCTGTTTAGTTGGGTTATTGATATTATTCTTGTAATTTTGATGTTGAAAGATGAATTTTTTGACAAAGATTATGAATGGCATTGCTAAGCTTTTAAAGTTCACTGAATCTTTTATTTATTTTAATTTGTTAGGAAATTACTGGTGCAATTTAGTACTCAGATGATTTGGCTTGCTAGGTCAGACAATTCAAGTGCTTCAGAAAAGAAAATAGGTGTATTGAATTTATAAATGTAGTTTAAAATGTTTCAGAAAAATTAAACTTGTAAGTGATACTGATTGGTGAAGGGAGTTTAATATGTCCAACTTGAGTTGTTTGCATCTTAATCAAAAGTCCCTTAAAAGTGAATTAAAATTTTGATCTTATAAATAGAATAAGATTTACAAGTTGAACTCAAAGGCTTATGGAAAAAAATGGATTTTTAAACTTTAGTCATTTTACTAAAACAAATAATTTAAAACCACAAGTAGGCTCTTCTCTGCAGAAAAGCCCCTATAGAGCTCCCCAAAAGATGAATATAGGCAGCAGGTCCCTACTGCAGTGGCCGTAATGGAAGATATGTGGTGGGCAAGATTGTTGTCCTGGCAGGGCCTGGGTGTCAGGCTTGATGCCAAAACTAATTTGTAGCATCATTGCTTGGGCTAGCATGGCCAGGTTAGGGATTGTCAGCCTTCAGTGTGTGAGTTGCTGTCCTGGGCAGCAAGATAGCATTCATATCTGCCTCTGGGTTGGGATGGGAAGTGTCATAGAAAAATCCTGGGCTGGAGTCCTTAGCCCTCAACAAGTAACTTACTGTCTTTTGAACTGTGGGGTTTTCAGCAATATATTGGGGACAATAATTTATAAGTCATGTGGTTATTGGGAGGGTTAGAACTCATAGACACAGAGCACTCAGTACATTGCTTGTCACTTAGCAGGAGTTCAGACAACAGTGATATTTGTTAGAAGATGATGAGGCTGATGGATTAGTTTAGAAACTGTTTGGGGCCAAAACGGAGTAGTTCCCATTCGTCAGTCACCAGTTATATTGTCAATCATTATACAAAGTCTACATAGATTGCATCTCCGAATTTTCCCAGTAACCGTGAGATCTTTACTACATTATTCTGTCCATTTTACAGAGAAAGTAACTGTGGTCCAGAGAGGTTAAGTGACTTTTCCAGTTTTACACTGCTAAGTAGAAAGAGTTGAACTAGGATATAATCCACAAAATTTAATGCTGGACTATTGGACTCTAGGCCACATTCTTGTACTGCTATGTTACAGAAATCCACATCTGCAGTAACAGTGCCGCAGACAAGGTAAGGCTGGCTAGCATCGTCTTTGCTTTGCAGAATTGCTCTCTGACTTGAATATCCTATCAATTCAGACTAGTGTCTTTTGTAACATTCATAATGAAAGTACAGGTTACACCAACGGAGTGAACTTTGCTTTATTACAAGTTGATTGGGTATATCAGATCACAAAAATGTTTCCTTCCATAGACAATAAAATGAATTGTCTTTGAAGCTGTTCACACTTGTGAGCTACCTGATGGGCATACCCTGTCCTATAGCTCAAAACGAGAGGTTTTTTTTTGTTGTTGCTATTATTGGGTGATAGTGTTTTCTTCATTTTAGTTGGCAGCTGGTTACTGTAGAACAGTGGTTCTCAACCTTCCTAATGCCGTGGCCCTTTATACAGTTCCTATGGGTCGTGACCCATAGGTTGAGAACCTCTGCTCTAGAAGCCATTACTGGTCAGATTTGAAACTGAATGGCATGCTTTCTCCCTGACCACTGCTTGCACCACCCAACTTCTTTTGCTTCCCATACCTGAATAGTTAGAGTAATGGGCAGTCATGCTTAGGTAGTGAGGGCATCATTTCAACTCTGGCTAGATTCTGTGCTGTGGATTTTATAGCTGTGTGAACTTGGGCAAGTGACTTTATTTCTCTGAATTTCCTGGCCTCTAGGAATAGTATCTCCCACATGAGACTGATATGAAAATAAATGAGATGAGTTTTATGAAGTGCTTTGATTAGTTCTTGGTGCATGGTCAATACTGAATATGTAGTGTCTTAAAGACACATAACAAGCGCCCCAACTGCCATAGTAATCACAGTGGTAGCAGTAGCAATGGCGCTAAGGAACAGATAGCCACAGGGCTAACTCTGCTGTACACAACATCAGCCAAGCCTCAGCATCTAGCTTGCTTTCCAGCTCACTTATGTCCCCGACCCCCAGCACAGGCTGCTGCAGAGCTGAAGTGGTCCCAGTGTCATGTTATCCTCTGTTGTCATAAGCCTCTGTCTGCTAATGAGGCCCAAAGCTGAGCAGCTCTAGATGGAATCAAGTGATGGGTTCTCTGCCAGAAACTGTGGTAGGTTTCCAAGGCCATTGGAGCTAGGTGACAGCCGTGGATATCAAAACAGAGACTAGCAAAAAATAAGAAAAGATGCAAGCCTTGGAACTAAACAAACTATATAAACATAAATAAATGGTGGGATACATTGTGTTAGGAGAATCCTGTCTAGGAGCCCGAGATACTCATTTTAGATACAAAAGCATTAGTCCATCTGAGAGGTGGCAGGACAGTGCTAAATGTCCATAGAGTTTGGGCTGCTCTTCAAGACATCTAACTCTCTTAAACGTGATGCAAACCTTGTATGTTCTTATCAACCATGAGCATGTTTTATGTACCATTTTGAATAATTGGAATGTTTTAACACTTGCAAAAGTCAGTAATAGATTTATTATTTATTACAAAATTCTTTTGCCCAGTGGAAAGCATATTTATCCTTACCATCATCATCGACCCTTTCTTTGATACTTCTAACATAAGCAAAAGCCAGTGTAAATATTAACCAAGCATTGTGTTTAGTGTTTTTCATGGATTTTCTGTCCTCAGTTAGAACATATAGCAATTCTGAAAGGTAAGCAGTATTTTTATCAGCTTCATTTTGTAGCTGAGAAAATTGAGGCTCTGTTTTTTTGGCAGAAATTACTTCACTGCCTGGTACGGGACAAAGCCTGAGTTCTAATCCAAGGCTATCTGACCCCATGGTCCATGATTTTATCCATTGCCACTCTAGTCATCTCTAATATGTTTTCTTCGTTAGGAGTAACTTTAGAGGATTGGCAAATCTGTGTACACAAAAAGGAGATCCTTGGACATTCCATGTGTACATTGTAGAACATCAGTGTTGGGAGCTCCTCAAGAGGATGTATCATCTCTTTATGTTACAGGGAGATGACAGTGTGGCCTGAGTCTCAATGGAGATGAATCTGCATGGTATCCACATAGTCTAGGTCAGCTTGTTCTAGCAAGCACAGATGTAGGTGGCTCCAGGCCCAAGGGACCTTACAGTTCCTTTGAACTAGATAGCTTTGAACCAGGGGATTAGGATTAAACTGCTGAATTGAGAAGTGGCAGCCTTTTATCCTTGTTCCTCCATTTGAGGGTCATACTTCCCATGAAATAAAAGAAGTTATTAAGCCCAATGTAGCTGAATAGTATTTTCTATGTACATCTAAGGCAACTGACTTAACCTAATGTGTAAGTAAGCTCACTAAAAATATAACTGCATTTCCAGACATAATTTTCTTGGAGCAAATTTGCAAAAAAGAAGAAAAAAATGAACCATAACAACCTTCTTCTATCACTTATCATATTATTTAGGATATTTCATTTCAGATCTATCCTCAGTATACATATGATATGTATATGTTTATATATGCCATAGAACCTTCATAGTTGAGCACCTCCTTAAATTGACCTAATTTCCAGGACAGGACATGTACCATATGTACACATCAGTACAGTAGGCCTAGTTCCTTATGTTGACAACTAGTGTATGCTGACTAGTCCTGTAGGTGGTCAACTTACAGAGGTTCTACTGTATATTTAATGGTACATATTTTGGACTGTAGTTTTCGCAGCTCTTAGCAATATGGTTGGTATTCTTCCTACCAGGTCAAAGAAATACCTTGTATTTAAATCTGAAAATAGTTTTTCTCTGATTACAGTCATGGCAAAGAATACAAGTTATATCTAAACAATGAAGAAGGAGGTAAAAAAATCATTCGGACACCTTGCCTGTAGATAACCTCTGTTGATGGGGTTTTATATCATTTCCAACTATTTTTAGGCATTTATACCTATATTTTCTAAAGTTTGCAAAAATGTAATGTCCTCTAGTTTGTAACACAGATATGTTTTGGCTTTTATCTTCTAAATACTTTCTGGTGGTTTTCTTTCAAAAACCCTGCAGGCTTATGAAAAGTCTGGAGTCCGTGATGTTAAGCTTCAGGCAGGTGACAGTGACATTTACAGCATAGAAAAGCTTTTGGTTAAAGATAGTCATTTTCATCACTCCATCACTTAAGCATCAGACTAAAGCTCCAAGCATTTTGTTGGCTTTTCTGAAGGTTGCAAGTATTTCTAGGAAAATTCAGTCCTTCGTTCAAAGTGGAATACCCATACAAAAATACCTGGGCAGGTGCGGTGCATAAGAACGCTTGGGTGCAGCTATTATTGGTAGTATCCATTGAATTTACAAAACAATACTGATGTAAAAATTTATGTTTAAAATAATTAGTTGTTTCCATTTTAAAAGCGTTATATACGCTGGATGCAGTAGCTCAGGCCTGTAATCCTAGCATTCTGGGAGCTTGAGGTGGGCAGATTGCCTGAGCTCAGGAGTTCAAGACCAGCCTGAGCAAGAGTGAATTCTTATCTCTCCTAAAAACAGAAAAACTAGCCAGGCGTTGTGGCATGTGCCTGCAGTATCAGCTACTTGGGAAGGTGTGCCCAAGAGATTAAGGTTGCTGTGAGCTATAATGATGCCATGGCACTCTACCCAGGTCCACAGAGTGAGACTCTGTCTCAAAAAAATAAATAGTGTTACATATGTTCATGGTTTAAAAAAAAAAAAATTCCTTTAGAGCTGAGTATTTTGCTTGTCCTTTAGTTTGATTTTATAATATTTCCAGCAGGATTCTGATTGGTGAGGGAAGCTGATTCCATTTTTACATTAGCCTTGAAGAATTGCATTCCTATTGGGTGCCTATTTATAGGCCAGACATTGGACATTGAACTTTGTGCTGAGGTATATGAACTTAATATTTTATCATGTTTAGTTTTAGTAACAATTCAAGAAGAGATCAAAGATCTCTGTTGTCAAAGTATTTTAGATACTTTGTCCTGCAGATACTTTTGTAACATGTTCTTAGAAACAATATATTTCTTGATTGGGAGTTGAGTTCTACAGGGATGTGCATTTGTCCAAACTTACTGCATGGTACCCATCAACATCAGATTTGTGTATTTTACTATATGTAAATTTTACCTCTCCCCAAAAAGGAGCTGCAAATAAATATTAAACTGTTGTTTGTGAGGTGCATACTGAAGAATTTAAGGGTGATTGTACTGATAAATGCAACCTGACGTGTATGAAAAATGAGCTGTGGTGGTTGGAGAGATGTGATTTAAACCAGTGAACAGTTAGAAAATCTAGGTTGTAAGTATGTGGATGTTTACTATGCTAGCCATATTTTCTTTTTTCTTTTTTTTTTTTGAGACAGAGTTTCACTTTGTCACCCTCAGTATAGTGTTGTGGCGTCATAGCTCACAGCAACCTCCAACTCTTGGGCTTAAGTAATTCTCTTGCCTCAGGCTCCTGAGTACTTGGACTATAGCTGCCTGCCACAATGCTCAGCTGTTTTGAGAGATTTGGCCTCACTCTTCGGTTAGCCTGGTCTTGAACCTGTGAGTTCAGGGTAATCCACATGCCTCGGCCTCCCAGAGTGCTGAGATTACAGGCGTGAGCCACTGGTGTAGCTGCCATTCAGCTTTTCCATGTGATACGAGATTTTAGTAATAAAAATGTTGGGGAGAGAAACCAGTAATGAGGCTCTTTGCAAGAGACTTAAAGCACAGCCTCTAGAATAGTGGTTCTAGTGGCCCATTAATACAGTTCTATGTGTTGCAAACCACAGGTTGCGAACCACTGCTCTAGAATTATCTTTCTGGCTTCATTTACGTTATCTGTTAGAGCTGACAAATACACTTAGCACAAATCTTATTTCCCAGTAAGGTCCTAAAAACACTGTGATTATGATTTCATAATCCTAATGGGTGACCACATGCTGAGGGCCCATTATGTGCCTGGTACTCTCATTTGTTCATTTTTAGGAGATGGAAACAATCCCATTCCACATTGTGCTGTGTGTGCCCTTCAGCACAAACTTCCATACCAGAGGGGATGTGAGAGGCATGATAGCAGAACTAGTGAGTGGCTTCATTAAGCTTGACAGAGCACTCCCCCACCCCCCTGGTTTTGTGGATTCCCCCTTGTGTGGCATCTCCTTTGAACTCTAAGGGCCTTCAGAGGAGAGGTGGCATCTGTTCTGTTAGACTCAGTAGCATTCCCAAGTCAGTGTTAATTTAGTTGATTCATAAAAATTGCTTTCTTTGCATAAGGCTAGGACATTTCCTTTTCTGGAGTTATTCTGTTTTTAACCTTTTGGACAGGTGTCCTAGGAAATTTGTCTAGTGTAGTGAGATCCACCCCCTCCCCATAGTCAAATTATGTTTATGAATTATGATAGATGGTTCTATTTCGTGCTGGGAGGCAAATAGAAAGGGTCGAATGTGGAGGGGCTGGAGCTGGGTTTAAGGACTGTGGAACTGGGGGATGAAGGAGAATATTTTGGGCAGTTCTGGGGATGTGCTACTTATTTCTGGATGTCCATGCTGCTGGAAACCAAGCTGGAAAACAGAATAAAAAAGTGTGGCATTGAGTATCTTAGTTCGTTTGGACTGCTATAATAAAATACTATGGACTGGATAGCTTATAAAAACAAATTTATTTCTCACAGTTTTGTAGGCTTAGAAGTGCAAGATCAAGGCAGATTCAATGAATGGTGGGGACTCACCCTGATTCATAGAGGGCGCCTTCCTGCAGTGCTGACACCCAGCGGAAGGGATGAGGGGTCCTTCTCAGGCCCCTTCATAAGGGCACTAATACCATGCATGAGGACCTCCCACTGTGACCTGAGCACCTTCCCGAAGCCCCACCTACAAGTGTCAATCACCTGGAGGGTTTGGATTTCAATGTATGGATTTCGAGGGGGATATAAACCTTCATACCTCAACAGAGAGTGTGGGGATATAAAACAAATGTTAGCCATGTTAGTGAGCTGTCTGTGGATAGGAGGTGTAGACTTACATGCTAACTTTCCAGCCATGGTTATGAAATAAGAATCTTGACTGTAAATTTCCTGTATGGCTGGAATTTCAAAGGATATCCTCATCTAGGACTGCCTGGATCATCAAGTATGAAATAGGACTTGGTTTTTTCGTCACTCTAATATCTACTTAAAAGCTGCCAGGATTTTCTTTTCAATTTTCCCAAATATGGTTGCTAGCTCTTGAGCATTTTCCTATGCTGTCTTGGGTTTTACAATTCTAAACTGAATTCAAAAATTTTTCATTATTCTTTTACTCCAAGAAGTAAAATTTATAACAGCTTGTTAAATCCCTCATTTCCCATTTATAACACTTGGCCTGGCTTCCTCCAGCATGAATTTTAGCTCAAGGCAGGCAGTGAAAAATAAGACACAGAAAGTCCCAAAAGGGACTTGAATGCTCAAATGTAATCAGAAAAGTTGTTGTGAAAATAATCCAAGAAAGTAAGGTTTGGTGGCTTCTCAGGTTAAGTATAGCAGGTTGATAACGAGTGCTCGAATTCACAGGGGCTTGCACGTACAAGTCCTTGTTTGGGTGTGGTTATGAGGGAGAGGGTGATGGGGCATGGAATTGGAATTTGAAGTCAATGCTGATGTCTGTGCCTGTTGACATTGAAATTGGTTATCTCAGATAAAGTTGAATGTGCAAATTAAATAACTTGGAAGCATTATGGGGAAGGGAGTACAAAAAGGAGGAAGGAAGGAAACCAAAGAAAGTGGCATAATGACCCCCCCATCTCCCGTTGAGAGTTAACTTACCCGACTGGGGGTTGTTTTAAGACTATCACAATACCTGGAAAAACCCCAGGGACTCAAACTACAAAGCTCTTAGATGTGACCAAGAAATATAGTAATCCTTGGGATAAAAAATCAATGTCCACAAATATGCCTTCATATATGCCAATAACAGTCAAACTGCAAATCAAAGTAAAGACACAGTACCCTTTATAGTAGCTCCAAAGAAAATGAAATACCTGGGAACATACCTAACAAAGGTTGTGAAGGATCTCTATAGAGAACTATGAAACTCTAAGAAAAGAAATTGCAGAAGACATTAATGGAAGAACATACCATGCTCATGGCTGGGAAAAATCAACTTTGTTAAAATGTCCATACTACCCAAAGCAATCTACAGATTTAATGCAATCCCCATCAAGCACTAATGTCATACTTTGAAGAACTTGAAAAAACTAGTACTTTGTTTCACATGGAACCAGAAGAAAAACAAAACTCTGAATAGCCAATACAATTTTAATAAGAACAAAACTAGAGGCATCACGTTGTCATACTTTAGGTTACACTACAGGTGTATAGTGATTAAAATAGCATGGTACTGGCACAAAAATAGAGATATAGATCTATGGAATAGAAAAGAACCAAGAATAGAACTCAGCCACATACTGCCATCTGATCTTTGATATACCTAATAATAGCATACACTGGGGAAAAGAACCCCCACCCCTTTTTTTGAAACAGAGTCTCACTCTCCATCCTTGGTAGAGTACTGTGATGTCAAAGCTCACAGCAACCTCAAACTCTTGGGTTTAAATGATTCTTTTGCCTCAGCCTCCCAAGTTGCTGGGACTACAAGGCGCCTGCCACAATGCCCGGCTATTTTTTGTTACAGTTGTCATTGTTGTTCAGCAGGCCTGGGCTGGTGTATGTGGCCAGAGCCCTAACCGCTGAGCTACAGGTGCTGAGCCAAAGAATTCCTATTTAATAAATGGTACTGGGAGAACTGTTAACCCCATGTAGATGACTGAAGTTGGACCTGCACATCTCAAAACTGACAAAAATTGACTCATGTTATTTAACATGGAAGTTAAATAACCTTATGCTGAATGATAGCTGGGTGATAGATGAAATTAAGAAGGAAATTGCCAAATTTTTGGAAGACAATGAATGAAGACACGAATTATCAGAACCTCTGGGATACCGCAAAGGCAGTCCTAAGAGAGAAATTTATAGCACTGCAAGCCTTCCTCAAGAGAACGGAAAGAGAGGAAGTTAATAACTTAATGGGACATCTCAAGCAACTGGAGAAGGAAGAACATTCCAACCCCACACCCAGCAGAAGAAAAGAAATAAGCAAAATCAGAGCAGAATTAAATGAAATTGAAAACAAAAGAATTATACAACAGATCAATAAATCCAAAAGTTTGTTTTTTGAAAAGATCAATAAAATAGATAAACCTTTGGCCAACCTAACCAGGATAAAAAGAGTAAAATCTCTAATTTCATCAATCAGAAATTGTAAAGACGAAATAACAGACCCTTTGGAAATTAAAAAAATCCTTAGCGAATATTACAAGAAACTTTACTCTCAGAAATCTGAAAATCTGAAGGAAATCGACCAATACTTGGAAGCACACTACCTACCAAGAATAGCCAGAACGAAGTGGATATGTTGAACAGGCCTATATCAAGTTCTGAAATAGCATCAATTATACAAAATCTCCCTAAAAAGAAAAGCCTAGGACCAGATGGCTTCATGTCAGAATTCTACCAAACCTTTAAAGAAGAACTAGTACCTATATTACTAAACCTCTTCCAAAATATAGAAAAAGAAGGAATACTGCCCAACACATTCTACGAAGCAAACATCACCTTATCCCTAAACCAGGGAAAGAACCAACAAGAAAAAAAAATTATAGACCAATATCACTAATGAATATTGATGCTAAAATACTCAATAAGATCCTAACAAACAGAATCCAACAACACATCAAAAAAATTATGCACCATGACCAAGTGGGATTTATCCCAGGGTCTCAAGGCTGGTTCAATATATGCAAATCTATAAATTAATTCAACACATAAACAAACTAAAAAATAAAGACCATATGATTCTCTAAATTGATGCAGAATTAGCTTTTGATAATATCTAGCATTCCTTCATGATCTGAACACTTAGGAAAATTGGTATAGAAGGGACATTTCTTAAACTAATACAGGCCATGTACCGCAAACCCACAGCCAATATCGTATTGAATGGCGTTAACTTGAAATCATTTCCACTCAGAACAGGAACCAGGCAAGGTTGCCCATTGTCTCCATTGCTCTTTAACATTGTAATGGAAGTTTTAGCCATTGCAATTAGGGAAGAAAAGGCGATCAAGGGTATCCACATAGGGTCAGAAGAGATCAAACTTTCACTCTTCGCGGGTGATATGATCGTATATCTGGAAAACACTAGGGATTCTACTACAAAACTTCTAGAAGTGATCAAGGAATACAGCAATGTCTCAGGCTACAAAATCAACACCCATAAATCTGTAGCCTTTATATATACCAATAATAGCCAAGCCGAAAAAACAGTCAAGGACTCTATTCCTTTCACAGTAGTGCCAAAGAAGATGAAATATTTAGGAGTATACCTAACAAAGGATGTGAAAGATCTCTATAAAGAGAACTATGAAACTTTAAGAAAAGAAATAGTTAAACATGTTAACAAATGGAAAAACATACCATGCTCATGGCTGGGAAGAATCAACATTGTTAAAATGTCTATACTACCCAAAGCAATATATAATTTTAATGCAATTCCTATTAAAGCTCCATTGTCATTATTTTAAAGATCTTGAAAAAATACTTCGTTTTATATGGAATCAGAAAAAGCCTCGAATAGCCAAGACATTACTCAGAAATAAAAACAAAGCAGGAGGAATCACACTACCAGACCTCAGACTGTACTATAAATTGATAGTGATCAAAACACCATGGTACTGGCACAAAAACAGAGAAGTAGATGTCTGGAACAGAACAGAGAACCAAGAGATGAATCCAGCTACTTACTGTTATTTGATCTTTAACAAGCCAATTAAAAACATTCAGTGGGGAAAAAATTCCCTATTTAACAAATGGTGCTGGGTGAACTGGCTGGCGACCTGTAGAAGACTGAAACTGGACCCACACCTTTCACCATTAACTAAGAAAGGCTCTCACTGGATAAAAGATCAAAACTTAAGACATGAAACTATAAAAATACTTGAAGAAAGTGCAGGGAAAACTCTTGAAGGAATTGGCCTGGGTGAATATTTTATGAGTAGGACTCCGCAGGCAATTTGAAGTAGTATCAGAATACATTATTTGGACCTGATCAAGCTAAAAATCTTCTGCACAGCCAAGAACATAGTAAGTATAGCAAGCAGACAGCCCTCAGAATGGGAGAAAATATTTGATGGTTTTCCTCTGATAAAGGTTTAATAACCAGAATCCACAGAGAACTCAAGCAAGAAAAGAACAAGTGATACCATCTCAGGGTGGGCAAAGGACTTGAAGAGAAACTTCTCTAAAGAAGACAGACACATGATCTACAGACACATGAAAAAATGCTCATCATCCTTAATCATCAGAGAAATGCAAATCAAAACTACTTTGAGATATCACCTAACTCCAGTAAGAGTAGCCCACGTAGCAAAATCCCCAAACCAGAGACGTTGGTGTGAATGTGGAGAAAAGGGCACACTTCTACACTGCTGGTGGGAATGCACACTAATATGTTTCTTTTGGAAGGATGTTTGGAGAATACTTAGAGATCTAAAAATAGTCCTGCCATTCGATCCTATAATTCCTTTACTCAGTATATACCCAGAAGACCAAAAATCACAATATGACAAAGACATCTGTGGTACATGTATACCATGGAATACTATGCAGCCTTAAAGAAAGATGGAGACTTTACCTCTTTCATGTTTACATGGATGGAACTGGAACATATTCTTCTTAGCAAAGTATCTCAAGAATGGAAGAAAAAGTATCCAGTGTACTCAACCCTACTATGAAGCGAATTTATAGCTTTCATATGAAGGCTATAACCCACCTATAACCCAACTATAGCACAAGAATATGGGGAAAGGGCCAAGGAGGGGAAGGGAGGGGGGAGGTTGGGGTGCAGGGAGGGTAATTGGTGGGGCCACACCCACGGTGCACCTTAGAATCAGTACAGGTGAAACTTACTAAATGTAGAATTGAAATGTCTACATATAATAACTAAGAAAATGCCATGCAGGCTGTGTTGAACAGTTTGATGAGAACATTTCTGATTGTATATGAAAGCAGCACGTTGTACCCCTTGATTGCAGTAATGTACACAGCTATGATTTAACAATAATTAAAAAAGTTTAAGAACTGAAATAATAAAAAGAAGAGAATGTGGGGAAAACTCTTGACAAAAGTGGCCAGGTAAAGATTTTATGAAGACCCTCCATGCCAATTGCAGCCACACCAAAAATAAATAAATGTGGTCTGATCAACCCCCAAAGCTTCTGCACAGCTAATGGTCTCATAACTAAAGCAAACAAGACAGCCTTCAGAACGAGAGAAGGTATTTACCTGCTACAAATCTGACAAAAGGCAGGTGACTAGAATCTACAGAGAACTCAAATTAATCACAAGACGAAAAGAGCAAACAGCCCTATTTATAAGCGGGAGAAGATTTGAACAGAAACTTCTCTGAAGAAGATAGATGAATGGCCAAGAAATGCCTGAAAAAATGCTCCTTGACCCTAATCATCAGAGAAATGCAAATCAAACCCCCTCTGAGATATCACCTAACTCCAGTGAGAATAGCTCACATTACAAAGCGCTGAATCTGCAGATGCTGTTATGAATGTAGAGAGAAGGAACACTTTTGCAGTACTGGTGGGATTGCAGAGTAACACAACCTCTATGGAAAGAAGTATGGAGAATTCTTAAAAGACCTTCAAATGGAAGGTCTTCCATTTGTTCCCACAATCCCATTACTAGGTATCTCCTCAGAAGAAAAAAAAAATCATTTTACTACTAGGACATTTGCACTAGAATGTGTATTGCAGCTCGATTTACTATTGCCAAGATGCAGAATCATTCCAAATGCCCATCAACCCATGAATGGATTAACAAACTGTGGCATATGTATACCATGGAAAAGATGAAGACTACATCTTTTGTGTTTACCTGGATGGAGTTGAAGAACATTCTTCTTAGTAAAGTATCACAAAATGGAAAAAAATTATCCAATGTATTTAATATATATTAATAAAATTATAATTATTTTATATATTAATATACATAAATTATATAAATATATAATATATAAATTGTAATTATATATTATATATTTATATAAATTATATATAAATTATAAATTGTAATTATATATTATATATTTATATAAATTATATTATATATAAATTATAATTTATTATATTTATATATAAATTATAATTTAAAATATATTATTAAATTAATAATATCCAATATATAAACAACTATAAACCCACATGAAAGAAAAACACAAGTATAGTCTAGTGAGGGGACAGAGGTGGGGAGGAGTGAGGGTGATTGAGATCTCACCAAATGTGAGGGTGTTCAGCACACGAGCTCAACTACAACTTGAGCTTTACCTCAGAAATGAATACCGTGTAACCTAAACATTTGTACCCTCATATCAATGTGAAATTTTAAAAGAAGACCACCATCATAAAATTATTGGAGATTTTAAAAGCATTTAGAGTAAAAATATCTCAAATATAAAAGATGATCAATGATTTATTTATATGCTGTTCTAGAATATAGGGAAATAAACATTAATATGTAGAGGTTTTCTTAAGATCTGATGTAACAGATCTAAGTGATTTGTAGTACTGGATCTTGGCATGCTTTATTGGTTTATTTGAAGTGATGCTACAGTGATTTCTAATTTAAGTCAGTAACTAATAAAGCCAAACATATATAAATAGAAAAGCAAAGTAGCCTTTCTTAGTCATTTATCCATCCCTGTCTTTATTCCCCAGCCCTGTCTGCTTGGAAAACTCTTCTTCATGACATGGGTCAAATATTCTTCCCTTTACAGCTTTTTTATCCTCTGTCCTCTTGTCAGTTGGACTTGACCGTCCTTCCCCCTCCTGCCTTACTTTGTTCCTGACATTTTATTATAAATGAATTTTTTTGGTAATTATTTGTATGTATGTATTTCCTCCAGTAGGTTTTAAGTTTCTGAAAGGCTATGACCATAACTTAATTTTTCTTTTAAATTTTTGAATTTCCACAGAACAGGGGCTCAGGAGATGTTTCTAAAGGGCAGAACATTTTCCTGCCACTCTCGATTTTCTTGAATGACACTTAAGGAGGTCAAGTTACAGGATATCAAGTTGTGTCCTGAAGATGTCTTCTAGAGCCCTCCTCAAATATAGGCATCCCCTGTCCTATGTAGTAAAAGAGTAATTGCCGAAAACAGAAAGAAACATTCAAATAGTTGAAAAAAATCACTATGGATAACTGCCAAATTTATCTCACATTTTAAAAGCTCTTTTGAAAATTTATTTTTGACAACCTACAATAATTCAGCGTGTTTAATCAATATTGGAAAGATAGAATGCATCGCCTATAATGCCAGTCTCTACACCCTCAAGATAACTTCCATCAATTGATTATTATTCATTTAGATTTTATTATGACTGTGTGATTATTTACAAATGTGAGTATTTTATTTTTTAAAGTAGTAATCATTAAGGTCCATGTAAAGTTTACTTTGCCTGTGGGTATTTTCCCATATTTAGTCTTAAAGATACACTTAATCATTGTTAATGACTATTTAGCATTTTATTATTTTACTGTGTGGATGTGTAAAATTTATTCTTTCAATAATGCTCAAATATTGATGGATGCTTAGATCGTTACCACTGTTTCACCATTTTAATTACATTGCAGTGAAAAGTCTTTCTGTAGTTGATTTCCGTAGAAGCATGGTTGTTGTATCAAAGTGTCTTCTGCGAATGGATGGATGGACTGTCCATCAGCAGATGGACCTCCTAATTGTCTTAGAACATTCCGGGTACTTTTTAACTGTCATAAATTTTTCAGCATCATGGAACAGGTGCCCAGCCCTATTCTTTGATTTGCCCTGGGCTCGGATGTTTGTGAGAGTCTGAAATCGGTCTGCATTGGGAAATCATGATTTCGCAGGGGGCCTATCTGGAGAATGAATCCCTCTAAAGAGCAGAACTGGTTAGAGAGGTGAAGAGTTGCTGAGAGATGATGTCTCTGAGTGTGAAGAAGGAGATGGCAAGGCAGCAGGGGCTGGAGCTCTGCGAGCACAGAAATCTCAGGTGTAGTGTGAGGTGGCCAGAGGCTTCATGTAGAGTGTGTGTCCTCTAGACATACAGTCCATTCTGTAAGGGAAAAAGCTGTGACTCACTCAGGAGAAGCTGAAGAATCTCTTCCATTTGCAGACAGGGAGAAGCCTAGAGGAAACTGACCACAGTGCGGTCAAGAAACCCTGGACAGGGAATCCTGGCAGTCGGGTCAGCAGAGCAGAGAGTGTAGACCAGGGGTCCTCAAACTGTGGCCCGTGGGCCACATGAGGCAGTGTGATTGTATTTGTTCCCATTTTATTTTTTTTACTTCAAAATAAGATATGTGCAGTGTGCATAGGAATTTGTTCATAGTTTTTTTTTTTTAAACTATAGCCCGGCCCTCCAGTGGTCTGAGGGACAGTGAATTGGCCCCCTGTTTAAAAAGTTTGAGGACGCCTGGTGTAGACAGTAGTTGGGACTGGATATGAGAACACCTCTCACTAGTGGAGGGTCAGATAGAGTGATTGATTTAAATAAGGAAAAACAGGGAAATAGGGAAAAAAATAAGATTTCAAAATCAAGAAGATATGAGATCTCAGAATATTAATACAATTGCTGTAAAGTGGAAGGAGCATTTTTAACTAAGGGTGTAGCCAGGCAACGTATATATTACATACATTTTAAATTTCATGGTCATTCTAGTTGGCCCTGAAAATACAAACTTCCTGAGTTTCTCAGCAACAGTTTAGAAGAGTGCATGTATTCCCATAGTGTATAGCTGTTGCTGTGTTTTTGTTTGTTTGTTTTGAGACAGAGTCTCACTATGTTGCCCTTGGTAGAATGCTATGGCATCAGAGCTCACAGCAACCTCAAACTCTTGGGCTTAAGTGATTTTCTTGCCTTAGCCTCCCAAGCAGCTGGGACTGTAGGTGCCTGCCACAATACCCGACTGTTTTTTTGTTGCAATTGCAATTGTCATTGTTGTTTAGCAGGCCTGGGCTGGGTTCAAACCAGAATGGGTTCTCAGCCCACATGATCCCCACCTCTAGTATCGGGGATCAAATTTCAACCCAAGATGAGTGAGGACAAACATTCAAACTAAAGCACTTGGTTACCAGTCCCCATCCTTCCCCACAGCTCCTCCTTTGTAATCCCACATCTACATCTAGAGGTGCTGTTTTCTCTGCTTGTCTGGTTAGAGACTTGTGATCCTTTGACCCTCTCAGCTCCTCCTGTAATTTTGTAAGCTTTTGTTTCTGTAATAAATCCCTTTTCCATAACTCATACTAGTTCTGCTGACTGACTTACATCTTTGGTTTAGAAATCATAGAGAAAGCTGATTGTTTATAGATCGTTTTTCTTCTTCCTTCTCTTCAAACATACCGCAACTTATAGTAGAAATGCTTTTGGTGTTCATAAGTGCCTTTCATCCACCATGATGGTTTCCAGGATCTGTTAAAGTTACAGATGTTAGAGAGGTTATTTTTACTACCAAAGCATATCATTGGTCCATCCTGTAATTTGTATAAAACACAGGAGAGATTTCTTCTGGAAGTTTCTTCTCCTGAAGGAATTTGTTTTCTTTTCAAGAGTTGTCATTTGTTCACATGGTTTCATTTGCAAAAGGTTTGTTTAATGCTGTATGTTTGCAATCTTATAATGCTAGAAATTCTTTAATTAACAACAGGTGCTTGGATAAGGTCACATGGGTATTTTTTTGCCATCAACGTTAGAAGATTCTGTCCTTAAGCTTTCTTGTAGAATTACATCTTTTAATCTAGTTGATAAATGTAAGATTGGCTTGCTGGTATTAAACTACATGAAAAGAGCAAGATTGTATCTTTTACTGTGAAGTAACAGTAAGATACTACAACTGAATTGGCCTTTCTGGAGGTAATTTTTATATAGCTTTAAAAATTTTATCACCAACAAAGTGTGTACTAATGGTTATGAAAGCAGTAAGTAAGATCAGTGACAAGATCAGAATAATAGGCTAATTTATCATTATAGACTTTAATGAGCCATATAATGTAGTAATAAATATACAGTATTTTAAGAATATGGCAATGTGAAAAACAATGATTTAATAAACTTTAATAAAAACTGTTACAGAGACTAAAATTCAAATTACTCCCTTGAAAACATGTTTTGTGTTGAGATATTATCTTTTTTATAATCAATAAATTGTTTAAAGTGACATTATCATACCCCCCACAGTATCTGAATAAAGGAACTATTTTGGATAGTGTGGAACTAATTGGATATCATGTTCAATAGGAAATTTTAGATTTACAACTTACATAAAAGCCTGATCAGTAAAAGATTTTTAAATGTGTGTGTCAAACGGTCTGTGAAGCTAGTGAATGATGCCCCATGATCATATTAATGTACACAGCTATGATTTAATAATAAAAAAAAAATAATAAAAAAATAAAAAAAAAAGATTTTTAAATGTGAAATAATACCTCCCTGGACAGCTTACAATTTGTATCACAGAAGTCTCTGTTTTAGAAATAGTTCTATTTCTGTCTTTTATTTGTATTTGAGAATTGGTCTTTTAAATATGTATAATTTAAATCTCTGCTGGGCAGTAGTCTGGTGGGGAGCAAAACATCTCTAATCTAATTCAGTCAAATGACATGACCAGTAGTGAAATGGTTTATTCCAATGTCTTGTATGTTTGAAATTTTTTGACCCAGAGATGAAGAGCCCATGTCAAACAGGTTGGAAGTTGAAATAATTGTTTCAGTCTCAAAGATGCCATTGGGCATCAGTAAAGAAGAGTCTTCACAGTATCTTATTCCCAGTGACCTTGTTACAACTTGAGGAAGTGTGCGTCAGAGTATTAGAGATATTAAAGATTGAGGGTTGGTAACTCTAGTATTAAGTTTGAGTTTTAGAGTCAGGAAAACACAGAAGTGAGCTCATTTCCTCTGGGAAATTGCCACTTGCCCTCTTAAGTTATCTCTCTGCGATTCTGTGTTCTTTACAAAGTTCCATCTTTCCGTAATATTTTTGGATCTTTCACTTGTTTTCTCTTCTCCTCCCCTTCTCCTTGCCACCTGGTAAAAAATAAATCTGAAATGCTGAACTACATTTTAACTGTCTCAATTAGGAATTTATATCAAACCTCATGAAATGACATCACCATGCTAGAAACTACACAATGTAATTGTGCTGAAAACTGGATATCCCAATTTTGGTCCAGTCAGTGAACCATAGAAATCGTGACATCCACTCAAGAAGTCCAATACTATTGACTCGTAATAGCTAATAATGGTGATAGTCATCTCACTGCCATTATCAGTGTATGTAGTGGTACATTTCACATTTAATTTAGAAAAGTATTATATTTTGGAAAAGAGCAATGCAGAATAAAAACCAGATTGGTAATGCAAATATTTGATTTATCACTTAGCGGTTTTGAAAAGATAGTTGAAAATAACTTGTTCATATCACTTGATTAACATTTTCAGATATTTACTGTGGTCCGCATTATGCTTCTGAACTGTGTCTCATGAACATTATTTTGTAGAAATGTATTTTCAGGATGCCATTTCTTAAAAAATCCACTTTTACAAAGCTCGCCAGATTAAAAATGTTTCTTTTTTATTCTATTTAGGTTGTGCTTTCCTTATTAAATTGGAGTTTTTCCCCCTTTAGATTTATCAGTGCTTCCAAGAATTTCTTATTGACCCTGTGACTTTCCGACGGGACTATAAAAATTGGTATAAAACTGTATTATAAGGCTGTTGATAAAGAATAAAAGGAAAACATTTGCAAAAGCATTGTTTTAATTCAGCTAATAAAATAAAACAAGACCATGGAGTGGGGTTTTGTGTAGGCTTTCCAAATGCCTCTAAATACTGTCTCTTAAGTGGCATGGTATTTGAGTCTTACATATTTATAAGTTTGTCAACTGTGTCTTACAATTTTTTTAATAAAATATACATAAAAATTATAATAATCTGATTCCTGTCAAACTGCGTGGAAGCCTAGCCATGAGTACTGTTTGTTATCAGAAGCTGAAAATGAACAAAAAATGAACAAAACATAGTGAGTTTTGTATATTTAGACTATTACATGTGAGAGTAGTGGCTAAGAGCAAGGAGTTTGGAGTCAGATAGACCTGAATTAATCCAACTCAGAGACCAAAGAGTAGGGTTTTTTAATATTCTCTCTCTCTAATTGGATTTCATATATGGGATATCATTTTGTAATTCTGTTTGGGAGCAGGGGTAAAGTAAAAGAAAAACTTAAATAGAAATTTGAGTTTCTGTAGAAATCAGATCTTTAAATAAAATGGAAACAGTTACGTTAAGTAAGTGTGAATTCACTTGGTAAATGTGGAATGAAGAGACTCAGTAGTGTTGAGTAGGATTTGGCCATTTTACTTAATTTTCGGTGCCTTGAGCAAATAATCATTGAATTAAATTACTTTGTGAAAATTTCCCTCAAGATGACAAAAACTGGCTTTACTTTGGACTGCTGACCTGCTATATTGATTTAGTACTTGAGATCTAATCAGAAAAGATGATTTTAGTGAACTCTTTTGTGGCTTGGGGTATAAACTGCAGAAGCTGTTCACAGACTGGATATTCTTTTGCTGTTTGTCCCAATATTTGGCTTCACAGTTTCCAAAGTAGTGCCTTGGCCTGCCAACTGTGTGGCATGGAGTTTCCTTGAGGGGAGGTTAAATAGTGACATATGCAATTGACAACACTTCATTGAAGATACAACTGTTTCTGTGTCTTGATGGTTAGTGACTAAAGCTGATCTAATCAAGCCTCTGTAGTGTCTGTTAACAGCGCACAATTACGTATTCTGTCTGGCTTTCACATTTTGCGGCCGGAAAGCTTGGAGAGGAAAGCATCTCTTTCTTCTGGATCGCAAGGATATGAAAAATGATGATGGGAATGGAATGTTGGTTATGTTTTTAGAATAATTTAAAGTACAATTTACAATTTGAGGAGATGGCAAAAAGTGTTCTTTATCTTCAGAAGACAAATAGGAAATATCTTCCTATATGTCACTCTTAAAAAAACAGTTTCTAAAAATAATTAAAATAATGGTAGCTATCATATTTTCACTTTAAAAAAATGTGCCAGGTGCTTTACTACTGTATTTCATTTATTCTTCACATCGTCATAGCAGTATGGATTCCTTCAATGTGAACGCATTATGGAAGGACATGCTGTTTTTACCTTTCTGAACCTCACTCTCTTCTTTCTACAAAGAAAGTATTAAGCAGGGTAGGAGATTTTTTTTTTTTTTTTTTTTTTTGTGGAGACAGAGTCTCACTTTATGGCCCTCTGTAGAGTGCTGTGGCCTCACACAGCTCACAGCAACCTCCAACTCCTGGGCTTAAGCAATTACTCTTGCCTCAGCCTCCTGAGTAGCTGGGACTACAGGCGCCCGCCACAACGCCCGGCTATTTTTTTTGGTTGCAGTTTGGCCGGGGCCGGGTTTGAACCCACCACCCTCGATATATGGGGCCGGTGCCTTACCGACTGAGCCACAGGCGCCACCCAGGGTAGGAGATTTTAACCAGGTCTGTTTAACTCCAGCATCCTTGCTTTTACTGCTGTTCTTACATACCTAAATATGCAATCAGTTCCTTTACTGATGAGTTTCTGGTAATTAGCTTGTCTTCTGTTCAGCTTCATGAGAACCAGTTTAAGACAGGGTTTGACTGATGTTAGGATGGTTCATATCTAGGGCAGAATCCATTATCAGAGAGTATCAGTTTCTAAGGAGGAACTGTTTGTTTCTGAGAGAAGGTAAGCCCCAGCAAATATAGGAGAAAGGAAAACCAATCAGCGAAGATGATGAATGAGCTTTAGTGAGGTACATCAGCTGGGCGACTGCCTGTCCCAGTGCCTTCATATGGTAAAATCCTCCAGTAGCTCACTCTTCAAAACTTTCTGTTTGAACCTTTCCCTATAAGTCACAACAATGATATCAGGGATAACTAAAATCACTAGCACTTACGGAACTCCTGCCTTCCATGGTGGGTGGCAGATCCAATAGATCCAACTTACGGAACTCTTGCCTTACATGTGGGATGGCATCTTTTTTTTTTAAAAAAAACTGTTTCTGAAGTGATCCCTTTGATTCTGTATTTTGATTCTATATAAAGTAATAGACTATCTGACTGAGGCAATAGTCTTTAATTAATCATCTATGAGTTTTCTGACTCTGGGATAAAATATTCACATGTATTGTCTCATTTAATTTTAAAAACAACCTTCATCATCCTTTCACAGTTGAGTAAACTGAGTCTCAGAGACATTAAGCAGTAAGCAGTTTGCCTAATGTCACACAGCTGGGTGAGAGATGAAGGCTGGATTGAAACCTGGGTCTGTGGATTTTAAACTTGGTGTGCTGAACCAGAAAACCGTCCTAACCTTATAGGAGAAGGTTGTCTGGTTTTGTTCTCTGATTTTAAGCAAAGATGACTCACAAACAGAGGGTGCCAGCTGTGGCTCACAGATGTGTGCTGTTTAGTTTATTAAACCTAATAGATTTGTAGGGTGCCTTTTTTTGTTTGTTTGAGAGGGGAGCTCTCCTGTTTGATAGAGGCTCTTTTATCTCCGGGCTGTTTTACACCACCTTCCTGCAAGACACATAAAGATATTTTAGTTTATAAGGTCTAAAAGGTCAAGATTAGACAGTTCTCTCTTTCCTTGAGTGTTCTGAGACAGTGATCCCCAACCTTTGGCATTAGATTCTCAAAAGGAACACACAACCTAGATCCCTTGCATGCGCAGTTTACCGTGGGGTTTGCACTCTCATGAAAATTAAATGGTGCTGCTGACATGACAGGAGGCGGAGCTCAGCAGTGATGCAGATGACAGTGAGCAGCTGGCAGTGCAGAGGAAGCCTCCCTGCCCACTGCTTACCTCCTGCTGTGTAGCCAGTTCCTAACACCACAGACTAGTACTGTCCTGAGGCCAGGGGGTTTGGGGACTGCGGTCCTGAGAAGCAAAGATTGCACAAGCACTTAGCACCCAGGATGTTTTGTTACCTTGCCAGTATTTTCATCCATTTCCTCCTCCCTTGACCAACCCTATCAATATATAGAAAAAGTACTCAGAAAACTGTGGTTTTGAAGAATACAGTTATTAAATACAACTTTAGTGCCCTGTCTTTCAACCTTTCCCCCAGTGTCTGACACGCAGTTAGCTCCTCTCGCTGACAGACTGCCTCTGCTACATGGTAGTGTCATTACACAGCAAAATTAATACCTCCATCCAGTATTTATGAGCATCTTCTGGAATACTCACAAGAGTAAGGAGATGGTTGAGTATTAGCTGATTAAACAGGTAGGAAGCATTTCAATGCGCTAGGTAAACAAGCTTTGTTTTAGGCATGTAGATATATATATATATATATTTTTTTTTTTTATTAAATCATAGCTGTGTACATTAATGCAATCATGGGGTACAATGTGCTGGTTTTATATACAATTGAAATGTTTTCATCAAACTGGTTAACATAGCCTTCATGGCATTTTCTTAGTTTATTGTGTTAAGACATTTATATTCTATACCTAGTAAATTTCACATGTACCCTTGTAAGATGCACCGTAGGTGTGGTCCTACCAAGTACTCTCCCTCCACCCATCCTCCCCCCTCCCTCCCCTCCCTCCCTCTTCCCTTTCACCCCTCTTCTTTTTTCCTTTGTTTCTTTCTTTTTTTTTTTATTTATTTTTTATTTTTTTTATTTTTTAAATCATAGCTGTGTACATTAATGCAATCATGGGGCACCATACACTGGTTTTATATACCATTTGGCATATTTTCATCACAGTGGTTAACATAGCCTTCCTGGCATTTTCTTAGTTATTGTGTTAAGACATTTATATTCTACATTTAGTAAGTTTCGCATGTACCCTTGTGAGATGCACTGTAGGTGTGGTTCCACCAATTACCCTCCCTCTACCCATCCTTTCCTCTTCCTCCCCTCCCCTCCCGTCCTTTTCCCCTTTCCCCATATTCTTAAGTTACAATTGTGTTATAGCTTTCATATGAAAGCTATAAATTAGTTTCATAGTAGGGCTGAGTACATTGGATACTTTTTCTTCCATTCTTGAGATACTTTACTAAGAAGAATATGTTCCAGCTCCATCCATGTAAACATGAAAGTCCCCCTCTTCTTGGGCTATAATTGGGTTTCATAGTAAGGCAGAGTACATTGGATACTTTTTCTTCCATTCTTTTTTTTTTTTTTAAGACAGAGCCTCAGGCTGTCGCCCTGGGTAGAGTGCTGTGGCATCATAGCTCACAGCAACCTCCAACTTCTGGCTCAAGTGATTCTCCTTACCTCTGCCTCCCAAGTAGCTGGGACTACAGGCACCTGCCACAACAGCCTGGCTATTTTTTATTGCAGCCGTCTTTGTTTGGTGGGCCTGGGCTGGATTCCAACACACCAGCTCAGGTGTATGTGGCTGGCCCCTTGGCCACTTGAGCCATAGGCACCGAGCCTTTTCTTCCATTCTTCAGTTACTTTGCTAAGAAGAATATGTTCCAGCTCCATCCATGTAAACATGTAAGAGGTAAAGTCTCCATCTTTCTTTAAGGCTGCATAATATTCTATGGTATACCTGTACCACAATTTGTTGATCCATTCATGAGTCAGTGGGCACTTGGGCTTCTTCCATAATTTAGCAATTATGAATTGGGCTGCAATAAATATTCTAGTACATATATCTTTGTTGTAATGTGATTTTTGGTCTTCTGGATATATACCTAGTAGAGGAATTGTAGGATCAAATGGCAGGTCTAATTTTAGATCCTAAGTGTTCTCCAAACATCTTTCCAAAAGGAACATTAGTTTGTATTCCCACCAGCAATGTAGAAGTATTCCCTTTTCTCCACATCCACGCCAGCATCTCTGGTCTTGGGATTTTGTGATGTAGGCTAATCTTACTGGAGTTAGATGATATCTCAGAGTAGTTTTGATTTGCATTTCTCTAATGATTAAGGATGATGAGCATTTTTTCAAGGTTTAATAACCAGAATCCACAGAAAACTCAAACGTAATTAGCAAGAAAAGAGCAAGTGATCCCATCTCAGGGTAGGCAAAGGACTTGAAGATAAACTTCTCTGAAGAAGATAGGCGCACAGCCTACAGACACATGGAAAAAAAAAGGGGGGGCATGTAGGTATTTTTTGAAGTTTTTTTTTTTTTTTTTTTTTTACATTTCAGATTAATATGAGGGTACAAGTGATTAGGTTGCATTATTGGCATTTGTTAGGTAAAGTTCAAGTTGTAGTTGAACCCTTCACCCAGAGGGCTGTGCTATATACCTTTACATTGTGCCCCTAGGTAAGAGTTTACCAATATCCCCCTTCCCCTCTCCTTGCTCTCCTCTCCCTTCTCCCCCCGGTTGAATTGAATTGTGTTTTTTTCTTGTATGGGACTGTAGTTGTTTAGTTTTCCATTCTTGTGATACTTTATTAAGAAGAATGTTCTTCATCTCCATCCAGGTAAATACAAAAGATGTAAAGTTTCCATATTTTTTATGGTTAAATAGTATTCCATGGTATATTTGTGCCATAGTTTATTAATCCATTCATGGGTTGGTGAACACTTGGGTTGATTCCACATCTTAATGATTATAAATTGAGCTGTGATAAATATTCTAGTGCAAATCTTTATGGTAAAATGATTTTTTTTTTCTTCTGGGTAGATACCTACTAATGGGATTGTGGGATCAAATGGAAGGTTTACTTTTAGCTGTTTGAAGAGTCTCCATACTTCTTTCCATACTTCAGACCAGCAATGTAAGAGTGGTCCCTTCTCTCCACATGCACGTAAGGCAGCATCTGCAGCTTAGGAACTTGACTTGGTGATGTAGGCTATTCTCCCTGGGGTCAAAGCAGTCTCTCACTCTCACAGTGCTTTTGATTTGCATTTTTCTGATGACTACAGTGATGAGCGTTTTTCCATGTGTTTTTCGGCCATTCCTCTGTCTTCTTTTTGAATTTCTTTTTTGCCTTTATTTTCAAAGTTGGTTTGAAAGAGCTTTTACCCAGTACTTGTCATTATTGTTTCCTTAATGCAAAAGAAAGAGAAAAAAAGAAAGGAATTTAAAATTAACTACCAACTCCGGATATTTCTTTTTTCAGATGCAAAAGAAATCGTTTTAAAAGCCCAGATCTTAGCTGGAGGAAGAGGAAAAGGTGTCTTCAATAGTGGTTTGAAAGGAGGTGTTCATTTAACAAAAGAGTAAGTCTGGGGATCTTTTTTTTAAGAGACAGAGTCTCACTTTGTCACCTTTGGTAGAGTGTTGTGACATCACAGCTCACAGCAACTTCCAGCTCTTGGGCTTAGGCGATTCTCTTGCCTCAGCCGCCCGAGTAGCTGGGACCACAGATGCCTGCCACAACGCCAGGCTGTTTTTTGTTGCGGGGGATTTTAACTCCTTTTCTTTGGGCCAAAAAGTTAGGAAGATCTTGCTCATGATTGAAGGGCACATAGAGAAGTGTGGTTGTATTGGGGCAGGAACAGACCATAGCAGCTAGAGGAAGCTGAAATTATAGGTAGAGGGCTCTGGTGATGAGCTTCCTTCTGCTCCCACAGAAGGATTTTTCTTCACTAATTGGTAGATCCTGAATAGTCCTTCTCTCCTAGCCAATCAATGATTCATCATAAATGTTAGAAATGATACCACTTGCAAGTAAAATGCTACTTCTGTAATGTCATTTCCCTATTCAAGAGCCTACAGCGGTTTCCCACTCTCAGTTGTACCTCCCGTCTGATAGAACAAGTCTTCCTTTGTCTGAGCCTGTTACTGGAGGAAGACGGTCTGGCTGCCCATCACTGTCAGCCAGTATGCACAGACGGGGATAATTCCACCAAACTTTATTTGCTGGAAGGCCTGGATTCTGGAGAACAGTGAGGGTAGCCTCTCCAAGACTGTTTTGTTCCTCCATTTCCAAAAAATCACAGTTTTATACGTGAAAGTTCAAAGTAAAAACCATGTCAATCTTTATCTTAAACAACAATAATCAATATAACTCATAACCCAGAACAACAGTCCAATTCAAAAGTTAATCTCCTAAATCAATCCTCCTAAACTACCCAAAATAGGCATCTTTAAGGTGGGAGCTAAATTTCTAAAACGATTAAGAGTGGGAGACAGGAGGTAAAGGTCACTTAGGACCTAACTGACCCTACCAGCTGTGTCAGGTTGGCCCTAGCCTGACTGACTCCATGTTGTTTTCCCACGTGCGCTCTCCAGCCAGTCTTTTCAACTTCACCTCCCACATTTCCCAGGTACTGAACACTTTCCTTCCTGTTCCTATCACATAGCCTGTCTTTACTTAACTTGATCCTTCTCCTCTTCCTTATCCCTCCCATTGTTCAATGCTTTCCAGATGGTCCCCTCTCAAGTCTCTCTTCAACTCATATCTAGCTCTTGTTTTCATTTCATCATTATCTCTTTACAGTGACTGAAGGTTACTTGGGGAGACGGGGTCACAAAGGTCAGCAAACATCCTTTGTTTATTCATTCCTTTCTTTTGCTCTTGGTGAGCCTCTGGCACCGTGCGAGGCACACATGAGCAGGAAGATGCCTGGGATCCTGGGGGTTGAGGAGAACCTTAGGTAATGCTCACATGAGGATACATGACTCTGCTTTAAAATAATTTTCAACAGACATTGATTTTTTTTGCTTTTTTTCTCTCTCTCCTAGTCCCAAAGTTGTGGGACAGCTGGCTAAACAGATGATTGGATATAATCTAGCCACAAAACAAACTCCAAAAGAAGGTGTGAAAGTTAACAAGGTAACGTGGATGCTTTTGGTCATTTTCTGTGTATGTGTTAAAAAAAAAGCAAACTATCTTTCAGTTTTGACAGATTCTAATGAAGCACTAATCTTTGGCAATGCGCCATTCATTTTTTAGACCTCATATAATCTGTTTAGTAAGTGGTATGTCTTTGAGGAGAAATAAAAAGGTTTTATAATAGTAATATTATTTATTATCATTAGTATTAAGTAAAAATGGCCAGGGGCAAGTGACCAAAGCAGTGGTTTCCCTTTCAGAACATAGATGCCTTCTGTTTAAAGCTGAAGGGATTTGTAGGGATGGCCCTGTCGTTAGGGAGGGACATTCTTTGATCCCACACAATTCCCTCCATTCCCCAGGCCTATTAGAATTAGCTGTTGTGGTGGTTTTTCTAAGTGTCCCTATTCCTTATTTTGAGATTACTGTCATTTGGAGCCACTTGTATTGCGGAAGGTATATTGCATTAGTGAGGTCAGTTGGGACACCCAAGTATGTATAGCACATGTACTCATGTGCACGTACACACACACCTACACACAGAAAATAAAGCCCAGAAGAAAGTGGCCTGCCTCTGTGATGAAGTCGTGAGTGGCAGAGCTGAGGCTAGAACCTAACTCTTCCCTCTGCCAGTCTGTTCACCTTTTGCGGTAACCCCTCATGTATTGAGGCACCAGAACCAGCCACCTGGTTTGCAAGACCCAGTGCAACACAAAGAGGTAGGGACCCTTGTTTCAATTTCAAGACAGCTATAGCAGAACAGGAAATCAAGAGTGGCACCCGTCTGGGCACGTAGCTCTCTGCCATTACGCACACCACAGTACCAGCCCCAGGAAACACCCTTGGTTAGAAAGCCCAGTCCTAGTAGTGAATTAGGGCCCCGTATTTTGGGGAAGCAGTTATCTGTTCCATGGACACAGCATTGCAGATTAATGGTCTCTAATGGTCTACCATTCTGGGGGAACATTAAGACAATATATTCTTTGAACTTTTCAGGGAGAGTTTTGTGGAAAATTCTTGCCATAACCTAAAAAAATCACCAGCTAGTTCTTCGTGTGTCATTAGAGGATCTATCCTAGCCCAGAAAGGGACCCTGAACTAGAGGGAGATTGGAGCACTGATGGGTCATTGGTTCCATCAGGTTGACAACACAAATCTTCCTAAATGTTAAAGGAGCAAACAAACAAAACAGGTCATGGTTATTTCCTTTTCCTGCTGCCTCAGATTGATGCAAGAACTGTTAAAAGCTCAGAATGGTTTTATTTTGTTCATTTGTTCCTGTGTGGCATAGAATACAACTTTTATTTCCCTTTTAAATATGGTTTTGAGCCTTTAACTGTGTAATTTACTCAATATTTGTCCACATAGGACATGATTAATATATTTACTTGCAGGAACTTATGTTTTATGTGGACATGTTATATTCTTGATCCTTAAGGACCGTACCTTTCTTTTTTTTTTTTTTTGTACTTTTGGCTGGGCCGGGTTTGAACCCACCATCTTTGGTATATGGGGCCAGCACCCTACTCCTCTGAGCCACAGGCGCCACTCAAAGACCGTGCATTTTTTAACTTATGGAATATTGGACATCTTTCCACATCACTATGTATGGTTTCATCTCTTCTTTTTTGATGGTGACATAATTTTCCAGTGAATGAGTATACCATGATGAGTGTTAAGTCAGTCTCCCACTGATGGACGTTAGTCGTGAATGTTTTCAACACAGTGTGGTGGTGACTATTTTGAATATTTTGATACATGGGAAAGGCTTTAGGTGTCATGATGGGTGTGTCTTTCATTTTCAGGGTAGGCAAACAGAGAGTATCCAGAGAGGGTCTCAGCAGAAAATAACAGCTTGATCCAGGTTTTCTGTTTTCTAGGATATTTGATATCTAATAAGTATTCATTGATTCTTTAGGGGTTGCAGAAGATCAGGAACTAAGCTGGTGTCAGGGATTAAAATTGTCGTTTGGTATTTACTATGGAACTTGATAGACCAAGGATAAACAAACTTTCAATGATACACAAGGGCCAGAAGGGTGAGAACTTACATAGATTTATGTATTTAGGAGGTATGTACTGGGCTTCCTTTATGTGCCAAGCATGGTGTTGGGTTCTGGGATACAGAATGAAGTTTTCAGCTAATTGTTTTTCTTTCTTTTTAATATTATGTTTAATGGTGTTCCGGCATTTAGTAGCTTATGCTTCACTTTCAAATGGGCGTAATAATAATAACCTGCAAGATAGATTAAATAAATCAATGCATGTCTGGGTGCTTAACCTAGTAAACACTTGATGCCTGTTGCTTAGTTCACTCAGGCTGCTATAGCAGAATACCATCGTCTGGGTTGCTTATGAAAGCAGACATTTATTTCTTACATTTCTGGAGGCTAGGAAGTCCAAGACCAGAGCTCCGGTAGATTCTGTGTCTGGTGAACACTTTCTTTCTGGTTCATAGAGGGCCAAGTTTTTGTTGTGTCCTCACACGGTGGAAAGGCTGAGGTTTCTCTTTTATAAGGACACAAATCCCATTCATAGATTCACCCTCAGGATCTAATCACCTTCCATAGGCCCCACCTCCAAATATTACCACTTTGGGTATTAGGTTTCAACATGTGAATTCTAAGGGGTACACAAACATTTCTGGAATGTTATAAGAATGAAGTCTTGCAGTCAGTCTGTAACTTTTGGGGATTGGCATTTTTCTTATTCAGCGTTATTTCCCAGAGATTCATTGAGGTTGCTGTTGTGTCTCAGTGGTTTGTTCCTTTTTTCTAGCACTCTGTGATATCGATGTACCACAATTTGTTTAACCATCATCCACCTAGAGACATGTGGGTTGTTTCATTTTTGGCTGTTATGAATAAAGCTACTCTAAACATTCATGAATCGGTTTTGGTGTCAGTATAAATTTACATTTTGAGAGAGAATTGTTGGGACATTATCTGATTATTTTTTAAAGAAATTGCCAAATATTTTCCAGAGTGGCCATCCCATTTTACCTTGTCATCAACAATGTATGAGTGCCTACAGTTCCCCACATCTCAGCCAGTATTTAGTGGTGCTGGTGGTGGTATTTTTAGCCATTCTGATAAATGTGTAGTGGTATTTCATTGTGGTTTTGATTTGCATTTACCTAATGACTAAAGAAGTTGAACACCTTTTCATGTGCATGTTTGCCATCTGTACATCATGTTTGATGTCTTATCTGTTCATGGATGCTATGCTCTGAATGTTCGCTACAAAATAGGTCTTGAAACTTAATCCCTATTGTGGTGGCATTAAGAGTTAAAGCCTTTTGGGAAGTGAGTAAGTAATATAGATGAATGGATAAATGCCTTAGACGAGGGCTAACGGGAACTAGTTTAGGTCTTTTTTGCCCTTTTGCCTTCTCCAGAGGAGAATGGAGCAAGAAGACCCTCACCAAACCCCAAATGCCGGTACTTTGATCTTGGGCTTCCAGACTACACATGTGAGGAAATAATTTCTTGTTCTTCGTAAATTACCCAGTCACAGATATTTTATGATAGTAACACAAACAGACAGAAACAATGCTTTTTTGGGTTCATTTCTAAATTAGATTGTTTATTTTACTCTTGACTTTTGAAAGTTAATTTTGAAAATAGTTTACTACCAGATGTATGTTTTGTAAGTATTTTTTTCATATGTAACTTGAACTTATATATTTCTTCTTAACAGGGTCTTTGCAGGGCAATAGTGTTCACTTTTGATCAAGTATAGTATATCAGTGTTTCCTTTATGGATTGTTCTTTTTGCTATAAGATTTAAGAGCTCTTTACTGAAGTGTGGATAACAAAATTTTTCTTGTTTTTCTTCCCAGATGTTTTATGGTTTTATGTTTTATACAGGGTGTCCATAAAGTTCATGTGGAATTTAAAATAGTTTAATATTTAATAGGTCTGTGGTCTATGTTGAGTAACTTTGAATAAGGTATAAGACTGAAGTCAAGGCTTTTTGGTCGAGGGAGGTGGCCATGATTGGCATTTACTTGCTCCTGCACCATTTCTTGAAAAGGCTTATCTTTCTTCCCTTGAATTGCTTTTGTACCTTTACCAAAAATCTGATGGGCACATTTGTAGAGATCTGTTTTGGAGTTCTCCATTCTCTTCCACTGATCCATGTGTCTGTTTCTCCACCAGTGCCACACAGTCTTAATTACTATAGCTATATAATAAGCTTTAAAACTGAATAAACTGAATCTTCTCACTTTCTGATTTTTTAAAAAAAAATATTTTTACCTACTTCAACAGTGTAAAATAATTTTGGTTTTGTCTATACAAATACTTGGCTGTGGGTGGTGCCTGTGGCTCAAAGGAATAGGGCACCGGTCCCATGTGATGGAGGTGGCGGGTTCAAACCCAGCCCTGGCCAAAAACTACAAAAAAAAAAAAAAACTCAGCTGAGATTTTGATAGGAATCATATTAAACCTGTGTGTCAATTTAGAGAGAATTCACATCATTGCTTTGTTATCCACAAATATGATATGTCTCTACTGTTTTTTTTTTAGCTTTACTTTGATTCATCAGCATTATATAGTTTTCAGCATATAATTTGGTATAAGTTTTGTTAAATTTACAGCTAAATAGTTTTTTTTCTTAGCAATTATAGTGGCATCGGATTGTTCATTTCAACATCCATCATATTCATTGTTAGTTTGTGTTCATTCCTTTTGAAATGTTCAGAAGACTTCTCTAGTAAATCCATGTAGGCCTGGATTTTTTCTTATAGTTTTTATAAAACTATAAAAGATCCAGGAAAAAATGAAGAAAAATTTTTTCATTAGTGCTAAGTAAAGCGTTCTTAGATATGATATCAAAAAAGTACCTACCATCTATAAAGGAAATATTGATACACTGTACTTTATCATAATTAAACACCATTGCCAGCCAAAGACCCTGTTAAGAAGAAAATACAAAAATTATATAATGGGATAAAATATTTGCAAAGCATACATCTGAGATTATTTGAGATTTGTAAGAAAGAAATTAGGACATGAGAGATTAGGAGATTTAAAAAGAAAACATGGGGCACTTTCTACCATGTGCTTCCCTAGTCTCATGCTCTGTAACTGGTCTGCCTTATTCTCTATAGCTTTCAGAGTCATCTTAAGTTTTGCATATAAGTAATGTTGATGGTTTTTATTTGTATTCAGCATGAGGAATGGGGAAAAATATGCCCTGTGCTTATTTAGAGTTTCTGTAATCTGAGGACTTGTGCAAAGAAATGATTTAAAAAATTAAGAGTATGCTTTTAATAGTATTTCTTCATGGTCCAGTTACAAATAGCTTATATCCTAACATTCAATTACAAACCATGATTTGAGTGGCATGATCATTCTCTTTAAAAGATAGATTTAGTGGTCAATTAGGGTAAAGAAAGTTAAAGAGCTTTCTGTACTGTAGGACTTCACAAAAAGGATGTGTAAGTAATATTCTTTGTGTAATTCACAGATACAGCTCTTTTGAAATGTATCTAGGGAAGCTTCTCATGGGATGAGTGTTTGTGGAATCCATTTAGATCTTTCTATAACAATTCCTGAAATACTCTGACATTTGGGTTCATATGGATGGTATGGTGACATCAAAATCTCTTCTTTGTTGCACTAAATGTCTTATCATTTTCCCAAAGACATGTTCTTAAAGAGTGGTACATTATTCCTAACAAACAAGAACCGTTTGAAATGGCAGTTAGGGTTTACAAATAGAAGTATGATGGAATGCAGAGCACATCTGTCAACATTTTAGATTAAGAATAGGACTCTGGAATGACACTTATTCTAATAAGTTATAATGTGTTGGTTCTAAGAATAACTGTTGAAAGTCATTAAATATCATTCATCAGACTAACTCTATTAGAAAGTGAATAATAATGCCAGAAGACCTGAAAGCACAAACAAAAAACATTCCTCATTTTTTTGTGTGTGTGTGTTTGTATGTGTGACAGTCTCACGCTGTTGCCCAGGCTAGAGTGCCATGGTGTCAGCCTAGCTCACAGCAACCTCAAACTCTTGGGTTCAAGTGATCTTTCTGCCTCAGCCTCCCTGAGTAGCAGGGATTACAGGTGTGCACCAGGACTGTCAGCTAATTTTTCTATTTTCACTAGAGATGGGATCTCGCTCCTGCTCATGCTGGTCTCGAACTCCTGAACTCAAACTATCCTCCAACTTCGGATTTTCAGGGTGTTTAGGATTACAGGCATGAGCCACTACATGCAGCTTTTGTTTTGTGTATTCTGTTTTCCTACCAATTTTTTTTTTTTTTTTTTTTTGAGATAGAGTTTCACTCTGGCACCCTGAGTAGAATGCTGTGATGTCATAGCTCACAGCAACCTCAAACTCTTGGACTCGAGTGATCTTCTTATCCCAGCCTCCCAAATATCTGGGACTACAATACCCAGCTAAGTTTTTGTTTTTTTGTAGAGATGGGGTTTTGTTCTTGCTCAGGCTGGTCCTGAACTCCTGAGCTCAGGCAATCCACCTACCACAGCCTCCCAGGCTGCTTGAGATTACAGGTGTGCACCATTATGCCTGGCTCTTGTTTTGTATTTCTGCCTATCAAATGTATTAAAACAGCTCTTTCTCCTAGCAAAACTTTTAGGAGAATTGATTATCTTAATTTGTTAATGTATGTATTTTTTTTTTTTACCATAATCACCAATTTTAATGAGTCTCTTAAATAGGTTTTCACTTTGATAACGTCACATAACTTAGACACATTTTTTAAATAAAACATTGAATTACATCAATTTCCCATCAACCCACCAAAGTCATTCAACAATGATTATATTGGCCATTTCCATTGATTGGCAGGAGCCTCTTCCACTAATGGCTCCCATGGCTTCCACTGCATCATTTTTCTTGCCAGACTTAGTTTATGTTCAGCCTGAAGAATTATCTCTTCTATTTGGCCACCCTGAAGTTGGTCTTCTAATTTTTTAACATCTAGTTCTGCTTTAACCATAGCCAGCTTCTCATTTGTAATCTGTTCTGTATACTTTCTATACGCTGCAGTTTTAGGGATTTGCTCAAGAACATCAAGAATCTTTGTATACAATATCCTTAACCTTGCTAATGACCTTTTTCAGAAATCAAATAATTCACTAAATCAATATTTCTCAAATTGAAGTTCTAGGCACTGCATATTCTTTTTCCCCAATTTTTCTTACTCAAATGTCTCGTGTGGAGTCTCACATATGGCCAATCCCACAAGGCCAGTAGTCTTCTTCAGCACACCCGCCATGACAGCCTGTTAATGTATGTATTAATGTCAATGCCTATAAAGGTAAAGTTCATATTATTTTAATATTTTATACTCTTCAAGTTATTATATTTGATAAAGAAAGAATAGGGCTAAATTTCTTGCTTCAAATATTCTCCCACTCCTCAAATCAGGTATTCTGAGAGAGTTGGCTGTGTTGCAGGCAAGCTGAAGGCTGAGGGGAGAATTAGGCATTGGCTGATGGTTTGACCTTTGTTGACCTACATTGTTAGAGCAACCAACTTGAATCAGAATGTTTGTATGATAATTCTAATATTGTGTTCTAAGACTTGTTTTTCATATACTTATAAGCTTCCATTTATGATAAAGAAATCAATATGAAAACCGTTACAAGATTTTTCAAGATAGGGTCATGCTCTGTTGCCTGGGACAGACTGCAGTGGCATCATCAGAGTTCACAGCAACCTCAAATGGCTGTGTTCAAGTGATCCTTCTGCCTCAGCCTCCTGAGCAGCTGAGACTATAGGCAACATACCACCATATTTGGCTAATTTTTGTATTTTTTTGTGGAGATGGAGTCTCTCTTTGTTGCCCAGGCTGGTCTCAAACCCCTGACCTCAAGTGATCCTTTCACCTCAGCCTCCCAAAATGTTGGAAAGATATTTTATTTTTAACTAGTGATAATTTGATAAATATGTGAAAAGAAGGAATTCTGTATTCATTACATTATAGGTTTTTAGAACATAATGTATTTATGTTATTTCATATAACCTAAGATACAGTGTTTTTCAATCATCTGAGTAGCTAAAATCTATTTAATTCTTAACTTTTTTTAAAGAAACCCATTACTCACCAACTTTTAAGAAAAGAAATGTAAGTGCTTTTATTATTTTCACATCTATTACTGATTATTCATGGGAGTGTTCTTGTTTTCTTTTAAAAATAATCTAAGACATCATTCACTGTTCTTGTTAGGCGTGTAAGTTGGTTCAACCTCTCTCTCAAAAGCAATTTGACAGTAATTCTCAACATTTTGAATATTCAGAATCTGATACTTAGTCGTTTTACTTCTAAGTTCTTTATCTACAGCAATACCAAAACAAATAAGCAAAATTACTAAAGTAGCATTTTGGAAGAACTGAAGTCCAGTTAAATGTCTGTCAGTAGGAAAATGATTAAGTAACATTTATATATTAAGTACTATTGTAGTCACAGTGAAGAGAGAGGGGACTGTAGATGTCTAAGTTTTAATGTTGAGGTTAAGAAAAAAAGAAAGGTATTCTAGTCTGTGTAATATTCTTCCATGGGTAGGATGATTCCATGGGTAGGGTAATGCCAGCAAACATATCGAGAAGGGACTAGAAAATTGGTAATGGTTTTTCCTGATGGGGTTGCTACCTGCAGTTAAAGTTGTACGGGGATGAAATCCTTCCATCCTGCTTGACCCTCAGTTGTGGTCCTAGCTAGTGACCACACCCTCCCAGAGGACAGGATAACTTTCTATAATTATCACAGGGTTTCAAGGTGGGCTCGTAACCATCCTGACTGCTAAGACCCAAGGGGTAAGTATGTGGTGGTGGGTGTGGAGCAGGTGGCTGCTTTCACTTTTCTTATTTATATACTTTTGGTAGTATTTGCCTATTATTTTTTGAAAAAGCAAGTAGTATGTCAATTAAAAGTAAGTATAAAATGAAATAAAGTACAGTGATTCAAGAGACAGATGTATATAAATATTAAATACATGAAGCATCAGACATACCGTAAAGGAATCCTTCTCTGGCAATCAAATTTGATTTCCCACCAGTGAAATGTGGGAAAAGTCAGTATAGTAATATATATGTGCTGTTAAGTAAAATAACAGCTGCTTCCCTGGAGTTTTTCTTAAGCAACAGAGTTTCCCAAGGAAGAGAAAAAGAAGATTAAAGTGGGAACGTTCCTTGAGGCAAACCAAATACCTGTCACTGGAACAAGTTAACAAGATCAGTTAAGGAGGTGAAAGCGGGCATTGTGCACCATGAGAGCAGAGCTCTCAACTCTCTGGAAACTTAACTGGCTGGGTTTCAAAAGCTTGAAAATGAAGCTGTTTGATTTGTATAGGAAGTTTGTATAGATTTCCAAGTGGAAGTCATCTCGATGCTGAATTAATTTGACTTTCCCACTAATGTGGTAGGTGATGGTTGCTGAAGCCTTGGACATTTCCAGAGAAACCTACCTGGCGATTCTGATGGACCGGTCCTGCAATGGCCCTGTGCTGGTGGGCAGCCCCCAGGGGGGAGTTGACATTGAAGAGGTGGCTGCTTCGAATCCAGAACTTATTTTTAAGGTATATTTAAATTCTTGGCCACCCTGGATTAATTGATTATTATTATAGAAGCTGTTAAATATTTAATGTGGAGTCTAAGGCTGGGAGCAATAAATCTGTCTCAGTGACTTAAGGTATGAAGATACTAAGTCATTTTTCTTATTGGGTATCCAGTTGAAAGTTGGATACAACCAAGGTATTCAATATTGGAGGGCTTTATTCTTTGCCTTTTCTCTTTCTTTCCTCTTGCCTTCGCCAGCCTTTTCTTCTTCTGTTTTTTCTTTCCATCCAACCTTCCCCAGGAATTAACCAATGTGAGAGGACTGTGACATTTTTATTTACCCTGAGTTAACTCTGCCCCATTTAACATTATGTGTGAACCAGGCATTCTCTCCTAGGATATTAGATGTGCAATAGAGATTGCCTTGAAGTCTCTCAATACTACTGATGTAAGGTGTGGTAAATCCTCTGTAAGGTGACCACCCAAGGACTGTAACAAGCTGGTCAACATACAGAGGTAGTGAACGTAAGGAATGTCCATTGAGTACTGTGGCACATGCCTGGTCTGTGAAAATTAGGTCAATTTAAGGAGGTGGTCAACTATGGAGGCTGTACTATACTGTCTTTCTAAGGTTCAGATGCTGTCAGTTTGTTTCAGGCCTTAAAATCATGTCCTTTTTATTGATAATGAAGATTATTTTCAAGTAAAAGAGATCTGAGGTCAAATTTCATTAGTTAGCAAGTTTGTCAGAGTCTCTAACTTATTTTTTAAATCAGTAAAACAAAAATGGGATGATTTCTCCCCCGTGAAACTGTGAGGATTAAATGTGATGATGTATATATAAAGTGCTTCTTACCCTACCTCAGCCTTCAGGACAAAGATACAAGGTTCTGAGAACTATAATTCTAGTGTTATTTGTTTTTGTTCTTTTTGAGACAGAATCTCACTCTGTCACTGTGGGGTTGAGTGCTGTGGCTTCATTGTAGCCCATAGTAACCTCAAATTCTTTTTTTTTTTTTTTTTGTAGAGACAGAGTCTCACTGTACCACCCTCGGGTAGAGTGCCGTGGCGTCACACGGCTCACAGCAACCTCTAATTCTTGGGCTTACGCGATTCTGTTACCTCAGCCTCCCAAGCAGCTGGGACTACAGGCGCCCACCACAACGCCCGGCTATTTTTTGTTGCAGTTTGGGCGGGGCTGGGTTTGAACCCGCCACCCTCGGCATATGGGGCCGGCGCCCTACTCACTGAGCCACAGGCGCCGCCCGTAACCTCAAATTCTTGAGCTTAAGTGATCCTCCTGCCTCAGCCTCCTGAGTAGCTGGGACTACAGGCACTTGCTGCAAAGCCCTGCTGGTTTTTCTATTTTTAGTGGAGACAGGTCTCACTCTCATTCAGGCTGGTCTCAAACTCCTGAGCTCAATCAATCTACCTCTGTCAGCCTCCTAGAGTGGAAGGATTACAGGTGGGCATCACCATGCCTGGCATATAATTCAGTTTTTAAACTAGATTCTTAGTATCAAAATCACATGCAAAATTTCTAACGGGAGCATTCATTATTTCTTTTAGAACATGATCTTGTTTCTCTTGAAAAGGGGAGATTTTATTTCCTAAATCTCTTTGTCTAGATAATGTGTAGTAAGCGTTCACTTAACTTCTTTTGACAGGTTCTTGAAACTGTGACTTGAATCGAGACCATCTATCACAAAACCAGTTTACCTCAGGCTAATTGATATAAACAAGAATTAAGATCCTATGGCATATTTATGGTCACAAAAGCATCACTCAACTTCTAATTAAAGACCAAAACATTTCTGATATTACACATTGAAATAAATGTGAGCTATACATAAATTTCAGAAACATGTGTAATAATAAGTAAGTTGATAATTTATCCAGTTATTTTAACTCAGGTTCTCAGGTATTTGGAGCCTATTCTGGCAGCTCAGGGAACAAGGTAGGTACCATCCTGAAGGTATCATGCCATCTCAGGGCACACTCACACACGCATACCCACCCTCACTCACACAGGGACCAAGTAGATCTGCCAGTTTACCTAACGGGAAAGGCTCTGGGGTCTGGGTGAAAACCAAAGTGTCCAGAGAAAACCTACGCAGATGTAGAGACAATGTGTAAACTCCAGGCAGACATGCGCCCCAGCCAGGAATTGGGTTTCGTTCTAACAAAATAACATTGAACAAAACAATATTATTTGAGGACCTGCTCTGTTGGATTTAAAATATTTTCACCAAAGTTACATAGTTAACTGTTAATACCTTGGAAGTGAAATTGAGGCTTTATACACGTACTTACCACTAATACCTAGCCAATTTCAAAATTAACATTATTTAAAATAAGCCATTTTATTTAACAAGGAAATGTGTGTTCATGATGTACATGAACAGTGTTCAGTGTCTTTGAGAGAATGGCATTTTGTAGAGCTGTAGTATCGTAAGTAATTACCACCACCATAGAGTGTTTAAATCTTAAGGTAATATTTAACCTATGCATGACAAGCTCTAAACTTAATAGCAATGTTAGGCAGGAAAACCTTACTGTGGAAGCCTTCCAAAAGATGTCATAAACATTAACTGACTAAATATTCGTCATTGCCATCTGTATAGTAATTAAAAGTGAAAACTGGCATCAGATTGTCTTGTCGGCATGCTACCTTGAAGAATTATATAGTTTATGGAAGGGCTGTTTCATAGATGGTCTGCTAATTAAAACATACCCTCTAGGCGTTTGCCGTAGCCCCTCTCAGAGCTCTCTGGAAGGGTGCCACACTTTAATTACTCTTTCACAAATAAATACTAAGCATTTTCTTTTGAAGTTGTAAATGTTCTCACTTCTCTGTCTGAATTTTTTTTTCATTTGATTCATTTTTACTAGGAGCAAATTGACATTTTTGAAGGGATAAAGGACAGCCAGGCACAACGGATGGCCGAAAATCTAGGCTTCCTCGGGCCTTTGAAAAACCAGGTACATGATCGGGTTGGGAGGCAGCCTGTCTGTCTTATTCCACAAAACATATGGGAACTTGCTTAATTGCCTGTAATGTTTGTGATTATCAAGAAACAGGATTATTTATTGTTTTGAAAATTTTTTCCTCCAGTTGTTTACCATGAAGAAAAGTATTTTCCTGTTGTTCCAAAAGAGGATATTTATGACATTTGTATTTATGTGTTTATTTCTGTGTGTGTGAGCATATGCATGTTGCGTGCAGGTACACTTCACAGCGTACGGTGCTCTCTTTATGTTTTTCTGTAGCATTGCTGCTACTGCTACCTGGCAGGTGTCTGATTGAGCCCATCCGAATCTCACTATCATGTCTGTAAAATAGGGATGATGTCCCTGCTTGCCGGAGAGGCTTATTCTGGGAATTGAATACAATAATGTGGAAAGTGCTTATTTCAGTGCTCCCTAGAGGTCAATTGTCATCGTTATTAATAATACACATTACTTAACTAATTGCTCTTCTTTCATAGCTAATAGGTATTGGAGGTGAATATTGATGTCATGAAGGTGATCTTTCATGGAGAACACCTTAAAATATGCCAATTTAGTAACGATATATCTGGGCTTCAAAGACACAAAAATTGTCCTCAGAGCTGTTGAGCATCAGCGGCCTGCTCTGCCTCTGGTCCAGTTCACTGCATATGTCTAGGCCGCCTTCCTTGTCCCACAGCTACATCAGAAGAATTTACTGACTACTTCTCTTCTCCTCCATTACTGAGGCTACTGTTTTCCTCCTCTATTACTACATCCTTAGATTGCATGCATGAATGTCCGTGCATGTGAGCATGTGCGTTCCTGGCCTGGGGCTGCACAGTAGTTACAGAGCAAATCCTTTGATGTAGTCGGGCAGCCCTGTTCCCATTAGGTTTTGTACTCTTTTCTTTCTGTCTTTGTTTTTTGAGCGACTCTATCTCTAGAAGTTTGATTGTGACAGCAGGGAAGTTAAAGAAGGGTAAAGCAGAATAAAACTTTAAAAAATATACATGTTTAAATGAAGGGAGGACAGTACTTATTTGCAAATGGGAGTAAAGGCTCCCTTGGAAAGCAAAGATTCAAGATGGGAGGAGGGGCCAGGATCATCTGGGACTAAACGTCAGGATGAGATAGAAAGGGCCGCAATTCAGTAAACAGTTTGGGGAACTAACTGTCATTTCTGAAGCTGGAAGAGAGATGCCAGGGGAGTGATTTGTTGAAAGGAAGATACTGGGATATTCCTGGATATGTGGCTGGTTTCACCTCCTGAGAATGAGGCTACACTAGCCATTCGTGTGACATTTATAAGGGGTGGTGGTCACCAAGAGCCCTGTGCAGTTTCTGTGTTTTAGCAACACTGTCCTACAGTCAGCTCCAGAGGGTGCTCCGTGACCTTGTATACCTCCTCATGTCCTATGTATGTCTGTATTTCTCTTCTTTATTTGAAGGCCCCTTGCACCACAGGCAGAGCCTTTGCCCAGCCCATCTTGCCTACTGCGTGTGGCCAGCAGCCCCCAAAGTGCATGAGCTGTATGTTAGTTGCTCAAGTGAATAAGTTTCATGAATAAGCAAAACAACTCATGTGGATTGTCCATTTTGAAGAGTTTCCTAGGAAGTCACCAATAGGGGTTTTATGTGACAGGAGAATAAATCTAAAGTGGGCAAAATCTGCTGATTACATGCTTTGAAAGCTCAGGAGGTGAACACAATGGAGAATTCTAGAGAAGGAGTAATACTGTTATGAACATAATAAGACACTCCCCCACCACTACATATGATAAGAGTAAATGAAGAGTTATTTATATCTCTTAAATGGCTTAATCGTGTTTTCCCAGTGCCGGCAACACTCAAGGTTTTAAACAAGTTACTTATGGAAGGAAGGTGAGCATGTAAGGACTTGGGGTGCTGAAGTAGTTCTAATGTCAGTGCATTTTTAACTTACTTAATTGAGGAAAGGAAGGAAATTGTTTAATTTATTATTTATTTTTTCTTTTTTCATTGCCAACTTTGTGAAAGGCTTTAAATCTTCATTTGCTAGCTTCTGGGAGGGAGCACTAGTTGGGTGCTGCTCACTCTGCTGGGCCCTGCGGAAAAGAGGCAATGAAAAATAGCCCTCATCAGCGGCATCATTGCATCTGAGGAAACACTGGGTGAAATCATCCCCTTGGGGACACCCGGGCCTGTGGCCCCCACTGTGAATGGGGCTGCCACTGCAGCTGAAGCTTGGGCCCCTGCACAAGCTAGTGGGGCTGGCCAGGGCCAGGCTGCCTCTGGGTCACTGAGTGCTGCCACCTGGGCTGCAGGCCAGCAACCTGACTTATCACGCAGGTGGTGCCTGGTCCTCCAAGTCGAGCATTTGGTGGCACCAAGGCTCCAGTGCTGGCCCTCAGCTACAACCTCGGATGCAGAGTGTGGCATCAATATGATGATAAAATATCCAGCAATTAGAAGGTGGATGGAAGTTTGCTTAGCCTGCATAGTTGCTTAGTTGAAGAATTGGCACCAACCACTGAACTGGAAAAAGGACTCTGGAATGAAGTTTACTTTGGAAACTCAGCCAAGTTCTTTGCCCTAAAAATGGTATCTATGATACGGAACAAACATGTTATAAGTTTTTTCCCAGGAATGGTGGAACTCTTTGCAGCCCTGAGATAACTACAGAGACTTACACCAGCTGTTTATCCAGAAAAGACAAGATAAGTGATACGCCACTGCAGATTGTGTCCATGGACCCACTGAGCTAACCCTAGCTCATTATAGTACTAAAATCCCTGCCCAGGGAGGGACTTAACCCACCATTTTTTATTCATGGGATGTATGTAGTACCATGATTTTTAACTGCTTAAATGCCCTATACTCCACCCCAAACGTGTAATGATGTTCGCTCCCCTTATACGTTATTCATTTTACCCCCATAAAAACCCCTAACCCTGTTGGCCAGAGACATGGATTTGAGGCAGTCTGTGCCTCCTCCCGCCCAGCTGATGTGTCTTCTGAAATAAATCAGCTATTCCTTGAATAAATAAATAAATAAATAAATAAATAAATAAATAAATAAGGAAAAAAATTGTGTTTGTTCTCCAACGGCTCACCGACCAGTAGAAGTCAGCCTACCAGCCAGCAGAATACAGCAAGGGGGCGAGAGGGGTATGCAAAGGAGAGAGCTATGATCTCAGCTGTAGACAAGCTAGATTTTACTCATGGACAGCGGAAGGGATATAAGGCTTGGGAGCCTGGGGAGAGCACTGGAGTTGTAGGTTTGGGACTCTCTGCTTTATCATCCTTGCTTAAGCTGTGGGGATCTGTGAAATGCTCTAGAGAGCCAGTGTACAGTCAGTAGTGGAGGCAAATGAGAAGGGAAAACATTTAAACAGTCATTCATCATAGAGAGTTGGTATCTCAGAAGTTCATAAGGAATTGGTATTCAATGTGACCTTGAAAGTTACCTAATTTTCATCTAGGATGTGATCCAGGTATTTGGAGGCACTGCATTTATGGATGAATAACATATAAATGATTACCTTATAAAATTATGAACAGATTTCCTGTGACTCATGACTGTTGTCTCGAAAATGTGATTTATTAATATTAGACATGACAAAAGGCAAAGATGATATTTTTACCTTACAAAAAAACTACCAAGTATGTGTTTCTGACTAAAATCTATTTGAGCAAGAATTTGTTGAAAAAAACTAAAGGTATGGGAAAACTGAATACAGTTGTTCCCCCTTATCCACAGGGGTGATGTTTCAAGACCCCCAATGGACGCCTCAAATCTCAGATAGTACTGAACCCTGTATATATTCTGTTTTTTTTTTTTCTGTACATACATACCTATAATAGTTTAATTTATAAATTAGGCACAGGAAGAGATTAACAACAATAACTAACAGTAAAACGGAACAGTAGCAACATACTGTAGTAAAAGTTGGTGAATGTGCTGTCTTTCTCTCAGAACATTTTATTGTACCACACCTGTCCTCCTGTGGTGGTATGAAATGACACATTCCTATCATGTGGACATGGTGGGGTAGCATTAGGCTACTGTAGACCCTCTGATGATACTTCTGAAGGAGGATCATCACCCTCAGGTCATCCTGGATCACTAACCCATGGCACTGTCAGTGGTTGGATGTCAAGAGCAGCAATATTGATGGCTGGGGATTCTTGATAATTGAAGGCTTATTGCTGAACCCTTTTGGAAGAACATTGTAATCAGAAGTTGTCTCTTTCTTTTATAGCTCATCAGAGTGTTGCTGTAGGGGTTGTAATCCTTCAGTGATTATATAGATGATTTTGTTTTATTTTACTTTTAGGATCTCACTCTGTCACCCAGCCTGGAGTTCAATGATGTTATCCTAACTCACTGTAACCCTGAACTCTTGGGCTCAAGCAATCCTCCTGCCTCAGACTATCAGCTAGCTGTGATTACAGACAAATGCCACTGTGCCTGGCTCATTTTGCTTTTTTTTTTTTTTTTTTTTTTTTTTTTTGGTAGACAGAGCCTTGCTATGTTTACCAAGCTGGTCTCAAATTCCTGGCTTTAAGCAGTGCTCCCACCTTAGCTTCCCAAAGTGCTAGGATAATAGACATGAGCCTGGCTGTATATGAGTGACTTTAATGCTATGTCCATCTGAGGATCATATTCCATAATTTTGTCCTTTCTGTTTAAAATTTTTGGACCACAGTTGACCATGGGTAACTGAAAACAAAGAAAGCAAAGCTCAGGGTAAGGAGGATTACCAAATGACTGACATATAAGTTTCTCGAGTATATCTTAATGATCATCTATTCCATTAATTTCTGAAAACATAGGTGCCGTGAATTGTCAACATGAGCCTCTAGGACTTAGGCTGATGAAAAGATCTGATGACCAGGTTAGAACAAGATCACAGTTTCTATGTCTGGCTAGATTTGAGAACTATGTGTGAGTATTGATATTTTCCAGAATGCAAGAAAAGTATTTTAAAATTTTTAACCTATTGGCTGGGCATGGTGGCTCATGCCATAATCCTAACACTCTGGGAGGCTGAGGTAGGTGGATCACTTGAGCTCATGGGTTTGAGACCAGCCTGAGCAAGAGTGAGACTCTGTCTCTACTAAAAAATGAAAAACTGAGGCAAGAGGATCATTTGATGCCAGGCGTTTGGGGTTGCTGTGAACTATGATGCCGTGGTACTCTACCAGGGGCAACAAAGTGAGACATTGTCTAAAAAACAAAAAACAACAACAACAACAAAAAAAACTTTTTTAACCTATTGAAATATTTTTAAAGGTACTTATAGACATGTCAAGTTTTTTTCTATATATCTCTGATTTTAGGAATTTTAATTTTTTAATTGCATAAAAATCAACTCTAAAATAACTGGTGATAAAGGAAAGAAAAAGTTTTCATGTGAAATGGTTATGAACTGAGAAAGTAGATGGCAGTAGCAACTGATTTACAAGTTGACCAGGAGCACGTCCTATTTGACCTGTGTTTATTTTTTAACGTTAGAGCCCATTTAGAAAGCTGGGCAGCTGATCTCAACTGCCATAGGCCCTGTCATTCTCTGTGATTATACCTTGGCACTGGCAAATGTTATTGTCTAGTCCTTATAGCCTTTTGGTCTATAGCCTCTCCTTGTAAGAATAAACATCTTACAAGGGTTTGCCCTTGTAAAATCTGCAAGGGAGAACTAACTTGGTTTGGAGATGTCTGTAAGATCTAATCGTGCTTCAGCCCTGCTCAAAAAATGTTGGTAGTCTATCTTTGCAAGACAGTAAAAAATAAAATAGCAAGCATTCCCAAAATGCTGTACTAAAGTATGACTACTAACTATAATTTCATTAACATACTGAAAATGCAGGCTTCATACAAGTTGACATAGGTTTAAGAAGTTCTAAAGAGTCTCAGGTTGATATTGATGGATAAACGGATAAACACAATGAGGTGTACACTATAATACAAAGGAAGTTTGTTTACAAACTTAACGAAAGGAAGATTAATACAAAATCTTCCTTTGTTTAATACAAAAGGAAGATTTTGACACAGGCTAAAGAGTGGATGAGCCTTGAGGGGTCATTGTGCTAAGTAAAATAAGCCAGCCACATAATGACAAATAGTGTATGATTCCACAGTTACCTATAATATGTAACATATATCAAGGTCTGACAATTAAGTTCAGAAACTCATCCTAAAAAAGTGCTACAATGCCTTATTGCCAAGTATCAATATGGTCACCTTTGAAGTACTCCCCTTGGGAAGCTGGTGGACCAGCTCCCCTAGACCACCCTTCAAAGCAATATTGGAACTTTTTTTCTGAAATGACCACTGGAAGTATCATCATACAGCACACAAAAACACGCAACAATAATGAATATCACTCAGTAAGACACTGCCACAGGTTGACATGAATACAGCTGTAAGATACTGATATACCAAAGTTATGAAACCTTACCGAGTTGTTTGTACAGTGCTGTCAATGTTACATGTACGATGCCAACTTTGTGAACTTAGTTGTTTGACCTTGTCTGTGTATGTTTATGAATGAGGTACCTAGAATAGTTATATTCATAGAGACAGACAGTACAGTGGTGGTTGCCAGAGGGATGGAGAGGGGACAATGAGAATTTTTGAATGAGAATCGAGTTTCAGTTTAGGAAGATGAAGAAGTTCTGTAGATTGGTTACACAACAATGCAAGTATACTTGACGCTGCTGAAGTATATGTATACTTAAAAATGATTGAGATGTGGGAATTTTATATTAGATGTGTTTATTGCAATTTCTTTAAAAAGGACATTTCAAAGTGGCTGTGATAAGATCTCACATATAGATGTACCCAGAAATTGATTTTAATAGGTAGCTTCCCTTTATTATTAAATCAATCGTGAATTCAGCAGATATTTAAAAAGTGTTAACTGTGCAGAGGCTGTGTGAATATGGTGGATGTCTTAGTGCGCAGGATAACCTAGTGCCTCCCTCAGGCAACTCTTACTGAAAGCTCATATTGATGCTCTAGAAAACCTCCCTAAATGCAAAATATACTCAGCAGCGAGGCATTTGTTGGCTTTGCACTTTAATTCAAATTTCATTTGGAGGGGGGGAAAAAGTAAATATTAAATAAAGAAAGTCATGAAGAGTACTAGGAAAAAGAATGGGAGAATTTAAACAAAATACTCTCAGAATGGAGCTGGCCTTTAGAAGTTTAACACAAAGCCAGAAGTCATAAAAGAGTGACATTATTGTTAATGAAATTTCCATGTGGCAAAAGTAACAAAACATGATTTAAAGATAAGTGTGAAAGGGGAAAAAAATTGCAGTTTACATGAGATGAAGGGCTAATTTTTTTCCTGTAAAAACACATAATTCCATAAATGAATAAGAAAAAGACTGAAACCTCAATAGGAAAACAGGCAAAATTCACAGAAAATGAAATCCAGATACATTCTAATTATAGAATAATGTTTAAACTCATTCATGAATAAAGAGATTCAAACTAAAATTATATGTGAGATACCCTTTTTACCTAACACACAAAGATCCATATGGCTAATGGTTGAGAGGGGAAAAACAGTCACTCGGATTCTGGTTTATAAGAGCAGGAATTAGGCACAGCTTCTACTGCGAGCAATTTTGATATTTAAAATGCCTATACCCCTTTTCTTTCCACTCTAGAAAATTTATCTTATAAATGTTCGATCACTTGTATTATGGACAATAATACAGAGATAGCTAGACAGCTTGGTAAGGTCAAACATTAGAAACCATCTTAATGGCCATTATTTAAGTGAAAGATGAAATGAATGTGGTGCATCCCATACCATAAGGTATTATGCAGTCAGTTAAAAGAGTAAGGTCAATCTATGTTGCTGATGAAAGGGTCTCTTAACTAAAATCTATTAAGAAACAAGGTATGGAACCAAGTTTGGTTTTCAAATACAAATGAAGGAAGATACTGTCTCTCAGAGCACAGGTTGGTAAGGTGACTGCTGCTGAGAAACTGTGTGGCCAGAGTAGGATTAGGGAAACCCTTGCCTACTTTGGGGATTTTGTACCCTTTATGTATATTATCTACCCATAAAGATATTTAATATTAAAAATACTTAGTCATACTCGTGTATGTTTGACATCTGCTGGGCTTCAGATTAGGAGTTAAGGAAGTTTATAAATAGGCATGAAATAGATTAAGATAACATGAATTAAATCTTCAGAAGTTCTGTCAAATCTGGAGCCACTGTTACCCAGTGGGGATTTACTGGATGGAATTTGTTACATAGGCATTGCAAGAGCTGAGAAGTTTGGTCAGAAAGGTGACCTAGAGCATGTTCATCAGAGGAACAAAATGAAGCAATGGTGTTACTGACCTTGGATACTGAGGCTGGAACCCTGGTGGACTTCCCTAGTGGAAGCTAGGACCCCAGGAGGACGTGCTGCCCCAGTCTGAAAGAGAGGAGAAGCAGCACCCTGGCTTTTCCCCTTCTCTCACCTGTGTGCCTCCACGCTTACCATTGGCTGAACCCTGCGGGAGCCAGCTAACCCAGGAACCTGGAAATCTCAGCCTGTAAGAGTTAACCGCTCTGAGATACAGAGAGAATAGGGAGGGCTAAAAGCAGATCTGATGGTAAATAACACAGGGCTGGCACACTGGGTGAAACATGGCAGTAGGGATACCATGGCTGAGAGATGAAGGGCACCAGGAAGGAAACAGAGGCCTAGTGTTCAGCTATGGTTGTCTGATCTACCCTGTCCATCACGTGCTCTGTCTGTTGTAGATGGGGGCTCCAGGGTGGGGTCAGCCTTCATTCATGGTCTCATTCCAAGCCCCAGCTCATGGCAGCGAGTAAATGTTGGTTGAAAAGATCAAATGAATGACTGAATTTCAAGCAGTGTGAGAAAAATGAAGTCAGAGGCCTAAAATGGGAGGGGAACCTTGGATATTCTTGCCCTTTGAGGTTAATGCCTTTGGGACAAACGGTTTTCAGTGTGAATTGTGCTGTTCAGTAGCTATATTGTTAAGGACTTAACATCTTCCTGCCTTGCAATGGTTTCTATTAGACACTTGGTAATTGTTGTTTCACAGATTATGGGTTGGATTGATGAATATAATAACTGTTTTATTCTAGCATAATAAGGAAAACCTAGTCATTATAAACTCTCAAAATTATGTTTACCTTTTTCTTAAATGGAGCTTGTTTGTATTAATGATTGTAGCTTATATTGCAACATAATTCTGCTAATAGGAACATGATAATTTACAAAAAGATTAACAACATTTTAGGCTATACTGAAAATACTTTGTTTTCTTGATAATGGTGTCTTCTGGTGTCTGGAGGAGAGTTGAATAATTTCTTCCAATGAATAGCAGTGGAAATTAAATAATCATGTTTTTCTGTTTTACCCTTCAGAAAACCTAAGTGAAAATAAAGATATAACTTGCTATTTTTAAGGTTTCATTAATCCAGCAAAATCAATTCTGTTTTACTGTCTTGGTGTAATTCCATTTTACTTGATCACATTTAGGCTGCAGATCAAATTAAGAAGTTGTATAATCTGTTCCTGAAAGTTGATGCTACTCAGGTGGAAGTGAATCCCTTTGGTGAAACTCCAGAAGGACAAGGTAAAAAAATAAAAAATTAGAGAAAACGAATGAATATATTATAATTTTTTATGCACACCATAAATCACATTGCACAGAAGACTATATCAGCAACTTTTCATTAATTTCCTTCAGGAATTTAATTCCTCCCATGGTGTGGTTGAACATTTGCACTTAAGTGTGTTTATAGCCAAACACCAAGCCTCAGAGGAAGCTACTTCTTGTTTTACTTAGAAACGTGCATTCACTGCTTCCCTTACCCCCTGCCCTCCCACTGCCACCACACCTGTGCGGACACAAACTTGCTTTGTCAGGCCAGTCAGGCTGCTACTAAGGTAAAGATTTGGGTGGAAATAGAAGTCATTGCACTTGAGTATGATGAATACACCTGCTTTTATGAAACTAAAACTTCTTGAAACTTTTCAGTTTGCCCAAGTCTGTGTACAGTTTCCCCTTATGTCCTGTATGGGACTTCTGTCACCTTTGTGAAGCCTTTAGTGTGGCGGTTCTCAACTTGTGGGTCACATCCCCTTTCACAGGAGTCGCTCAAATACATCCTGCATGTCAGATATTTACATTAAGATTCATAACAGTAGCAAAATTACAGTTATGAAGTAGCAACGAAAATAATTTTGTGGTTGGGGGTCACCACAACATGAGGAACTGTATTAAAGGGTTGTGGCATTAGGAAGGTTGAGAACCACTGCTTTAGTGCCCCTAATTGAACTCTTTCATCTTATGTGGTCAGCACCTTCTTCTTCAGGTAGGAGGAGGTAGCGTTTTAGTCAGGGGAGGTTTCTCCTATCCATCAGGTACCTGTAGTATAAACAGTTGCTTTATATCTAAGTACATACCAGCATTGTACTTTCTTGCATGTAGCAAGTATTCAGTAAGTTCTTATTAATTTGATAGCAAAAGCTTGTGAACGTGGTGGAGGGGCATGGCGGGGCACAGGGCAAGACAGCAGGTGGATAGGATAATGATACCGGAATGCATGCTCCCCATATCTTGTCTTTTTTAGGACATTTCACCCCCAGTGTCTTGCATGCTTTGTAGTGTGTTGTGGGCTGTCAGTATATAGAAATTTGCCACCAAATTGGTAAATGGAATGAATCATTATGTGCGAACATACCAATTTGTGGACCCAGGTGGATGGTACATTATTTTCTCCTTGGCATATTTCAGAGATTATGTAGTCAGATTCAGAAAAACTGCAATATGATTTCCTTGGAACCCAGATAGACCTAGGTGCAAATTCTAGGCATGCCATGCTCTGGCTACAGACTTGGGCAAATTACTTAGCCTACTTAAGCCTCAGGTCTTTGTTTTTTTTTTTTTTTTTAATCGAATAAAGCAGTAAAAATAGTATCTCAAAGAGTAGTTGCGAAAATAAGATTATCTGGTTTATGTTTGAGCATGAAGTGTCAGACACAAAACAGGCAAGTCCCCAACCTTCATAAAATAAATGTTTTTGGGTAGTACAAGAGTGGCCCCGTATTGATACAAATTTCAAATGAGGAAGAGCAAAGACTGCATGTTTAGGAAGCCATTGCAAATAGTATATTTTATGGTTTACACAGATGACCACAAGATAAAAATCTGTGCTAGGTCATGTACTTGCAAACTATCTTTATTTGTAAATATTTTTAAAACTCGTTACAATTGTAAAATCACCACTATGGAATCTCAGTAAGAAGTGGAAGGGAAGGGGAAGAAACTTTTACTTGAACTCCTATGCCAAGCACTGTGATAAATATGTACATACATCCTTTTTCACTCTTTACCACAACCCTGCAAAATTAGGAGTTGTTATCCCATTTTATAGAGGGTTGAAAAGTCAGTGTGACACCCACTCCCCACAAACAGCTAGTTACAGGAGTTGGGATTTGAACCCATGTTCCTCTGAATCTAGTGTCTGCTATGCCAGACAGAGCTCCCTGCCTTTTCAATATTTTCCTTTTAAACTATTCATTTGCTTTATTTAGAATAACCTGGAAGTCGTCGCCATTTTGGGAATACCAGTCAAAATTCATGCTGAGTTGAGTGGCTGATAATTAAATCCAACAAATGAAAGGGAGGATGTTCAACATGAAAGGTCTTAAAGGTCATATATTGCTTTTCAAACTAGCATGTCCAAGAAGCCTGGTTATTTCACATTTAAAAAAAATGAAAATTCATTTTTATCTCACTTTGGAGTAGGGTAAAAATCAGGCTATAATTCCATCTTTATTCAGTCCTTTGGGACGTGATCATTCATAAGCCATGGACTGCCGGAAGAGAGCAGGTGAGTGAGGACCTTTTCTTAGAGAGTGTTTACAAAGCCTCATGAAGTCTGAAGTTTGCTTTTGTATTATTAAGAGAACAGAAAATTATTGAGTTTTTTTTTTTAATAAGGAATCATCATAAAGCACATTCTTTATATACAGTTCATTAAAACATAAGTCTCATGATATTTTTTTAAAAGCAGAATTATCTTCAGCTATTAATTTGTTCATTGTACCATAAAAGTTCAGCTATTGAATCATAATCACAGTTAAATGAGTGTGTTGGTTTATAACTCTAATGAGCAGAGTCAAATTAAACCCAATTAGGAAATGGTGATTAATGGCCAAATGTACAAATTGATCTTCATCATTATTGCAATCCTCTAAAGCAATCCTTTACATAGGAGCTATAAAAGCAGTCATTTATATCTTAGCAGTATTGATAATATTTATAATCCAAATACTCGTTATTTCTATTTAGATTGGTAATAACAGAACATTTCACATTGAAATTTTGATTCGATAATTATTCTTTAAATTTAGAAGTTTAAGGAGCTAGGCATAAAATCAAACATTTTTACGTATTCATTTGTACTGCCTCTTTGTACAAGAGTTTCTTCAGCTTCCCATTGCTCAGTATGGAACTTTTTTTGGTTAAAATTCAGGTTATTGGTTATATATTTGCACAACAGATAATGCATGGGTGACTAAGGAGCAGGTACCTTGATAACATATTGGTGCTAAGTCACTCCTGGGGAATTGTTGATGTGGGGAAACACCTGCAGCCCAGGAACTACATTTCCCCCCTCAATGTATTAGTAATCTGATTCAAAGAATCCAAGTTGACATTACTCATTTTAATATGGTTTGGTGACTCTTAGCAAAGGTTATCATGGTTGCTAGTGATAGAAACCTACATCAGCTTAGTTTTTGTTAAAATCTCCCATCATAGGGAAATGGAAGGCAGAGACTGGCTTAAGGCCCAAGAGAAACAGGAATCCTGATGCTCACGCCCTGCTTGCCCCTGAATTGGTTTCTTTGTCCCCAGGCTTTGTACCACAGAAATCCCTTTCAAGGATTCTGATTGGCCCCATTTGGGTCATATGTCCATGCCTACAGCCAATCACTGAGCAGGAATCACACTATATAGGAAATACACCGTTTCCCAGTGGAAGAAGGGACTTTGACTCAAAACATGCCTACCGGAATGACCCAAACTTATTGAAACCAAAATAAACTGTGATTTAGATCCTCGAGAGGAATTAACTGTATTTTCCTTGCTTGTCCAATAACAATGTTAAATCCATTCATTTATCCTGTGGCCAAGTAAGAAACAATGTTTTATCATTATTTATTTATCTACCTACCTGTTCGTTCATTTATTCATTTTTCTACTACCTTGAGATTATATGTTACCTTTAATTTCTTCCCACCTTTAGCCAGCTCTGCCTGCACACAGACTTCTTTCTCTGCAAGGGCATCTAACTTTTTTCCTTTTCTGCCACATGTTAGAAGAATAAGAGTTGTCTTGGGCCACATAGTAAATATACAAACACTAAGAAAGCTGATTAGCAGAAAAAGGTCTGTACATACCTCTCATGCTATCTGACCCCACAGATAAGCACAAAAAGTCCTCATAGTATCAGCATGTGGCATGTGTTGGAAACCCCTGAGGGCATGGTACTCATTGGTGAAGGCAGTTATTTTGTCACCCAGGGGACATTAAGCAATGTCTGGGGACATTTATTCCTGTCATAATTTGGGGTCTGTACTACTGGCATCTAGTGATTCGAGGCCAGGAATGATGTTAAATAAACTTTAATAAACTAAAATCCACAGAATAGTGCTGACAAGAGAGAATTATCTCACCTAACATATGGATCTCACCATAATTCAGAGATAAAGAATTTCTGCTTTAAGCCATCTTCATTAGTTGGAACCCAAATCCTTTCATTGAACTAAAGGCATGAAACCCAATTTGAAGCAGTGACTATCTGGCCAAGATTCCCTGAGAATTAAGGGTGGGTGATCCAAAGTTAACTGGCACATCAAATTCTTTCTTTCCCTTCAGATTTATTTCTCTAAATAACTACCCTGTTGCTTCTTGTTAGCAAGTGCCCATGTTGTTGGTGGGTGTTTCTCTCTTTATACACAAGACTCTATTTTCAAGAACATTTTCAGTTCTCTACCTCCCCCAAACTCTCAGCCTGCCCCATATCTATTTTCTCTTTCTGTTCTAACTAGAGAAAAGTTCTAAAAAGTACACAACTCTCAAAACATCAATATTTAATGGAAATGGGACTAATTTGAAAATATCAGCATTTTAAGGCCATCTTGGCAAGGCATGTTTCAATAGCACATTATGGTTATTTATCGCAAATCAAAGGCAATACATTGCTTGAAGACAGATTATTTTTCAAACTAATTATGACAGTCTTATTTCCTGCTGTTTTTATGTTTCTTTTGTGTGTATGTCTACCTTCTGAAATGTATTTTTCTTTTGTTTGATTCTATGGCACATTCTTCTGTTAAAATTCTAGGGTCAGAGGCCTCTAACTGCCAGTCATGTTCTCCATGGAGATTGTTGAATTAGTAGCTCACAGAATCTCACACCACCAAACAAAACAACAAAAACACCCTATGCATATAAGTTCCACAGCTTTCTTTGATACTTGTTCAGAAGGAAAATTCATTTGTATAATCCATCAAGCATGTAACAATGTGCTTTTGATGGTGAAAATTGTTTTATAAATATTAATAGGTATGTTTTTTTAACCCACTTTGTACACAGAGTGGCCTTTGTTCAAGATGAATTTTCTGTAGAATTGAGGTTTCACTAATGTGGCATTGAAAATCTTAAAGTCTGCACCAAGATCAGCACCTCCAAAACTCTTATTTTGCCATAGTTGTTTCTTGTTTCCTTAAATGGGGAACCTAAGGCTTAAGCAATCAAATTTATTTTATTGCCCTGCTGTTGACATAGACATCAATCCATTTTTAACACAGACGTTCCAAAAGCACATTTGGAAGGGTCTTAAAGGGTAAGATGAACATGTAAGAGCCCAGTTAATATTCAAGGATTAATCATCTCCCTTTGTGGTTTTTGTTTTGTTTGTTACACACTTGTTTTCATGTTAATAGTATGCACTTTTTCTGTGTTTCTCTTTCACTATAAAAATGTGATATCTGTGGCTATTATAGTTATCAGCTGGTTAAAGCAAGCAAGATGCAAATACAGTGAGAATTATGACTTAGCAAGGTTTGGCAAGCTTTTTCTGTAACGTGCCAGTTAGTAAATAGTTGAGAGTTTACAGGCCATATTGCAACTCTGTTACAGTCTCTACTGGAACTACTCACCTCTGCTGTTGTCTTGGGAAGACAGCCATACAAAACATGTAAACATATCAGTGTGGCTACATTCCATCCATCTACATGGGCAAAAACAGACTATGGGCTAGCCGAGCCAGGGCTGTAGTTTGCCACCCTTGGCCTTCATCCTTATTTGGAGCTATTTTATACCAATCTTTAGCAACCTTGGCATTATGCAAAGGTGATTCGAGGGTCTCCAAAGGCCTCTGTTTTATCTTCATCCTTTAGGCAAAAATCACCTTTATCTGTCAGTTACAATGCCTAAAATACCAATCATTGAAATCTTTTCTTTGGGAAAATTCTGATGTATTCAGAAGGTAGCATTATTGAAAACCACAGGTAACCTGTACATATGTAAACTTTAGAAGACATTCACTCAGATTTGCTCTAAACAAAAATCTGAGACTGTCAAAGGAATGGAACAACGTACAGGTAATTTTTAGTGATAGGAAGAGAGGAGCGTTCTCTTGTCTGGGCTACAATCATGACAAGCTCTAAGTGTAGAAAGGCTTTGTGCACGTGGGAGGCTGGTGGCAGTGATACAGCAGCCAGCCAGGGTCCATTGTCTGGGAGGCTGGTGCTCTGCATGTCCTGTCTCCTTCCACCAACAGCATGTACTATAGAGGAGAAAACACTCTGATCCCCATTGTGTGGGGCCACTGGGCTTATAAGAGATTCTGTGTCCAGAGCTAGCTGGCTGGGAAGTGCCAGGGTTGTAATTTATACCCAGATGTTTTTGATACCAGAGACTACATTAAATTGTCAAGTTCAAAGGAAAGCATTTAGGTGATGTAATATTGTAGACTGAGGCGGTAAGGCACTTTTGTGTTTTTCGAACTATTAGTAATTGTGTTCTTTGAACTATTAGTAATAGGAAAAAAAAAAACTGTTTTCTCTTTTTGTACTCTCAACACAGAGTACTTCTGGGACCACATGTGTTGAGTTTTTCCCACACTGACTGATCTCTAACCCAGCTTGGTGTCCTAGGATTCAATTTAGTTCTGACACTATCTCTTGGAGTTAGACTCAGATCCTACAGGTTAAGGCCTCAGTCCCATAAGACTGTCCCCATTTCAGATGCCAGTCGCAGACTTGTGCCTCTGATATCTCTGACTAGCTATAAACATTGGATTCCTATAACCACCTCTTTAGGTTCAATTATTTGCTGTAATAGAATGGCTCTTAGAACTCAGAGAAATACTTCATTTACTACTGCTAATTTATTACAAAGGATATATTAAAAGTACAAAAGAATAACTATATGAAGAGGTACATAACAAGATATGAGAAGGCAAGAGGAGGTTCCATGCCCTCTGCAGGCAAGCCCCATCCCCTGCCTGCGCCCCCGCAATGTTCAGCAGCTCGAACGCTCTTCAGAACCTCGGGGATTTTTATGGAGGCATCATTGCATAGACATGGTCAGTTGCCAGCCCTTTCCCCTTCCTTAGAGAATGAAGGTGGGGCTGAAAATTCTAAGCTTCTGACCATAGTTTAGTCCCTCTGGTGACCAGCCCCATCTAGGAGCTCACCAAGAGTTGCCTTATGGGAAGAAAAGACTCTCTTATCTCCCAAGAAATTCCAAAAGATTAGCCAATTAGTCAGAGATACATAGGAGCTCTGTGTTAGGAACCAGGGTCAAAGACCAAACGAGAACAAAAGATTCTCCTAGACTCCCTGGTCCTGGAGAAATTGCAAGGGTTTTAGGAGCTCTGTGTCAGGAATTGGAAATGAAAACCAAAATACATATTTCTTCCTGTAAATCATGGTATCACTACTTTTAAAATACTGAGCAGGTATGACAAATGTATGTAAGAGAGGCCCTATATAATCTTTTTAACGTTCTTCATCCCCTTTCCACTGAAAAGAAATTCAGATCTTTTTTTTTTTTTTTTTTTTTGAGACAAAAGTCTCAATTTGTCACCCTTGGGTAGAGTGCTATGGCGTCATAGCTTACAGCAACCTCAAACTCTTAGGCTTAAGCAATTCTTCTTGCCTCAGCCTCCCAAGTAGTTGGGACTACAGATGCCTGCCACAATGCCCAGCTATCTTTTTTTTAGAGAAGGGGTCTCACTCTGGCTCAAGCTGATCTCAAACTCGTGAGCTCAGGCAATCCACCTGCCTCAGCCTCCCAAGTGCTGGGATTACAGGCAAAAAGATTTGGATCTTGAGGGTGACAATTTAATTTTGGCCCCTCCTTTCATAACTCTTAAGTCCCCTTACTTACAGAGTGCTTGGACATACATACATTGACCTAGTTAGGTCATTTAGTTTTCTCTACAGAGGGGGACAGTTGGCAATGGGCCATTGTTGTACATGCCCTATTTATCCCTCAGACACCTTCTTGAAACTCTGTGTTAACTGTAAATTTCTGTCAAGGTGTTCCCTTTGAAATAGTGTTCTACTACAGGAAAGTGTCTTTTAAAAATCTTCTTTTGCAGCCATTTGGTTGGGACTGCCTGATGAACTTTGCGTACATATCCATTAATTATATACATTCTCTCAAGTAGCTAGTACCAGTAGTCCTTGTAAGGGGCAAAGGTCAGAATCTTAACAAAGAATTTTTTTATTTGAAACTCTTCATTTAGAAAGTCAATTTGGTAGCCTTTGCCTATTTATTTGGAAGGTGTCAATTACAAATAGTTTTGTCGATAAATAATGGAGGAATTAAAATTACTAATAAATTAATTAGAATGTATTTATAAACCCAGTGGAAAGCTAAGAATGGAGTTGCTTTCCTATTGATTATTATACTGGTCATTAACTGCTGAGAAAATGCCACTGTAGCAAGCAGAGAACATTGGCTGATTCCTTTGGTAATTGAAGGATTCCATCAGTAAGGTTTAAATATTCTGGAAAGTAATTACTCATTTACTCCATGTATTCGCAGCATGTAGGCCAAGCAGTTGGGCAGTTTGTGGCAAGACTAATGACTCAAGCTGACATTAAATTCCACATAAGATTCTCTCTTGTCACTCAGTACCACTTTAAGTAATTTGTGATCTGGATTTATATTTATACCAAGTATTTTTAGATGATAATATGGCAGTTCTGTACTGATCTGTATTAAAGTGCTTGAATATAGTGGTGGGGGGCCCTGGGAAAATCTCCCTGCTAGGGCCTATAACCCCAGATGCCATGTACAACCATGTTTTCTTTCCTTAGGAAGCAAATGGACTTAGCAAACTATGGCCATTGATTGCTTTTTAGTGAGATCTGTTCAGTGGCCATACTCCCACCCCCCCCACCCCTGCAGAAGCAGGTACCTGTCTGCTGGAGAAGAGTGAGGAGTAGTCTTGGTCAAAGATTCCTGCCTGTCAGTATTCCAAGTCATGTAATCATAATGTAAATGTTATCATGGAATGTCACAACAGACAACCAGTTTCTATTCCAAGAGAGATACCAATAAAAGTACCCCACCCCACTGCAGTCTCACTCTGATTGTACATATAGTAGATCTGTAGATCTGGAGTCTTTCCCCATCACAGAATTGAGTTTTGTTGTGTCCAAGTCTCTTGACCAATAACATGGTAATTTCTACCAGCACCAGAGGATGGAGACAACAGTGCTGATAATGCGGGGCATCCTAGCATTATAACTGATCAGTCAAGGTCTCCTAGTGGTTTGTGACTCAAAAGAGTCATAAGATGGTCCTACATGAACATGGGCACAGCCCTAGTTTTAGCAGACACTACCTCCTACCCCCCACCCCCCCAAAGCAAATATATCAGTAGACCCGGAACTGTTGTTCCCTTTTTTATTTCAAATAAGAAAACCAAGGTCCACAGAGGAACTAGGTTATTTTATCAAGGTTACACAGTTAGTAATGTATACTGAAAATTGCTAAAAAAAGTACATAGTAGAACTTCCATAGTTGACCACCTCCCTACATTGACCACCTCCTTAAGTCAATCTAATTTTTATAGACTGGACACACATCACATGTATGCCTAGTTTATTAGATTGACCACCTCTATATGTTGGCCAGTTGGTCATGGTCCTGTGGGTGGTAACTGACAGAGGTTTCCTCTGTATTTCAAGTGCTTTCACACATACAAAAAAACCATAAAACAAAACTATGTGAGGAGATGGATATGTTAATTTTCTTAACTGTAGTAATCACTTGGCTATGTATATGTATATCAGCATCATTCTGTGCACTTAAATACACGGGGAACCCCCATATTTATGAGTTTCAAATACCTTATGTAAAAGTCTGCATATAAGTGGACTAATGCAGTTCAAACCCATGTTCAAGGATCAGCTATACATAGTTTTTTAAAAAATTAAAAAAATTAAATGTTGCAGAATTAGTTAAGGATTAAATGAAAAATGATTGTTTCTGGCCTTTGCTACTAAGTCTTTTGGAAATATTAGAGAGACTAGTGATTCAATAAAAATTTCATTTTCCATTGTTCATAGGAGGAAAAAAGGATTAGTTTTTGTCTAGTCTCTTGGCATGTAGGGGGAAAGGTGATTATGAATGGTTAAATACTAATAAGAAATACAATAAAAATGGAAAATTAGAGCTGTATGTAGCTGTGTTAGTCTATATCTTTTAGTGAATAATGGTAACTTGCATTGTTACTTTATTGAACAGAGACCAACACATACAATTTAATATGCTTGGCTGTGTGTGGTGGCTCACGCCTGTAATCCTAGTACTCTGGGAGGCTGAGGCGGGTGGATTGCCTGAGCTCACAGGTTGGAGACCAGCCTGAGCCAGAGCAAGACCTCGTCTCTAAAAATAGCTGGGAGTTGTGGCAGGTGCCTGTAGTCCCAGGTACTTCAGAGGCTGAGGCAAGGGGATCTCTTGAGCCCAAGAGTTTGAGGTTGCTAAGAGCTGTGATGCCACAGCACTCTACTGAGAGCAACAAAGTGAGGCTGTGTCTCCAAAAAAAAAAAAAAAATTAATATGCTCTTTACTTGAATTAAATCCCTTGAGAACAGGGGCTAAGTTCTATTTGTCTTTGTAGCCCTAAAAGTTAAAGGTTAACCCATAATAGCTTCTCCTGGCTATAGCATGAAAAAAAAAAGACAATATCTTTTTCTTTCTCCAGTGCCTACAAACCTAGAGAATTTAATTTATAGATCTCAAGATATATTCAGGTATGTTCCTTTTTTTCTTTATTTAGTTGTCTGTTTTGATGCCAAGATAAATTTTGATGACAATGCAGAATTCCGACAAAAGGATATTTTCGCTATGGATGACAAATCAGAGAATGAGCCCATTGAAAATGAAGCTGCCAGATACGATCTAAAATACATAGGATTGGATGGAAACATTGCCTGCTTTGGTAAGAAGCAGTTTATATCAAAAGAATCCTTTGTAGAGTTTTACAGACTTTAAGAACCTCTGATTTATGAAATGTTATTTACCAATAGGAAGTAAACATGTGAGTTTCTTATAGCCAAAAAGTCTTAGGAAATTGTCCAGAATTCTTCTCAAAGTTAATTTTGATCGCTGGGTCACTGGTTCAGAGCAGGGTGTCACAGCTCTGACACTACTGAGATTTGGGGTGGGGTAATTCTTTGCTACAGGGAACTGACCTGTGCATCTTAAGATGTTTAGCAGCATCCTAGCCTCTAGAGGCTACTACTAACAGCCCCTAGTTGTGACAACCTTAATAAATTAATTATTTACAAAAAGTAAGTAAGTCTCTAAACATTCTCAAATATCTGAGGTAGGGAAAATCACTTTAGTTGAGAACTACTGATTTAAAGCATCTCAGTTAAACTGAGCTTAGTTTAAAAAAACAAACAAAAAATAAAAAAAGAACTTTTACTACTCAATAAGTCAGTGTTAATATGTTGGGAATTATTTTGAAATTTGAGTTTAAAACAAAATTGCTTTTTCAGAGTGTATACAAGAGGACATATAATTCAATCATATTACTAAAGATTCAGATTCAGTGATAATCAAAATCCATTATGCCAGTTTGTTAATAAAATAGTTGACTTCATCATAATTATCTAATTTGTGAAAATGGCTTATTCAGCTGAAATAAGAATGAGTCTATTACAGACAATACAATTTCTGTTATTGTTCACAGCTTCTAGTACCAAGATTTATATACTTTAGACCTAATTGTCCAAGACTATGATTCTGGTAGAAACAATTCGTTGCACTGGAAACTGAGGTCTTAATCTTAATGGAATTAAAATAAAAAAGATTTGTAGTTCATTAAACCAATAGTATCATTATATTCAGAACTGAAGAGGTCTTGACCATAGTTTGCTGTTCAATACCATAGAAAATGACATCCGATTACAAGTGATACCAAAAGCTCTTGCTTTGTAATGGAGCAATAACTGTAATGTAGCAGATCATTCACATTGTTCTGATCCTGATAAGGTAATGCTCTCTCAATATTCGCAGGCATTTAGAAAGGAGACAAGATGCCTCAGTATGTTTAGAACAAATTAAATAGAGATTCTTTGCGGCCACTGCAGGGACATGTATGATTTCTTTTTTTTTTTGCAGTTTTTGGCCAGGGCTGGGTTTGAACCTGCCACCTCCGGCATACGGGGCCGGTGCCCTACTCTGTTGAGCCACAGGTGTCACCCGGGACATGTATCATTTGACTAAGTAGTAACCATAAAAGCTGTGGATCAACACATTTCATATGGTTTTTGGATCCTATGTAAACCATTTTTATTTTAGTTGCCCCAAACTTAATTAGTCACAGTTCATAGGTTTGTCTGGGGAATTACAGGGTCAAAAAAAGTAAAAGGTACTTAACAGGGGTGTCCAAACTGTGGCACACAGGGTGAATGCTGATTTTGTGAGGGCATTTTTTTGCTTAAGTATCATGTCAGAAACAATGAAAAGTATACATAAGCCCTTTTTTTGCTAATCAGCTTTCATCAGTGTTTGTGTATTTAATACATGGTCCAGCTCAACTCTTATTCTTCCAATGTGCAGAGAAAAGAAAAGTTGGCATCTCTGCTACCTTGAAAGTTTCTGCTGTGTTCAGGAGATTCTTTTTTTCTTTCCTGAGGAAAGTAATTTCATATAATTAAGCTTAAGAAGAATAAGAAGTGCAATTGATCAATAAAACTTAGCTCTGGAAAACAAGAATTTCCTGGTCAAAACTCTACTTGATTTTTATAAGAAAGGCTCCGAAGGTGGAGGCATATTTTGGTTCTAGGGGTGTTTTTTGTTTGTTTACTTTTTTTTTCTTTTTTTCTTAAAGAGACAGAGTCTTGCTACTATGTTGCCCCCACTGGTCTCAAATTCTTGTCCTCAAGCAATCCTCCTGCCTTGGCCTTTCAAATTGCTGGGAATACAGGTGTGAGCCACCACAGCCAGCCCCTATGGTTCTAATTTTAATGATTGCATTGTTAGTGAACATTCCTTATATTAATTTGAAAGAGGAACAAGGCGATAAAAATATTGTTTTTGGTTGTGTCACTTGTTCATTGTTTTCTAAGTTTCTAAGTGCATGACTGCACTAAGTGTAAAAAAGTATGAAATTCTATTAAAGGTGGGCCCCTGTGGTTCAATCCCGTGGAGATGCCACATTCAAAGGAGCATATTCTCAGCAAGAAAGTGTTGAAGAGAATTCCATTATTTACTCCAATCTCTTAAAGAATACTAAAAAATAATACAATTTAGAGGCCCAGGTATCTTTTCATAGCTTTTTTCCCTCTTTCCAAATTCTCTGAAACTTAATGCTTTTCAGAATCTAACTAAACTTCTCTCCTTTGCTACTGGCCCAAAATGATTACTTACTTAAAACTCTTTTCCTTTTTTCTGTTTTCCAGACTGACTTAACTTCTCAATAAATCCATTTTCTTATTCCCCAGTGCTTTTATTCATTCTTTGCACTTGTTTTGTTATCTTCAAAGTCTGTGATCTGATGTGGTTCAATGGAATTCCAAACAAGGCAGCAGGCATTGCCCTTGTGATGACAGGGTTTTCTTTTGGTAATATGGGGAAGGGGAAAAGTTTATGAATCCTTCATGCTGCTAAATTTATCCTGCCTTGTATGCCAATTGCATTTCACAGTGAACGGTGCTGGACTCGCCATGGCTACTTGTGACATCATTTTCCTTAATGGTGGGAAGCCAGCCAACTTCTTGGATCTTGGTGGCGGTGTAAAGGAAACTCAAGTATATCAAGCATTCAAGTTGCTCACAGCTGATCCTAAGGTAACCTTGTTCTTTGTTGGGAGTTTGCATAATGCTTTGATTTCTCACATCGAGAGACGATGTTCCTGCTGCTAAGAGTGTCAACACTGCTAAGTCAACACTTGTACTTTGCAGCTTTAGATGCAAATTCCACCTTATGCTCCGTTGGAATACAGGAAGATTTAGTGCTCATTGTGGATGAAAACCTTATAAACAACCCCAAGATCTTATTTTGAAGGCTGTGTGTACAAAGTCCTGGGAGGTGGAAGGGAATATGAAGGCTAGGATGTAGCAAACAATGAAACATAAGTTTAAGTTGGCATGAAACATTATTTGGATAATTTACACTAAAGTGATTAGTCCTATGTTTACTGAGGCGTCAGCCTCAGAGTCCTTCCATAATGATGCTGAAGGTATTATTATAATATTGGAAAATTACAGAATTATTATATCATATATCACTGAGAAATAATGGCCCCACCTCCTTTTATATGCTTTTTAATTTTCACCTCAGACCATCACAGTTTGTAACACATACACTGATTACCAAATAACTGTGCATAGTTTCATAGTTTCTATTGTTGCTTCATGTGTATCTTTTGTCTTATTTATTTATTTATATTTTGAGATGGAGTGTCAGTCTGTTGCCCAGACTAAAGTACCCTGGCATCACCATAGCTCATAGCAACCTCAAACTCTTGGAGCCAAGAGATCTTCTTGCTTAGCCTCCCAAGTAGCTGGGACTATTAGTGCCCACCACAATGCCTAGCTAGTTTTTCTATTTTTAATAGAAATGGGTCTCGTTCTTGCTCCGGCTGGTCTCCAACTCCTGAGTAAGAGACTCATCTGTCTCCACCTCCCAGAGTGCTAAGATTACAGGTGTGAGCCACCACACCTGGCCTGTATGCTTTCTTTTTAACTTTGTTAAAAACTTTTAGTAGCTAACTATCATGCTAGATGCATAGTCAGCATTTAATAAATATTTTTTTTTTTTTTTTTTTTTTTTATTGTTGGGGATTCATTGAGGGTACAATAAGTCAGTTACACTGATTGCAATTGTTAGGTAAAGTCCCTCTTGCAATCATGTCTTGCCCCCATAAAGTGTGACACACACTAAGGCCCCACCCTCCTCCCTCCATCCCTCTTTCTGCTTCCCCCCCCATAAACTTAATTGTCATTAATTGTCCTCATATCAAGATTGAGTACATAGGATTCATGCTTCTCCATTCTTGTGATGCTTTACTAAGAATAATGTCTTCCACTTCCATCCAGGTTAATACGAAGGATGTAAAGTCTCCATTTTTTTTAATAGCTGAATAGTATTCCATGGTATACATATACCACAGCTTGTTAATCCATTCCTGGGTTGGTGGGCATTTAGGCTGTTTCCACATTTTGGCAATGGTAAATTGAGCTGCCATAAACAGTCTAGTACAAGTGTCCTTATGATAAAAGGATTTTTTTCCTTCTGGGTAGATGCCCAGTAATGGGATTGCAGGATCGAATGGGAGGTCTAGGTTGAGTGCTTTGAGGTTTCTCCATACTTCCTTCCAGAAAGGTTGTACTAGTTTGCAGTCCCACCAGCAGTGTAAAAGTGTTCCCTTCTCTCCACATCCACGCCAGCATCTGCAGTTTTGAGATTTTGTGATGTGGGCCATTCTCACTGGGGTTAGATGATATCTCAGCGTTGTTTTGATTTGCATTTCTCTAATATATAGAGATGATGAACATTTTTTCATATGTTTGTTAGCCATTCGTCTGTCATCTTTAGAGAAAGTTCTATTCATGTCTCTTGCCCATTGATATAAGGGATTGTTGGCTTTTTTCATGTGGATTAATTTGAGTTCTCTATAGATCCTGGTTATCAAGCTTTTGTCTGATTGAAAATATGCAAATATCCTTTCCCATTGTGTAGGTTGTCTCTTTGCTTTGGTTATTGTGTCCTTAGCTGTACAGAAGCTTTTCAGTTTAATGAAGTCCCATTTGTTAATTTTTGATGTTGTTGCAATTGCCATGGCAGTCTTCTTCATGAAGTCTTCCCCCAGGCCAATATCTTCCAGTGTTTTTCCTATGCTTTCTTTGAGGATTTTTATTGTTTCATGCCTTAAATTTAAGTCCTTAATCCATCTTGAATCAATTTTTGTGAGTGGGGAAAGGTGTGGGTCCAGTTTCAGTCTTTTACATGTAGACATCCAGTTCTCCCAACACCATTTATTGAATAGGGAGTCTTTCCCCCAAGGTAAGTTCTTGTTTGGTTTATCAAAGATTAGGTGGTTGTAAGATGTTAGTTTCATTTCTTGGTGTTCAATTCGATTCCAAGTGTCTATGTCTCTGTTTTTGTGCCAGTACCATGCTGTCTTGAGCACTATGGCTTTGTAGTATAGACTAAAATCTGGTATGCTGACGCCCCCTGCTTTATTTTTGTTACTAAGAACTGCCTTAGCTATACGGGGTTTTTTCCGGTTCCATACAAAACGCAGAATCATTTTTTCCAAATCTTGAAAATACGATGTAGGTACTTTGATAGGAATGGCATTGAATAGGTAGATAGCTTTGGGAAGTATAGACATTTTAACAATGTTGATTCTTCCCATCCATGAGCATGGTATGTTCTTCCATTTGTTAATATCCTCTGCTATTTCCTTTCTGAGGATTTCATAGTTTTCTTTATAGAGGTCCTTCACCTCCTTCGTTAGGTATATTCCTAGGTATTTCATTTTCTTTGAAACTATGGTGAAGGGAGTTGTGTCCTTAATTAGCTTCTCATCTTGACTGTTATTGGTGTATACAAAGGCTACTGACTTGTGGACATTGATTTTATATCCTGAAACATTACTGTATTTTTTGATGACTTCTAGGAGTCTTGTGGTTGAGTCTTTGGGGTTCTCTAAGTATAAGATCATGTCGTCAGCAAAGAGGGAGAGTTTGACCTCCTCTGCTCCCATTTGGATTCCCTTGATTTCCTTGTCTTGCCTAATTGTATTGGCTAGAACTTCCAGCACTACGTTGAATAGTAAAGGTGACAGAGGACAACCTTGTCTGGTTCCAGTTCTAAGAGGAAAAGCTTTCAGTTTTACTCCATTCAGTAAAATATTGGCTGTGGGTTTGTCATAGATAGCTTCAATCAGTTTTAGAAATGTGCCACCTATGCCTATACTCTTCAGAGTTCTAATTAGAAAAGGATGCTGGATTTTATCAAATGCTTTTTCTGCATCTATTGAGAGGATCATGTGATCTTTATTTTTGCCTCTGTTAATATGGTGGATAACGTTTATAGACTTGCGTATGTTAAAGCAGCCTTGCATCCCTGGGATGAAGCCTACTTGATCATGATGAATGACTTTTTTGATGATAAGCTGTAATCTATTGGCTAGGATTTTGTTGAGAATTTTTGCGTCTATGTTCATGAGTGAGATTGGTCTGAAATTCTCCTTTTTGTTTGGGTCTTTTCCTGGTTTTGGTATCAGGGTGATGTTTGCTTCATAGAATGTGTTGGGGAAGATTCCTTCTTCCTCAGTTTTTTGGAATAATTTCAGCAGTACAGGAATAAGCTCTTCCTTGAAGGTTTGATAGAATTCTGGAGTGAAGCCATCTGGACCAGGGCATTTTTTAGTTGGAAGCTTTTTTATTGTTTCTTTGATCTCAGTGCTTGAAATTGGTCTGTTCAGGAGCTCTATTTCTTCCTGGCTAAGTCTAGGGAGAGGGTGTGATTCCAGATATTGATCCATTTCCTTCACATTGTCAAATTTCTGGGCATAGAGTTTCTGGTAGTATTCAGAGATGATCTCTTGTATCTCTGTGGGATCAGTTGTTATTTCCCCTTTATCGTTTCTGATTGAGGTTATTAGAGATTTTACTTTTCTATTTCTAGTTAGTCTGGCTAATGGTTTATCTATTTTATTTATTTTTTCAAAAAACCAACTCCTTGTTTCATTAATTTTCTGAATGATTCTTTTGTTTTCAATTTCATTGATCTCTGATTTGATTTTGGATATTTCTTTTCTTCTACTGAGTTTAGGCTTAGATTGTTCTTCTTTTTCCAATTCCATAAGATCTCTTGTGAGATTGTTGATGTGCTCTCTTTCTGTTTTTCGAATGTAGGCATCTAAAGCGATGAATTTTCCTCTCAAAACTGCTTTTGCAGTATCCCACAGGTTTTGGTAGCTTGTGTCTTCATTGTTGTTATGCTCAAGGAAGTTAATGATTTCCTGTTTTATTTCTTCCTGCACCCATCTGTTATTCAACAGAAGATTGTTTAATTTCCATGCCTTTGGGTGGGCTTGAGCATTTTTGTTAGAGTTGAGTTCCACCTTTAGTGCCTTATGGTCTGAAAAGATACAAGGTAAAATTTCAATTCTTCTGATTCTGTTGATATTTGTTTTGTGTCCCAGGATATGATCAATTTTGGAGAATGTTCCATGGGGTGATGAGAAGAATGTATATTCTTTATCTTTGGGGTGGAGTGTTCTATATGCATCTATCAAGCATAGTTGTTCTAGGGTCTCATTTAAATCTCTTACATCTTTGTTTAATTTCTGTTTAGAGGATCTGTCCAGCTCTGTAAGAGGTGTGTTAAAGTCCCCTGTTATGATGGTATTATCAGATATCATATTGCTCAGACTGAGTAAGGTGTGCTTCAGGAATCTGGGAGCATTTAAATTGGGTGCATAAATATTTAGAATTGAAATGTCTTCTTGTTGTAGTTTTCCCTTGACCAATATAAAGTGACCATCTTTGTCTTTTTTGACTTTAGTTGCTTTAAATCCACATGTATCTGAAAATAAGATTGCAACTCCTCTTTTCTTCTGAATTCCGTTTGCCTGAAAAATTGTCTTCCAACCCTTGACTCGGAGCTTTAATTTGTCTTTTGAGGCCAGGTGTATTTCTTGCAGACAGCAAATGGATGGCTTGTGTTTTTTAATCCAGTCAGCCAATCTATGTCTCTTCAGTGGGGAATTCAAGCCATTAACATTTATTGAGATAATTGATAAGTGTGGTAGTATTCTATTCGTCTTATTTGGTGAGAGTCCATTGCTTAATTTTATCTTTTGCATCAGTGTGGAGGTTAGGTTTTGTCCTTTGATTTCTGAGTTCTTACTTTGCTGCTGATCCATTGTGGTGGTCAGTGTGCAGAACAGGTTGAAGTATTTCCTGTAGAGCTGGTCTTGTTGTGGCGAATTTCCTCAATGTTTGTATATCCGTAAATGATTTGATTTCTCCGTCAATTCTGAAGCTTAGCTTAGCAGGGTACAGAATTCTGGGCTGAAAATTGTTCTGTTTAAGTAGATTAAAGGTAGATGACCATTGTCTTCTTGCTTGGAAAGTTTCATTAGAGAAGTCTGCGGTAACTCTGATGGATTTTCCCCTGTAGGTCAACTGGCCCTTACTCCTGGCAGCTTGCAGAATCTTTTCTTTTGTCTTGACTTTGGACAGGTTCATCACAATGTGTCTTGGAGAAGCTCGGTTAGAGTTGAGGCGACCTGGGGTCCGATATCCCTGTGAAAGCACTGTGTCAGACTGTTTGGTGATGTTTGGGAAATTTTCTTTTATAATATTCTCTAGTATGGCTTCCATTCCTCTGGGGCATTCTTCTTCCCCTTCTGGAATTCCTATAACTCGTATGTTGGAACGCTTCATAAAGTCCCATAATTCTGACAGTGAACGTTCTGCTTTCTCTCTCTTTTCTGCCTCTTTTACTGTCTGAGTTATCTCAAGAACTTTGTCTTCTACCTCTGAAATTCTTTCTTCTGCATGGTCTAACCTGTTGCTGATACTTTCCATTGTATCTTTAAGTTCCCTAATTGACTGTTTCAGTTCCTTCAGGTCTGCTATATCCTTTTTATATTCTTCATATCGTTCATCTCTTATTTGATTCTGTTTTTGGATTTCCTTTTGGTTATTTTCCACTTTATTAGCAATTTCCTTCATTGTTTCCATCATTTCTTTCATTGTTTTCAACATGTGTATTCTAAATTCCCTTTCTGTCATTCCTAACATTTCTATACTGGTGGAATCATCTGCAGTAGCTACCTCATGGTCCCTTGGTGGTGTTGTTCTAGACTGGTTCTTCATGTTGCCTGGAGTTTTCTGCTGATTCTTCCTCATGAGTAATTTCTTTTATCTGTTTCCTTGCCCTAATTTTCCTTTCACTTCCTCTTGCTCTTTAAGTTCTTATGCCTGTGGACTAAGGGTTATAGGACCAGAAGGGTGAGAAGGTTGAAGAGCAAAAAAAGGGGATGAAAGAAAGGAGGACCGAGTGATAAGAAAAAAAGAAAGATAGAGAAAGGAGAGGGGGTGGGTATAAGGAATATTGACAAAAAGAAGAGAGGCACAGAAAGAGGGAGACAGGGCAATATAGGTGTACAGTAGGGTACTTTGACACAACCTTAAAAAAACCCCACCTTCTGGGGGTGCCCAGTTGCGTGGTTCCCTTGAGGTCAGCAGCTCTTTGCTAACCTGATCAGACACAGTACCCCACCTCCACCAAGTAGAGAGGAAAGACAAAAATGCTATAAATCAAACCAAAAGAAGCAAACAGAAAACTTTACGGGGATAAAATTGGGTGAAAAACCAAATTATATCGGTAGAAACACTAGCAAAAATGAAGTTGAAGTTATTAAAAAAGGCAGCAATGGGAAATTATAATTAAACTAGGAAAATTGAGAAAGAAAAAGGGATCTGTGTGGAAAAGATTGAAATTAAAAAAACAAAAGAACATCAGCAACGTCAAAATAAACAAAAAAAACAAGCAAACCAAAAAAAAAAAAGAAGAAAAAAATACACAACCAAAAACAAAGCAGTTTGTATATGTTATTGAATATTGTCTGGGCAACACGTGGTCTTCTGGGGTATGAGATGTTAGTCACAGTTCAGATACGACTGGAGGCTGCTGATTTCTCAAACCCCAGCAGGTAGACACCCTAAATCTCTCTTCAGCCTACTTAAAAGGCACTTTGAACTTGTAAACTTGCTGAGCAGAAGCTTTCCCAGCTTTCTCGCTGGAATCGCTGCTGAAGTGGCTATGCACTTACTCAGTGTGCCAAAACCGATCTCACTCTGCCCCTGAGGGTTAGGGCTGCAAGGCGGCTCAGACCCCACCCTTAGGCTACTTGGTTGCTGGGTTACCAGCTCCCACCCGTTTCTAGCTCTGCGACCCTGAGGGCGGAGCTTGCCGGGGCAGATCACTGACAATGGATCCGTGTGACCCACCACCAAACACTATCAGCTCCGTCTGGCTCAGCGGCTCAGACTGGGGCCCTAGACAACGGCCAAAGTTCTCCGCACTCCCGCTCAGGCCTTCCCCAAGGCAGTTCAACTCAGTGCCAAGTCCAAGGACATCAAAACAGTTCACAGGTAAGGCCTTTCTGGTTTGCAGTCTCACTGCTACTGAACTTACAGTTGTGGGCGGGTTTAGACGGATTGAACACACGCGACCACTTGCCGGCTTTCCACTGTTTTAGTCCTCCTCTTGGGGTCCAGAAGTCTCTCGCTGACTCCCTGTATTTTCATAGGAGTGATGATAGGCAGTTCCCAGCAGCCAGAGATGCCTGGAGTCCTATCTCCCCAGACTCACGGTGCCCAGATGCAAGGAAGCTGTTACTCGGCTGCCATCTTGCTCCGCCTCCCATTTAATAAATATTTAATCAATTCATTTAATAATAGTAACCAAGTTAAATACCAGTGTGCTTTGTTTGAACTGAGATACTCAGTTGTCTATAATAACATTATATGTTTTAGGTGGATGTTTGTTACATAGAAAGACCAAAATATTTTGAATATCCAACATACAAGTTTTTATTTAATTCTTTTAATAGACCTGCGAGCTAGGCATATGCTACAACCATTTGATATTAAACTTATTTGAAAATCATTAGCTAAGTATTATTAGAGTATCTAATAAATTCTGTTGGTTAATAAAATATCCGAAGACATGAGGAATCTGAATTACCTATCGCTAAGAACAACATGAATGAAAAAACTCTAGATTTGTTTTTGAAGCTATATGGTATGAACTTAATATGGAAACTTCCCATAAAGTACATAGTAATAGCCTATTTTGTTTTTCATGCATAATATTTTATCTTAGATTAGTAGTATCCTTATCCATTTTACTTATGACTTAGATAGTTGGTGACTTTATGTTTTTGATAACTTTTTTTCTGATACACAAAATAAATGGTGGTAAAATATTGTCAGTTCTCCACTACTATTCAGGAATAACAAAACTATTGAAGTTCAAAGGCACTCAGCAATGAAGAAAGCATTTGCAGAATTAAAAATTTTTGTGTTTACAAAAGCACTTTGTTTTCATTGGTTAGGTAGAAACATTATGAATGAATCCCTACTCATTTATTAATTCATTTATTACTTATTCTCATTCCTTTCCCAGGGCAGAATCATTTTCCTCCCAGAGGTTCCCAAACCAATTGAAATCTGTAAATACCATGGACATAACACACAGCTCTTTAAGCTGTCTAAACCACAAAGTACCCAGAGAACCTCGACGATTGTAATAAAATACTGTGAACTTCTAGCATCTACTGAAATTCAGTGCTAATAATAATAGACAGTCATTGAGGGATTAAATCTATCAGGACCCTCACTGGGTTTTCTATGAAACATCCTTTCTTTCTTTCTTTTTTTTTTCTTTGTAGAGACAGAGTCTCACTTTATGGCCCTCAGTAGAGTGCCGTGGCCTCACACAGCTCACAGCAACCTCCAACTCCTGGGCTTAAGCGATTCTCTTGCCTCAGCCTCCCGAGTAGCTGGGACTACAGGCGCTCGCCACAACGCCTGGCTATTTTTTGGTTGCAGTTTGGCCGGGGCCGGATTTGAACCCGCCACCCTCAGTATATGGAGCCGGCGCGTTACCGACTGAGCCACAGGCACCGCCCGAAACATCCTTTCTTAGTGATCTTGAATTTTAATTTTGTAAAAGTACAGGATGGGGAAGGAGGGAAGAAAAATCACTGGCAGAGCTATATTTTTAAAAAAGATTCTCTTTAAAAATTTTTACTTTACCCTATGGAATATTTTCAAATGCTTGGATTATTTCAACTTTTTTGAGATTAGCTGTCATCTTGTATAGATAAAGGTATGTGGGAGTTATTTTATTTTTCTTGTGCTATATCAGGAAAATGAATGCACAGCTCATCTCACAGTACATTTTCCAAATCTTGAAATTTTAAAACTGGTTCAGAAGCGTAGAAATGTAATGGGTATTTTCAATCCTGGTATCATTTTATAAATTTTAGAGAGGAGATTCTAAAAAATAGTATAAATGAGTTGATCTGATCTTGCAAGGAGACGGTAATTTTTTCAAGTAGAACCCTGTTCACCTGCCCAGAGGTAGAAATCCTTAAGAACCCAGAGCTAATTATTTCAAAGCTATTGTTTTCTTGTTAGATACAAGGATTAGTCAGTCAAATACAATGAAAGTCAAAATTACAAAAGACCTATTGAACTTAAATCAGCTGATACAACTACATATTTGTCAGCGTACAAGATAATTCTGTTGATCAGGTAATAAATGCATTATTCAGTAAAAGTATTATCAGTTGACACATATTTCCACTCATATTATCAGCCCTGGAGCTGAAACTTGTATTTATTTTGCTTAACTATTAGTGCAAATGCTGATTTTTCACTCACCTAATGGAAGTATCTTTATAACTAATTTGTTGCATATTTGTTTGTAGTATGTATGCAATGAAGTTCCTCTACCAAACTGTCTAAAACAAGAGGCTTTTCAAGATAACTCGCTTACTAAACTGGATTTATGTGAAGTGTACCATTAAATATTTTATAATTTCTCTTATTTTCCAGCTGAGCTTGAGATGAGAGAGAAACAATAGCATTTGTCCTGCTGGTGGTCTTCATCATTTGATTTAAAGAATTCTAGACACCAGCATTCTTTAAATCATAGGGAATTAAAACAATATAAAACAGGAAATAAAAGAAGAATTGGTTGTCTGCTAAGCATTTGAGCACATTTAAAAGAAGAACACTCTATGGAATGTCATTGTTGGCTCTTTGATTTCCTAAATTATGTTTTAGCTTCTATTTTTAATTTTGAACTTAGAATTTCAAAGGTGTAGAAAATGAGTAGACCAACATCTGGAATATGTAAAATATTTTATGTAAGTAAATAACAAGGAAAAGACAGTTGGCATGAATCTGCACAGTAGCCCCAATTCTGTTTGTCTAAGTTAAACCAATCTTTTGCTCTCTGGGGGCCATATTATTTATTTATTTATTTTAGAAAAAGAATCTCCTTATGTTACCTTGTGGTCACATCTCACTGCATCCTTGAACTCCTGGGTTCTAGGGATCCTCCTGCCTCAGCCTCCTGAGTAGCTGGGACTACAGGCATATGCCACCAAGCCCATCTAATTTCTTTTTAATTTTTTGTAGAGATGGGGTCTAGCTAGGTTGCCCAGGCAGGCCTCAAGTAATCCTGCCTCATGGCCCTCCCAAAGTGCTGAGATTGTAGGTGTGAGCCACTGCACCCATCTCCTGAAGCCCTGATTTTGAAAGGTAGTAATAAATGGTTGGCATTCTTGAAGATACCTCACTTGATTTGACTGTGCTTCCTGATTTAGATCCAACTTAGGGTCATAATTCCAAAACCCTTCAAATACCCATAAAGAAATGTGCTACCTACATGCCACAGAATAATTGAAAAGTGGAAAGGATTCTTAGTGGGGCTGGAGTGGCTGGTTCTAATCCTATCTTTACTACTTATTGGTTGTGAGATGATCTCAGGCATGTTATTTATTTCTGTGTACCTCAGTTTCCTCATTTATAAGTGGTGATGATAGCGGTGCTTACCTCAGAGTAGAACGTGAGTTGAAACACGTGTGCCCTCACACACACTCTCTTCTGATTTACAGGGGCTATAATTTTGTATGACAGTATCACTTTTGAAAATTTAATGAACTTTTATTTATTGAATTTTAATTTTATAATGTACACACGAAATAGTATATAATTTTTAAGTATACAGCTTGATGAATTATTACAAAGTGAACACACTAATGAAACCTCTAGTCAGATGAAGAAATGGGGCACGACCAGCACCCTTAAAGTCTCCTAAGGTGTATCCCCTAATCTGTCTCCTACTCTGCTCTCTTCTCAAAAGAAAACTTAATAAAAATGGCATTGTATATTGTGATTCATCACTCTTTTATGTTTTCTGTTTTTCACTTAACTTGACCTTCATTGGTCAGTCTTTTTAATTTTAGTTATTCATGTAGGTATGTGTAGCCTTTCTGTCGTGACTTAGGTTGAGTACCTTTTCATATATTTATTAGTCATTTGAATACACTCTTTAAACTTCTATTGCCTCACCTGAAATGTAGACATGCAAATAACAACCCAAAACATTGTTTGAAATATCAGCTAGGCAAACCTTTCCAAAGCACAATGAAAACTTAGTTTGTCTTAGTTTGTGTTGTTTTTAGTGTTTCTAAATGATTTCTAAATCTTAGAGTAAATGAACAGCTATAGAAATGGGAGTTTCTGAAAGAGGTTTATTGATAATCAATGTTACTGTATGTGCTATTTTGAAATTGATGGAAGGTGTAAGTGATTACATAGCTGGCAGTGATTCTTTGCTCAAATCACACACACACACACACACACACACCCAACACATTGAATAAAAGGAGGATTAAATCCAGGTTTGATAGAATAACAGTGTCATTTCGAATAAATTTAAGAAGAGCCTAGCTCTTTTAGTTCTGTGGTATATATACTTCAAAGTCTTTAGAATTTGAAGCCAGAGAAGTAAAACCACATGTCATACTTTCATTATCAGGTGTATGGATGTGCTTTAAGTTTTAAATATGTTTTGGAATTAATATATGCTATCTTATTTTTTAGTTATTGTATATGTAAAGTATATTTAAATACAAAGCAGATTATTCTCTTTTTCTCTTGTATACATGCATATATCAGAGACATTCAGCCATTAAAACATAAACTGAGACACCATAACATTTTTAGTTTTATTTGAACAACCAGTGATTCACAAACTGGGTGTCTCCACACTGGAAGTGTTTCCCAGCTCCATGGAAGGAACACAGGGGTAGAGTTTTGTAGGACAAACATGGAAGTAAAGCAAAGAAAATATTTGATTAATTATGGTTATATTGTTACCTTGTTTGGTTTATCTTGCTGAAAAGTTTTATAAGTTAGTAGGTTGCTTCTGGTTGGTTAGACTTAATGGCAATGTACAATGCCATTTTTATTAGGTTTCATTTTTCTCCAAAGTAGGCATTTACAGTAAGCAGCTCATTAAGTTTCTTTATGTCTGCAAATCAAGCAAGGTTAAGGTCACTTACAAGGCCTAACTGGCTTTGTTTGCTTGGATTTTTATTATTAAATCATAGTTGTGTACAATAATGCATTTCTGGGGTACAATGTGCTGGTTTTATATACCATTTGAAATACTTACAACAAACTGGTTAACATAGCCTTCACCGCACTCTTTTAATTACTGTGTTACTCTCTTAATTACTGTGTTAAGATGTTTATACTCGACAAGTCAACTCGAGAGTGGCGGCAGCGCAGCAGCAAGGGTGCGGCCACGGCTGGCGGGTGAGCAGCAGGTGAGGCTGCGAGCAGGAGCGCGGTGCAGCCCCTGCACAGCCCGGTGTAGCCTGGGGCTGCCTGTGCCGGCTACGCTATTGTTGGGTGAGGGGGCGAGCAAGGGCACAGACCACAAGCTGCAGCGGAAAGTGGAGGCGCCTCAGGGGACCACGCTGAGCTGCTGTGTGTCCCCAATGCCAGTCCCCAGCTGGGCCGGCGCAGACAGACCACGAGTCTGAGATCTACGAGGCGGTGGCCAGGGACGTGGTGGCGGTGGAGCCACCACCTGCAGCACATGAGCCACCAGGAGATGCCTGAAGATTTAGCTTTGGAATCGAATCCCTCTGACCATCCATGGGCAAGCACAGTTTTCCTGAGCAAATCTGAAACAGATGTGCGAGAAAAGAGGAAGAACAACCATTTAAACCATGTATCTCCAGGGCATCTTACTAAAAAGTATGGCTCATGCTCAACAATATTTCTAGATGACAGCACAGTCAGCCAGCCTAATCTTAGAACCACTGTAAAATGTGTGACCTTAGCCATATATTAAAACATAAAGAACAGAGATGTAAATATATCACTGGATATTTTTAACGAGAGGTCACATACACTCACACGAGAGAAGGTTCCAGAAGAGTACTTTTAAGCACAATCCTGAATACAAATTTATTTACAGAGCTAACAGCTGAATGTGCAATAGTAACTTTGGTTTCCTTAGAAAGGCTTTTAACTTAAGCTAAGATGGACATTTGTCCTACTAACTGGAAAAGAATTGTTTTGGGAGCGATTCTTCTTGCCTCCAAGGTTTGGGACTATCAGGCTGTATGGAATGTGGACTACTGCTAGATCCTCAAGGATATTAAAGTTGATGACATGAATGAGATGGAAAAGCATTTTTTGGAGCTACTTCAGTTTAATATTAATGTTCCTGCCAGTGTTTATGCCAAATACTATTTTGACCTTTGCTCCTTAGCAGATAACAACAAGGTGAATTTTTTGTATGCTCCTCTTAGCAAAGCAAGCACAGAACCTAGAGGCCATTTCTCGATTATGCGATGATAAATGCAAAGACTTGTGTAGGGCTGCCATGAGAAGGTTGTGCAGATCACTTCACTGGCATTCGGTGCTCTAATGCCATCCTTTCTTAAGGGAGAAGCGAGGGGTTAGAACATCACGGACCCCTCACCTGCAGAGACTGGAGAAATACCACCTCTCCTCAAAAACCAGCAAGATTAGTATTTTCACCAAAAAGGCAGATCTCAAATTCAAGAGACTTGTGGGCAAGGAGGATTACACTCCATAGGAAAGAATGGGACCTTGTCAATGACAAGACCACTCCATAGCAAAAGTTCCCAAACCACACAGATACTTGCTTCTGTGTAGGCTGATAGCTGTGAATTATGTGAAGTTTTTTAAACAATAGTTTAAATTTTTAGACTTTAAAGACACCATATACTTTTTATCCTTTACCTATTTCATATAACTTTTATGTTTTTCCTATTTTTCTTGCCCCCTACCCCCAGCATACACCTTTAAAATCAATGCAGTATTAACACTAAACATGGGACTCTTAACAGCTCACAAAACCACTTAGGAGCAGACTGTAGCATTGTTAAGTATTGAAGGAGTCTTCCTACTGTTACCATTGAAGCTGCTAGTCCGCGGCAATCATTTTAAAAACGAAAGCTACTGAATAACATTTGTCGTTCATATTCTTTAAAAACACTATTTTTTAGCATTTTAGAATCTCTGGGGTCATAAAGAGAGAAAGTATCAAATTAGGGAGGTTTATTGTTCCGTTTTTTCTAGAAGGACTCATGACATATAATAGGATCAGTTACTGATCATCTGCTTCTATTGGGTCCCCATTGTCATTTCTTTTAAACTATAATGGTGCTTCTCATTTTTAGATAATTTTCCTTTTATTTGTTAAATAAATATATTAAAAGATATTTTCGTAATGTCAAAAAAGAAAATGTTTATACTCTACACTTAGTAAATTTGACATGTACCCTTGTAAAATGCATGAACGGCTCACACTGAGGTCTGGAGGCCAGTCCCGGTTGGCAGAGAGGGGACCGCACCAGAGTGGCAGTTCCCTGAAGCACAGTGTGACAGCCATCTTTTGGTGACAATACGGCCAGGCATAAAACTGTGTAAAGCTGTGTGTGTTCTCTGCCCGCAACCCCAGGCTCCCAGCGCTCCCCGCACTCCCCTCTGCTCTCGCTCCAAGGTCTGGAGGCCTATCCCACAGGGGTCCAGACACTTGGGCGATTGCTCGAGGGGTGTAGACCGAGCTGGGCTGCAGCTGGTTGGTGCAGATTCTGGGGTACGGGAGAGGAGAGAGGATGGTTGGCCGGAAGGGAGCTACACCGGAGCAGTGGTTCCCTGAGCCATAAAACAGCAGCCCTCTTTTGCTAGCAATACGGCTTACTATCAAATATTTTGAAGCCACACCCCCTGTCTCCCTGGGCAACCAGAGACTCTGAGTATAGGATTTGCCTGAGGCTACTCCAACTTGCAAACCAGGGAAACTCCCAGGGTGGGGCTGACCCAGAGGTCCGCTTTACTAAACCTAAGATGCACCTGGCCCTCAGGGGATCATCAGCCTATAGACAATACAAGAGCAAAGACAAGATGATTTGGAACTCAATTCAGCTTCTCTTCTGCAGGGGAACCGCAGAGTTGTTCTGTTCTGTTCTGTTCTGTCAGTAACATTAATCAGGGGCGAGACTGGACCTGAGTGAAAACCCCCCAACCTTCATCAAGCGCCCGAGCTTGTCAGGACTCACCTCCTCCTGCTAGAGAGAGGCAGAGCACAGCGGCCTGGCAGACTTCCTTGTGATTCAGGGAGGTGCAAACTTCTGGAGTACCGATTCACTATAGGCAACTGGGTCAGCCAACTGCAGGGCTATCGGTGACTGGGTTTGACAGCGGTGCAAGGTGGGGAAGGAGGCATCAACCTTCCCAGACTGATCTGTTGGCTGGGTGGCTCCTCCTGACTCCACGCAGCACTGGAGCAAGTGACACCAGAGTAGTCACCAGAACCCTGCGATCCAGTTCCCAGAGATCTCTTAAACTCTCTCACGTGAGACAGGTGCAGACTGAAACAATTCATTTGGACTTTTTGAACTGAACCAATTGCCTGAGGACAAATCAGGTGGTGCCCTGGTTGTACGGTGGTAGGAAGGTTTGATTTTTCTTTTCCAATTGTTTGCCAGTGGGGGCTGGGGTGACTTAATTGCTGATATTTATCCACAGCTGAGACTTCAATCCAGAGTATCTGTTTCACTAGGGTGGAACAGAAACCAGCTGAAAACAAGACAAAACCACATAGCCCCACCACACTAGACAGGGCCCCAGTTTCTCAGGCCACAACACTGTACAGGCCCTCAACAAAGCCCCAGGGGAAAAAAATCAGAGGGAGTAAAACAACTACGGGGCGGAATCAGCAGAAAAACTCTGGTAACATGAATAACTAGAATAGATCAACCCCCCCAAGGAAAGATATGGCAGATGCAATTGAAGATCCCATTCATAAACAACTGGCTGAGATATCAGAAATCGAATTCAGAATTTGGATTGCAGACAAGATTAACAAAGTGGAATTAGGAATTCGAGGAGAAATTCAAAAGTTGTCTCAAGAATTTAACGAATTCAAAGACAAAACCAACGAAGACTTAGACACATTGAAGCAAGAATTTGCAGCCCTCAAAGATATGAAAAATACAGTAGAATCCCTTAGCAACAGATGCAGCAAGCAGAAGAAAGGATTTCTGACATTGAAGATAAAGGCCTTTGAATGCTCCCAAACTCTCAAAGAGGAAGAGAAATGGAGAGCAAAAACGGATCATTCTCTCAGAGAGGTCTGGGATAATTCGAAGAAGGCGAATATCCGAATCATAGGAGTTCCAGAAACAGATGAAGTGGCCTCGATGGGCACAGAGGCCCTTCTGCATGAAATTATGAAAGAGAATTTTCCAGACATGCCTAGAGATTCTGAAATTCAGATAGCGGACAGCTTCAGAACCCCAGCACGACTCAACCCTAATAAGACATCTCCCATGCATATCATAATTAACTTCACTAAAGTTAATATGAAGGAGAAAATCCTCAAAGCTGCTAGGAGAAAGAAAACCATTACCTTCAAGGGGAAGAATATTAGAATGCCTACAGATCTCTCTGCTGAAACTTTTCAAGCCAGAAGAGGGTGGTCACTGACTTTTAACCTCCTAAAGGAAAATAACTTTCAACCTCGGATTTTGTATCCAGCTAAACTGAGTTTCATTTATGATGGAGAAATTAAATACTTTAATGACATTCATATGTTCAAGAAATTTGCCATAACCAAACCAGCTCTCCAGGATATTCTCAGACCTATCCTGCATAATGACCAACCCAGTCCTACACCACAAAAGTAAACTCACTCAGAAACTTCGGATCAAACTCCAATTTCCACACTGGTGAAAGGAATAAAAATGCCCAATGGACTTCTGAAAAACTCGATACCCAAAACTTCACCAGACTTATCAATATTCTCCATTAATGTGAATGGCTTACACTGTCCTCTAAAGAGGCATAGGTTAGTTGACTGGATACCAAAACTCAAGCCAGATATCTGTGGCATACAAGAGTCACATCTTAACTTAAAAGACAAATACAGACTCAGGGTGAAAGGATGGTCATCCATATTTCAGGCAAATGGTAATCAGAAAAAAGCAGGTGTTGCAATTTTATTTGCAGATACAATAGGCTTTAAACCAACAAAAGTAAAGAAGGACAAGAATGGTCACTTCATATTTGTTAAGGGTAATACTCAATATGATGAGATCTCAATTATTAATATCTATGTACCCAACCAGAATGCACCTCAATTTATAAGAGAAACTCTAAGAGACATGAACAACTTGATTTCCTCCAGCTCCATAATTGTCGGAGATTTCAACACGCTTTTGGCAGTGTTGGATGGATCCTCCAACAAGAAGCTGAGCAAAGAAATCCTAGATTTAAACCTAACAATCCAGCATTTGGATTTAGCAGACATCTACAGAACATTTCATCCCAAGAAAACTGCATACACATACTTCTCATCAGCCCACGGAACTTACTCCAAAATCGATCACATTTTAGGTCACAAGTCTAACCTCAGTAAATTTAAAGGAATAGAAATTATTCCATGCATCTTCTCGGACCACCATGGAATAAAAGTTGAGCTGAGTAACAACAGGAATCTGCATACTCATACAAAAACATGGAAGTTAAATAACCTTATGCTGAATGACAGCTGGGTCAGAGATGAGATTAAGAATGAAATCGCCAAATTTTTGGAACAAAATAACAATGAAGACACGAACTATCAGAACCTCTGGGACACCCCAAAGGCAGTTCTAAGAGGGAAATTTATAGCACTGCAAGCCTTCCTCAAGAGAACGGAAAGAGAGGAAGTTAACAACTTAATGGGACATCTCAAGCAGCTGGAAAAAGAAGAACATTCCAACCCCAAACACAGTAGAAGAAAAGAAATAACCAAAATTAGAGCAGAATTAAATGAAATTGAAAAGAAAACAATAATACAACAGATCAATAAATCAAAAAGCTGGTTTTTCGAAAAGGTCAATAAAATAGATAAACCTTTGGCCAACCTAATCAGGAAAAAAAGAGTAAAATCTCCAATCTCATCAATCAGAAATGACAAAGGCGAAATAACAGATTCCTGAGAAATCCAAAAAATCGTCAATGAATATTACAAGAAACTGTATTCTCAGAAATATGAAAATCTGAAGGAAATTTACCGATATTTGGAAGCACTTCACCTTTCAAGACTTAGCCAGAATTAAGTGGAAATGTTGAACAGGCCCATATCAAGTTCGGAAATAGCATCAACCATACAAAACCTCCCTAAAAAGAAAAGCCCAGGACCAGATGGTTTCACGTCAGAATTCTACCAATCTTTTAAAGAGGAATTAGTACCTATATTACTCAACCTGTTCCAAAAGGTAGAAAAAGAAGGAAGACTACCTAACACGTTCTATGAAGCAAACATCACCCTGATCCCCAAACCAGGAAAAGACCCAACAAGAAAAGGAAATTATAAACTGATATCACTAATGACTATAGATGCAAAAAATATTCAACAAGATCCTAACAAACAGAATCCAGCAACACATCCAACAAATTATACATCATGACCAAGTCGGTTTTATCCCAGGGTCTCAAGGCTGGTTCAATATACGTTAATCTATAAATGTAATCCAGCACATAAACAAATTAAAAGCAAAGACTATATGATTGTCTCAATCAATGTAGAAAAAGCTTTTGATAATATCCAGCATCCCTTCATGATCAGAATAGTTAAGAAAATCGGTATAGAAGGGACATTTCTTAAACTGATAGAGACCATATACAGCAGACCTACAGCCAATATCATTTTGAATGGAGTTAAATTGGAATCATTTCCAGTCAGATCAGGAACCATGCAAGGCTGCCCATTGTCTCCATTGCTTTTTTTTTTTTTTTTTTTTTTTTGTTTGTTTGTTTTAGAGACAGAGTCTCACTTTATTGCCCTCGGTAGAGTGCTGTGGCCTCACACAGCTCACAGCAACCTCCAACTCCTGGGCTTAAGCGATTCTCTTGCCTCAGCCTCCCGAGTAGCTGGGACTACAGGCGCCCGCCACAACGCCCGGCTAGTCTCCATTGCTTTTTAACATTGCAGTACAACTTTTAGCCAGCACAATTAGGGAAGAAAAGGCGATCAAGGGTGTCCATACAGGTTCAGAAGAGATCAAACTTTCGCTCTTCGCAGATAATATGATTGTATATCTCGATAACACTAGGGACTCTACTACAAAACTCTTATAAGTGATCAAGGAATACAGCAGCGTCTCAAGTTACAAAATCAACATTCATAAATTGGTAGCTTTTATATATACCAACAATAGTCAAGTTGAAAAAACAGTTAAGGACTCTATCCCTTTCACAGTAGTGCCAAAGAAGATGAAATATTTGGGAATTTATCTAACAAAGGACGTGAAAGATCTCTATAAAGAGAACTATGAAACTCTAAGAAAAGAAATAGCTGAAAATATTAACAAATGGAAAAACATACCATGCTCATGGCTGGAAAGAATCAACATTGTTAAAATGTCCATACTACCCAAAGCAATATATAATTTCAATGCAATCCCTATTAAAGCTCCACTGTCATACTTTAAAGATCTTGAAAAAACAATACTTCGTTTTATATGGAATCAGTAAAAACCTCGAATAGCCAAGACATTACTCAGAAATAAAAACAAAGCAGGAGGAATTACGCTACCAGATCTCAGACTATACTACAAATCGATAGTGATCAAAATAGCATGGTATTGGCACAAAAACAGAGTAGTAGATGTCTGGAACAATAGAGAACCAAGAGATGAATCCAACTACTTACCGTTATTTAATCTTTGACAAGCCAATTAAAAACATTCAGTGGGGGAAAAGATTCCCTATTTAACAAATGGTGCTGGGTGAACTGGCTGGCAACCTGTAGAAGACTGAAAGTGGACCCACACCTTTCACCATTAACTAAGATAGACTCTCACTGGATCAAAGATTTAAACTTAAGACATGAAACTATAAAGATACTAGAGGAGAGTGCAGGGAAATCCCTTGAAGAAATCGGTCTGGACGAGTATTTTGTGAGGAGGACCCCCCCCCCGGGCAATTGAAGCAGCTTCAAAAATACACTACTGGGACTTGATCAAACTAAAAAGCTTCTGCACAGCCAAGAACACAGTAAGTAAAACAAGCAAACAGCCCTCAGAATGGGAGAAGATCTTTGCAGGTTATGTCTCCGACAAAGGTTTAATAACCAGAATCCACAGAGATCTCAAACGCATTAGCTAGAATAGAACAAGGGATCCCATCGCAGGCTGGGCAAGGGATTTGAATAGGAACTTCTCTGAAGAAGACAGGCGCGCGACCTTCAGACATATGAAAAAATGCTCATCATCTTTAATCATCAGAGAAATGCAAATCAAAACTACTTTGAGATACCATCTAACTCCAATGAGACTAGCCTATATCACAAAATCCCAAGACCAGAGATGTTGTTGGAGATGTTGAGAAAAGGGAACACTTTTGCACTGCTGTTGAGAATGCAAATTAATACATTCCTTTTGGAAAGAGATATGGAGAACACTTGGAGATCTAAAAATAGATCTGCCATTCAATCTTGTAATCCCTCTACTGGTCATATACCCAGAAGTCCAAAAATCACATCATAACAAAGATATTTGTACCAGAATGTTTATTGCAGCCCAATTCATAATTGCTAAGTCATGGAGGAAGCCCAAGTGCCCATCGATCCACAAATGGATTAATAAATTGTGGTATATGTACACTATGGAATATTATGCAGCCCTAAGGAAAGGAGGAGACTTTACCTCTTTCATGTTTACATGGATGGATCTGTAACATCTTCTTAGTAAAGTATCTCAAGAATGGAAGAAAAAGTACCCAATGTACTCAGCCCTACTATGAAACTAATTCAGGGTTTTCACATGAAAGGTATAACCTAGTTACAACCTAACAATAGGGGGAAGGGAGAAAGGGAGGGGAGGGAGTGTGGAGGTGGGTAAGGGGAAGGGGATTGGTGGAATTACACCAGCGTTGCATGTTACAAGGGTATATGTGAAACTTGGTAAACGGTCTGTGAAGCTAGTGAATGATGCCCCATGAATATATCCATGTACACAGCTATGATTTAATAAAAAATAAATAATTAAATAAAAATAAAATATTAAAAAAAATAGAAATACCTAATGTAGAAGTGAATCTTTTTTTTTTTTTTTTTTGAGACAGCGTCTTACTTTGTTGTACTTGGTAGAGTGTTGTAGTGTCACAGCTTACAACAACCTCAAACTCTTGGGCTTAAGCCATTCTCTTGCCTCAGCCTTCCAAGTAGCATGGACTACAGGCACCCATCACAATGCCTGGCTATTTTCTGGTTGTAGTTGTCATTATTGTTTGGCAGGCCTGGGGTGGATTTGAACCTGCCAGCTCCGGTGTATGTGGCTGGCACCCTAGACACTGAGCTACAGGTGCCGTGCCGAATCTTTTCTTTCTAGAGTAATAGAACTCATGTAGAAATTTATTTTCAAATATAATGCCCAACACTTTATACAGTGTGTGCCTTATTTGTAATGACTACCCTGTATTTCAGTTTTTACAGGCCTGCTTGAAAACAGATTTTTCTTTCACTTAGAATTGGAAAGATTAAAGGTCTAGGCATCCCTTCTTTCTGGGGGTAGTCTACCTGATAGTCTGGTGGAGGAAGAATAAAAATAATTTTGTGCTTATGAATTGACAAGCCTGTCATTTGGTCTTTACTTTCCCTTAGAATAGCCCCTTATTTAGGCTAACCGCCCTACATAAGGTAGAGAATGGAAAACTATCCCTCCCAAGGTCTTTTTCTTTTCTCCATTGTCTTCAATTCCTAAATGTTGATTGCACATTTTCTTTCCTGATATCCAGTTGATTAAAATTTTCAAGAATGTCTGGCCCACTGTGTTCACCTCACACTTTTTCCACTTTACCTGCCAATGCTTCTCAGTAATACCAAGGCCCTAGGTGACTGTATGTGCAATCAGTGTGTCTGATAGCTGGTGACCACATTTCCAGAGCATCCCTAATGGAATACTCCAAATCTATTTTCATACTCCTCACCAACATGTTCTCAGAGACAAATCAAAAAGAAGCCTTTTACTCTCTGCTTCTCAAAATCCAGATCTTAATGGGTTATTTTGTTGTATCGGAAGTGATTTAAAGAATTTAACAGACTTTAGGATATCATACTGTATTTTGTCACTATTCCCAGAATGATCAGTAATTGATTATGAATCCTGCACATAGAAGTCTTTTGAGACTGTTCAAGAGAAATGGACAATGAGTCAAATTTATAATGTCATATAGGGTGGAAATAATATCTGATTATTAGTGGAGTTAGGGTTTGTTGGTTTTTTTCCTTAATGTTATTGCATTGAGAAAAGCCGTGGTTGATTGGAATAATTAGAAAACAATGCATTTTCTAGAAAGACAGTCAGTAATGGCCAGGAGTAATGACAGGAATCTGTGAATGTTAAGGATAATCTTAACGATGGCAGGGAATCTGCAAGTTTTATTATTTTTGAGATGTTATTTTGAATTTTATTATTCAAATAAAGCCTGATAGAGGCATCACTGAATAGAGAATGGAACTTAGGAAAATTATTTAGAAGAAGACTTAAAGGGCCTTGGACAGTGAAGGTCTCTTGATTCCTTTAATGTACGGTGATGTGAGCTATAGTTTGGTGGGATGAGCCACAGTGGATTCAGAAAATTGAGGATTTTTTATACAGTCTTCCTGCCACCCCATCCCCAACCCCCCCACTGCCAGAAAATTAGGAATTAGGAAAGATTATATATTATCCCTATATGAGTAATATGTCCACATGGGCTTGACTCAGTTGTTTGTTAAGTAGTCTTTTGTGTTTGTGCTGAAGCATTTAATAGTATCTCCTATTCTCTAATTATTAAATTTAAAAGTACAAAAATAAATTATATATATGTATACATATATCCTTTTTTAAAAAGAACGTAAATTATATGTTAGTTTTGACATAACTAGTACTTGTTTGTATCACGTAATTAGCAATATTATATATTCTGGTTTGTCCTTTTTTTTTTTAATCCCTGTTTTTGCCTGTCTTTGTATAGTTTTCTGCAGGATTTTCTGTAGCTGAATGGAATTCACCTGGTGAATGTATCTTTATTTCACTAGTGCTCTACATTGGGTATTCAGGGTGTTTCCGATATAAAATTATGCTGCTGTGCATCTCCTTGTATTCATTACTTTATGTTCAGCTGAAATCATGCATATTAGATGAATTCCTTCAACCACGAGGTCAAAACATGCAGATTTTAAGGTTTTTGCATGCATTGCCGAATTATCTCGATGTTAGTTGAAGGATTGTAGAGAGCTGTCATCAACAAGAAGAGTGCTCATTTGTTTTCCCATGCCCTGGCTGTCGTTACTATTATTCATTACCAACATTAGAAGGAACATTTTTTATTTTTTATTTTATTTGGTATTTTTTTAATTGCTTCTTCCATGATCTATCTGCTCATATCTTTTGTTTAGTTTTCCATTGTTTCTGACAGTGATTTAGAATATAGGGGAGTATATGTGTGAGAGAGAGATCAAGGCAATGGGACCTTTTATAAATGTTGTAACTAATTTTCTTTTCCATTCTGTCTTTTATCTTTGAAATTGTTTATGTAAATTTTGATGTCTCTTTATAATAGAGTATGTATACTTAAAATACCATTGTGTAGTGTGTTCTGAGACTACTTCATGCATGTTATTACTTTTCACTGTTATTTACTTAGTTTCTCATGAAACTTTTATTAACATTTTTAAAATTGGTTGTCTCATGAATCAACAACCTACCATGTTTCACTTTCAAATCAAAATGTTGTATTCTCCCTACCCTTCTCACAATGGGAACAGTCCTCCCAGTCTGATTTAAAGCAAGGTGAGTATTAAAGTCACATGTTCCTCTAGTTACTGATAAGATTCTTAGTTATTTGTAAGCAATGTTTTTAGAAGTATTGAAGGAATTTCACTATGAGCTAACATGCTTTTTTTTCTCCTGGTATTATTAGTACAGTTGATCATCATTATTTGCTGATTCTGTTTTGGAAATGCACCTACATGCTAAAATTTCTTTGTAACTCTAAAAGGCATTTGTAAATTCATGGCACTTTCAGGATCTTTCAAGGAAGTACAGGAGTAGTGAAAAATTTTAGTTATCTGATGTTCATATTCCCATTCAAGGTCAAACAAAGCAGTCCTCTGCCTTCTTGTTTCTGCTTTCAGACTATAAACACATGTCCTTTTTGCAGTCTACTGTGAAGTTCTTTGGAGAGAAAATGAAGGCACTAGATAAGATTTGTTCAGGTTTGAGTTACATTGCTGTTGGGCGTGAGTTCAGTTTTAATGAATCAACAATGTATGTGTTAAATAAAGTGTCTTTAAACAGAAACACACATATACACACAACAAAGTTTTGAATTTATCTGCTGACCACAGGGTCTCAAGAACTTAACCTAATATTTCCTCTAAGCACAATAGTTGAGTATTTGCTAATTCATTGTTTGCAGTAACTATATGGGGATAATGAGATGCCCTGTGTAGTGTTTTGAATAATTATGGGCAGAGATTCTATGACAGAGATACTCCATTTTAATTTTCAAAGAAAGGACAATCAGAAATCCCTAGCCTGAATGTAAAGTAAAATATCTTACCCTTTTATAGTTTATAATTATTTGTTTTCCTAAAGGAAAGGGTTGATCATGATCATGAGAAACTTTAAAATGTGCCAGTTGTTTAGTAGACACACTGCATTTATAGCCATGGGTTAAGTAAAGTTTGGGGACATTTTAATTAAGTTTTTCACTTTTCATGTAAGAATGGTTTCCTTACAAGTTTAGGTCTTTATGCTTTTTGAAAGTTTTTCTATATTTTAAAAAATGGTCATTGTATCATTTTTTATAAATTTACATTTCCTACTAAAAGTATGAAATTTTTGAAAGTCTTTAACTTTATTCCCATAATAAAACCACTGTTATAATTTTAACTTTTCTTCCAGCATTATCTGTTGTTAAATGACAAACATCTTTCTGTGTTGTTAGCTGTTTTCCTTGACCGTGATTTTTACCAGCAGTATTAACTAAGGGTCAGTTTTAAAGGCACCTTGTTATTTAGAAGAAGCCTTAATGGCTGAAATCTCTTTTGAAAAGTGTGTGGACTTTGTCAACCAGGTTTGCTTAAAGCATTGGTTGTCAACCTTCCTAATGCCACGAGGTATTTTCATTGTTACAAAAGGGTCGCAACCCACGGGTTGAGAACCACTGGCTTACAGTATAATAACCACCAACTGTAATAGTAAGGAGTATGAAAAGCTTTGTGGTGCTAATAGACTTTTTATAATAGTAACAAAAGGGAAATTAACATAATCTAGGACTAAGCTACTTATGTCTTTAATATCTTAAACATTTACTACCTCAGTGGACTACCTATTTGAATTTGTTTAAAATCTCTTGGGCGAGTCATTCATTAATAGTTGATATAGTCCCTTGGAATTGACTAGAGGCTGAGCCACCTGAGAATTCCAGAGGTGGTCTCATGTCCCTTCCTTATGATTGAATTCAATAATACCTAGTGTTTTTCTTTTTAATTTCAGTGTATTATGGGGATACAAATGTTTTTGGTTACATGGGTTACTTCTGTAATGCTTAAATCAAAGTTAAAAGTGTGCTGGTCACCAGAGAGTGTTCATTGTGTTTTTTGATGTTTTCAGGTCAATGGGTGAGGAAGAGTTGAAAATGAAACTTGCTGTATAGGTAGGGAAATAAACTTACCTTTACTTTTCCATGCTCATGCTTGCTGGAGTTCTCAAATGAATTATTTTACTAAAGAACCTCATAAGATTCTATTGATCCTCTGTGCGTTCCCACCAACCTGTCTTTGTAAAGGAGCGAGACACCTAGGTCATCTAAACTAAGTGCCTTTTTAATCTCTGCAACCCTTGTCAGGTGTCACCTTGGTGATAATTTGGGTTTATCTCCCTTTCCTGTGTGACATTTACAGTCCGTCACTTGATTATCTCTTTCTTCATCTGCTGCTTTTTCACATTCTGTAATAATTGTGCAGAAATATTATTCTTTTTTTGCCCCTCCCCCTGCGTCTTGCTGCTTTTTCAGTAGACTTTCCATGTGCTCCATACTCTTAAAGAATAACTAAAGGATAGGCCTTCTTTGAGTTTTTTCCCTTCCCTGGTTTTGTTATGTTCAAACATACATATTATTGTGCATTTCATTATTTCTGGCACCTGTGTGGTACATAGAACATAGTATAACTTCTTCAAAAATGTCTTTGGAGAACAAATTCGTATTGTCAATTCATGTTTCTTTAGCTGAATGTTCTCAACCAGGAGGAAAAGCGTAAGAAGTTAATGAGTTATCCTTCTGAAACAATTCAATTTCTAGGCTAGATGCTAAGGCCATGTAAAGGAAAGACTGTAAATAGGATGGGGTAGCCTGGTGGAGACCATGGTCAAGAACTAGACTTCCCCACCTGGATAAAGCAAGTAGTACAGGGAAGGACCCCAGTGCAGAGGGTGAGAGGAGCTCTCACCCAGCAGCCAGAGACAGTGAGTAGAGCTAACAGTTGATTATACAAGGAAAACCGTGGCAATAGGGAAGAGACCTTCCCTGAAACAGCATGTTAGGAGATAGCAAAAGTACAAACATAGTGAGGCCATTCCCAGACAATAAATAGAGAATTCTTAGAGCAAACACCTATGCAACCATCCCCAGGCTGCAGTGTAGGGGCCAAACTCCATTCCTGACAAATACCCTATAAGCTGGAGCTTGGTTCTAGGGAAAGAGGAGTGCCAGGTAGGTAATAACACAGAAATTCAGCATAGGAACACGTCAAGATATCAGTATGAGGTTGAGGTTCATCCCTCAGCAAGAATGGCTTTATTGGGGTGAGGGTGTCCCCAGCATGTTGGGAGACAACTCCTCAAAGACCCTTTTGTAAGCTAAGGACTGGTTCTCTGGACCACAGAATGACTAGACTAGATGGAAGGCTGTTCGCAAACATCTGCCAAACAAGCATATATTAAATGTCTCCAGCTGCCAGGCACTCTTCTGGGCACTTGAGGATAGAGGATGCGGGGAAATAGTCTCTCCTGGAGTTGCCGTGGTGGAGGGGGGCAGGTAGACAGTAAAGCCTGTATGCAAATAAGTACGTGTATAAGAAAAATATATATCTGGTGGTGATACTTGCTAAGTTGAAAAATAAAGATGAAAGGTGTCCTGACAATGCCAGGGGTCTGTTATTTCGGATAGGTTTTATTCATCCAGACCTCTATGTCCAGTTTACCCTGGACAAGGAAATGCTGTATCTGTTACATGGTTTGGAGTTGGGGTTTGTGGGCAATGCCACGTCTGTTCAGCAGAGCTGGCCTTGTTCCCTTTGTCTTGCCTCATTGCTTCTTTGCCAGAATGGTCTGTGTACTGTTGCTTGCTGTTCTGTTGTCCACTTGAATAGTTTATAAGACAACTCTCTTGCAGCTCCGGGTTCTTTCTGAGCACCCAGGGATACTTCATCTGCATACCCAGGACCCCCTCCTGAGGATGCTCTTTTCCCACTTCAAGGTCTTCTGAAATGGAGGGCTTGGAGCACACATGTTAGTTAGCATTCCCAAGGGCCAGCTGGTACAAATCCAGAGTTAATTATTTTCCTTCCAGCTTATCTTTGGCTACTTTCATTAATCATTATCTGTAAGCATTCTAGACACATCCCTTTTTCTCAATTAGAACTCAGTGGAATATGTTTGAGCAAACATTTAGGTGCTTGCTCTAATTCTCAGAGGCCTTAAGATCATGAACAGTGAACAGAAAATCCATTTGGGGCTTTAACCCTTGATCTTCTACATTTCACTTGCTCAGTAATCCCAAGCAGTACATTTCTCTGGGACAGAAACAAAAGCAACTTAGAATTTTCCATGTGTTATTATGGTCCAAGAATGCTAGCATTTGGGTTGCAGGTGTGGGGGGAAATGCAGAACTTATAATATGCTTAGGGGATGATTTCTGGCACGTATTTGTGTTTTATAACCTGTGATCAGTGGTTGCATTTTATGAGTGGAGCTTCTTCATTAAGTTGAACTACCAAATGCTAATTCAAATGCTGACAGTGCTGACCAAATTCCAAAGGAGGGGTATTTGATACTCAAATGAGAAGAGTTAAAGAAGCAAATAAAAAATGCACAATGAGAAATTTTACTAAAAGAATAAACTCTGTGATTCAGATTTTCCATGTAGGTTCAATTTTAAAATCACTACCAATCATAAATAGCACCAGTTTATCATACAGGGCAAAATACATAGCTAGGAAAGATAACAGGACAGAAATGAAAGCCCTACCACCATCCTCCATCCCTCTCCTTATTAGTTACAGCTTGGTATTTCTGCATCCAGCCCACAGTCAACAAATACTTCCTTCTTTTTTGAGACAGAGGTGGGTTAGAGTGCCATGTCATCAGCCTAGCTTACAACAACTTCAAACTCTTGGACTTAAGTGATTCTTCTGTCTTAGCCTCCCAAGTAGCTGTGACTATAAGTGCCTGCTACAATACCTGGCTAATTTTTCCATTTTTAGTAGAGACAGTGTCTCTTGAGGCTGGTCTTGAACTCCAGAACTCAAGGGATCCTCCAGTATCAACCTCCTAGAGTGCTAGGATTACAGGCATGAGCCTCCACACTTGGCTAACAAATATTTCTTAATCACCACCGTATGTCAAATTCTGAGCCTATAGACCAAGTGGGGAACCTTCTAATATATAATGCTGTTGGTTCCAGTGGTGCTGTCCTTATCAGTTTTTTCTGCTTATAATCATTTTTATAAAGCAGAGGAAGGCATATACACATGTATACTTGACTGACCGATGCAGTCTTTCCTGTAGTCTTTTTAAGGCTGAATAAACACCCAATATACAGCACTTATTACACTTGCAGTTACATCCTAGCCTCTGGGTCCACAGACAGTTGATAGTTGTCAATGGAGCCTTGCTACTCAAAATGTGGGCCATGGACTTTTGACGTTGATGGCAACTTTAAAGCTATTAGGAATGTACAGTCTTCATTTTTATAGGATCCCCTGGTAATTCCTATACACGTTAGAATTTGAGGAGCCCTGCTGTAGAGCAGGTACAGGTAAACTACAATTCATCATCAAATCCTGTCCAGTGCTTTATTTTTGCAAATAAAGTTTTATCCAAATACAGCTTTGCTCATTCATTTTCTTAATGGGTAGTCATGACAGAGCTATCCTGCACCCCCACCCCACCCCGTGGTCTAGATTAGACATGCTCAGGAGTGTGTTGTTGGACCAGCCAGTTTGTGTACTGGAGCCAGTGTGTGAGTGGCTTTTTTAAAGTTCTTTGTACTGGCAAAGAACATTCAGAAACTTTTATTGCAAATTGCCATTGTCATGACATGCAAGTTGAAGATCAATTTTTTAGCAATTTCTGTTATTTTATTTTATATCAGTCATTGACTGTTAAGGGAATTTTTCTTTTTAAATTGGTTCTTTATCACTTCCTTCTCTGTGACTGTAGATGGTATGTTCCCCCTCCAAAAAAAAATTGTCATAAGTGAATTTGATTTTATATCTTAGGCCACATTGAATGTTATTATGGGCTGAGATAATTACATTGTCCTATTATTCTTTGCATTTCCATGAACCTTAGTCCCGTTGCTTCAGGGTGCCTCCTCCTGTTCCTTGTGATCTTGGTGATGCCATCAAATGTCATGCCTTTCTTCTCTCTGTGTGCTCACCTGAATCCTCTCTTCCTGCCTCATTTGCTTATAGGGTCTGCTCAGGCCAGGCCAGGCCAGTTGCCTTACTGCACTCTGGTGTAGATTGCTTTCAGGGTAATCTCCAGCCACAACTCGCCTCAGCTAATCAGATGCCTCTCCAGAGCTTTTCTCCTAAAGCTTATGAAAGAGGCCACCTGCCCTTGAGATCATGAGTTAAAGCAGTGTGGCCCACCAGGCTATGTTCCCCACCATTTAGTAACAGCCTCTGTCAGATCCAGGAACAAAACTATAATGGTGGAGGTTCCCTTAGTAACAGGGCTTAATTCCTTACAGGTTTCTGTGAATCCAGGGTTCTCAAAACGTGTGCGTAGACCGGCAGGATCAGCGTCACTTGATAACTTGTTAGAAATGCATCCTCGGACCCCATCCAGACCTACAGAGTAAAAAACTTCGGGGTCAGCCCTATGATCTGTATTTTAATAAGCCTTCCAGATGATCCCTGTGTTTCTAAAGTTTGAGGATGAGTAAGCTCTGTACCTCCTTTTTTCTTCTGTGGTTACTTCAGGCTCCTTCCTGGGTATAAGCCCATTTATTCCTTTTTTTCCTCCTTAAGTTAGAATTTATTTTCTGTTACTGACAATCCAGTGAGTCCTGCCATGGGCAGTGTTCTCACCAAGCTGAGAATTTGCTCTGGCATATTCTTCTTGTGCCATACAGTAGCCCCAAGCTCAGCTCTGTTAAGGTTTATTTTTATTTCTTTCCCCTTATGCTTCATAACTCCCTGTGTTTTAGGATTTTTTTCCCTTCTATTTCAGAATCTGTCTTGAAAGTCAGAGGACTTTATCAGTTCTAAAGTGACCTTTCTACCCAAATGAGAATTAAGGATAATCTTCTAGTTAATTGGTAAAGTTTGACATTTTGGCTTGTAAATGTATTTTTCTGAAGATCCCTTGCCTCATAGAGAACTTCTATTTTCCTTCTCTCTAAAAGTAGACTACACCACTGAGTTGTGTAATTTTCAAGTGCCTTTCTATAAACTTTATGAAATTACCTCATCTTGAGCTCAGTTGCTGAAGTAGATCTAATTTGTTCTTGTCCCCATTAAGTTGCCATCAACTGCTTTTTCTCACAAGAGACTTCTTTCCTATTATTGCTCTTTGTGCATTGAATCACCCTCAGTGCCTTTCTTCTCCTCTCTTGATTTATAAGTGTTTTGCTGTGATTCCATTTCCTGTCTGTTCTTGTTACAAAGTACAGCCTTCATTTGTTACCTGGGTTCCTTGTATTATGTGGGGAAAGGGCAGTGGTCAGATCTTTCAGTATTTGACAACAGAGTATTTCAGGATGATAACAGAGTGTTTCAGGATGGAGATGTTGAATCAACTTTTGTGTTTGGTTAAAAAAATTGATTCATATGATATGTGACAGAAGGTCTTTGCTGAGTTTCTCTTTGGTATGTATGAGGAATGAAAATTGCTGTTTTTTAAAAATACAATTAAAAAAAATTTTTTTTACCTTGATAACTTTACAAGTTCCTTTTACTCATTAGTCCATGGTCAGAGAATCAGCATGTGACTTTCTCTAGCTGTTAGACAAACCATCCTTATGTCAGCAACCATTTGGGAATTCAGTTTTGCATGTTTTTCTTTTATATGTTCAATATCAAGAGGAGACCTTGTTGGTGTTTCTTCCATCTTAGGGGTTATACCATGCGGGGTTTTCATGTCTCTTGTAGACAGGGAGCCAGACGAGAAGCAGAATGTGAGCTAATTTTCATCCGCTTTGTAGGTCCCATAGGTGTCTAGCCCTTGTAGCCGCTATACCGTGGCATCACACCCCATCTGAGAGTGAAGCTCTAAAGACATTCAGAAGGCAAACCGTTTTTGTAACCAACACTCTCTCTGAAAATTCTTTAAGTTACTCACATGTTTCAGAGCCCTTAATTAATCACAGTGGTCCCAGTAGTATGATGGGATGCTGACCTCAGGACGACACACAGTGCCCATTCCCTTGCGTCTCTCAGGAGCCCATGTCTTTTGAATGGGATACCAGTGGGTCTTATACTGGATTTTACTTGTTAATTTTGACTGTTTCCCACTCATTCACTTGCTCTGTCTCTGGGCCTGTGCAGTGGATTCATATAAAGTCCACGTATGTATTATGCATATGAAATGAGACTGATTAACCATGTTAGGGAGGGCATGGAGAGAATAGTGAAAACCAGGGGCCGAGAAATTGATGCAGGGTGTGCTTGCCATTTGTCATGCATGCTAGTTTCGTTTTTTGTTTGAAATTTTTTTAAAAGATATGCAGCTCTCCAATCAGAAGTCTCCATTGGTAGAGACTTCAATTACAGAGTTCAGTTGAGTTCCTGCTCAGCCAGTTTCTTTTTCTATGGCCTTGGGCAAATCATTTAACCTGTCTGCACCTAGTTTATTTGATCTGTAAGGAAGAGTTATTAACGTATGGTGTTACAAGCAGTCATCACTGTGTCTGGTGCTTTGTGGTCATTCTATTAAAGTAGTGGCAGTGGTGGCCATCTTTCAGGGGAATGGTTGAGGTGATGATTTATATGGACAGTCAGGTGGCCACTCCCACTGTCCAGGCACTATATAATCTAGTTCACAAGAAAAAAGGCCCTAGAGCTGTGATTTTTAGCTAGTATGCCACAGCACACTCCTGTGCTGTGAGAGGATCTTAGATGTGCCAGCAAAATTTTTAAAGATCATTTATTAAATTATTTTGAAAGAAGTTCAAAGCACAGTAATTTTTTTTATCCTCTTTTTTTGATCGTCATAATTTAGGTGTGCTGCAAAAGTTTAGATTCAAGTGTGCAGTGAGACAAAAAGAGGTTGAAAAAAATGTTTTTCAAGCAGGCTGCCTGGTTTTGAATCCTGCCTCTGCTGCTAACTGCTTGGCCTTGGGCAATTTACTTAATCTGTAGATGTCTCAATTTCTCATCTGTAAAATGGGCATAATAATAGTACCTATTATAGGTTTGTAGTGACTTATTTTAAATGAGCTTAAATGAGTTCATATTTGTAAAGCCCTTAAAATAGCTTTTGGCACATAGTGCATGTGTAAGTATGAACCACTGTTAGTAATTTTCATTTTATTCTTCTAGTCTAATACAGTTAATTTTTTTTTTAATGAACACAGGACAGCTATGTGATAGTTAATTTCTTTTATTCAACAAAATAGTTACTCTTTCTGTACAATATTTCTGCCACTCTTTGAGGCATGGGGATGTAGTGAACAAGAGGGCGAAACCATCCGTGCTTGCATGGAGCCTACAGCATCGTGAACCAGACAGGCTTCGGTAAAATCTCTCACCAGTGTTCTCATTAGAGATTGTGACTGTGAAAGTGCTGTGAAGAGGACTTTGGGGATAAAGAGAGGAATAAAACTGGACTTGGCCTTCAAAGAAAAAAAACCGGATGAAGGGCCTTGTATTCTCATGCTTGGCTACAAGTTAGAAGCACCTGGGGAACTTTCAACAGCTCATGATCCCAGGCCTTTCTCCAGCCCAGTTAAATCAGTTTCTTGGGATGGGGAGGAGTTCTTCAGGACTTTTGACACGGCCAGGTGTGTCCAGTTTGAAAGTGGTGCAGATGGTGCTACCATGGGACTGTGGGCCTGCAGGCCTGCAGGTACAGAAGAAAAACGTGGAGGGTTTACATGTTTTTGCAGATTCAGGAATCCTGACTGTTGTTCAGGGAGCCTCTGGAGTTATTCTGGTTTTAGAAACTTGATTTCAAGTTAATTATAAGAAAATGTTCATGGCTTCTCCACAAGACCAGAATCTAGAACTGGAATCAGCTATCCCTGGTTTTGTTAAGAATGGAATCATGTAAAACATGATTTAAAAAATCATGATTGATGATCAAAATATGATTAAAATCATGTTTAAAAATATCCATCAGTTTCAGTTGTTACTGTCTTAGCTTGCATGAATTGAATTCAGTGATTGTTGACTCATGCCACCTGACATTATCAGGCTAAATGAATAGCCCAACTTAGTAGCTGCATAGTTAGGATACTATTACCAGGCAAATCTAATTCCTATCTTGCATGAAGGAGGGCCTATGGCAGTGGTTCTCAACATTTCCTAATACCACAGTGTATTTTCATTGTTAAAAAGGGGTCACAACTCACAGTTTGAGAACCACTGGCCTATGGTTTCTCTGAATCAACATATAAAACATTAAGGGTTAAAGTTATGTTTATAAGCTACACATGAATTGAATCCCCTTGAAATTCTGTTAAGCAGATAGACAGAATTGGGTGTGTATATGTGTGTGAAAGAGAGAGAGGAAGAGAAAAAGAGAAAGGGAAGGAATACTCAAATTCTGTGCTTCTAAGGATGATATCATCATTCCAAGTGGTATTTCAGGTTTATTAACTGTACAGACCTTCAAAAGAGGAAATAAATTCTATTATGGGGCAGGGGGTAGAGGGGTGGGTACATGAAAGAAATGCACATGCCAAGTTGATATGTCATAGTTGGTGATGGAACCTGTAGTCTGTAGACAAACTGCAAGACATGTCTTTTCTATCAAAGTATAAAATAGTACAAGTTAGAATGGGCCGGAGAGTTACTAAAGGTGGGGAGGGTGAAGCCTGGTGACATTGGGGTTGTGGGACCACTGTCTGTAGCTAGAAGGAAGTGAAGTCACAACACACACCCCTGTTTGTTCCTCTTTTTAAGGCTGAGAGTAGGGCTTTCCTGAGGGAGAAATCTCTGGAATGGCAAAAACTGGTAAGAATTGTGAATGACCCGGGCATATATATGGGCATTTAAAAAATCACACACACACATATTTTAAAAAACCAACAAAATTCAGTAAAGATAAATTAAAGGAGGGTACATTAAGCCAGTAAAGTATGTGTTTTATCTAATTTTAAGTGAAGCTTCTTATAAAACTATTTTAAAACTTTATATGTAACGGTATTTTAGAATTGCATGAGACCTTCTAAATGTGAAAGAAAGCGTTATCATAATGCAAGTTAAATTTGAGCAAATATAGGAAGACTTGGCATGTTCTTCTGAAAGGGGGCCAAGTCCTTTATAGTCACCAACCAAATCAAGTCTTGTCTCATCTCTGTCTCATCTTGGTATAGCCACAGAAATCTATAGACTGAGACCAGCAAGAAAGTAGGGAAGAAGCTTCATTTGGGGGTGTTATTTTGAGGCATTTTAACAGAGTAATATTCATCTCTTATATATACAATTACAAGTTCTAGAAAATTTTGTTCTGTTAGTACTTTCCCTTTGGATGATGAGCAGTGTGTTCTTGAAACTCAGGGACCACAAGAAGATAATGCTGACTTTCTACCCATTTTCCATCACTGAGGACACCAGCATAGCCCTCTTCAGAGAGGAAGAAAGCAGGCTTAATAAGAGAAGTCAAGAAGTGATTGTGAATGATAACTCTTGTGTCATTTACTGACAGCAAGTGATTTAATTAAACATGATTTACATCTTTATTGCTGCACTTGGCAAGCCTCAGAGAGTTCAAGACTGGTGGTACAGATACTCAAAATTATCTGTAGAAAATAGCCTTATGTCTTTCACAAATGAAATCTTATTTTCAAGCGAAGTTGGGTCAAAATTCAAATAAAACTCACCCTAAAATAAAGTATGCCATGTTATTCTTAATATGGGTTGTATCTTACTGTCAAAAGAATCTTTTTCTTTTAAATTTCAGATTAATATGAGGGTACAGATGATCAGGTTACATTGTTTTTGTTTGTTAGGTAAAGTTCAAGTTGTAATTGAACCCTTCACCCAGGCAGTGTCCCTTACATTTTGTGCGTTAGATGAGGGTTTACCAATCCCTCCTTCCTCCCCTCTCTTGAATTTAATTTTGTTTTTCTCTCGTGTAAGGGTGTAGTTGTTTATCTTTTGGTTTTATATTAGTATTGAATACATTGGATACTTGCTTTTCTATTCTTGTGATACTTTACTAAGAAGATTGTTCTTCAGCTCCATCAAGGTAAATACAAAAGATGTAAAGTCTCCATCTTTTGTTTTGGCTGAATAGTAGCTCAGTTCACAATCATCAAGCCATAAATCAACCCAGGTGCCAAATTCAGTTAACTAGATGGTCACTAGAGGACCACCATCAACTCATGAATGTATTAACAAACTGTGGTATATGTATTCCATGGAGTAGTATTCAGCCATAAAAGAATCTTAAAGATTGCCTGGGAGCTTGGTGCAGAAGGCCTATTTTTAATGGCATCTAAAAAGTGTCTTTTAATACTCATTCTTTTTGAATTTCTAAATTAGTTTCTATTCTTCATCACTAATTCTGTTTTTAAAAAAATCACAGATTTTGGAATTAAGTATCTATGGGGTTTGTTTCATTTTTAAAAATAATTCAGTTCTGTATTTTAATACATGATAATTATAAAAGATTTAGAATATAGATAAACTGAAATAAATTAAAATCACCCATTTTAGTCAGAGACAAGTTATTAAAATTTAGCCTATGTGCTTCCAGTATGTGTTCTCTTTTATTTCTGTATAAATACACATTTTTTAAATTAAAATTTACATCTTACTGTTTTTTTCCACTTAACAATATACTGAAATCATTTTATTAAATTACCTATTTTTCTGCAAGAAGATTTTTAGTGGCAGCTTCATGTTCCATTATATGATTATATCATTATATTTTTAGCCATTTTTATTCTCCCGTCTCCCCTGGAGATAAGGGACTATGTTAAATATTCCCTTTTTAAATCCTGTACCTACAAAGTTGGAAAAATTATGTTTTTCTTGCTTTCTCTTCCCCAAATAGTCTTCTGGTGGCAATTTAGTTAATTGAGTTTGGTTGGCTTTTATCATTCCCTGAAAAAAGCATTTTGCTAAATGATCCCGAAGTTAAATAAAAACTTACTAACAAGTAGATACTTAGGTATTAATGAACGTTTTCAGATATATATATATATATATATAATTAAATTAATCTGAATGTAGTGGTGACAGTTGGATAAAGAGAAATTATTATCAAGGATATCTCACTATAAGACATCCTAGTAATGGCACGAAGGCTATGTTAACCAGTTTGATGAAAATATTTCAAATTGTGTATAAAACCAGCACATTATAGCCATGATTGCATTAATGTACACAGCAATGATTTAATTAAAATAAATAAATAAAGCCAAAAAAAAAAAAAAAAGGAAAAAGACATCTGAGTAAAAAGAATTTCTGTTGAAATGTAAAAGTCACATAACAAAATCCAGTCTATTGTGTAACTGTTTTGTGATTATCAGGTTTTCAATCTGTTGAGCTAAAACTTGACACTTTGTGGTTGCTACAGACTTTGCATCCAGCAAGAAAGGAAACATGATCTTTTTTTTTTTAAATGTTTTTGATGTATAAGTTAATCGTAAAATAAGGACATGTGCATTTTTTAGAGTTTACCTTTTCTGTATATTGAAGAGATGAAATTTGGTTTGTTAAAATTGTCTCAGATTAGATAGACTTGAAGAGGGAAGTTGCTCATTTTGTTCTTGTTGGATTCAGTTTATATTTTTTCATGGATGGATAAACTGTGATTGAGATGAAGCTAGACTTGATTTCTTTTTAGTGTTTTCATCGATTTATAATCTAACATAAAATTATTTTTACCAGTTTTGCAAAAATAATTATATTAAAATAAGGCCATCAGGCAGTTTAAACATATGGAAAGTTTCGAGTATTTTTTATTGATAACAGGATGATTTTGTAAGTATCTCTCTCTCTGTGTGTTTAATATGTCTTCTTTAATCACAGTTTGGCATCTGGGTGAAAAAGTTCTTTGTGTCTACCTGTTTCCTCACCTTTTACTCAACTGCTATGAGATGAAGGGAGGCATGTGGTTTGTCCTCATAACATACATTTAGTTGTCTTGGTGAGTGGAGTTCAGCATGTTCAGTTGAAAGGTCTAGACATGTTGTAGTCCCTTTCTCTGTTATCCTCAGGTTCAGATCAAAGTTGTCCCCTAAAGCTGGCCAAATGATTTTGTTTTCTTCCCCCTCCTCCTTATCACCATTTCTTAACCCACACCTGTCTTGTATCCTGTCCCCAGGAAGACTGAGCCAGCTGAGACCACACCATTTGTAGTCATTTATGGAGTGAATACTGAATGTTACTTTTCTGTCTACTTTTCCTGTAACTGTAGGGAAGGGAAGTTTTCTGGTTTCCATAGAGCGGTAAGTTAAGAAACTTGGATTTATAGGAGTGGAATTGCTGTATAAGTACTAAAAGAACAATTAGGATGTCCCAGTGTCTTTAACTTGGATAAGGAAGCCCTCAACTCAGTCTTTCTGTTTTAGTATTGATGAGATTTTGCGAATCTCGCTTCAGCTAATAATAGAGTTCACATTGCATTGCCTTACTTTGCTGGCACATTTATTTCCCTCAGCAACCTTGTGTGGTGGCCTTGTGGTAATGGCTGAATGCTTAAGACATCCCTGGGTTCTTTGGCCAAATGTCATCTTAGTACCTCTTAATGATACAATAGTACTGGGATTTAAATAATTATTGTTCAAGTAATTCTTGCTTGGCTTAGAAAATACACAAAAACAAACAAAACTGAAATAAAACCACTCTGATCCCAACCCTGTTAGCAGCATGTTATGTCTTCTCCAAGTTTTTCTCATGGTGTTCCTGTGGGTTCTTGCCTCAGGCAGCAGAGTGTCCAGTGTCCCTTTTTTTTGTAGCTCATCACTCTGCCAACCATTGGGCTTCCTCATGACAAAGATACGGAGAATTTCAGGTCAGCAGCAGCTCCCCTTATGTGTTGATGTGTAGGGCAAGGACAGACAAGCATGGCAATGGGTGTCTATCCATCTAAGTTATGGTATTGGAAAGCATTTGTTTTTAGTTTGTTTTCTGCTGCTATAACAGAATACTACCAACTGGGTAATTTATAAGATTTATTTGGCTTAACAGTTGTGGAGGCTGGGAAGTCCAAGGGCATGGTGCTGGCTTCAGCTCAGCCATCTGGTGAAGACCAACTTATAGCATCATCTCATGGCCATCTGGCGAGGGCCTAGTTGCTGCATCATCCTTTTGGCAGAAAACAGAAAGGCAAGCATGTGAGAGAAAAATCAGGGTTGTTGGGGGCCAGACACAATTGTATGAGGGACTTTACCTAACAAATGCAATCAGTTTAACCTAATTTCTTGTACCCTCAATGAATCTCCAACAATAAAAAAAAAGAAAGAGAAAAATCAGGGTTGAACTAATCCTCTTATCAGAAGCTCACTACAGCAATAGCTAACTGACTCCTGTGATTACAGCATTAATTCATTCATAAGGTCAGAACCCTCATGACCTGAGCATTTCTTAAATGCCCCCACTTCTTACTGCTACAGTGATGATTGAATTTCAGCATGAATTTTGAAAGGGACATTCAAACCACAGCAGCATTGTAGAGAAATGCATGTAAATAAAATAAAATGCAGTTCAGGTTCAACAGGAGCAGAGAGCGAAAGCAAAGGCTGAAGTCTAAGAAGCTCCTCATGAGCACATGGGCCTGAGAAAGCCACAAGAAAACTGAAAAATTCATTTAAGTTTCTTATTCAACCATGTCATTCTTTTTCTTTTATTTTCTTTAGCTTATTAAATTTAGTCACATACACTTCCTGAATTAGTTCAGATTATGTATAGAAACTCTGTGTGTGAGTCCTTAAGTTTGAATTCAGAAAGTCAATTCCTTAGACACTAAAATATGCCCTCCTCTCATTTTTTTTTTTTTTAAGCTAAGAACCTTCTAGTCATGTGAGGCCAAGAATAAAGGCTGAGTTTCACTTTAGAGTACCCTGCACTTGATCTCTAAGAATTTACATTCAGTTAAATTCCCCCTTGACTTCCCCTAAAACCTTTCTCATGACAGTCACAGGGGCCATGAATCTTTTGTCCTTCATGGTGCTAAGTTCCCACTGCTCTTGGAATAGTCTGGATGCTTAGATTGGCTAGGGCACCTGCAGCCTCAAGGCCACACATGGCCCTCCAGATCCCCATATGCAGCCCCTCAAGGCTACATTCAAACTTCACAGAACAAATTCCTTTATTAAAAGGATAAGTTCCATAAAATTTGTATTCAGTCAAAAGGACATTTTCAAGGATCCAGAAGGGCCACATGTGCCCCAGGCTATAGGTTCCCTATCCCTGGGTGGGAGTTAGCCCCTGCCTAGCTCTCCAGTCCACCTCATGCCTGTTTTTACCTACTTAGTTTATTTTGTTCACTAATCTTCTCTCCCTTCCTACAATGTATAGGTACATCCCCATCCTCAAAACCTTGCCCATGCTGTTCCTTTGCTCTGGACTTTCCCCTTGTGGTTTTCTTTCTTCGACTTACTCATCAGGTCTCAGCCTAAATGTAATTTTGCAGACAGCCTTCCATGAACCCTGCAGATCTGGGTGAAGGCAAGAGTATATTCCTTGTTATGATTTCTCGATTAATCCACTACTTCTTATTTAATAACATGATCATACAGGTAATTTTGTATTTAGTTGTTTCTATTACCCATTGCTTCCTTAACAAACCACCCCAAAGCTTAGTGACTTAAAACAGCAATAGGCTTACAGTCCTAAGATGAGCGGTCCTTGGTTAGAGTCTGCCATCAGCTGCAGTCATTTGTGAAGCTACCTGAAGGCTCAACCATGCTGAACACCCAAGATGATATCTTCACCTATCTGGCACTTCACAACCCACCTCATCCCACATCATCCCTCTGTGTGGTTTGGCCTTTTCATAGCATGGTGGTCTCTCAGAGTGACCTTGTCTAGTCACAGGGTACCAAGAGGCAGGGCATGGAAGCCTCCAAGCTATGACTGACAGTGAGTCATTTCCACCATATTCTATTAGCGCAGTCACAGTCCTTCCCAGGTTCAAGAGGTGGAGATGAGGGGTCTGGATGGAAAAGTAGACCTCGTCTCTTAATGTGAAAATGGCAAAGTCACCTTGTAAAGAGTATGTGTGGTGAGATACTGCACAACCACCTTGGAAAATTGCCTCTCTTTTGGTATACTCTGCCCTTCTTGAAGTCAGGGTCCATGTCTACACTATGTTGGCACATAATGGGTGCTGATAATGCATATTTGAGCAAATACGTAACTCCAAGGAAATGTCTTAGACAAATACAATATTAGGACAGGAAACAATATGGGTGAGCTTGACTCTTGGCCTCCTTCCAGGTTAAACTCCATCCTCCACTTGCCTCACACCCATGTCTTCAAGAATTTGTCACCTCCTTGTCTGCTTTTATTTCACACTTTTTTCCCTCTTGTAGCACCCAGTTCAGCAACTGTATTTTAGATATTTTCTCTCTTGTTTTCCTATTAATATTTCTTGAAGGCATGCATTGTACCTTCTGGGTACTTAGTGCAATGTTAGACCATACAGACAAAAATTCAAGTCAGCTTACAGGTTACGCTAGGTTGATATTGTAGCTCTGTTTCCTCTGATTTTCTCAAGGGAGTTAATTCTTCTAAGACTCATTGTTTTCCTGCCTGTAAAATGAGTTTCCATTAATTAGAAACAACTCTACAGGGTTGTTAGGAGCTTTAAATGGCATAAATAAGACAGAAATCTCTTAGCACATTATACTTTTAACTATTGTTCATTTCTAGTAACTCTGAGTCAATGATGTTATACTGATAAATTAGGTAGGCACTTAATAGATAATGGTTGAGTGAATAAGCATTTTAAAATTTTAAGGTGAAATTATAGTTTAGGTTTCCAAAGACATTATCCTTTTACTAAAACCCTATTGGAAAAAGATCTGTCGTCCTAGGCCTTTATATTTCATCTTTTTTCTGTTATAGGAGGGCAATTGGAGAGGCTTTTTTTCTCACTTCACCTGTCAAAGTTTTTCTCTCTATAGATTGAGCAGGTGTGATGTGTGTTTTAACCAAAGCCTTTGAGCTTGGGAAGATAATTGTGAGAAACTGAATAACTTTCTATTCTTCAGAGATGAGAAAAATATATTAAATGTATTATTCTGATATACAAGAGATTCTGGCTAGTATAGTAAAAACTGAGATTTCAGAGGGTAATTATTGTCTAGTTAACTGTACTTATACTACCAACCTCAAGAGGTTAGAAAAACCAAAGTTGTAAAGAACATTTAGAAATTCTACAGATGACTTGGGAGGCCAAAGGTCATTAATTAGTAAGGAAGGTCCTGGTTTCTGTATTCAAATCATGGGGGATGTTCTCTTTCTCCATTCTTCAAAATGAATTGAGTATTCCTACTTGTCAGAATCCTGACTTGTACCTAAATGTTGTAATGGATTATATTTAAAACACTCCCCCCCACCCAGAGAAAGATAATTAGGGATTTATGTTAGAAAGGAAACTTTCCGCTGCCCCCCTTTGTAAGCAGTAAAGCATGTTATGTCTTTGTGTCTTGGATGTTCAGCTGGATATTTCATGCCTTACTGTCTATAAGTTTCCTGATTGTAATGAATCCATTTCGTCCTTATCAAACTTGCTTGCAATATGGCCGAGCAGTCACTGTTCACCAAAACTATAGCATCTCTTACTAGAGAAGAGAGTACTTGTTCTAAAGGGAGAAAAAAGGGGAGAGCAAGACCCAGGTTTTGCCATGTAGAAATTGATAGCGACAAACTTCAGTGCCATTTCATCCTGCCAGATGCCATCTTGATAGCACAACTGCCTTTCCACGTTAGTGATGGCAGAGCATCAGATTAAGCTTCCCTCACAAGAGAGGGGTATAAATTGAGAAGTTTATTTTTACTTCCTTAAAAGCTACAAAGCCAGTTAGAAACATGGAGGCAGTCAGCTATGATCTAATCAATGTTCCAAAAATTCTTTCAGTTTACCTGGTATGTTAATGCTTATTTTATTAAATATACATTTTTTAAGTGGGTATAAAAATCTGGCCCCGTAAATGCAGCTTTTCAAGCAGTGTATTTAAGCAGAGATACAACCATAGGACTATGTGTATCATTAAAAGGACACTGGTTGCTAAGAATTAAATAGGAATTCATACCACCGGGGCCTGATTCTTACTCTGACTGTAATTAACTATATGATGTTAGGTCATTGTTTCTCAAACTTAAACATGCCTTAAGACCACCTGGAGGGCTCAGTAAACTACAGATTGCTGAGTGCCACTATAGATAATTTTCTTTAGTGCTAAGAAGACAAAACAGAATGGTAGTATGTTGTTAGTCAGGGTCCCAAATACCACAAGGCAGGATTAAATATGCAAGGATTTTATTAGGAGAAATGCCTTTGAGGAAGTGGGCATGGAGCCAGGAGAGGCTGGCACAGCCATCAGACTGTGATATACAGGTCTGACCCCAAGGGAAGGAGGATTGGGTGGGGAAGCATCCTCAGCCAGTGTGCAGACTCAGAAAGGCCTGCCCTGGATGCTGGAGCTATCCAGTAAAGAAGGCCCGGGCCTCCCAGAAATGGACCTGCCTTACATCCCTCTTGCTCGCTCACTGCAGGGGCAGCCTTAGCGGGAGCAGGGCCTGTCATATTGCCTGAAGTTCAGAGTCTCACGACTTCACCAGTGAGGCAGCGCTTGCTTACTGCAGATGGAGTGGCCAGGCAGGGCTTCTGTGGGGAGGCAACACTTGAGCTGAGACCTGAGGATGTAAAGAAAGGAAACTTGGTGATCTGCGGCTAAGAGTAAGAGTGGGGAAAAGCAAGTGTCAAGGCTCGAGGCAGGACACAGGTCCTAAGATGAAATCTTAGACAAAGACAGAAGTATGCCTTGTGGAAAGAGAAGACAAAATAGAGAGAATAGTTAGGAGACTAGTTAGTATTAGGCTAGGGATCCCCAAATTATCTGTTCTTGAATTACCAGCTTTTTCTCCAAGCCTCTGGGATCTTGAAGATAGGGTGCGTCATCTACTTATATTCAGGGAAAGAACTATAGGTGTCCTGCTTTCTTTCCCCAGTAACATATTTCACATGATCGCCAAGTCCCTTTTTGATTTAGTCGGTGGCCCTTGTGCATTGTGTAACCCAGACCCCTGTGCTGTGCCCTCTTTGATGTTTGGCACCAGCCTGTCAACTTTCACAGACCTTTACTATCACATTCCAATCATGTGAAAGACTGATCCACCAATCTCACTTCTCTTTCTGTATATTGACTCAGAGATTATATGCAGCCTGATTCCTAAGGGCAAAACTCAAGCAGAACTCCTGATACACAGAGGTCACTTTTGGAAAAAAACAGATGAGTTGGACTTCACTTCTGCTGGATTCATAAGAATACTTTCTGTTGGTGTGACAGTTCTTATGCCACCCTTTGCCCCTTTTTTAAATTTCAGAAGCCTGGCACATAAGAAAGTGGAAATGAAAGTTTTGATTTGGACCTGGGGGGATCCCGAACTCTCGCTCCATCCGTCAATATGCTAGTCAGCCTTAACTGAAGAGATCTTTGACATTGGCATTCTTGCTGCTCCTTTTGATTGCATTTTCAGCAGCCACGGCGAGAATATATACTAAGTCCTAGCATGATGGTTGAGAATTGGAAATATACCTTTGGAATTGGGAATGTCCCCATTTCAAAGTAGAATATTGCTATACCCAAGAAGGATGGGTATGCACACTTTAAAAATTTCATGCCCATGAGGACTTCTCAGCTTTTTCTACCTGTGTATTTTTCTTCGCTTTGGGCATGTGGGGAGTTCTTGCTATCCAGGAGAACTTGTTGCTTACGCTTTAAGTAGAGAGCTGATTGCCCTGTCAGTCAGAGCACAGAGGAACTGGGAACTTCCGAGATTGATGGTTGACAGAATAATTAGAAAAGTGTCACTTCTGGTAACCATTTGAGTACTGTCTAAAGGAATGGGCCTGGGCCAAGTCTCTGCTGTCCAAATCCAGAGGTTAAATGTTCAGGAAGACAAAACGGTGTGTTATGGGAGAAAATTGCCTCAAATGCACAGGAAGGGATGGCCCTCCAACTCCTAAAGAGTGAAGCCCAATGTCTGGGTGTTCACAGATGTGTTTCCCTGTCCCTGCTGCTGTTTTAATACCTCCTTGAGATTATTTCACTGTCAGTTGATTACCTGGGAGTGATAATGTAGACAGCTGGCAAGACAATCTCTTCCTTGACTTTTTAGGAGAATCACGCTTTCTTTCTCAGTGGCTCACTGGCCCTGGTATAACCTTTGAATACTGAAGCCAGGGTCTTTTCCATACAATCCCAGTCAACTTGATCACGACAGTGTTTTACAGATTTGTAATCTCAGTTAAGTATAAATGGGACATCGGCATGAACTCTTAAGAGAGGGCAAGAAAAATGCAGCCCACAGAAGAATGAATTGCTTCCAGAAAATATGTTTAGTTTATGTGCTTTTCTCATTTGGTAGGGAAATATAAATTAGGGAATGTAAGCATTTATAATACATATAAAAAATGTTCTCCTGTTCCACATCCTTTATCATAAATGATTTCCATTCTAACAGTGTGCTCATCTGTACGCATGTACGGATATTATATACATATTATTAAGATTTCCCAGACACAGAGTTTCTTGGGTCATGTCTGAGAAATGCTGACCTTGGCCATCAGTACCCTGTATCCCTTTAATAAGCACAGCAGCAAGAATGGCAACAGTGAGGAATTAACATTGATGGAGTGCAGTATGTGGCAGGAAGTATGCAAAATACTTTGTGTTCAAGTATTTCTAATTTAAAAATCAGAAAATTTTCAATGATGTTGAGCTACTTTGTTGAATAGACATTTTAGAGAAGGGCTGTCTTTAAAGCAATCACAGGGCAGCAGCCCCACTCCATGCCTTCACGCTCACCTCCGAGCACTCGCTTTTTGTGCACTTTAGTTCAGTTACTGCTCACAAACTTGATCCCTGAGGGGAAAAACACAAACTGTACTTCTGCTGTCACACCACCACAGTCAACACAGAAGACTTTAGTGATCAGTTGGGGGTGGACGGCAGGGCAGGGGTTTCCCTATCATCAAATGAGCAGTCAGTTCTGCAGAAGACATCAGCTGGGTGTCCTCAAATTCATTTCAGTTCAGACACTTGACCTGGGAGTAGAGACTCACATCCCACAGGATGAGGGGCTAGTGCGACAAGATTGTCCCAACTCACTTCCTCTGTCTCAAGCTCCCGTGCTTCCGGCCATCCACTATACATCAGGGTTCACACAACCCCCTCCTTGGGTTTGATCCATTTACTAGAGTGCCTCGCAGAAGACAGCATAGAAAATACAGATAAAAATATGTGTAGGCGAGCTATGGGAAGGGGAGCAGAGCTTCCATGCCCTTTCTGACATGTCATCCTCTGGGAATTTATGTGTGTTCAGCTACCCAGAAGCTCTCTGAACCCTGTCCTCTTGGACCTTTTATGGAGACTTCTTTGGATAGGTGTGATTGAAAAGCATGTAGAAATGTAACTGGATTAAAGGGTATGATCCCATACTAATAGAATGAATAGGGAAACTCAGCAAGACTTACCTACTCAAATTCTTCTTGGCCTCTCTGTGGCATTCCTTCCTCCTGGGTATGGGGCAGGACTCCTTATGAAAGAAGACTCTTATGACCCATAGTCAGAAAGGTGGGGGAAGATGAGAGTATATTTTTAGTTTCTAAGGCCTACCTTAGGAGAAGAAGGAGCAGGTAAGAAAGAAGGGCAGGGGCAGTCAGAGAGACATTCTGTTTTCTGAGGTCTAAAGCACCACCACAAGACAATAACTCCCAAGGTCTGTGGGAGTTATTGGCCAGCAATCGTGGATGAAAACCTGTGTATGTGTGTGTAAGAGAGAGAGAGAGAGAGAGAGAGAGAGAATCACAGTCTGCACTTTCTGCAGACGAAATTCTAAACTCTTTGAGTAAGAGGTCCAGACGCTCATCTCATCTGGCCTCAGACACTGTACCTTCCAAGGGTGGTGTGGACTCTACCATTTATCCCAGAAACCCTCGTCTCAGAATGTTCTCCTCTCCCTCCTCACCTGGGCTGTCTCAGTTATCACTGTCTTCTTGGAAATCTCAGGTTTTGTGAACTGGAGGGGTCTACTAGAACAGTGGTTCTCAGCTGACAACCCCAACTTTGGCAGGACATTTGGCTATACTTACAGGCATTTTTGGTTGTCAGTTTGTGCTACTGGCATCTAGTGGGAGGAGGCCGGGGATGCTGCTTCACTGTGCACGAGACAGCTCACGCTGAAGGAATTATCCAGCCTAAAATGATGATGGTGCCCAGGGTAAGGGGCCCTGGACACCTGGGGAAGAACTAGTACTTTTTTCTGGTCCATCTGTCTTCCCAGTGCCTGATACATAATGAATGAGTCAAAAAATACTGAAATGGGGCGGTGCCTGAGACTCAAAGGAGTAAGGGCACCGGCCCCATATGCTGGAGGTGGCAGGTTCAAACCCAGCCCTGGCCAGAAACTGCAAATAAAAAAAAAAAAAAAAAATACTGAAATGAATGCACAAACCCCTTCCTCCTCAGAATGCCATCTTACTTTGTGCTTCTTCCATAATAGTTATATGGAATTCTAATTACGTTTTATGTTGCTACTTGCCAGAATACCAGAATCACTTAAATATATAATCTGTACTTGAGATTTCAAACAGATTTATGGAGTTGGCAAAAGAAAATGAGAAATGAGTTGGCTTCAATGGATTTTTAATGTTTAAAACCCCAAGTCTTGCGTAGAGTGTTAAAGCTCATGTATGGTGTGGGTAATTTGTTAGTGGTCATATTTTAGTTTTCTTCATCTTGGTGCTTGCAAGAGAAATTTTTAAAAGGCAATTAAAAAAAAAAACACATTAAAAGAGAGGAGTAGACTTTGTCATGGAATTTTAAATTCTGCATGTATAGGGAAGTCTTGTAGCAGGAAAGGTAGGACTCATGATTGTCCTGGGTCAGAGAATACAACTGTGGACTTGGGCAGAGTAAACCTGAGTCCTTGCTCTGTAGCTCAGAGACAGACACATCACTTTACCTTTCTCTCTCCACATCCCCCTCCCCATCTTTCTATTAGAAAAATCCTAGAGAATTCTCAGCAAAATGTTCACATGGCTATATTCTCTCCAACTGGTAGAGTTTGGGATGACTTTTTACTTTGTTCTTTTCTGTATTGTTTTAATGTTTCCTTCCCAGTGAGTATGTGTTATTTTTATGATCCAATCAAAAATCACTGTTAAAGTACAAAGGTGGGATGGGAAGCCAGATGTTCTAACTCCTCTGGACCCTTTAAGGGCCATGTGGGTTAAAAATCATTTTTACAATCAAAATGCTACCATTGGTTTGAAATTATAGTAAATTATAACTGTAGGAAATTAAAGCACTTCAGTTATTTGCACCACAGTTTCCTTCACTGTAAAATGAGAATATTAATGACCTCATTAGGGTGATAACACCAGGGTGAGCAGAAGGACTTTACTGGAGTTTTTCTGTCTTGTAGCAAAAGATACTGCCTTAGGAAAGTCACTTCCTATCTCTAAAGTCAATGTCTTCTCTGTAAAATAGACTTAATAAAAACCTCATAAAGTTGATGTAAAGATTGGTTACAATAAGGCAATGCAGCACTCAGCCCAGAATCTGGTATTTAATAAATAGCAGGCAGTGCCACTAATTTCTGCTCTCCCTGTCAATTAGTATGGTGACTTTACTGTTCCTCCCATGTGATTATTGTGGGAACCAAATTGTAACTTTTACATGGAAGTTCTTAAAATTCAAGGTAATATTACTACTGTTACTATTTTTCGCTATGCCTTTACTACTAACAATGGGCGATTTACTACCAAGATGTTAATTGGTGTGTGGCAGAGGCTATTGGAACATACAGTGTCAAATTTTTTTTTTTTTTTGCAGTTTTTGGCCAGGGCTGTGTTTGAACCTGTCACCTCTAGTATATGGGGCCAGCACCCTACTCCTTTGAGCCACAGGCGCCGTCCCAGTGTCAATTTTTTATTTCTTCCTTAGTAGTAGAATTTCAACAAAATACAGTAGAATCTTTGTAATTTGACCAAGGGACTGTGACAAACTGGTCATCAGATGTAGGTGATCAACATAAGGAACTAGGCCTAACGTACATGTGGTGTATGTCCAGGCTTTGAAAATTAGGTCAACTTGAGATAGTCAGTGTACGAGGTGGTCAGCTATCGAGGTTCTACTGTATAGGTTCTATATTTCAACTTCCCTTTCAGCTGGTAGAATCATGTGACTGCTTTCTGGCCAATGATATGTAGACAAAAGCATGGTGTGTCAAGGCTATTTTTGTTTTTTGGAGGTTTTTCGGTGGGGCTCAATTTCTTCATTTCCTTTCAGATTAATATAAAGACTACATATGATTAGGTATGTAATTAGGTCTTACATATGTTTGTGTTTGTTAGGTAAAGTCCAAGTTGTAGTTGAGCCCTTCACCTACGGGACGTGCTGTATCCCCCTACATTATGCCCATTAGGTGGAAGCTTACCAAACCTTCTCCCCCCTCCTCCTCTCCTGCTTCTTGAATTTGTGTTTCCCTCCTGTGGGCATGTGGTTGCTCATCTCCTAGTTTCATATTAGTATTGAGGACTCTCTAGATGCTTGCTTTTTCAGATACTTTACTTAGGGGAGGGTGTTCTCCAGATCCTTCCAGGTAAATACAAAAGATGTAAAGTCTCCATCTTTCTTTAGGGCTAAATAGTATTCCATGGTATACATATGGGCAAGGCTATTTTTAAGAAGCTAAAGCAGCTAAAAGAGGACCCCTTTTTCTTTTTCCCTTTCTCCCCTGCTACTTGGAATGCTTTTATTTTTTATTGTTTCAGGTTCATTGAGGGTACAAAGAATTAGGTTACACTGATTGCATTTGTTAGGTACAGTCGTCCCTCTAACAGTTGTATCCTGTCTCCAAAAGGTGTACAGTGCATTTAGAATGGCTAGAGCAGCCCTAACCTTAGGAACCTGGTGGTAGAGAAGACAAGCAAAGGGTTGTTTGGCTCTAAGTAGCACCATGCCAGCCCAGGCCTATCTACTATCCATCTTCTTTATGTGCGAGAATAAATCTTTGTATGTTTAATTCCTTGTATTTATTTCTTTGTTCCCAGGATCCAAATACAGTTTTCAGCTGATCTAGTCTTGCTGTAAAGAGTTTTGGCATAGTTTCTGTCATTTACCATGGAGTACTTCCAATGTTTTTGTTCTTCTCTGGTAAACTTATCTTCCATTATACCACAAATAAACAAGTTGACTCAAATTTAAACTTCACCCTTGAGCAAATCCACAAGCAGAAGCCTTCACGAGGAGTGTAAAGACAGATGTATGTTGTTCCTTGACATGCATTTTAGGCTCATTCTGAAGATGAAATAGCTTCAGAGGAAAGAGCGATGGGCCTGTGAAATAGGTTTGCTGCTGTGTCCCACCAGCATATGGGCCTCCAGTCCAGTGGCTCACCTGTGGGTGATGCTAGTTTAGTGCCAACAGAAGTGCATAGCACGTGGTCTGCTGTTTGGTATGGGGTTTTTCTAAAGGTGGTATCAATATTCCTTAAAGCCGTTGTGTTGTTTTCCTTCAAACAGATGGTAATAGCGTGAATCTGGTGGGGTTTCCATATACATTGACTAGAGAAAGGCCATCGAAAATAAGTTTTCGTTGCCAAATACAAAGAATCCCGAGTGTCTTCCCCCTCTGCTTAAATGTTCCTCATCAAGCAGGCCATGTTAGCTTAACTAGTAGAAAAAAAAGAAAATGTAAAAATGTGATCACCGATTCATATTAAAACATGCACACACAAAACAGCTGCCCTTTGAATGGTTCACTGGTCACCAAGATCAGGTGCAGGCTGAATTAGAGCACTTGGATAATTGACCTTCATGTGAATAAATTAGAATAGATTAGGTTTGATTGACCACATAGCAATTTTTAAAAGCCCCTTTCTCTTTCTAGGCTACTTTGTTATATTGGGTCTCAAAGGTGATTACCATGTGTTTTTCTTGTTGGAAGACTTTCCTATACACAAATTAGCAGACTGAAAAGGAAATGGTAATGTTTGCATGTTGCCAGTTCTGTTTTAATTGAAAAGCTCAAAGGACCATATGACAGACTGAGTTGTTTAAAGACATTCTAGAAGGGCAGCATGCTTCGAATGTTTTAATCTGCATTAGGCCCCCTTCCTGCCTGATGGTGTGGTCCCTGTGCTTCTGACTGCCTGCACAGTTGGGGAGGGATGTGCTCAATGTGCTTTTCACTCTTCTTGCTCAACAGTACAGCACTTTCACAGGTGTGCGATGTGACATGCTGGAGACCACCTGGATAAGCAACAAAGATGGACTACTCATTTAAGCAGAGGTGATGGAATTTCTGAGCTGAAAAGAATCTCAGACATTCACTGAATTAGTTCAGTCTTTTTAGTGATGAGAAGACACAGGCCAGTAGTAGGAAATGGCTCCCCTGCCCAAATCAGTAACTGAGCTGATATGTGGTGAATATACAGAATTGCTCTTTTTTAGTGAAGCCCCAGCTCCTGCACTTACTAAAGTGTGTCCTTACTCAAATTATATAACCCCTTCTGTAGAAAGAGGATGTTATTAGTACCTATTTGTTGAGTTTGAAATGAACAAATGTCTTATAAAGCACTGATTTTAGCTATTATTTCTAAATAACAAACTCACCTCAAAACTTACTGGATTAAAACAATAGCCATGTTATTATCTTATAGTTCAGCAATCTGATATGGGATCAGGTGAGCAGTCCTTCTCCCATTCTTGCCAGTGTTCACTCATGGGACTGCATTCAGCTAGCAGTCTCTCCCCTCATCCCCATGTTGTTTGAGGACTTCTTCCTCTCATGTGATCTTGCCACAGTGGTGTCTGTGTGTGGCCTTTCAGGCAGAGTAATCAGAATTTTTACATTGTGCCTACGGCTTCCAAGAGAACAAAGATAGAGACTGCCAGGCCTTCTCAAGGCATTGGCCTGGAACTGGTGCAGCGTCTCTGCTGCCACATCCTAGGGGCTAAAGCAAGTCACAGACTCAGCCAGATTTAAGGAAAAGAGACTAGTTAATTCATAAACATCAACAGGTTCATTACAGGACACCAGAGTTGCAGACTGCCCCAAGCATGTACCCCAGTGTGTCTTAAGTGTGGTAAAGTTAATTGCTCTCTTTTGATGTAGTAATAGTAGTAGAGATAGTACTAATAGCTGTTTTTATTATTTGTTGTTATTATAAGGTGATAATAGGTGGAAAACAGTTCATACACAAATTTGGAATGATTAAATTTTATTTCCATATCTCTTAGTTTAAATAACACTACTATCAATATTTCTGGGCACATCTGTTGAAATAGGGGGGTAGAATAATTTCCCTAGTTCAGTAATTCCCCAATTCAAGCAGGTCTGAGTTGGGGCCAGAGATTCTACATTTCTAATAAATAAATGTAACATGAGAATCATATTATTGAAATTGTTCAAGTTAGCTAATTCTTGAATATTCTCCCCGCCAAAATTGTTTTACATTTCCATATATCACTTTAGAGCATGACATTTGTAGGAGAAGGAAATTAAAAATCCGCTCTTTCCCTCTGAGGGGATGCCTCCCATTTCCAGATGATTTTAATGCTGCTGACCTGGAGACCCACACTTTGAGAAGTGAGGTTCTAATCCACATCTGAGAGGTGCTGGTCACACCATTAACCGCGTCCCCAAGTGGGGATTATTAGGAGGTACCATTCTTTCATTAAGAGCAAGTCATTAGATTGTTTTGTGGAGACATTTGGGAAGTGTTTGGATTTGATGAACCTTCCATGTCTAATGTTCATACCATGTTATTATATGTCTACTTGAACATTCTTTTTTGTAAAAACTGTCTAATTATAAAAATGATACATTCACAATTTAAAATTTTCAAAGACTACGTAAAGGTAAAAGGAAGAAAGGGAAAATAACCCAGAGTCATTTATGTCCACATTAATATTTTGGTGTGTATCATCCCAGACTTCATTTTAATATTTTCCTCTCTGGCAAATGTGTGCATTTGCTTTTAAATACTCAGAACTGAATGTCTCCAAGAAACTTTTCAAGTTTAGTGGTTTTGCTTGAGATAGATACCATGATGTATTTTTCCTGATATGTTTTAAACTTTGCATTATTTATAGTTTCTCCTTAGAAGCTTGAAATTAAAAATTCCTTTCTTACTGATTTTGATTCTTTCCTGTCTGACTTACAATTGATTTCACCTCCCTGTGTTTCTAATGAGGCCTGAAATTGCTATACCCTTGTTTGAGTTGAGTGTGTCTTCTCCTGTGCCCTCATGGACCATGGATAGATAGTACAGAAACTCTGTGTTCCTATTATCAGTTGCATCTTCCTCTACTATCTATATTCAATTCAGCGTCCAGTAAAGCTTTGAATGAGGCTTTATGCTGGGACTGAGTAGACATCTTTCTCAGTTACATATGAGGAACGCTGATTTCTTCCATAGAGAAATCTATCTTCCCTTTGGCTCTTCTAGAATTCCTAAGACTTTCCTGTGGTATAGCCCTTGAATATAATGGGCCATTTATTTTTGACCCAATTAATTCCTTATTTGATTAGTAATAAAGGAACAGAGTCCTATGCAGTTAAATTTACAATATCAGGTATCAATAAGGAGTGAGGCCAGGCTAGATACTAGAAGTCCCACACCATAGTTTTGTTTACATCTCATTACCCAGATAGCCGTCGCATAATTCTGGGTTGAAAGGGCTGCTGAAGAATGTCATAGAATAGGCATTCTCTTGAGACTCTACTACTAAGAGAATGAAATGAATTAACACGTGAAATCTTCATAGTATCTACCTTACACCAATTAATGTCTTGGAAGTGAATTACCCATGATTGAGGTTTTATTGCTTCCAAAGGTAGAAGTATAGCTAAATATTATAACAGTGGCAATAATACTTTAAATTTGAATAGCACTGGGTGCCCCTCTCCCATTTATTCCCACAGCAGGGTGAGAGAGGGCAGGTAAAGGCCTGGGGAAGGGTGGTGTTCTTGGTGGGACTGGAATACTAGGTGGTAGAACAAAAATGAAAAGGGCCACCCTTTTCATACTAATATCTAGTACTAGTATTTGGACATCTTTATTTCTCTCTCTCTCTCTTTTCTTTCTTTTTCATTTTCTCTGCCACATTCTCTAACAAGATCTCTCTGTCACATTGGGTTTTTTCCTCCACCCAGTACCTAGAGCACAATGTAGTACATTTTGATTACTGTGATTATCCTAAAATTGAGAATTATAAAATTGAAATAGCTTAAGTTAGAAAGTTAATTTCTGCATTCTCTCTCCATCAAAAGTATTTTACATTGCATTGCCAATATATATCACTTTCCAGCATCCATTTTTAGGAGCAGAAATTTAAAGTTTCTTCTTTTCCTCCAATCTGACTCTGAAAAGCAGCCTCTCTTTTTGGTCAGGGGATTTAAACTAAATTGTTTAGGCAAATGTGAAAGATGCTTGTAGTGATTCCTGCCCCAAGTTGCAAGTGTATACCAAAGGCAAAATAATGCCTCACCTGTGGGAGGATGCACCACACGGCCGTTACGAAAAGGGTGGGGAGGGTGAACAAGAGGAGTCTGTAGTGCTTTTTTTTTTTTAATTTGTTTTTTCACCTAATCCACAAAGCTCAGTTTCAAGTTATGGATTCTAAAATACTTGCTACAATCCAGGGCCTAATGGACTAAAAAACATGTGGTAGAAATGGAAAACTAGAAATAAGCAAATTATAAAGACTGAATATGATGAAATAACCCAAAGAAGCACTTGCAAAGTGTGAACTTGAATGGATGCTGCTTTGGGGTGGGCTAGGGTGTGTGTCTATAAGACATTCTTCAAATAATTGGCCATTTCACTACAATTTGCATATTAGAGGATATTAGGGAATTTTTGTTCAGTTTTTTAGGTCTTATAATTATGTTTTGTGATTATGTAGAAGAACATCCCTATTAAAAGGAGAGGCAAGCAGTGGGGGGGCAGTGTCATTACATAGGCAACTTACTGTGTGAATGGCTCAACAACAAACACACACTCAAACACAGAAAGAGATAGAAAGCAAATATGATAAAACATAAAGTACTGTTAAATGTAGGTAGAGTGTATATGGGTAGTCTATATAATTATCTCACCTTCTATATATTTTTCTGTGTATCTGAGATTGCACATCGTTCCAAAAGTGAAAAAGTATTGTTTTATAACCACCAGTACGACCACAAGCTTGTCACTCGCCCTGTTCCTCAGTTGCAAAGCTGAGGGTTTATTATTTATTAAACATCTACTGTATTACTGTATATGCTAGGTACTGTTCTAAGTACTGGATACATATAAATGAGCAAGATATTGTCCCTGTCCTTAAAAGAACTCATGATTTAATGTTTCTTTTGCTATTTTTATGCGGTTCTAAATCAACTTCTTATAAAATCTTCAGAATGAAAATAAGATTTACACTTGCTTAGGCCTATGGATTTTTTAAGCAATGTATGTTGCTCTAAGGCTGTGATCAGCCCATTAGCATCTAATTTTCTTAATAAGTTTTGTGTAAGAATAGTAGGCAGTAACGGAGAAGTTTAAGCCATTTGTGCACCAAAAATGTATGAAAATGACAAGCGAAGAACATCATGGCATTCTGAATATATTCCTGACATACATAGTTAGAATTGTGTTTGAACTGTATGGTCACATTAGTAACCAATATACATGAGACCAATGAACACACAAGTTTTCAAGAGGCTTTGTTTTCTTGGGAGCCACAGGGTTGATACGGGTCTTCCATGGAGGAATATCAACTGGAAAATAATTGCGTTGAAAGATTTTTTTTTTTTTAATCTTACTTTCTAATTTGTAACCAGAAAGAAAGGAAAAAATTTCATACTAAATAATTATATTGTGGCTGAAACCTCACAATCACCATTACTAGGTGAAAATCCTAATCCTTACGGTGTTACTATTGGTGGATGAAGAGGTTATGAAGTCTTCCCCTTCATGAATGGGATTAGGGCCCCTATGACATAGCGTAAGGGAACATTTTCACCTTTAGCACCCTGTGAAGATGAAGGCAAAAGATATCACCTGTGATCCAGAAAGTGGCTCTTCACCAGACTCTCATCTTCCAGTGCTTTGATCATGGTCTTCCCAGCCTCCATACCTGTGAGAAATAAATTTCTGTTGTTTCTATGCTACCTAGTTTATGGTTATAATTATATAGTTTTATTATATTTATATTATATTTATATATTTATTATATAGTTTATTGTTATAATGGTCTGAACATACTGAGATAATTTTCTTCACATTATTCCTTTGAAGAAGAAAATGCTCACATAACTCAAACATCATAGTATTTTGTTTTTTTTTTTTTTTTGAGACAGAGTTTCACTCTGTGGCCCAGAGTAGAGTGCCATGGTGTCATAGCTCACAGCAACCTCAAACTTCTGAGCTTGAGCAATCCTCTTGTCTTAGCCTCCCAAGTAGCTAGGACTATAGGCCTGTGCTACTGTGCTTGGCTAGTTTTTTTAATTGTAGTAGAGACGGGGTTGGGGGAAGTCTTACTCTTCCTCAGGCTGGTCTTGAACTCGTGAGCTCAAGGGATCCACTCTCCTCAGTCTCCCAAAGTGCCAGGAGTACAGGTGTGAGCTACCATGCCCAGCCCAAACACCATACTATATGAAATTTAGTATTACAGTTCTTGCTAATCAGGTATAAGGTGAAGAAGAGAAACAGGCTGAAGATGAAGGGTAACACAGAAGTGAATAATGAGTTTCAGCATTATAATAAGTTGAAGAACTTACAAGAGTTCAGAAAGGGAATAGGACAAACTACCCTAGGCCTCAGTCCATGATTCCAATTGAAAAGGAAATAATACACAAGGCTTTCTTTAAAACATGTGAGATTATGCAGTTGCAAAATGCAACTGATTTGGCTAGAAGACTCTTGTATGTATTCACAAAAGGTCTGAAAATTAAAATGGTATTCATGACTTGTAAACAAAGCTACTAATTGAACTGTAATTTAGAGATGCAGTACTGAATAGAATTTCAGTTGCAAAATGACAGAAGAATTTATTAGATGTCATCTCTGATGCAGAGGAGTGTCTTGGATTAGATTTTGTAGTCTATACTTGGCAGATGCTTGATAAATATGTGAAAGAGGGAAGGAAAGAAATGTGAGACAGGGAAAAAAGAGCTAAATTGGATGTGAATTGTTGAGTGATCTTGATAAGAAACTTATTATAACTAAGTGAAAGTTATCTCTTTTCTACATATCAAAGAGGGTTTGAAAAAGAAACTTAATAGAAGAAAAAATCTTTTTAATCTGTTAAGAGAACCAATTATTACTACTCAACACAGAACATAGATACATCCATTCACATAAAATAAATGTACTAGTTACAAGTCAGTCTCATTTTTGTAAAAGCAGGCCCAAAGGCTTAGAAAATATTTCAATAGATATAATTCATGGCCACGCATGGAATATATTTGAATCTTACACTCTTTTAAAATATTACATAATTTGTGGTTTTTATTAATGTATTTCATTCATTCTACCAAGTTAATATAAAGGAATAAGATTCTCTTACCAGGTAACCAGGCAACATAAAATGAGGGGAGAGAATTACAGGAGTTGTTGACCTTGGTTGTATTATAAGGACCTGGAGAATTTTTTTATTTTTTACGGAAAGAGTAATACCTAGAGATAATGATTATGATATTTTTAGTGCTCTGGTGTGAGATTGAGCAAAGTTATCGTTTCACAATTAGTAGGTGATTATAGGGAGTTGAGAGTAAGTAGGCTAGACTAAATCAGTTAATCTTGCTTCTAACATTGACACTGGTATCTTGTTTTACCTGTGACTTTGAACAACTTATTTATTGATAATTGTGCTAGTTCTCATAATCCTCACCTTTTCATTGAGGGAGCTCTACTCTACCACTGGTGTTAAATATTTAGGAATTTTGTGATCATGTTGTTGAACAGTTGAAAACTTGAAATTGGTCATGGCAGGAGTATTTACACCATGGAAATTGGCAAACACTAAAAATCAGTCACCAACTCCCAGTCCCCCAGCAGTTCACCAGTGCATCACAGATTATACTATATTTAAAGTTCTTTCAAACTTTAAGCCTCTATGAATATATGATCTATTACCTCAAAAGGAATCTTATAGACATTCTGAGACCATTTTTAACTAATTCCAACTATAATCTCCCCCTCCCCCAAAATAAAAAGTATAAGGAAAGAGATAAAAATTTGTAGTTACTTTAGTAGAGTATCTTTCTGTTAATCTGTTTTGAGGGGTATATGAGGTAAGCAAGTGAAAGTCTTAGGACAGAGCCTAGTATATCATAAACTCTCAGTAACCTATAGCTGCTGGAGTTACCACGAGGCCAAGGGCCAGGCTGGGAATGGCATTTTATATCAAGTAGAGATTGTAAGTAGTTTGTTCAGATTAGTTCAGCACTTACGTGTTAGAGACTAGATAAAATTAAGAAAAAATGATAGCCATGGGCCAGATGGATTAGCAAGCCTTCTGGGATGGGCAAAAGGATTAAGGAGATGATCATGTTATCTTTTAAAATAGCATTTCCACAATTGTGGATTAAGACCTGGTGATTCTTGAGTGAATTCTTTGGGTGGTTAATGGATAGAAGGATTGATAGGTGATAAAAGAAAGATAGCAAATGCAAACTGGTAGTATGTAGATGATGGGTACATGGGTGTTCTCTGTTCGATTTTTTTCAACTTCTCTATATACTTGAGAAATTTCATATTACATATTGGAGGAAAAATGAGAAAGCTTATTCTGTCTTTAATTCTTTTTCAGTTCTTGAAAATCTCATAGTATCTTAGTACTAAAGCTTTAACACTTTGCTTTGGCTTAGAGCCGCTGGCAGAATATATCTAGTTAGAACTTAATAAAAACATTTTAATTTTTGGTACTTACATTGTTATAGTGAATTTATAGGAATTAATACAACTTTTTTGTTATTGATGGTAATACTGCTCTCTTTTTAAATGATTTATTGAAGTTTTAAAATGTTCAGTGAATAATAAACAAAGATGCATTGGTGTGGGCAAAAAAAAAAATATGCAGAGGTGGTATGCATTTAATTGCTATAGGAAAAAAAGGGGTTATTGAAGAATTTAAAATATGTGATCTGACAAATATTTCCAGAAATATTAAGCTGTTCATTCACCATCTGTTCTTTGTATGACTGGAGAATGAATATAGAGATTTTAGCTTTTAAATTTCGTCTGGTCACTGTTAAATTTCTATATGGTAGTGACCAAGTATCTACATGTTCAGATTTTCTTCAAATCCTGTGAAAGCAAAGATTCACGGTAAAGCTTATAGATTTTCTAGTGCTTAAGATGTGGCATTCTTTACTTGCTTTTGGAAAACATAGATGTATTCCCCACGGGGCAGGGGAGAATATATATTAAGTGGTTCTTTTTTATTTCAGGGGCCAAAATAAAAAGGAGCTACTTAATCAGAGTGGTTTGCCAAGCCAGACCTATTTTGGTTTGGTTTTTAATCTGTCACACTTTTTCTTTATAAAATTTTCTTAATAGAATTTAGGAAACACCATAAACCACCTCACTTCTACAAAGTAAATGGACAATAATATGTTTCTGTAAAAACAAAGAAGCCATCAATATTCAACAAGTTAGTATTTTTATATTAGTTCCATCTGTACATTGGTAGGAGTCTATGCTCATTATGAACTCAATGGATTTTAAAAAGACTTTTTTTTCTTCTACCAGAATCAACAGTAACAAAGCAAGCAAGCAGTCAGAATAACTAGAGTCTACTCAGTACAGGAGAAAAGCCCTTTTTAATGCATGATGGTGGAATTCTGTATTTTCATGTAGTTTAAGCATCTTATTTTTTATTTTATTTATTTATTTTTTGTTTGTATGTGACAGAGTCTCACTCCATTGCCCAGACTAGAGGGCCGTAGCATCAGCCTAGCTCAAAGCAAGCTCAACCTCTTAGGTTCAAGCAATCCTTCTGCCTTAGCCTCCTGAGTATCTGGGACCACAGGTGCTCACTTGCTGCCATGCTCAGCTAATTTTTATATTTTTACTGGAGACAGGATCTCACTCTTGCTCAGGCTGGTCTCGAACTTCTGAGCTCAGGGGATTGTCCTGTGTGAGCTACTGCACCTGGCCGGTTTAAGCATTTTGAAGTAAGTTATCTCCTAGTATCAGAGTCAGAATTTAGGTGTGAGCCTTCTCAGTTCACCTTTCAATGTGTTAACTAACATGCATGGATATACATATGCATACATTTTTCTTAATTTGTTCTTTAAATAAATGTACCCATCATTAAGTTATTCTTCTGTGACTTACATTTGCACCCATTAATAGGTCTTAGAGATATTTTTATGTTAATATAAATGAAACTACTTTATTCTTTTTCATGATTGCATAGCATTCCATAAAATGAATGTTTAATAATTTATAAATTTAATTATTTATTAAACATCATAGTGAATATTAGATTATTTGTACTTTTGTGGTGTTTTTTCCTTCGGTGAACATCAACTATGTGGGTTTTTGTTTTTTTTTTTGAGGCAGAGTCTCACTTTGTCACCCTCAGTAGAGTGCTGTAGCATCACAGCTCACAGCAGCCTCAAACTCTTGGGCTTAAGCAATTCTCTTGCCTCGGCCTTCCTAGTAGCTGGGACTACAGGTGCCTGCTACAACACCCAGCTATTTTTTTAGAGACGAGGTCTTGAACTCCTGAGCTCAGACAATCCACCCACCTCAACCTCCCAGAGTGCTAGGAGTCACCATGCCTGGCCTCAGCTATGTGTCTTTATGAACTTTTGTATTTCTGATAAATTGTTAGAAGTAAAACTGCTAGAACAACATATGATTATTTCATTATCTACTTTTTAAAAGAAATGTCTCAAGTTTTTATGAACCATCTTCTCCACTGGCAAATACGTTGATTTGGAATATAGTTCATTAATCACCTAACAGACCTATGGTGGGAGTCGAAAGCTTCCTTCTAAAGCATCTTGCTTGTTTGCTCTGTATATCTATTGTTAGGGTCTTTGTTCTCTACCCCCAATATACATTCTTTACTCTCCTCCACCCCCAGATTGTGAGCATATTCAGCCAGAGTATTACATCTGTCCAAATACCTGCCATGCAGTAATTGCTCAGTGAATATAGAAAAGACAGTGGGAAAAACCCACTCCCACACACTTATAAAATCATATTTGTTATAGTCAAACAGTTTTTTTTTCCTAATTGATAACATTTCTTTTCATTGTTGGGGTTCAACTTTATAGTGAATTTTATATTTAATTGCAGTATTTTATGGTGCTTCTACTATTATTACATTGGAATTTGAGGTAGAAATCCCAGAGGTGAGGTAAGTAAAATGATTTTTTGAAAATTAACTCAGTTTTATTGGCCTTGAATTTTAGCACATTATCCAGTTGAGAGAGATTCCTGTTAACATCTCCATCTTGAGAACATAACATTAAATAAAACTAGTGAACCAGAGAACAATGAATTTTCATGAGCTAATTGCTAGTGATGATTGTTTTTTAACATGTTTTAATCCTTTGATTTTAATCAGTTTTTCCTCAAACACAGATGATTTAAGGATTGGCATCTTATTGGGCACAATGTAGGGGTATATGGCACACCTTTTGGGTGCAGGACACAATTACAAGAGGGACTCTACCTAACAAGTTCAAATATTGTGACTTAATTGTTTGTATACTCACACTAGCCTGAAATACACAAAAATGAAATTCATTAAGGCACTTAATATATAACCTGGTTTTAATAACTCACAATTGAAAATAGTACAAATGAATGGTGATTTTTTTTTCTAGTTATATATATTTTTTAAAGTGAAATTCTGCTTAGATGACCAGCCTGCTTTGAGTATCTGGCACTGTTTTGCCTATGAAGGCCTGTGCATATATAGATAGCAGATAGGTTTGATTACAGTCTCATCCCTGGGTGTCTGAGGGGGTTTAACCCCTGGACTCTCTCACAAGGAACAGTATCAGCAGATGCTCAAGTTCCTGATACAAAATGATGTAACTCATGCACATCCTCCCGTACACAGTAAAACCTCCATAATTGAGCACCTTCTTACATTGACCACCTCCTAAAGTTGACCTAATTTTCATAGACCAGACATTTTGCCACATGTACGCATCAGTACAGTAGGCCTAGTTCCTTATGTTGACCACCTCCGTATGTTGACCAAATTGTCACAGTGCCTTGGGAGGTTAACTTACTGTACTTTAAATCATCCTAGATTACTTACAATACCTAATACATCCCAGATTATTTATAACACCTAATACAATGCAAATGCTACATAAATAGTTGTTATACTGCATTGTTTAGGAAATAATGGGGGGCGGGGAGTCTGTATCTTTTTGGTACAGACACAACCATCCTGCCCCACTCCCACCCCCTGGATCTTTTCTTTTTTGTGTGTGTGTGGTTTTTTGGCCAGGGCTAGGTTTGAACCTGCCACCTCTGGCATATGGGACCAGCGCTCTACTCCTTGAGCCACAGGCGCCACCCCCCCTGGATCTTTTCAATCTGATTGGTTGAATTAATGGATATGGAATCCATGGATGTGGAGGGTTGACTGTATTATTTATGTGTGTGACTTTTAATTGAAAAGGGGATGCACATTTTGGGTGTATTTTTATTTTGTCTGAATTAGGATTGGGAGATGATTAATTACAGGGCAATATTTCTTGTCAAGTTGTGAATAAATATGTTTAGCATTAGTGTAGCTATTTACAAACAAGGAAACCCATACTGCTTGCCAAGATGCTGATTAAAAAATGTATTCAATTCATCACAAAGTCTCTGTAGGGAAGATCTTTACATTTGTATGGGTTGGCATTTAGTAATTAAATCTCTTTAAACATTTTAATCAAGCTGAAGGCCACCTAAAGCCTCTGCTCTCCTCTGGAAGACACTTTTTACTATTAGTAGACACACCGCCCTAGGACAGCCACTGTCATTTTCACCTGGAGTAGTTGCATAAAATCACCTGGAGAGATTGTTCAAACAGACTCTTGAGCTTCATCTTCAGAGATTTCCATTTAGTAGCCTGGGGTGAGGACCCGAAATATGTAGTTCTAATTGACTCCAGGCTGATTCTGATGCTGCTGGCACAGGCACTGTACCTTGAGAACTACTAAATTAGGAATTTCAGTTCTGTTCTGGAAACAGACAACCTGATTAAATCAAACCATTCTTTTTTTCTTTTTCTTTTACTTCTTTTTACTTCAAATTAATATGAGGGTGCAAATTTTTAGATTACATTGTTCTTACCCAGGTAAAGTTAAAGTTGTAAAAGAGCCTCTCACCTACGGGGTCATGGTGAACACCTTACCAAAGGCTCTCATTTGACATGTATCTGACATGTTTCAGAACAAGATTCTTTTGGGGGGAAATGGCAAATGTGTTTTTATATAATCTTTGGAAGAAGGAGCAGGTGGAAAGCTTGTGTGTTTGCCCCTTTATTTCACTTTTCCTTGAGAGCAGAGGGAAACACTCTGAAAGTAACTTGTCTCGGATCTTTTCTCACCCTCTCCATCTTTCCTAACAGCAAGTGTGCTGAAGTGGTTGATAGCTCAAACTCTGTGACTTCTGGGTGTGTCGTGTTGGGCAGATTACTTAATATGTTATTCATCTACTGCTTTAACAAAAGTCCTAAAAGTTAAGCAACTTGAAACACATTTATTACTACCTCCAGTTTTGAGAGTTAGGAATATATGTTGTTCTGGCTCAGAATCTCTCTCTCATGAGGTCACAGTCAAGCTTTTGTTTAGCGCTGTGTATTTGGAGTTTATGTTTTCTAGCTTACATGTATATAGGAGGCTTCAGTTCCTGGCCCTGTGGCTTCTAAGTAGGGTTGCTTATCACATCAGAAGAGTACATGCAAAACAGATGTCACAGTCTTTTTATAACCTAGTATCAGAAGTGATGGTGTATCATTTATGAACATTCTTTCACTAGAAGTGACTAAGTCCATCTCATACTCAAAGGCAGAAGGAACTTCCATCTCTTGAAGGGCGTGTTGAAGAATTCTTGCACATTACTTTTAAAACCATCACACTATATTAGCATCAGTTTCCTCATCCAAAGAATGAGAAAGTAAAATTAGATAGGGGCTCAGTGATGGTGGTTATTAATTACACGTATGATCATAAACTTTATTAGATAGGGGCTCAGTCATGGTGGTTATTAATTACACATATGATCATAATCTTTCATCATCATCCCTTAAGAATTTTATACTCAACCACATTTTCTGTTGCATGAAATTCTCCCCACCTAAATCCATGCTTTATAAAGTATCATGTATTATAAAAGCACTTTATTCTTTTTTTTTTAATGAAAGAAATATACCCAAATACCAAAAACAAACTCTATACAACCAGAATAAAGACTGATATCATTGTGATTATGGTGAGAAGATCTGTGATAGTTCGTTATTGAATAGGATTCAGCAATGATTAAAAGAATAAGCTGTATTACCATGCAGGCTCTATCCTTCTCTCACACACAAGGACAGTGATTTTATCATGTACCTTAAAAAATTATCATACTGTTTAGCTCTGTAGTCCATCTCTGGTATTTTATCTTAAGAAAAAGTACCAACATATTTAAGGTTAGAAGATGTTTGTCATACGATAGAATTTGCGGGAAGCCTCAGCAATGGCCCTTAATGATTGGTTGCCATCTCTTGATGTTGTTCATGCTCTTATGAAATCCCCAGTCCGTACATGTGGGCTGGACCTAGGGACTTACTTTTAACACACAGAAATAGAAGATAAGGTTATAAAAAGACTGCAGCTTCTGTATTGGGGGCTGCTGCATGCACTCCCTTTTTATACACTGTATTTTTTTTTTTTAACTACACCTGGCATAAATCATCTCTTCATCCCCCAGAAACATTCTCAAAAAGAAATCATACACAGAGTAATGATCCTCAGTGTTTTTGAGAGTAAGGAGCCTGTGATTTGTTCTGCTTTTCTGTGTTTTCCTATTTCCTATTGTGCTCATATATTATTTTATGGTAGGGAAATGTTTAAAAGGAAAAAGAGAAATAAAGAATAAGAAAACCCAAAGGAAAAGGACAAAGTACATGTAAGTGTTTAAACATTTGTAGCATTGAGAAATATTTGATTGTTTAGTGAGGAAAAGTTGTATTGTGTACATTTGTAATTAAATATCTAAAAAAAATGTGATTTGGATTCAAGATTATATAACATTAAAAATTTGTACAGTAGTCATACATTTACTTACAATTTTTTTAAAAAGCACTAATTGAGATGTTTATTCAAAAATACTTTTTTTCCCTAGCACTTGTGGATGAAAAATATCATGTAAATGTACTTTATTTTATTATTATTTTTTATTGTTTGGTATTCATTGAGGGTACAAAGAATTATGTTATATTGATTGAATTTGTTAGGTAAAGTCCCTCTTGTAATTGTGTCCCACTCCCAAGAGGTATGCCATAGGCCATGACCCCCCATCCCGGTCCCTCCTCCCCTCCCCCCCTTCCCATCCCTGATTCCCCTACCCTCCCACCTTGTATTAAATCACCTACTGGCTTCATATTAGAATTAAGTACATTGGAGTCTTGCTTCTCCATTTTTTTGATGCTTTACTAAAAAGAATATTTTCCACCTCCATCCAGGTTAACAAAAGATGTAAAGTCTCCCATCTTTTTTAATGGCTGAATAATATTCCATGTTGTGCATATAGCACAGTTTGTTAATCCATTCTTGGGTTGGTGGGCATTTAGGTTGTTTCCCCATTTTGGCGATTGTAAATTGAGCTTTAATAAACAGTCTAGTGCAAATATCCTTATGGTAAAAGGATTTTTTTTGTTGTTGTTGTTCTGGATAGATGCCCAATAATGGTATTGCGGAATCAAATGGGAGGTCAAGTTTTAGTTCTTTGAGAATTCTCCATACTTCCTTCCAAAAAGGCTGTATTAGTTTGCAGTCCTACCAGCAGTGTAAAAGTGTTCCCTTCTCTCCACATCCACACCAGCATCTACAGCTCTGAGACTTTGTGGTCTGGGCTATTCTCACTGGGGTTAGGGTACATGTCAGGCTGGCTTTGATTTGCATTTCTCTGATTATCGGGGACTATGAGCATTTTTTAAATGTTTGTTAGCGATTCATCTGTCTTCATCAGAGAAGGTTCTGTTCATATCTTTTGGCCCAAAAGTACATGGGATTATTTACTCTTTTTCTGTTGATTAATTTGAGTTCTCTGTAGAGTCTAGTTATCAAACCTTTGTCAGATTGAAAGCCTGCAAATATCTTTTCCCATTCGTGTTTTTGCTTTACTTGTGTCCTTAGCTATGCAGAAGCTTTTCAGCTTAATTAAGTCCCATTTGTTAATTTTTGTTGTTGCAATTGCCGCTGAAGTATTTTTTATAAAATCTTTCCCCAGTCCAACATCATTAAGAATATTCCCCAACTCTTCTAAGATTTTTATGATTTCATGACTTAGATTTAGTCTCTTACTCATCTTGAGTCAATTTTTGTACAGGGTGATGGTGTGAATGGAGTTTCAGTCTTTTACGTGTGTTTATCGGTTCTCTCAGCACCATTTGTTGAATAGGGATTCTTTTCACCACTGTACACTTTTGTTGGATTTATCAAAGATTAGATGGCAAGTAGAGACTGGTTTCATCTCTTGGTTTTCTTTTCTGTTCCATATGTTCATGTCTCTATTTTTGTGCCAAGATCATGCTCTTTTGATTACTGTGGACTTGTAATATAGTCTGAAATCTGGTAGGGTGCTGCCTCCAACTTTGTTTTTATTTCTAAGAACAGCCTTAGCTATATGGGTTTTTTTTCTGGTTCCATACAAATAAAATACTATTTTTTCCAGTTCTTCAAAATATGATGTTGGTATTTTAATGGAGATTGCATTCAGACTGTAGATTGCTTTGAGTAGAATAGACATTTTGATAACATTGGTTCTTCCTAACCAAGAGCATGGTATGTTCTTCCATTTGGTAGTGTCTTCAGTATGATGTTAGTGGTGGGTTTGTCATAGATGGGTTCAATCAAGTAAATGTACTTTAGTAAGATTCCTCTCTATAGTAATTTAGACAACAGACTTTATTCATACATCATTGTTAGTTCTACTTAGAACTGGAACCTGTGAAGGTTTTTGGATTGTTGAGTCTTGTTTGGCAATAGGGTTTTTACAACTGGCATTCAGTGATTTTTTTTTGCTCTCTGGCCTTCACTTTTTTTTAAAATTTCAGGTTAATATGAGGGTGCGAATGATTAGGTTACAATGTTTGCATTTGTTAGGTAAAGTCCCTGTTGTAGCTGTGCCCCACACCCAGGAGGTGTGCCACGTACCCTTACATTTTGCTCATTAGATAGGAGCACACCAACCCCACCAACAACAACAACTTGAATTGAGTTTTTTTCTTGTGTGTGCATGTATTAGTTTGTCAACTGGCTTCTCATTAGTATTGAGTACATTGGATACTTTTGCAGGCTTGTGATACTTTACTAAGAAGAATGTGTTTCAAAAAAAAAGAAGAAGAAGAATGTGTTTCAACTCCATCTGGGTTAATACAAAAGATATAAAGTCTCCATCTTTTGTATGGCTTTTTTACGTGGTATAAGTATATCACAGTTAATTAATCCATTCCAGGGTTGATGGGTGCTTAGGTTGTTTCCACGCCCTCTCTCTGGCCTTCTTTTTTTTTTTTTTTTTTTTTTTTGTAGAGATAGAGTCTTACTTTATGGTCCTCGGTAGAGTGCCATGGCATCACACAGCTCACAGCAACCTCCAACTCCTGGGCTTAAGCAATTCTCTTGCCTCAGCCTCCCGAGTAGCTGGGACTACAGGCGCCCGCCACAACGCCTGGCTATTTTTTTGTTGCAATTTTGCTGGGGCTGGGTTTGAACCCGCCACCCTCTGTATATGGGGCCGGTGCCTTACCGACTGAGCCACAGGCGCCGCCCCGACCTTCTTGATATTAATTTGCCCTCCTTCTGTAGGTAGCATGCTGATTCCATGATGACTGATTGCTTTTCCTCATAGGATTCTACCTCGGAGTTTGCTGTGGGTCACTGAGACAGGTGTCTAGCCTAGGGCTGGTGAGGAATATTAAATTGCTTCAGGTTTTTTGAGACCGGAAGCTTTTCCTCCTTCAGGAGCTGAAACAAGACAAGGTTTTATTTCTTTTCTTGTTCACTCATTATTAGCAATAGCATTGTGTTTAGTAAAATTGGGTTATGACCCCCCTCTGTTTGAGCTCTTCGTTCTTTCAATTACCTGCAGACTTGAGGTTCCCCACCTATCTTTTTTTCTTTTTACGTAGATAAGTACATTTCCTATATTGTTTTCCTTTTTTTTTTTTTTTATTAAATCATAGCTGTGTACATTGATATAATCATGGGGCATCATTCACTAGCTTTACAGACCGTTTACCAAGTTTCAGATATACCCTTGTAAGATGCACCGCTGGTATAATCCCACCAATCCCCTTACCTCTACCCACCTCCCCCCTCCCTCCCCTCCCTTTCCCCCTTCCCTTTCCCCCTTCCCCCTGTTCTTAGGTTGTAACTGGTTTATAGCTTTCATGTGAAAACCCTAAATTAGTTTCATAGTAGGGCTGAGTACATTGGGTACTTTTTCTTCCATTCTTGAGATACCTTACTAAGAAGAAGATGTTCCAGCTCCATCCATGTAAACATGAAAGAGGTAAAGTCTCCATCTTTCTTTAAGGCTGCATAATATTCCATGGTGTACATATACCACAATTTATTAATCCATTCGTGGATCGATGGGCACTTGGGCTTCTTCCATGACTTAGCAATTATGAATAGGGCTGCAATAAACATTCTGGTACAAATATCTTTGTTATGATGTGATTTTTGGTCTTCTGGGTATGTGCCCAGCAGAGGAATTACAGAATTGAATGGCAGGTCTATTTTTAGATCTCTAAGTATTCTCCATATCTCTTTCCAAAAGGAATGTATTAATTTGCATTCCCACCAGCAGTGCAAAAGTGTTCCCTTTTCTCCACATCCGCGCCAACATCTCTGGTCTTGGGATTTTGTGATACAGGCTAGTCTCAGTGGAGTTAGATGGTATCTCAAAGTAGTTTTGATTTGCATTTCTCTGATGATTAAAGATGATGAGCATTTTTTCATATGTCTGAAGGCCGCGCGCCTGTCTTCTTCAGAGAAGTTCCTCTTCAAATCCCTTGCCCAGCCTGCGTTGGGATCCCTTGTTCTATTCTTGCTAATGCGTTTGAGTTCTCTGTGGATTCTGGTTATTAAACCTTTGTCGGAGACATAACCTGCAAATATCTTCTCTCATTCTGAGGACTGTTTGCTTGCTTTACTTACTGTGTTCTTGGCTGTGCAGAAGCTTTTAGTTTGATCAAGTCCCAGTAGTGTATTTTTGAAGCTGCTTCAATTGCATGGGGGGGTCCTCCTCATAAAATACTCGCCCAGACCGATTTATTCAAGGGTTTTCCCTGCACTTTCCTCTAGTATTTTTATACTTTCATGTCTTAAGTTTATATCTTTGATCCAGTGAGAGTCTATCTTAGTTAATGGTGAAAGGTGTGGGTCCAGTTTCAGTCTTCTACAGGTTGCCAGCCAGTTCACCCAGCACCATTTGTTAAATAGGGAATCTTTTCCCCACTGAATGTTTTTAATTGGCTTGTCAAAGATTAAATAACGGTAAGTAGCTGGGTTCATGTCTTGGTTCTCTACTCTGTTTTTGTGCCAATACCATGCTGTTTTGATCACTATCGATTTGTAGTATAGTCTGAGGTCTGGTAGCGTAATTCCTCCTGCTTTGTTTTTATTTCTGAGTATTGTCTTGGCTATTCGAGGTTTTTTTCTGATTCCATATAAAACGAAGTATTGTTTTTTCAAGATCTTTAAAGTATGACAGTGGAGCTTTAATAGGGATTGCATTGAAATTATATATTGCTTTGGGTAGTATGGACATTTTAACAATGTTGATTCTTTCCAGCCATGAGCATGGTATGTTTTTCCATTTGTTAATATTTTCAGCTATTTCTTTTCTTAGAGTTTCATAGTTCTCTTTATATAGATCTTTCACGTCCTTTGTTAGATAAATTCCCAAATATTTCATCTTCTTTGGCACTAGTGTGAATGGGATAGAGTCCTTAACTGTTTTTTCAACTTGACTGTTGTTGGTATATATAAAGGCTACCGATTTATGAATGTTGATTTTGTAACCTGAGACGCTGCCGTATTCCTTGATCACTTCTAGGAGTTTTGTAGTAGAGTCCCTAGTGTTTTCCAGACATACCATCATATCCTCTGTGAAGAGCGAAAGTTTGATCTCTTCTGACCCTGTATGGATACCCTTGATCGCCTTTTCTTCCCTAATTGCGCTGGCTAAAACTTCCATTACAATGTTAAAAAGCAATGGCGACAATGGGCAGCCTTGTCTGGTTCCTGATCTGACTGGAAATGATTCCAATTTAACTCCATTCAATATGATATTGGCTGTGGGTTTGCTGTAGATGGTCTTTATTAGTTTAAGAAATGTCCCTTCTATACCAATTTTCTTAAGTGTTGTGATCATGAAGGGATGCTGGATATTATCAAAAGCTTTTTCTGCATCGATTGAGACAATCATATGGTCTTTGTTTTTTAATTTGTTTATGTGCTGGATTATATTTATAGATTAAGGTATATTGAACCAGCCTTGAGACCCTGGGATAAAACCGACTTGGTCATGATGTATAATTTGTTGGATGTGTTGCTAGATTCTGTTTGTTAGGATCTTGTTGAATATTTTTGCATCTATATTCATTAGTCTATAATTTTCTTTTCTTGTTGGGTCTTTTCCTGGTTTGGGGATCAGGGTGATGTTTGCTTCATAGAACATGTTAGGTAGTCTTCCATCTTTTTCTACCTTTTGGAACAGGTTGAGTAATACAGGTACTAATTCCTCTTTAAAAGTTTGGTAGAATTCTGACGTGAAACCATCTGGTCCTGGGCTTTTCTTTTTAGGGAGGTTTTGTATGGTTGATGCTATTTCCAAACTTGATAAGGGCCTGTTCAACATTTCCACGTGATTCTGGCTAAGTCTTGGAAGGTGACGTTCTTCCAAGTATCGTTCAATTTCCTTCAGATTTTCATATTTCTGAGAATACAGTTTCTTGTAATATTCATTAAGGATTTTTTGGATTTCTGAGGAGTCTGTTGTTATTTCATCTTTATTGTTTCTGATTGATGAGATTAGAGATTTTACTCTTTTTTTCCTGATTAGATTGGCCAAAGGTTTATGTATTTTATTGACCTTTTCGAAAAACCAGCTTTTTGATTTATTGATCTGTTGTATTATTGTTTTGTTTTCAATTTCATTTAATTCTGCTTTAATTTTGGTTATTTCTTTTTTTCTACTGTGTTTGGGGTTGGAATGATCTTCCTTTTCCAGTTGCTTGAGATGTCTATTAAGTTGTTAACTTCCTCTCTTTCCGTTCTCTTGAGGAAGGCTTGCAGTGCTATAAATTTCCCTCTTAGAACTGCCTTTGGGGTGTCCCAGAGGTTCTGATAGTTCGTGTCTTCATTGTTGTTTTGTTCCAAAAAATTGGCGATTTCTTTCTTCATCTCATCTCTAACCCAGCTATCATTTAGCATAAGGTTATTTAACTTCCATGTTTTTGTATGAGTATGCAGATTCCTGTTGTTACTCAGCTCAAGTTTTATTCCATGGTGGTCCGAGAAGATGCATGGAATAATTTCTATTCCTTTAAATTTACTGAGGTTAGACTTGTGACCTAAGATGTGATCGATTTTGGAGTAAGTTCCATGGGCTCATGAGAATTATGTGTATACAGTTTTGTTGGCATGAAATGTTCTATAGATGTCTGCTAAATCCAAATGTTGGATGGTTAGGTTTAAATCTAAGATTTCTTTGCTCAGCTTCTTGTTGGAGGATCGATCCCACACTGCCAAAGGTGTTTTGAAATCTCCAACTATTATGGAGCTGGAGGAAATCAAGTTGCTCATGTCTGTTAGAGTTTCTCTTATAAATTGGGTGCATTCTGGTTGGGTGCATAGATATTAATAATTGAGATCTCATCATATTGAGTATTACCCTTAACAAATATGAAGTGACCATTCTTGTCCTTCCTTACTTTTGTGGTTTAAAGCCTAGTATATCTGCAAATAAAATTGCAACACGTGCTTTTTTCTGATTACCATTTGCCTGAAATATGGATGACCATCCTTTCATCCTGAGTCTGTATTTGTCTTTTAAGTTAGGATGTGACTCTTGTATGCAACAGATATCTGGCCTGAGTTTTTGTATCCAGTCAGCTAACCTATGCCTCTTTAGAGGACAGTGTAAGCCATTCACATTAATGGAGAATATTGATAAGTCTGGTGAAGTTTTGGGTATCGAATTTCTCAGAAGTCCAGTTTGCATTTTTAATCCTTTTGCCAGTGTGGAAATTGGAGTTTGATCCGAAGTTTCTGAGTGAGTTTACTTTTGTGTTGTAGGATTGGGTTGGTCATTATGCAGGATAGGTCTGAGAATATCCTGGAGAGCTGGTTTGGTTATGGCAAATTTCTTGAACATATGAATGTCATTAAAGTATTTAATTTCTCCATCATAAATGAAACTCAGTTTCACTGGATACAAGATCCAGGGTTGAAAGTTATTTTGCTTTAGGAGATTAAAAGTTGGTGACCACCCTTTTCTGGCTTGAAAAGTTTCAGCAGAGAGATCTGCAGTCACTCTAATATTCTTCCCTTTGTAGGTAATGGTTTTCTTTCTCCTGGCAGCTTTGAGGATTTTCTCCTTCATATTAACTTTAGTGAAGTTAATTATGATATGCCTGAGGGATGTCTTATTGGGGTTGAGTCGTGCTGGGTTTCTGAAGCTGTCCGCTATCTGAATTTCAGAATCTCTAGCCATGTCTGGAAAATTCTCTTTCATAATTTCATGCAGCAGGGCCTCTGTGCCCAGCAAGGCCACTTCATCTGTTTTTAGAACTCCTATTATTTGGATATTCGCCTTCTTCGAATTATCCCAGAGCTCTCTGAGAGAATGATCCATTTTTGCTTTCCATTTCTCTACCTCTTGAGAGTTTGGGAGTGTTCAAAGGCTTTATCTTCGATGTCAGAAATCCTTTCTTCTGCTTGCTCCATTCTGTTGCTGAAGGATTCTACTGTATTTTTCATATCTTTGAGGGCTGCAAATTCTTGCTTCAGTGTGTCTAAGTCTTTGGTGGTTTTGTCTTTAAATTCGTTAAATTCTTGAGACAACTTTTGAATTTCTCCTCGAATTCCTAATTCTGAATTCAATTTCTGACATCTCAGCCAGTTGTTTATGAATAGGATCTTCAATTACATCTGCCTTATCTTTCCTTAGGGGGGCGTTGATCTATTCTGGTTATTCATGTTACCAGAGTTTTTCCGCTGATTCCACCCCATGGTTGTTTTACTCCCTTTCATTTTTTTTCCCTGGGGCTTTATAGAAGGCCTATACAGTGTTGTGGCCTGAGAAACTGGGGCCCTGTCTGGTGTGGTGGGGCTATGTGGTTTTGTTTTGTTTTCAGCTGGTTTCTGTTCCACCCTAGTGAAACATACTCTGGATTGAGGTCTGAGCTGTGGAGAAATATCAGCAATTAAGTTACCCCACCCCCTCACCGGCAAACAGTTGGAAAATAAAAATGAAACCTTCCTACCACCTTGCACCCAGGGCACCACCTGATTTGTCCTCAGGCGATTGGTTCAGTTCAAAAAGTCCAAATGAATTGTTTCAGTCTGTACCTGTCTCAGGTGAGAGAGTTTAAGAGGTCTCTGTGAACTGGATCACAGGGGTCTGGTGACTACTCTGGTGTGGCTTGCTCCAGTGCTGCATGGAGTCAGGAGGATCCACCCAGCCAACACATCAGTCTGGGAAGGTTGCTGCCTTCTCCCCCACCTTGCAACACTGTCACACCCAGTCACTGATAGCCCTGCAGTTGGCTGACCCAGTTTCCTGTAGTGAATCGGTACTCCAGGAGTTTGCACCTGCCTGAATCACAAGGAGGTCTGCCAGGCCACTGCGCTCTGCCTCTCTCTAGCAGGAGGAGGTGAGGCCTGACAACCTCGGGTGCTTGATGAACGCTGGGGGGGTTTTCACTCAGGTCCAGTCTCACCTCTGATTAATGTTACTGATAGAACAAAACAGAACAGCTCTGCGGTTCCCTTGAAGAAGAGAAGGTGAATTGATTTCCAAATCAGCTTGTCTTTGCTCTTGTATTGTCTATAGGCTGACCATCCCCTGAGGGCCAGGTACGTCTTAGGTTTAGTAAAGCAGGACCTCTGGGTCAGCCCTGCCCTGGGAGTTTCCCCAGTTTGCACGTTGGAGTTGCCTCAGGCAAATCCTATTCTCTGAGTCTCTGGTTGCCCAGGGAGACAGGGGTTGTGGCTTCATAATATTCAGTAGGGAGTCGTAATGCTAGCAAAAGAGGGCTGCTGTTCTATGGCTCAGGCAACCGCTGCTCTGTTGTAGCTCCCTTCTGGCCAACCATCCTCTCTCTGCTCCTGTACCCCAGAGTTTTCACTGGCTGCAGCCCAGCACTGTCTATACCCCTCGAGCAATCACCCAAGAGTCTGGACCCCTGGGGGACAGGCCTCCAGATCCTGGAGCGAAAGCAGAGGGGAGCGCTGGGAGCCTGGGGTTGCAGGCAGAGAACACACACAGCTTTACACAGTTTTATGCCTGGCCTTATTGTCACCAAAAGACGGCTGTCACACTGTGCCTCAGGAAACTGCCACTCCGGTGCGGTCCCCTCTCCGCCGACCGGGACTGGCCTCCAGACCTCAGTGTGAGTGAAGGGGATCGCTGGGAGCTCAGAATTCCAGGTAGAGACTATATACAGTTTATACTGTTTTATGCCTAGCAGGAGGACACTGTGGCACCCTAGTAGGGGAGGTAGGTCCAGTTTTTAGAGGATCTCTCCTTTGGAGTGTAGTGGGAAGACCTTTGAACTCTGCCCGATTGTTTGTGGGGCACTCTGAGCCATTCTCATGGGGGCGGGGACTCCCGTCCGCTTGGTGATGGATTTTGTACCTTTCTTTTGTATCCTTGTGGTTGCAGCTCGGCTCAGCGGGGTTGACGTGCGTTCTTCAACCTTCTCTCTTAGTGCAGCTCAAATCCACCAGGTTACTTGCTGAATTTTTGTCCTTTACCTCTCCTACTAGACGGGAGCCTCTGTGGAAAGCTGGCTTCAGTGAGCCATCTTGTCTCCTCCCCCCCCCCCCCACACCTATCTTTCTATGATGCTTGCAACTAATTTTTTTTCTTTGTATTTTATTTTCCATCTTATTCTTTGGCATTGGTCAAACCAAATAGAATTGTCTTCCTGAGTACCAACTTTACTACCAGAACATATACAGCTCTTCAGAATGCAAATACAACTTCCAGAGCCACTTTTGGGACATACTATATTTTACACAGTTGTGCTATAGACTGTATTAACAGAGCTTCAGTCTAAAATTTATAGGAAAAGAGCATTACACTGTATTAAACATTTACTGAAAATTCCATTTGGCTATGTGTATGTTTGTTCCTAGGTAAGGTTATTTAAGGGGAAGAAAGTCATAATTGAGAAGAGCATATACTGTCCCCTTGTCTATATTTGATTGGTTTAAGAAAACTGATTACGGGCGGCGCCTGTGGCTAAAAGGAGCGGGGCATTGGCCCCATATGCTGGAGGTGGCGGGTTCACATCCAGCCCAGGCCAAAAAAACTGCAAAAAAAAAAAAGAAAAGAAAACTGATTACTGTTAGTATCCATTTTTCTTTTTAGAAAAATTATATCTAAAAGGATGTTTACTTTGACTACTTTTCCTATTTCTGCAACCTTAGAGTCACATATGTGTGGACATATTGGGCTAAAATAATGTGTATTCTTTTTAATCTATAAGATGATACTTGTGTATTCTCCCCGACTGGGTCTTAAGAGCTGCTGCAATTTGTGCTATGCCATAATTTTGCATTTTCATTTTCTCTGACTTAACTGATGTCTATAAATAAAGGCTGCAACTTACTTTAATAATAAAAAACCCATTATCGCCTTGTGGTAGAGATAACATATTGTCATTATCACCATTAACAATAATACATATTTTCTGCTTCATCCAGAGCAACCTGCATTTGAAGCAAAGGTTTAAGGTATTGTATAAGCTTCTTCTCTGTTTTGTTCTAAAGGAAAATAATTGTTAAAAGATCCTGAAAGCATATAGTTTGGGCTAAATCAATATTACAAACCTACAAATGAACTCGTACAATCATACTTGTGATTTGCTGAGAATCAGAGCAGTGGTCCTCAATCTGCTGTTGACTGCAGCTCCACCACCCAGTAAAGGGGAGATAACTGCAGTAGTTCACCCACTCCTGCAAATATACTTGAGAAAAAAGCTATTATAGGGTTAACCTTGAGTCATTTCAACTTCATTTAGAAACACAAGGGAATTATTTACAGATCTGTATACAGAATTATTTACAGATCTGTATACAGATCATCAGTTCCTTATGAAGGACCTGCCTACAACTGAAGAATGCACATTGAGAATTAGCTTTGCACATGAGGCTGGCCTTGACCCAGCCTAGTGTGGATATAGATCTCTTGCCCATTTGATTGAAATGGAAAGGGAAAAGAAGTGAATGCTTTGCATTGCATGCTGCCATGTGGTGTGCATACCGATATAGAGAATAATAATAATAATAATAAGGGGGACAAATTAAAAAAAAAAAGTATTTGCTTTGTATTCAGATTGGACTCCCATCTACCCGTCTCCCCAGCCAGTAAATGGCAGTACTTCTGGCCTTCCTCCTCTCCCACTGTAAGTGCGGAAAAAATAATTTTAATACTTTTTTCATCGAGGTACCACATATGCAATTTTAAATTGCACTTATTTTAGCTGCATCTCATTTCACGATTCTGTAAGATATAATGATCATCATGCTTTGCATATATACATGGTATATGTAATTTTTTGCTTTTCAAAGAGAATTCTAACTGATTATTTCATTTGCTTAACTTGGATATATAGCAGTTCTTCAACTTTGGGTTGCAAGATCAGTAATCCTGAGACCTGTTTCACCCTATGCATTTTGTCAACCTCTAGATCTGTGGCCTCTCGGATTTACCCTCCTGGCTCAATTAGACACTCTTTCCGTAGGTACAGAAAGCCTTTTTAAATTATAATTTCATATGAACAGAAACTAAGCTAATTATTAAACCACCAAGTAGACAGAAAGTCATGTTTTATAGATGTTTTTATAGAGCTAGACTTAACTAAGCATCTCTGTGCAAATCCTGCACCTCATATTCCCTAACTGATATGCTCTTGGTTGAGTCTTTAGACCTTAAATTTAATTCATCTAAGTCTCTGGATTTATTAATAATTCTGTCAGGAATCATCTGTCCCTCTGGGTTTTTGAGCAGGTAGCTT